>NC_135235.1:47650208-48250208 GCF_051348905.1 Ranitomeya variabilis | reverse complement strand
AGGTGTGCAAGGTTTCTGTGGGGGTGCGCATTTGCTGGACATAGGTGACCGGTGAGGAGGACAGGGATGAGAAGGAGATCAGATGGTGGTCGGATAAAGGGAGAGGGGAGGTGGTGAAGTTAGATAGAGAGCAGAGACGGGTGAAGACCAGGTCTAGGGTATTTCCGTCTGTATGGGTGGCTACGGAGGACCACTGAGTAAGTCCAAAAGATGAAGTAAAGGACAGAAGTTTGGAGGCTGTTGACTGAGGGGTATCAGTGGGGATGTTGAAGTCACCCATGATGATGGTGGGAATGTCAGCAGAGAGAAAGTGAAGAAGCCAGGTGGAGAATTGGTCAAAGGCAGTGTCTGGGCCTGGAGGTCGGTATATGACGGCCACTTGGAGGTTGGAGGGAGAGTAGATGCCGACAGAGAGGACTTCAAAAGAGGGGAGGATAAGGAAGGGTAGAGGTGGGATTGGGTTAAAGGTGCAGTTAGAAGAAAGGAGAAGACCCACTCCTCTACCATGTCTGTTGCCGAGACGAGGGGTGTGGGTGAAGTGGAGGCCGCCGTAACACAGCGCAGCAGGGGAGGCGGTGTCAATATAACAGCATAAGTCATAATTTATCTATAACAGTGCCCAATGTAATAGTATCAGTCATAATGTCTCTATAACAGTGCCCAATATAATAGTATCAGACATTATGTCTCTATAACAGTGCCCAATATAAAAGAATCAGTCATAATACCTCTATAACAGTGTCTGATATAATTGTATCAGACATAATGTCTCTATAACAGTGTCCGATATAATTGTATCAGACATAATGTCTCTATAACAGTGCCCAATATAATAGTATCAGGCATAACGTCTCTAAAACAATGCCCAATATAATAATATCAGACATAATCTCTCTATAACAGTGCCCAATATAATAATATCAGACATAATCTCTCTATAACAGTGCCCAATATAATAGCATAAGTCATAATTTATCCAATATAATAGTAACAGACATAATGTCTCTATAACAGCGCTCAATATAATAGTATCAGCTGAATTAATAGAGCTATATAAGCAAGTAAAATAAAAAAATAAATGTAGCAGTGCCCAATATAACAGTACCAGCCATAATGTCTCTATTACAGTGCCCAATATTACAGAAACAGATATACTTCCTCTACAACCATGCCCAGTACAATAGAAGCAGGCATAATGTCTATATAACTCCAGTCCCCAATGCCCACCAACAGATCATCTATAACAGTGCCCAATATAAAAGTACCAAACATAATGCCTCTATGATAGTGCCCGATCAGTGTCCCATAGTGTGAGCCACCAATGCCCCTTACACAACCCAGATCCACATGCTTACCTTTTTGCTGTTTAAGGCCGGCGTCACACTGGCGAGTTTTACGGATGTAAGAGCGCAGAAAATACGTCCGTAAAACTCGCAAAATAAACGGCACAATTATTCTCAATGGGGCTGCTCTTATCAGCCGTATATTACGGTTCAGTATTATACGGCTTTCTACGGCCGTACAAAATCGCAGCATGCTGCGTTTGTCAGCGTATTGCGCAAAAAAATCGCCAATGAAAGTCTATGGGGGCGAAAAAAATACGGGTTCCACACGGACCAGCAGTGTGACTTGCGAGAAATACGCAGCGGTGTTAGTGAAAAGTCGGTAATTCAATTGCCGGCTTTTCATTTCTCCTGCCTAAACCCGACAGGATATGAGACATGGTTTACATACAGTAAACCATCTCATATCCCCTTTTTTTTGCATATTCCACACTACTAATGTTAGTAGTGTGTATGTGCAAAATTTCAGCGCTGTAGCTGCTAAAATAAAGGGTTAAATGGCGGAAAAAATTGGCGTGGGCTCCCCTGCAATTTTCTCCGCCAGAGTGGTAAAGCCAGTGACTGAGGGCAGATATTAATAGCCAGGAGAGGGTCCATGGTTATTGGCCCCCCCGTGACTAAAAACATCTGCCCCCAGCCACCCCAGAAAAGGCACATCTGGAAGATGCGCCTGTTCTGGCACTTGGCCACTCTCTTCCCATTCCCGAGTAGCGGTGGGATATGGGGTAATGAAGGGTTAATGCCACCTTGCTATTGTAAGGTGACATTAAGCCAGATTAATAATGGAGAGGCGTCAATTATGTCACCTATCCATTATTAATCCAATTGTTTGAAAGGGTTAAAAAACACACACACATGATTTAAAAGTATTTTAATGAAATAAACACAGCGGTTGTTTTAATATTTTATTGCTCTCTCAATCCATTTGCAGACCCTCGCTTGGCAAAACAATAAACCCACAATATACATACCTTCTGCTGACCCGTCACGTCCCACGAGGTAATCCATCTGAAGGGGTTAAAATAATTTACAAGCAGGAGCCCTGCAAATGCAGCTGTGCTCGTGCTTGTAATTCAGCGGCGAATGAAGGAAATGTAGGTCATTGACCTACATTTCCTTCAGTCGCGGTGATGCGCCCCCTGGTGGATGTCCTCATATGACCTGGAGCGTGGGAAAAAGTTCCCAGGCTGCAGTTCATGAGAACATCCAGCAGGGGCGCATCACCGCGACTGAAGGAAATGTAGGTCAATGACCTACATTTCCTTCATTCGCCGGGGAATTACAAGCACGAGCACAGCTGCATTTGCAGGGCTCCTGCTTGTAAATTATTTTAACCCCTTCAGATAGATTACCTCGTGGGACGTGACGGGTCAGCAGAAGGTACGTATATTGTGGGTTTATTGTTTTGCCAAGTGAGGGTCTGCAAATGGATTGAGAGAGCAATAAAATATTAAAACAACCGCTGTGTTTATTTCATTAAAATACTTTTAAATCATGTGTGTGTGTGTTTTTTAACCCTTTCAAACAATTGGATTAATAATGGATAGGTGTCATAATTGACGCCTCTCCATTATTAATCTGGCTTAATGTCACCTTACAATAGCAAGGTGGCATTAACCCTTCATTACCCCATATCCCACCGCTACACGGGAATGGGAAGAGAGTGGCCAAGTGCCAGAATAGGCGCATCTTCCAGATGTGCCTTTTCTGGGGTGGCTGGGGGCAGATGTTTTTAGCCACGGGGGGGCCAATAACCATGGACCCTCTCCTGGCTATTAATATCTGCCCTCAGTCACTGGCTTTACCACTCTGGCGGAGAAAATTGCGTGGGAGCCCACGCCAATTTTTTCCGCCATTTAACCCTTTATTTTAGCAGCTACAGCGCCCAAATTTTGCATACACACACTACTAACATTAGTAGTGTGGAATATGCAAAAAAAATGGGGATATGAGATGGTTTACTGTATGTAAACCATGTCTCATATCATGTCGGGTTTGTGAAGGAGAAATGAAAAGCCGGCAATTGAATTACCGGCTTTTCACAGATATCGCGCTGTAGTAAATATAAATACAGACTATATATATATATGTGTGTCTCAATGACATATATATATACTGTATATATGTTTTCCCGAACATTTGAGCACATAAATCCATTAGATGTCGGTTTTGCAAGCCTGCGAGAAAATATCGCAGTACGAATGCCATACGGATTACATACGGAGGATGCCATGCGCAAAATACGCTGACACACCCTGCCTACGGATCACTATTTTGGGAACATTTCTCCGTATTACGGCCGTAAAATACGGACCGTATTGTCTTACGCCGAGTGTGACGCCGGCCTTTAGGCTGCGTGTCCACGTTCAGGATGCTAAGCCCCGCCCCCTTTTTGGACGCGATGATGCCGGATGTGTTAACTGTACACATCCGGGATCATCGCCCCCCTCCCATAGCGCCCTGTGTTATGCCTTGCGGGGACGCTGCGTCCCCGCAAGGTGTACGGACATGCTGCGATCTGAAAAGACGCGCAGCATGACCGAAGTCGCAGGCCCGCCGCGTGCGGGTTTCCACACATAGTGGATACGGGATTTCAAAAAATCCCCTCCACTATGCTGGAACATCTGGACGCTGCGTGTTTGACGCTGCAGCGTCAAACACGCAGCGTTTACTGACCGTGGACACATACCCTAAGAGTTCATTTACATGGACCGTACAATGACCCCCGATCGGTGAACCTTTAACAATCGGCGATTGTTTAATAGCCTGTTTACACAGGCAGACTGCAGTAACAATGTGAACTGAGCAATCTGTAATAGATCCCTGTACATAGGCCGCCGTGGTTCCTGGTTACACAGGATGATGATATTTTACACTACATAAAATATCATTTCACCCGATAGACGAGTGTTTTGTTAGTGCACCGGGTGACCAGCAGCCAGATTACATGGCAAGATAATCAAGAAATGGGAATTTTTAGTAGCATTGATTCACGATTATCTTTCGGTGTAAATGCAGCTTTAGTCTATGGAAGTTACTAGCCATCAGCTCCACACAGGAGAATGAACCCTTAGCTGATCATATAAATATAATCCCATTCCCCACCACTGTCCTGCAGATCCATCTGCGGAATATAGGCTGTTGTAATTGGCTACATGTAGATTGATAATAATAATAATAATAATAATAATAATAATAATAATATAAGAGAATATTGGCATTCTTAAATAAATATGCCAAAATGTTAGAAATACTATCGAGTTCACTATTTAACAAAAAAGTTTGCAAGTTTGAAGCATTTTCCAACTTCTTTCACAATTCTGCAGCGATTTCGTAAACACGTGTAATGCAGATGAAGGCTAATTCAACCCAGTCCAATTGTTGGCATTTTATTACATCTTTGTTGCAGTCCATATGTTTGTAATAATAGCGGCTATTTACACCACCATTACATGTAAATCAAATTTATGGAGGGAAATTTCCATTTTGTCATTTCTCTGCCCGGATTCTAGAATGCAGCTAATTTCATTGACTCACCAGGTGGTCCTGTAAACTACAGCATTTCTTTGTCTTCCTTTGTTTCTTTTTGTTTGTTCCTCATTGTACGGCTTGGAATTCATTTACTATGAGTCCTGCCGCCTATAAACCACCCATTAACTGGGAGACGTCCCAAAAAGCATGAAAATGGAAACTTAGGACATAAATAGTAATCATCTGCTAAGAGCTATTAGAGTAAAACTAATAAAAGAACTAAATGAAGATCAGTGAGTGTTGGATGATTGTTGTTTTAGGACACTTTGGTCATTTCCAGCATGTGTCTTCACCATATTATGTAATGGCGCATCTCTTGACTATGTTCCTGATCACTTGGACCTATAATCATTCTTAAAACTAATTATTTGTTTCTGCCTCATTAGTGCTGTGACTACTTTAGAGTGTTTCCATTAATAGTATGGGTGTCTATGTTTGCGCAGTGGTGGAGGATTGAGGAGCATTGAGTTGTAGGAAGAAAGCCAAAGTATCCACAACCTTCTCAGTGTCCAGTTCCATGGGAATCCGAGAGTTCTAACACCCGCTCCTCAATGTTTCTCACCGGTCCCTGCTCCAGCACTGACTCCCCTGCTGTACTGCTCCAGCATGCACCTCTGAGGACACGTTCTCTGGCTTTACAGGCCGACTCAAGTGGCGGCACGCAGCCATAGCTTTCAGGTGGTTGGCATGCTAGCCTCTACCGCAAATATTTCTTCTTTTTTTGACAAACTTCCTTACTGTTCTCTCCTGAAATACAAATCTCTGGTATGGCACGTGACTTTGCTATATTACTACAAGCGAGTCACTGGTCGTACACAGTTCTGCCATACCGCTGAGATCTGCTGGGACACTCAACTCCACGACATCTCCTAATTGAGACTCCTGACCTACTGAAATCTGCTAGATCGACGACAAGTCTCCTCTAACTGTGCCATTATCTCAACCATAATTTTCCGATCTCACTTCGACTTGAGTTTTTGGCTTCCCGCTAGTTACCGTCCAGTCTATACAGCCTCCATTGCTGCAGCCTGTCCACCTCACTGCACTAACAACATTGGTCTGTGCTGCTCCATAATCTATTTTCCAGGTGAGACATAACAGTCACAAGCGGCAGATGTGTCATACAAAATGTAGTAGGGTGCCATATCTGGTCCCACTGTATGAATTATGGCATTTCGATCCCTCATGGAGCATATGTTGTTATGCAGCCATAAAAGTAATTCAGGGCCAATCAAGTAACTGGAACAGAAGACAACTGAGGAGAAAACACCCGTAGACCCTACAACGTTCAACACCATCATGTTTTGAAAGATCTACACAAATCAAGAAATGAAGAGAACAACATACTTCCTGCCACCGTATGCCATGAGGCTCCATTCACAGTTCCCTCCTCCTTGTTAAAATCCTCAGTGTGACATGCCCTCCGGCTAGAGTCCGTCATATGCCGATGAGTGGAAGCATAAGAATATGCCAGCCAGCGAAACACATGGTCATCAGGGGTTCCCGTATACTCTTGGGTCTTCCATAGCGAGCGAACCATTTCAAAGGGATAAGACACCACCAGCTCTCCTCCTTGCAGGTTTCCACCCAGAACAAAAGGGATCTTTTCCATCCATGTAATCAGGGCCCGAGTTTCTATAGCAACCTATATGCGATAATTATAAAACCGTAACATTCCATAAATACATTTTTCTACAAGTTATCGCATATCCTGACAATGTGATGAGGAACAACTTTTACTTTGATGGTACAGATTCCAAAAGTTAAAAAAAATAATAAGCGGAACCTGGGAAATTAAATGTCTTAAACACAAGGAGAGATTTATGCTCAAAGAGTTACCATCAATTTAAACGGGGTATGTCACTTGCTCGAAAAAATGGAGTTAAATACTTCGTAAAACTCCCTGAGCTCTACTAATACTGACATTATTTTCCATTTTGCAGCAAGTGACAGGTCCTCATTGATTTTTATTTCATAGATCAATAGTACATATGAAAATAAGCAAGTGTATAATATATCTTATCGGAAAAATGTACTGCGTTCATTCTGAATTGATGGGCAAAATCTGTTCTCCATAGAACTTTATGAGCACCAACTGTCATGTCCTATCTTAGTAATGGGAACATCTGTATTCACTGAAGACAGATTTTACCTATGAATTGAGAATTTTGAGAATGAAATATCAGGAGGAGAAAGAAGCAGATTTCTCTGATAAGAGATATTACAAAAGAGTTTTTATTTTCATGTGTACTATTAATTTATGGAAAAAATGATGGTTTCTTTTTAAGCCTCATGTACATAACCATTTTACAGGTGAAGTATGTGTTATATGGATCTGGAATATGACATAGGGGCCGATTCTGCACTTAAATATGCATCCAAAAATTAGTATTTTCCACATTAAATAGATATAGTAAGACAACATGTTGCTCCAAGGTGGCACAATACAGATACACATAGAGGTCCCACATGTCCATTAAACATGGTGTGCCAGATTCCATGTGTTCATACCAACGGCAAATAAATTAGCGAGGAACCTTTGCCTTTCTTCGCAGCTAAAGGACCTTCTATCTAAAACATCTCAGCTCTCTGGTGGGTTCTCCCAAAACGTGCTGGCCAAGTTCACCAACTTCAACAAGATCTGACAAATATCTAATGTATATCGGGGTTTGCCGACCATCCTCCGATGGAGCGTGTTGGATTGAAACATGACCGATCTTTTGTTCCTCCACAATTATCTTCCCATTGAAAGCACATGCAAGGCGTTGGAAAGAATAGTGGCAAGATGAAAGGAATAACTGTCGGCCAACGAGTATTATATGTATATAAATGGGCACTGTGACTCACCGTGGCATTCTCGAACTGATACCAGTCAGGGATAGGAATGTGATTGTTAGGAACTCTGCGCATATTCCTAGGACGATCCTCTGACTCCCATAACAACGAGTTCAAGTCTGGAAAATTGTTATTTATGTCAATCCCATCAGCTGTCCAACGACCTAAAGACCATCCACCCAATTCGGAGCCCTAAAATAAAAAGACATTAGAAAGGCATTACAGAAGTGCCCTAACGTGCGCCTAATCATCTCTTGCAAAACCTCAACTCTCATTGCATCATGAAGAGGTCAGAAGGGTTAAAAAAGTGGGATTTTTACAATAAAGGAACTTAAGCGTCTCCCCAAATTGTGGAAAAAGTCTTCTACAGAGTGTGGAGGCCGATAACTCCAACTTTCTTGATTGGAATTCCACCCAAGATTGAAGGTGAAGCTTTTCCCCTTTGATTAATCAAGTGTCCAGATATTACTGCTCACCAGTTCGGCAGCCTTCTCGTACCCATCTGGGTTGATGGATGGAAGGAAATGAATACGTGTGTTGGTGATGAGATGTCTAACACGTTTGTTGCCTGTCAGGTACTCCTGGCACAAGAACTGCATCAACAACAGAAGAAGTTCCCGTCCTAAGGCTTCATTCCCATGAGCTCCAGCCATATATCGAAATTCAGGTTCTCCTGGATAAATAGAAATAAAGACACCGCGCCAGCAGTTCATGTTACACGCAACATAAAATGGCAAATTAAATGCACTGGCCATCTTCATATAGACGGCGCAATATCAGACCTATGAAATACCTAAGCACTGGGAATTCCTATTATGTCATATATAGTGCTATGTAAAGCAGATCTGTTACCAGATTCCACAAAACAAGCTGCCATATTATTAAATAGATCTTTTGGATCTGGTTAGGCTGGCGTACTTATGATGAAAATCCAGGTCAGAATGGTTGTATAATCTGCTTCTTAAAGTTTTTTCTCCTTGCTAATAAAATGAGCAATTTATGAATCTAGTTAGAGTTGAACATCCTGATTTCAGGATTATACATGAATTTTCAAATAAATACACCAGCCTCATCAGGTCTAAGAGATCTATTTAATAATGTGTGCAGTCTGAATTGGGAAATCTGGCAACAAATGGGTTTCAAGTAGGATCGAGCAGGATAACTTACACCAGCTTTAGCGATGAACCAAAGAAACACACATTACAATATAATGCTGGACTATTGTGATTGTACATACAGTACTGTGCAAAAGTTTAGGCAGGTGTGTAAAAAAAATGCTGCGAAGTAAGAATGCATTAAAAAATAGAAGTGATAATAGTTTACTTTTATCAATTAATAAAATGCAAAGAAGATGAGCAAAAGAGAAATCTAAATCAAAGCAATATTTGGTGATTGCCCTTTGCCTTCAAAATGGCATCGTCCATTCTTCTAGGCGCGAATATGGAGTTTTTGCAGGAATTTGGCAGGGAAATTGTTCCAAACATCTTGGAGAATTGTATAAATTCTTCTGTGTCTCCTTGCAGAATCGAAGATGTTCAGATCAGGGCTCTTTGAATTTTATTAATTGATAAAAATAAAAAAGTATGAACATACACAATATAAATAAATAAATACATTTTATTAATTGGCTGGGGTCCCATCCTCTATAAGATATACATCGTTTCTTAGCATGACACATGTCAGTTCTAGATCTATAACACAGACATAAGCAGAGAGAAGAGGATGTAACAGCACAGATGAGACATAAGGAATCATATGGAAAAAAACAAGATCCAGAGAAGAATTGGCAACAATCTGAAACCAGTGGATGTCAATCATAACCAATAGTCAAAGAAAAGACTGTGAAAGAAAGGCACTGCAAAAAGGTGCCTTTTTCCAATACAAATTCCTGCCTGTATACAGGAAGCAATTCACAAGCCATCCCGCTGGAACCAAGATCGACAAATCCCTGCAGTGTGTGGAATAATTGCATGCGTCCTCACCGTGAATTTCTTAGCTGTTTAGCTCCCGAACGCCCCGTGGCTGAAACATGTACATTTGGTCACGTTTTTCTGCACCTAAGATTAGCCCCTGATGAAGCGTTTGTGAAACGCATGTTGGGTGTTTGGTGGGTGAGCTCCTCTGTCATTGATTACTTATATTTATATTTGCCTTGGGCTATTTATTTATTGCCATTTTTTGTCTAGACTCTGTGTATTTACATGTCTGTACACTATTGAATACTCATTCATGCATACTGTTAATCGACATTTCACAATTATGTGATCTATACTGCTTACTCTTGGGATTCCCATTGTTGCTCACCCACCAATTTTAGCTTATTGTCTGCATTGCCGAAATTACTTGCATTTTAATTGCTGTTAGAATTTGTATTAAAAAATAGTCTGTTATATATTCTTGGTAATTTGTATCACTATGTTTTGTCCTGGCACATAGTCCTTCTTCTCAGTTATACAGTATATGATTGAATAAAGGTGCGGATTATAGAAGCCCAGGGAATTCCATCTCCCGGTTCCTAAAAACCACAGAACAGACACTCACAGGAGAGCTTAGTGGACTTTCAATAATATAGATATATGATTTAATAGATGGCAGAAGATATCCGCATGGTAACTAGTTGAAATCTACAGGTCAGCTGCGTACATATTGCCACAATGGAGCCATAGAAGATACCTGGCTATGTTTATCTCCTGCTCAAACAGGGAATCGGGTATTAAAATCTAAAATGTATACTGAAGAGTGACAGCCCTTCAAAAGCTTCTAAAGTTATTCATATCAATTTGTTCTGTCAACAAGCATCTAATGGGTTTAGTTGTGCCAAACCATACAAAGATGTGCCTATCCTCGGTGCCCACAAGAACACATAACTGCACACAGACCACAGTCTCCGGATGAGACTGGGCCAATTCATAAGACGGTTCTATGCATTTAGCCTAGGGTTTAAGATCTCTTTCATCCAGGTTTACTGGTCTGAGCTTCATGGCTCTCCACCCTTGTACTTCGTCAAGAGAATTCCCATATACAGACTGCTTGGACATATTGTATGGATCTTGCTGAGCAGCAGTTGAAAGCATCTTCTAAAGGAGCATGAACTGTCCATGTGAAACAACCCTACACCATGGCATTTCGAAGAGTACAAAGCAAAATAAAATAATAAAATATGTTACAAAATACAGTATGTATATCAAAATTTCCAGGTTCATTTTAGTGACTACTGTCAGTGACAACCCATAACATATACCTCCATATAATGATTGGATAGAAATCAAGAGAACAAATGGAAGCTTGATTTAAAAAAATATAAACCTAAACTTTATTGGCAACAATAGCATATTAAAAAACAGGCAACCGTCACCTAATGACAGTGCAATACACACAAAAACAATTGCAAAAGACACCAGACAAATAAGTCTACCGCACAAGAATGATATGTAGTGAGAAGATACACTCCATTAAATATAGAGGTGCAGGCAAAAAGATATATATATCTATATAAATTCCAGGCAATATGCCCTTGACAGTATAAGTCCTATCAGGAGTAAACCATAAATATGGAATGTCCGTGGGCAGAGGGCTTAACCTATAATAGGTACCCCATATCAAATGCCTGAAATGTCAGATGATAAAAGACAAACATGCCTCACCTAGGTGCAGGTAGACCGCTGCACGTACCCCGACGCGCATTTCGCCGCTGTTCGCCTCGCTTTTTCAAGGGGAAGTGTAGTCTTTACTGCCTACAGGGCCTTAAATAATTAAAATATCACACCACCTGACCGATCACATGGTACCAATGCCATGAGAGTCCGGCGCATGCGCGCGTCGCCGTCCGGATCCACCCGCCCCCGCCCGGACATATCCAACACAGGGGCCAGACGGGCACCAGCTGGTCCCGTCCACACCAGATGCAGGAAGTCGCTGGAAGGAGGAGGGCGGAGCCGCGAAGACGGCGCGCGCACGCGCACCACAGCCATGATCGAGTAAGGTCCATCTCCACCCCACACATCAATCAAAGGAGGAGGGCAGAGCCGCGAGGAAGGCTGGACTAAATGAATCCCTCAATTTTGGTTCCTACCTATAAGAGTCATATAATTATGGTGGGGTTGGGTTTGGTTCCTTTTTCCCCTTCCTCCCCTTTTCGTTGTCTTTTTCCTTTTTTCTTCCCATTTTCCTGTATTTTATTGTACATATGTTGTTTTTAATGCTTATATGTCTTTGTATTATATTTAGGCTTATCATATGCGCCTGTCCGGCTCTTGTGGTCCATCTCCTTCTCTCTCCCATTCGCAGGAGATATACCTTAACAAGTGGACAATTATTTAGGAGTGAGGTGAAATATATAGCCATTCGGAGGAAGTGTGACATCTATTCCTATGCTGATATACATATGAAGACGTCCCCCTATCATCTCACGCATCAAGTTATGGACTGTATGAAAACGCTGGGTGGATGACATATACCCAGTGCCATGAATTGTTATTACGTATTTGGGAGAATGTCTTTGTATTAGTGGATATATTCACCATTGGCTGTATTGATGTGCGGGGTGGAGACAGACTTCATCTGACCATGGTTGTGGCACGCATGCGCGCGCCTTCCTCGCGGCTCTGCCCTCCTCCTTTGATTGATGTGTGGGGTGGAGATGGACCTTACTCGATCATGGCTGTGGTGCGCGTGCGCGCGCCGTCTTCGCGGCTCCACCCTCCTCCCTCCGGCGACTTCCTGCATCTGGTGTGGATGGGACCAGCTGGTGCCCGTCTGGCCCCGGTGTTGGATATGTCCGGGCGGGGGCGGGTGGATCCAGACAGCGACGCGCGCATGCGCCAGACTCTCATGGCATTGGTACCATGTGATCGGTCAGGTGGTCTGATATTTTAATTATTTAAGGCCCTGTAGGCAGTAAAGACTACACTTCCCCTTGAAAAAGCGAGGCGAACAGCGGCGAAACGCGTGTCGGGGTACGTGCAGCGGTCTACCTGCACCTAGGTGAGGCATGTTTGTCTTTTATCATCTGACATTTCAGGCATTTGATATGGGGTACCTATTATAGGTTAAGCCCTCTGCCCACGGACATTCCATATTTATGGTTTACTCCTGATAGGACTTATACTGTCAAGGGCATATTGCCTGGAATTTATATAGATATATATATCTTTTTGCCTGCACCTCTATATTTAATGGATTGTATCTTCTCACTACATATCATTCTTGTGCGGTAGACTTATTTGTCTGGTGTCTTTTGCAATTGTTTTTGTGTGTATTGCACTGTCATTAGGTGACGGTTGCCTGTTTTTTAATATGCTATTGTTGCCAATAAAGTTTAGGTTTATATTTTTTTAAATCAAGCTTCCATTTGTTCTCTTGATTTCTATCCAAAATACAGTATGTGTAATGTCTGGGAGAAAACTAAATGAAAATAAAGTTTAGGTAAGATTTTAGAAGTGTTTGGTAACTCCAGGCGCCCACAGATCATTACTTATATTTGGCCAAGCTGTACAGATTTAGTTTCTGGTGAACAAACTCCATGAACATTTCAGAAGAACTGAAGGTGCTTTACTGATTTCCTTGAGTTTGCCAAAGTTCCTAAAAACCAGACGTTATTCCCCCATAAATTGCCAACTCTCCTGTGGTGAAATGAACACATCAAAGCCAAAGGAGATGATAAGAGTGAGAACAGTCGTAGAAGAGACAGGCGGGAAGGTGCAGGACATACATAGAGTGTGTTTATTCTCCTAACCAACTTCGTGCTCCCCGGGGTTATCCGACATCTCAATGGCGTAAAGCTTGAGCCCCTCGTGGCTGCGGCCGATGTTATACACACGAGTGATGTTAGGACACATCTCATTCACCACTTTCATCAACTGCAAAAAAGAAAAATCAAAAAGCTACCTTGTTATAAAAGTTAGAAGTGTAAGTATTGGGTTTCCAATACTAAAGTAAGTGATGGTGAAACCCAATATATTGTGTAGGCCTCAAAATAAGGAGTTGATGACACTAAAGAGATACACATCATATTCAGAAATAAACCAAACAAGGGAATCAAGGGAATATAATGCACAAACAATGTGTATAAAGCACGGCTGAATTTACTACACATAAGTGATAGAAAAATTCTGGCCATACCTGTCTCATTTCCTTGTAATTGTGATGTCGGAAATCCAGGTTGTCAGAAGTTGTCATCTCGTTCCTTCTGTAATAATAATTATTGGGATCTAGGCATAAAATAATAGGGATAATATTACTAACTGTGAGACATTATATTGTTTTAGCTCATAAGTGGCATTTTTTCAAAAGTTTCATGGTAAAAAGAAAAATAAATCAGAAATACCTTAAATTGAAAATCAAATTATTTGCAAATGCCAATTGGGTCATTAGACTATAGTTATTGGCCAATACTGACGACAGTGACCGCTGCTGTGTGCTACTGGGCTGTGCAGCAGAAGTTGCCAATGTGACAGCCCCTTTTTCTGACATCACTTCCTGTCCTGCAGCTATTGGTTGATGTCACCTCACACTGACTTCCTGTCCTGCCCTTATGCCCTGCCTGTATGTCCTGTGCCCTGTGGTAATACTGACAGCTCATCTTCTATATTGGGAGAACAAAGCGGAGAGGAGGGAGCTGAAAGGTGAGGACGGGTTTCATAATAACACAAACATCTTGACGGGAAATATTATACATTTAAAATCCAATCATTTAAAACATCTATATATATAATTGTCTAAGGGGTACTTCCGTCTTTCTGTCGGCAACTTCCGTCACGGTTATTCATTCGCTGATTGGTCTCGCCAGCTGCCTGTCATGGCTGTGGTGACCAATCAGCAACGGGCACATTCCGATTAGTCCCTCCCTACTCCCCTGCAGTCAGTGCCCGGTGCCCGCTCCATACTCCCCGCAGTCGCGGCTCACACAGGGTTAATGCCAGCGGTAACGGACCGCGTTATGCCGCGGGTAACTCACTCCGTTACCGCCGCTATTAACCCTATGTGACCAAGTCTTTACTATTGATGCTGCCTATCCAGCCTCAATAGTAAAAACATCTAATGTGAAAAATAATTTTAAAAAAATAACAAATCATTATATGCTCACCTTCCGCCGCCTTTCAGACGCTCCGGTGACCGGTCCATGCAAGCAGCAGGTTCCAGTGCTAAGTTTGGTGTGCGACAAGGACCTGCCATGATGTCACGGTCATGTGACCGCGACATCACCACAGGCCCTGCGCAAAGAAGCTGCGGTACCATGGGACAGGCAGGGACAGCGTCAGGAGCGCCAGGAGCAGGTGAGTATTTCATATTCACCTGTCCGCTTTCCATCCGCCGGGCGCCGCTCCGTCTTCCCGTCCTCTTGCACTGACTGTGCAGGTCAGAGGGCGCGATGACGTATTAGTGTGCGCGCTGCCCTCTGCCTGAACAGTCAGTGTGGAGAGACGGGACACTGAGGAGCAGCGACGAGAGGTGAGTATGTGATTTTTTTTTTTTATTGCAGCAGCAGCATTACATGTGGCACAATGCTGTATGGAGCATCTATCGGGCCATAAAGAACTGCATGGAGCATTATATGGGGCATCTATAGGGCCATAACTGCATGGAGCATTATATGGGGCATCTATGGGGCCATAACTGCATGGAGCATTATACTACGTGACTGGGCAAAATACTACGTGGCTGGGCAATATAGTACGTGGACATGCATATTCTAGAACAGGGGTCCCCAACTCCAGTCCTCAAGGCCCACCAACAGGTCATGTTTTCAGGATTTTCTTTGTATTGCGCAGGTGATGCAATCATCACCTGGGCAAGACTAAGGAAATCCAATCCTAAAAACATGACCTGTTGGTGGGCCTTGAGGACTGGAGTTGGGGACCCCTGTTCTAGAATACCCGATGTGATAGAATCGGGCCACCATCTAGTAACTATTATTATTACTACGAAAAAAATATTAACAAGCTCCTGGATGGTATGTAGACAATGTAGATGGTGACTTGACTCTAATTAACTAACCTGGCAAAGGACATCCCAGTATTTCCATCCTCATGCATATGTTGCCTTCTTCATACCAAGAGCGTGGATTGATCCGAATATAGCGGCCGACCAAGGGCTCTAGAAACTCACTCAAGACGGGAATTTCCTTCTCGCTATTCCCTGTAAAGATCTGTAAAGACAGAAAATATACACAACATTTCACAAAGCCACCAAAGGTAACGTAATGCACATTCGCACCACGCAGGACTGGTTCAAATTGTTGCACGGCCATGTGTATGCTGCCTAAGGCCTCATGCACGCGTCCGTGTTGCACGTACATGTTGTATCCGTTTTTTTTTTTCACGGATAGAACACGTACCCATTATAATCTGTGCTGAGACATGTCCATTTTTTTCCGGTTTCATGGATGGCATCAGTGAACAGCCCTTGTGATGTCCGTATTGAACATTGCAAAGTATAGGAGAAATTTTGTAATTTATTTCTTCACCCATGCAAGAAAAAAAAACTCTGATGACACACTAATGCGAAAAATGGACACTGATGACACTGGTACAAAAAAAATGGAGCTGTGTCATCGGTTTTTCATGGACCCATAGACTTTTATTGACCCTTTTCATGAGTGATACTGGAAAAAACATAGACATGTGAATAGTCCCATAGACTATAGATTATAATGGGTACGTGTTGTATCTGTGAAAAACACAGATAGAACATGTAACGTGCAATACGAAAATCTGATTGAAGCCTTACTCAATGGAAAATAATGAAGAGATCATTAATACAATGACACTGTCATTTCCCTTTATAGCCCCACTGGAGGTTTGTCTAAATCCCACTTTTAGGCCACATTTACACGCTCAGTATTTGGTCAGTATTTTACTTCAGTATTTGTAAGCCAAAATAAGGTGTGGGTGATAAATAGAGAAGTGGTGACTTGTTTCTATTATACTTTTCCTCTGATTGTTCCACTCCTGGTTTTGGCTTACAGGATCATAACGGGCGGAAAAGGGAGAATCTGCATCTTTATTACCAGGCGGAATGAGTTTCGAACGGTGGAGGAACAGAAAAACATGAACAACTGTTCCAGAATCAGAGGAGCAACGTTAAATACTCATTTTAAATGTAAAATTCCAGTGAAAGATTCTCTTTAACAGATATTTCATATCATTCACTGCATTTATAAATCGGGGACCAACTCGTCATTACCGTACCGGCGGCCGACTATCCTGTCAGCAATCTGTTGGATTGTAGACAAAGTCTCGGTGTGTTATAAAACATTGCCCCTACCCTGCTGAATTATTAAACCTGATCACATGCTGTGAAACATAAGAATTATGACTTTTCGGTGTTGCACTTCACAAGTTTCCTAATGAGCTGCTGGAGGTAAGTGAAGCCTGGATCATACATCTCAGCTAATTGCCGCCAGTCATACGTATTTCATATGTATTGGGGGTTTTAATGCCTGACCTGGCAACCCTGTTTACCCATCTATAAATCTTTCAGGATATAAGTTTTCTGCCCTTAACAATTTCTAATAAAACCCACAGTAATGAAGGTTTATGGAAATAGTCTTGCTTCCAGATGAAACTTGGCAGGATTGCGGATTTTCTGAGATCTTTTTCAAAATTCCATTTAGCCTTTTTATGTAATAACATTAACCACTTCTGTATATGAGAGAAATAACATTATAGATAAGTAAAGCTTAAAGCAAAAATTGGCAAAAATTAAGAGACCACCACATCAAAACCCTATCATGGACAGCCCAGTCTCCAGACCTGAACTCCATTGAAAACCTCTGGAATGTAACCAAGAGGATGATGGACAGTCACAAGCCATCAAACAAAGAAGAACTGCTTACATTTTTTGCTTAGAATTTCACCAAAAATTTGGATTTGCTGGGACCCTAAG
The DNA here is from genome assembly GCF_051348905.1 of Ranitomeya variabilis. Taxonomy (NCBI): domain Eukaryota; kingdom Metazoa; phylum Chordata; class Amphibia; order Anura; family Dendrobatidae; genus Ranitomeya; species Ranitomeya variabilis. Next base: position 48,232,614 of record NC_135235.1, on the reverse strand, counting down.
TTTTTGCATTTCAATTTTGCTTGAATGATTTCTTGATTCTTTTAAGGGCTGAGAATGGATTATAAAATAAAGTAAAAACATTGTACTCACTTAGCCCCACAGCTATCCTGGTGCCACAATTTCCCGTCTGGGCCTTTACTGGCTTTTTCCTCCCTACAGCATCGGTCTTCTCTTCCGTCTTCACTCTTTGGCAATGCCAGAACTGACTAGGACCCAAGTGGGGTAAAGCTCATCATGGTGTGTGCATTAGACAAGGAAAAAGTAAATATGAAGGTGGAAGAGAAGACCGATGCTGGAGGAAGGAAGTGAGCCAGTGTAGGTCTTGGCAGGGAGCTACGGCAATAGGACAGGTGAAAGGCAAAATGTGTTTTTTTAATTTTTAAGTTCTCGGTTTGTTACCTTCTGGGTTATGGAGAGACCTCAGAGCATAATAAATAACTTTTACCACCAATTTAATTTGCATGGAAAAATAAATCAGCATGAATACAATTTCCCACCAAATTTGAGCGAATCTGGCAAAGCGACGTTTGGTAGATTCACTCATCTCTATTTAAAACATAAAAAAACTTCTCTTACCAGATCTCCAGTTTCATTTTTTGCAAAGACCCAGCTGTGACTGTCATTGCTGACCATGACTCGATAAGAGGTGACCCAGTCACTCCTAGGGTGAGAAAATTCATCAGAAGACATGGACAAAAAACAATAGATACAAGATGGGTTACAAAGCTTCTATGAAGAGTTAGATACAAGAATTCACACAGGAAACATTGCTAGAAATGCGGCAGGATCCTTCATTGTCTTTGGTTTTATTCACTGCACTTTTTTTTGGTTGGTTTTGTATATTGCTGTCCTACTCCCCTTTTTTTTGGTTATAATCAAGAAAAGTCATTGTGTGCTGTATCCCTGTGTAGTGGCATTTTTCGTGAATCCCCTATTGGTGTATATACAAGGGATTTGCTAGGGAGATAAGGGCAAGCCGCCGAGGAGCGGGGGCGCCACATTGCGTCCAAGAGGGTGCCAACCTCCGCAGACAGGTAGGGTACAGATAGGGATTATTAGGGTGTAACAGGGATACCCATCCCCCATGCCCACCTGCGAGTGTTGTCTAGTATAGTTGATTAATTATTGCTTGGTGTTTGTTTTTAGGTCATTGGTTATATTTTTTTTAAAAAGCAGTTTAATAAAAATTATTTTTATGGTATTAGTTTTTTCGGTGAGACGTTGTTTACACTAATCCAGCAATATAGGTAATATACTTTTTTAATATTTCCTTTGCCCTGATACTTTTTGTAATCTAATCATGTAACCCTTGTGTTGGTTCTATTCCTCTTTTTAGTTTCCACTGAATGCAGAATGTAGAAAAGTAAGTAAATTCCAGGTGAAATCTCAGGAAGATTTTATTTCTTTCTTCTTCCATCAGAACTTCCTGTGTCATGGCAGATCAGGGCGCAGGACCCGTATTGGGCATGTGTGTGTGTTTTCTCATTTGTGTGTCACATCTCCAGTCTGTTGTACAGAAACAGCCGGTGCCTTGTAAATAGAAAATGTGAGAGAGACAGATCGCTCCCCCGCGACACCTGCTCTCCCCCTCACTATCCCCGCGCAGAACACTGCAGAGCATTTCAAAGGAAAGCATCATTAAATAATGAGCTGCTTACAGCAGGCGAAGGGTTAACGTGAAGCAGGAATATTTCACTGGACCATTAGCTACTTGTGTAAATGTGGCAAATTTTGTCACACACCATAAGAATAACGAAGCCTAGTTATCATGCAATTGGATCAGATTTTTGCAAAGACGGGGATTTAGAAGTTACCGCCACTCTTGTAATCTGTGAGACCCAGCGATTCCTGACAAACCATACCGAATTATAATGAAGGTTTTGCTTCTTCTTTTTTTTTTTGCATTAGGCTACGTTCACATTTGCATTTTTACATACCGTTTGTCTGTTCTGTTTTTTTGGAACAAAAGGCATTAAGTGAAAAAAAGCATCCATTGCATAACTGGCGCAAACGGAAGTAAGGGGAGCCACATGATTATTATGGGGCCCATTTGGTTCCGTTGTGTGAGTTATGATGCACTTTTTCTGCCGAAAGTTAACAGAGCCATGTAATGTGTAAAGGCCTGAAATGTCAATAAGGTCCATGTGACCAGAGACTAATCATCTATTTAACATTCAATTAGTCGCAAGGTCGATGTCATTATATTTCCACAAGTATGGAAGGTAGGTAACTGTCCGTTTCAGTAGCTTCTAGCTGGGACACCCCCCATCCTTAGTGCATCGCGAGACATGTCATTGACTATACGTGCCACAGCAAGGTGCTTGGAGTTCAACAGACCCCGCGCCACTAGTAGTGTAGTACTTTTTTGGTAGCCCAAGTCTTGTCAAAGGTCGATGTGATTATATTTCCACAAATATGGAAGGTAGGTAAACCGTTAATTTTGGTAGTTTCCTAGCTGGGCCAACCATCCCTCCTTAGTGCATCGCGAGACACGGCGTCGACTATACGTGCCACAGGAAGGTGCTTGGAGTCCAACAGACCCCGCGCCAGGAGTAGTGTAGTACTTTTTTGGTAGCCCAAGTCTTGTCAAAGGTTGATGTCATTATATTTCCGCAAGTATGGAAGGTAGGTAACCGTTCGTTTCAGTAGTTTCCTAGCTGGGCCATCCATCCCTCCTTAGTGCATCGCGAGACACGGCGTCGACTATACGTGCCACAGCAAGGTGCTTGGAGTCCAACAGACCCCACGCTACTTGTAGTGTAGTACTTTTTTTGGTAGCCCAAATCCTGTCAAAGGTCGATGTCATTTGTGTGTGACCTTTAGTGACCGAAAAACCAAAACCAACAGTGATAAATGGAGAAATGTATGTACAATGAGCTTGATAAGAAGATATGTGATTCTATTTACAAATAATTATGGTAATTGTTTTTTTCAAATTACATAAGTAGATGTTGACTACTAAAAGTGTTATATTATCGTTTAGCTAAAATCTTCTACCTTAAGTTCCTGAACAAAGTAAAAACTCTTCTTTAATATATCTTGTTTATTTATCGATGCAAAAACCATCGCGTAAGTACTTTGACACGACTAACTGAAGATTAAAAGCTGGTCCTTATCGGAAACCCTCTCCATAGATATCCAGAATATTTATGTTTCCTATTTCACCATTTGTCATTTTGGCATATTGTGTCAATGATATTGCTCGGCGCTGTAGTTAATATTACCAGTCCACGACCATTAAGCTACACAGTATGACGAAATTACATTTTACCCAGTTGGGTGCATTGCAATTCTTTGGCTATGGCCGTGGCTGAATGCAGTGAGCAGATTTACCAATTTTTCATATGCCAGTTTCCTGCTATAAATACATAAAAAAATAGTACACATGCCGTATGTCATTCATTTGACTGCTGCAACCCATTGTTACCTTATTGGTCACAAACTTTACATCCCAATACTAAACAAATTTTAAAAAAGGTCTTTAAAAGGATCTGTTGCTTCAGAATTGCAGTCCACGGAACAAATTGGTTAATATCTCATCAACAATTTGACCTGGTATTGTTTTTAGCCCATGGTACATTCTTCAACCAGGAGCTTGGCACTCGATAAATGGCGGTACCGATTGTACACCAGCATTAATAAGTCTCCCTATCTATGCAATACAGGGGTCAGTCGTAGTGATGAGTGAACGTGCTCGGATAAGGTGTTACCCATGCATGCTCGAGTGCTAACCAAGTGTTTTCGGTGTGCTCGAAAAATATGTTCAAGTCCCCGCAGCTGCATGCAGAGCCGGCGTCAGCACCCAGCGCACCTGGGCAAGTGCCGGGGCCCTAGCGAGACGTGGGGCCCATTTTGACAAGTGTGACCAACTTTTTACTATTGATGCTGCCTATGCAGCATCAATAGTAAAAATATATAATGTTAAAAAAAAATTAAAAAAATTAAAAATCGTGCTATTCTCACCTTCCGGCGTCCCCCGCAGCCTTCCCGCCTTCCCGCTCCTCAAAATGCTCTCGGCAGCTCCCGTTCCCAGTAATGCCTTGCAAAATTACCCCAGATGACGTAGGATCACGCGAGACCCTATGTCATCACAGGTCATTGTCGCAAAGCATCACTGGGAACGGGAGCTACCGGGAGCATCGCTAACTCCTGGGCTGGATCCGGGGGCAGCCGGAAGGTGAGTATATATACAGTACAGACCGAAAGTTTGGACACACCTTCTCATTTAAAGATTTTTCTGTATTTTCATGACTATGAAAATTGTACATTCACACTGAAGGCATCAAAACTATGAATTAACACATGTGGAATTATACTGTATATTTAACAAAAAAGTGTGAAACAACTGAAATTATGCCTTATATTCTAGGTTCTACAAAGTAGCACACCAAAGACACTCTGTTAGAGGATGCCCCACTGCAAAGGTCAAAATTGGACCAACCGAGACTGGAAACACTCACCCCAAGGGCACTATAGTAGCGCCATGTCCGCCTCTTATCAGTATGTCCTTTATCGTCACTCTTTAATTTATCTTCCAAACACAGTCAAAACTTGAATGAGCGTTTTCCAAAGAAAGTATGTAAAATATTTAGTAAAGTAACATAAAATTGTTCCTGAAGCGAGAAATCAGTATTTGCTTATCATATCTGGCAACACTTCAGACTCTTTCACTTATGGCACGTAAGAACCTGAGCAATGCTGAAGGGTTTCCAGGTGTGGTATATGATGCATGAGCGTCAGAGGACACTAAAGTCCCCGTATGACTAGACGCTTTGTAAATATGATAGCCGTCTTCTCCAGCTGTAGACTGTGGCACGGGATACCACTACACTATTTATCTCACCACCAAAAATCGTTGGGCTATTGCTATCAATAGAAACGTAACAAGTAGCTCGAGTAGCAATTTTTAATTTTTGGGGTTTTGCAAAATTCTGTGTTTTCAGAGAGATGTTAAGGAAAAGCATCTACATTTTCCAAGCATGAAGTAGTAAAAAAATAAATTCCAAATATGCCGTAATGGTCAGGGTCACAGGGGGTTAGACAGTGACTGGGTCCAGAGGGTTAGTGTGCCCTATTGCATGGTGCATCATGATGAAGCTGGCAGCACAAGCAAATCAGCATATCAGCACTGTGCATGCAAGTGCCCATTTGTTAATTCCTCACTCCTCAGACTGCAGGGCACAGCGATAAGTAGAGGCAGCACTGGAGCAGAACAGGTGTCATCGCTTATTCCCTTCATTTGCATTAATAGGAAAGAGGAGTAAGGTTTGTGCAATGGGATCAATACGGAATTGCAACCCGGGTGTCACAATTCCACCTTTTAGTGTGTCTGGACGCAGTGAATTACTGTCTGCCGACCAATCTAGAGCAGCGGCATGCTGAGTTGTCAGAGTAGGGTGTTGCCTGAGCTTCATCCAGGTGTCTCCTGTTCGGATAATTACCTGGCTATTTAGCCAGCTCTCAAGTGCCAATTGTAGCTTCTTGCTCACTGGTGTATATTTGCCTTGTTTCACTGTGCTCTGTGTCCTGATCTACTGCTGCCTGTCCTAGGACCATGCTTTGACCATCCCTTTGCCTCAGCCCTTTGCTTGATCCGCTATCTTCCTGGTATTTTGACCCCTGTATCGTGAGCTGACTATTCTTTTACCTCACCCCTCTGTCTATGACATACCCTCCTAGGTTATGGCCCCTGGACCATGACTTGACTATTATTTTGTCTCACCCCTCTGTCTATGACTTACCCTCTTGGCTTTCGACCCCTGGACCGTGACCTGACTATTCTTTTGTATCACTCCTCTGTCTATGATATACCCTCTTGGCTTTTGACCCCTGGACCATGACCTGACTATTCTTTTGTATCACCCCTTTGTCTATGACGTACCCTCCTGGCTTTTGACCCCTGGACCATGACCTGACTATTCTTTTGTCTTGCCCCTTTGTCTATGACGTACCCTCTTGGCTTTCGACCCCTGGACTGTGACCTTACTATTCTTTTGTCTCACCCCTTTGTCTATAAGGTACCCTCCTGCTTCTGACAGTGGACCTTTTGATTACCCAGCCTCGCAGCTTGTCCATGAGTAGTGACTAGCATCACAGCAGAGAAGCACTCATCTCAGTGAGCAGCTTCTTCTCAACCTACATGCCTTATCTGTCCACAGGTGGAGGACCCATCATAGTAATTGGGTGATGGAAAAAGAAGTGGGATGACAAGGCAGCTAATGTCAGGAAGCTTAGAGGCCATCAGGTTCCCCAAATGTTTCCACTTTATGAGCATCATTAATCTGCATGAAAGTGAATTGTAAAAAATCCACATTTTTGCAAATGCAGATTTTTGCAAAATTTGAATAGAGCTCAATTCCACTCAAATATATTCACTCATCTCCTGATGATTCTCTGCTCCCCCTTCCCTTCTCCCAGCATTAGAAAAAACAGGAAAAAGATTGTTGTAGACAGATATGCATGGAGAGGAGACACTATCTTACGGAGCGCAGAGAAAACAGGCTGTAGACAAGGAAGATATCACATGGAGAGCAAATAGGTGCAGGATAGAAGCTGTGCTCATGCTTGAAAGCAAGGCACACACAGACTTAACACTCACATGCAGCCTATATTACTGGGAGAGATACTCCCACAAGAAAAATATCTGAAACTTAAATCAAGCTGAAAAACTGTATATCAGGGAAGGGGGGGTCTGAATAAAAGTGAAGGAATCAGGATTGCAGCCTTAAACTTCATGTAATTTTTTTAACTAAAAGCAATCGCTAACATGTAAAAATATTTTTTTCCATATCATAGATGTCGCTGTCGATGACAAGACATCACAGCACAGCATTGCAGTACCAGGAAAACTCTTTTATCATGAATATAGGAACTCGTATATTGATGATTTGCATCTCTAAAAATGTTTTGAAATCTTCTTAGAGCTAAATCCAAATTTAATCTAATTTCTAGCAGTCAATCTGCTCATTGCGTTAAATCTTAAGAGATATATAAAGTGTTATCTACCGAAAAAAATACACCGAGGTGTGAAAGGAATGACAAGGTGCAAAACTGAAAAAAAAACGGAGCGGCTCGGGGAACAGATGCATTCTGCTTTTAATCAGCAATGTATGCTAATCTCTGCTCATTTGTTTTCTTCATTCATGTTATGAGCGATATTGCACAATAGTATGCTGGATAAATAGAGCATAATAGGTATAAAGAATAACATCACACTCTTCTGACATATGCCCTATATCGGGGCTTATTATTCTAGGTCCTGCTTAGCTCTAGACTGCAGTATTCCAGGCTGGATTACAGTCATTAGACTCTGAATATAACTCCACTTCACACAGGTATATTGTGTAATACATAGGAACAAAGGTACTCTGCCTACCTGTGCATGTCTGCGCCTGGTCTCTGCCGTGACCCAACATCTATCTTTGACATCCTCACCCATGACCTTTTACGTCCAGCTCTGAGGACTGTGTGCTGTCTGAATATTAAGTCGGATTGGCATTCAGTTGCTACTTGTACTTTATGAGTTTGCCTCACCATCCACATTTCTAGGCTTGCTAATCTTCTCTTCAACAAAATCCTGCTTATTTATTAACTATTTGCATTCTTCTCCACTGTTAGTAGGTGCTCTTCATGCTGCTACTCTGCTTAAATGGAGTGTTTTCATCTTTGCAATCAAGTATCTAGTTTGCCTATTTATTATTGCTGCAGTTAGCCGTTTGTCTGCTGTAAGCCTAACTAATTCTTCTCTGCTACTTTTGGTGCTTTTCACACTAGAACTCTGCTGCAGCAATGTGTTATCATCTCTGCAATCAATTATCTAGTTTGGCTTTTTAACATTGCTGCAGTTAACCATTTCTCTGCTGTAAGCATAATGAATTATTGTCACTTCTACTTCTGTTGCTTTTCACACTAGAAGCCTGCTGCAACTGTGTCTTATTGCCTCCATAAACAAGTATCTTGCTTGCATGTTCAGTGCTGCTGTCTGTGGTTAACCAATTGCATAGGTCTCAGTCACTGACTATCTGTCTTATACTACATATAGTTCTGCCATTAACCATTTGTCTGCTTCAAGGCTTCAAGTCCTGGATCGATCAAAAATATACAATTCTTGTCTATATCCACACTTTCGGAACTTTATCTGTCGCTACTATACTTGTCTGCCTCCCATTCTGCATATGCCGATGCCCTGATACTCACTGATCCACATCCTGTCTTGCCCTGCTGCTGAATCGCCTTCTGTCCATAATGCTGTAACGAGGTGGCGGATATCCTCGGTATTCCCTTTCTCCTTCATGCTGGTCCTGTGCACTTTATGCGGTACCCGGATGGTGTACCTGGATGTTAACATGTTAAAGTTTCGCTGTTGTTCAATAATGCTATGTACCACTTATGCCTTATGTTGTTATAAGGCTTGTTATACACTGTCAAAGGTGGTGTGTCTGCCACGTATGATTGTTGTGCTGTGCTTGTTATGCACATGCCAGAGGCAGGGACAGAAGGGATTAATTTAAGGGGCTGGAGTTGCAGCCTCAAGGGAGCAGGAAGCTCATGCTTCCTGGTCAGAGCCCAAGCAGGGTGTCTGGAGCACAGGTGTGTCCCCGCTTAAGAGAGAAGGAGCCCCCGTCTGGGACATATGTGTGTCCCCGTCTGGGGCATGTGTGTTTCCGTTTGGAACAGTGAGAACCCCTGTTTGGGGTATATGTGGATCCCCATCTGGGACAGAAGTAATCCCCGGCTGTGGACTTCAAACTGCCAAGGACTGCCAGGCAGTGGAACAGGGCACAAGGTCTGTGTTGGTGCCCCACCAGAGACCTTGGCTCCAGAGAGCTTGCTGAGAGTCATGGACTTAGCTGCAGCCGTTGCTGTGTATAGGGACAGAATAGGAATCATTCATCTCTTGTTCATTTCTACACCTTTATTATTAAAATACAAGTTGCCCCTGTTGGGCCCTATACAGTGTGAAGCGTGGTTCATCCGGAGGATGTCGTCCCATTGTGGAAAACAGCTGAAGTCTGAGGTAACCCACTGTGACCCAGGGCTGGGATTAGAACTGACATTTTCTGTGCAAGGGGCCAGAGTGCTTCTGGACTGTTGCTTTGAGAGACTCGGTCATGGCTACCACCCCGTGCCACCTTGTTACAATGTTCACTTTGACAAATGGATTAGAGAATACACTTCATCAGTTGAATCAATAGCAGCTAAATTGTTTTGTGCCTTAACAGATGCTCGTAGCAGCTACGCCTCTATCTTTTGAAGATCCCAGCTACTTTTGGCTGCAAGCGTGCCACGTGTATATCACATAATAGTTTTTGTAATACAGGAGTAAGGACCTCGAGCACTAAGGGATCATGAGTAATAAAGTATCAGACACAATCTGCCTGGGTCTTCCATAGCAATATTTCTGAAGTGCACTGGGTTACAACCTTAGCCCTGTTTTATTCTGCTTTAGACACTGAATTGCTTACAGGTTGCTTCCCCTTATTTGTAGACTATGTAATGCTGTTGCTCATGGATCCCCTATGCTCTTCTATGCAGTGGTGAGAGTCTGCCCCCGAGATGCTAATGCTGCGCAGTGTGCAGCCTGTTACATTTCTTGTGCCTCACTGTGCTTCACACATGGATCTGCTGTGTTGCTCCAGCGATAGGAACAAAGTTTGAAATAAGATACACAACTAAAGTCTCTGCAAAGTGAAATCTAGCCCAAAATTGTTATGTAACGCCTAGACAAGCAGCTTTCCTTCACCAGTACTCCCAACTTATTGACATGACTACGGTAATTCAAAATGACACATCTTCAGTGCTTCATTTCAAAATATCAATTATTAGCCACCCTGTTGGCCAGATTCTTTATCACATGCAACAAAGGTGGCTAAGAGATACGAACAATCCAAAAGGAATATTTTAAATTATGTTCCAATAGATAAGAACAATCAATTCATAATGCCGCCTACAGCAGATGATTGACTGTAGTAATCTGCTACATCGAAGGCCCATAACACAAAGGTCATCATGACCTGTCCTATGCCTAAGATTTTTAGAACTTCTTCATAATTCAGCACTGACTTGTTTTTCGATGTATTTCGATTAGATCAAGTAACTTCTAATATTTCACAGTTTAGCAGCATCAGTTTAATACCTCCAGATACAGAAGCTAAGTGACATACCCGGCAGTATACAGTATATCTAGGGGCAAATTGCAGCCATAGATTGTTACATGAACGGTCTGACATTCTAGAACAACTTCTAGAATCATCTTACTGCAGATCATTGTAGATTTTGCAACGCGCCACGTGGCAAAATATATTTGCAAAATAGTAAATGTATCCGTCAGGGTCAGTTACATGGCCCCCCAAACAGATGATATCTGATTTGCAATTGTAATCACAACTGCCTCTTTTCATGGTAAAGTGGCACATCGGGATCTCTACTGATTGGCAGAACCAAGACACCATGGTACAGTAGGACACAAAGGCTCCTTCAATGCTGACCCAGGCATAATGGATCGTCTGTGAATGATGCTTCCTTTAATGGGAGCCTGATATCACCAGAAATGCTATTTATCTGCAGATACACCTTTAATTTGCAGATAAATAGTGTTAAAACCTTGTGCAGCCGGTTGACTTGAAGATCTGTTAGACGGAAAATGAAGTTTTAATCATGGTGTTATCACCATGTAACGACTCTCTCCGAGTCAAGCTACTTTCACACATTCGGTTTTCGCCGTTAGGCTGAATCCGGCGGTGTGATGGATCGCTGGATCCATTGAAAATAGTGAAAAACCTGATGCGACGGATCTGGTTTTATGCCGGATCCGACTAGCTGTTCTGGCCAATTGGATCAGGTATGTTGAGAGAGAGAGAGAGAGACCAGAAAGACTAGAATGGAAAATTCAAAAAATTGGGCATGCTCAGTTTGAAAACCGGAATCCGTAGCCGGATTCCTGCATTTGACGGATCCGGCACCATAGGCTTCCTCTGTCCATTTTGTCCGGCCACCAAACCGTCAATTTTTTGCCGGATCCGGTAAAAAATGGATGAAACGTAAGGCCATCCGGCGCAATCTGGCGCTAATAAAATAAATAAAATAAAAGTCTATGGGAAAAAAATAAAAAGCACCTAGAACACATACCGACATGTGGATGTTCAGTACGTAGCCATACAACCAGTCTGAGGACTGCTGTATGAACTCTCTCTGCAGATAATGGAGATGTTTTGGGCCACCACAAAAGAAAACAATGCCCTGTCTATAAAATAATAACCACAGTGCCGCCATAAAACGGGTACAAGAGAAGATGCTGAAGCTTTAACTTGTCCACCAAGAAATCTCAATATGTGTTTCCAGTTATCCAATTTCTTCGAAGACATTTACGATTCTCAGCTGAACTTCTATAAATCTTTAGGAAGTTTTATTGTACCCAATGCATGGGATGTGGAGACAGTCTATAAATCACGGCACTGAAGATCTAATGAGCAAAAGCTCAAAAACATGTGCAATGACATTCACACACCAAGTGGAAACAGTCGAGACAGTCAAACAGTAAAGCAATGTTGGAAAATTTTCTATAAAATATTAATAGAGTCATAAGTTCCGAGTATGAAAAGGCGCCACTGTGAGCCAAGCCCTAACCTCAACCTTCTGTTAAGCATCTTTATTAATCCACTGGCAAATTACTATTTTTTTATATTAGTTCGTTATATCGTTTTATTGATAAACTTTAGATTGATTATTGGATTGTTGATTAAAGGGGTTGTCTCATATATGCAAATCACTCACTTGTCCAGCTCATGGAAATATTGAATGGAGGACATGAAAATAGAATAAAAATCTTGTCCTTTATTAGTGCATCATAAAAACAAGCTGACGCGTTTCAGGCAGTACTGCCCTTAGTCATAGTCATGAGATGTGTATACAATCCCCTCCCTTAACCTGCTGCTATCTCTAACGTTTGTAATTTTTTTGTAAAGACAGATAAAAGCCTTACAGATACTGTGCAGCAACGTTTAGACAATTGCTAATCTTTTCATTTAGGAAGCAACTGAACAATAAAAAAAATCCTGTACATAGACTTTAATACACTTTTAAGTCCATTAACTCTTCTAAGCAGCTGATTCAGCAACAGCAAATAAAGCGTATTGAGATTACAGTCCTCCACACTTTCTCCTTGCAATTTCTACTAGACAAAAATAAATTAACAGGTTATTTATTTTGGACAACTTTTTATGAGAATGGTTCCCTAATGCTATTCACAGGGTGTCTCTCTTCTTGGACCTCAGTCAGCTTTAAGCACTTGTGACACCGAACAGTCTGGGTCACATATGCTCTCGTTACATAGAACTGACTCTCTAGGAAACGAGGTAACAACTTAAAAATGAATTTTAAAGGTGTATGAAAAATAATGTTAAAAATGTAAAAACAAACTTATTTTCTTTTTTTTTTTACGCTTCCTCCTGATTTTACAAAAACAAGATAAAAAATAGTAGTATAAAAATTGCATAAATAAAAAGCCAAATAAATTATAAAAAAAGGCGCAATCGTGATTTAAATACCTGATTGAGAAAAAAACTGTTATAGCAATGAAACCCTCATGGACTGAAAAAGAAAGGTGACAAGTGTATAATTCTCTGCAGTGTCACCACATGTGAAAATAGATATTACATGGTACCCATTGAAATCAATAATGCATTATTAGTAGTGCTCTGTCACTTCCATAATATGTATTTTTTTCTACCTTGCGTAAATCCCACTGAATCAAACATTATCTTTTTTTTTAGCACATCTCTGGTCTTGAGATATGGCCCTTTTTCCCTGTATAGCCAAATGGGTGTGGTCCTTAAGAAGACGCCCACTTGGCTAAAACAGCACGAGATTTACATGCAGGGATGAGAGGGCACTATCTCTGGAACTGAAAGGTGCTGGAACACAAAAAAAACAATGCCAAATTCAGAAGAAGAGCAGCATTTACTTTTTAAAAATCTATATTTATGACAAGTAACAGGTTTTCTTTATGGGGACTTATACTTCAAGTTTTATACTACAACTTTTCAAATTTCCTCTTTGAAGAGGAAGAAGACTTGAGCTACTATGTCACCTACTGAATATAGTAATCCTAAAAGTCAATATCGACCCTTTAATGAGCCTTATCACAGCCAAACAGGATACTCTTTTTGCAGACACGTGTTTCGGGGTGTTACCGCTCCTAAGCGCAAAGCAAAAGATTTGATTTGGCTGTATGACGGACCTCTGTTGTTTAAGGAGCAACATCAAGAGGCAATTAGCATATTTAAATTCCAAGATGAGCATTGCATGGCCTCTAAGTCTCCTTACACTGGCATGTCTCTCTCTACAAGGAGAGACGTTACAACACTAATGCCCGATACTCATTATCTATACAAACTCAGGCATGCACTAGATAATATCTCAAGACCATATTATACCACAAGGTAGCAGAGTATATTTTTAGGAGATTGCAAAAGGGATAAAAATGGTTTGCACTTAAACTTGCAAACTGAATAATTACAGACAAATAATAATTAGCACTGTCTCTATGGAAACTGGTATGGGATGTAGGAGGATTTGATGTGCGGTGGATCTATCCGCAGCACAAGAGGTTGTCATCTAAAAGTGATCTTATACTTACAGCCAGAGTGAGTTTCTGCCTTGTGTGATGACCCCCGTGAACTTGGTGAGTCTTCGAGCGTCTACTTCCAGCCACTGGTGCAGGTCGCTCCTTCCTGCGCACCAAGCCCCATCAAACAGGTCGTTTTCGTTGACCCCTGCCTGTCATATAACAAGCACAGATCAAGGTAAAGTCTAAAACTTGTTCAAAGAATATAACTGTTCATATATAGGAAAAATATAAGCTTAGACCATATGGGAAAACTAGGCCTAAATCATCTCCTTCAGTGATAAAATGCAACAATTTGCCTTGGTCTGTTATAATGTCTTATGGAAACTTCTACGAAAAACCTAAACTAGGAATAAACAATAAACTAAGATATTGCAAGAGTGAAGCAAAAGCTATAATCAATATCAACTGGTCCTAAACCATTGATATCAATCTATGTTGTAAAAAATACAGGATCCCATAACAAGGCTGAAATTAGACCCCATTATGGAGCGAAGTTTAACCACCCAGAAAGAAGAGCCGGGTGTGTATTTCCACCTTTATATTCTTGCCCCCCAATGGATGCAATTCCTCATCCGATAATTGAGGGGTCTCCCAGTGATGCCTCTTAATTCTGCATCAGATGTTCTACTGTTAATGGGATCAATTGGCTATCTGCCATCCCGTGAGCACCGCCGGCAGGTATTGTGCCCCTGTGTGATCAGGATGCATGTACTGTATACCTGCCATATCTGCTAATACATGGCAAACAGCCAAGTGCCTCTCACCTCCTGACATCGACGTCACAGACAATGAATAAAATCTTTAACAACAATGCAGCTTGTCTCGAGACAAACCACCCAGAAAAAAGCAGTCATAAGTCCCATTATATGAAAAACTATACAATAATACCTACCAATGGCAGTATTGTCAGATAACAGCCTTAAGTATACATAGGTAATCCAACAGAATAGTTACATACAGTACTGACATATAATGTCAACTATATATACATATATATATGTGGTATACATACCGGTAGGCCAAATAATATAAGTGTATATGCTCCCAGCTCCCGTCCACCCCGACGCGCGTTTCGGCAAATGCCTTCCTCAAGGGTTGAACTATATATAGTTGACATTATATGTCAGTACTGTATGTGACTATTCTGTTGGATTACCTATGTATACTTAAGACTGTTATCTGACAATACTGCCATTGGTAGATATTATTGTATGCACCCATTCTTGTCCTATTGCACGTGCTGAGGGTGATGTGGGGGATCTTCTCTCTGCTGTTTTATGCCTGTTGTTACCAATAAAGTTTTTGTAATTTTCATATAATGGGACTTATGACTGCTTTTTTCTGGGTGGTATGTTCATAGTGAATATGCAGTTTGTCCGATACGGTCCTATCCTATTATTTCCTGATAAATTAACCCATTATTGGGATTTTTACCATATTATTGACTGGTATGTTCTCCATTAAGTACGGTATCTATGGTTACTCGAGACAAATAAATCCTGGTTATCATGATTCAGCAGGAAAGACCATGAGAATAGCGAATGGTAAATAAGGCGAATCAGTCACCAGATTTCACAATACAAACTACACGTAATGATATAATTTATATTAGACCTGATGAGGCGGGTGTACTTACTTTGATAATCTAACTTGAAAGTTTATTCTAAACCGCTTAATGTGATTGACCGGTCCTCAGTGTCCCTCCTCACCTCTGCTGCTGCTGCTGCTGAATCTCGACCCAACTAGCCTGATGGACAGATCCTCAAGGTCCCTCTTCCCTGCTGCTGATGCTGAAAAGTTTCCCTAAGACCCCTTTTCCCTAGGTGTTCCCTCTAAACTGTACAGATTCCAAACGTAACTCCCCCTCCCCGCACTGGTTATATCATGCACCATTAAGTCTATGTAGCACGGCACACCGCTTTAGCGTATTAATCAGGACAAAGTACGCAGTTTGGAAGGACAGCACATTTTGATTTCCTCCTGCAGTCAGGCAGGGCCGCATTTGTAATACAGACCCTCTAGCTTTGGAAGCGGGTGAGTTCATACCCAGTCCGGCCCTAGGTGACAGATACGCTTTAACTACTGAAAAGTTTAGAAAGATGCACTTTGTCCATGCGCTCCTAAATCACAGAGACAGCACTGCAGTGGATATCTGTCAATGTACCAGTAGGTAAAAATAATATATATATATATATATATATATATATATATATATATATATATATCATAGCTACAACGAATGCACTTTATGCACATATATAAAAGATAAGAGCAAAATTTGCAAATCACCTGGATATTGAGGCGGCCCCTGTGGGCTCCCAGCCCGTAACGTTTCACTGTTGAAGCATGAAGCTGGAAGTCTGTTACTTTCAGGGTCTCCAGGCCCAGTGGGGGGCAACCTACAGGATAAACCAGAAAACTAGTGATATGCAATCATGGACATGTACAACGAGTGGATAACCAGAGCTCTTAGCAGGCACTCAGACAGCACCTGAGTATCTAATGAAATATGACAAAATTCATTACTGTAGAGAGGAAAATTACTATTCGTCACGTGTCTGGATGACCCTTATTACATCAAAACCAAGACAACTCTGAAAACCTGTGATTTAGTAGTAATTAGTAAAATTATCTGTGATTAGAAAAAATGAAAGCAGGGAAATAAACACTTGTGTTCTAAATAGTATTCCCAAGGTATCCGGGCTTCGCTCCCTTCCCCTGGGACTGCTGCCCTCTGTTGTGCTCCACGCCAGATTTTACAGAATACCCGGTGTGGATCAGTGACATCATCTCCCCAGACCTATTTAAGGTCCATTGACATTCACCCCTGAGTCTTGGGATTGAGTTTTTAGACAGCTGTGTTTGGGGTCCTCCACCTTCTGTGCGTACTGTGTTTACTTGCTTCCATCCCTGCTGGGTTATACTTCATCCACCCTGCGTCTCCAGAGATTCCAGAGTGTTCCAAGTCCGCTCTGCCCATGTGCCTTTCAGCTTGCTGCATCAAGGCCCGGGGTCTATGTGCCCACCCAGACCTGGTGCTTAGAGGGTCCTCCTCACATGGTGAGACTTGACAAATACTTTTGAACTTTTAAAACTTCAGCTCTCAGCCTTGGTCCTTTCTTTACTTCTGGTCAACAAATAAAAGCATATCCTGTGTTGGCATGTCATCAAGGCTTATGAGTAGGGTGCTTGCTGACTTTTCTGACTTTTCAATTTAATATCCAAGCCAGCCCCATTTTCTTTCTTGATGTATAGATACAGAATGAGGCTTCATTATTTAAATGAGCAGTCAATCAGCCCCTTAAAGATAATCTGTTAGCAGGTATTTGCTGTGTAATCTGAGGACAGCATGATATAGGGGCTAAACACTGAATTAAGTGATGTGTCACTTATTAGGCTGTTGTGTGCAGTTGTTTCCATACAATCAAGGTTTTATCAGCTGGATATTATCACTGCCTGCACTGCTGCTTACATAACTGCTAGTCCGAGCACGCCCATCCTCTGATAAGCAGCTTACTTTGAATAGACAATGTGCATAGAAAGCGGTGACTCCATAGTGTGGGCAGGGGGCAGCTTTCTGAGCCTTCCTTCATCCTACATCTGAGAACTTTGTGTCACAACTGCTGCAGCCTTTAAACTTATATATCACTGGAATTAGGGTCTCTATTTCCTACACTATGCTGCTTTGAGATGAGGTAGCATAAACCTGCTGACAGATTGCCTTTAGCGTGCCAACACAGGAAACTCTAGTTAGAAGTGTAGCTGCCCAACCCAGGAC
Source organism: Ranitomeya variabilis (assembly GCF_051348905.1). NCBI lineage: Eukaryota > Metazoa > Chordata > Amphibia > Anura > Dendrobatidae > Ranitomeya > Ranitomeya variabilis. Next base: position 48,215,209 of record NC_135235.1, on the reverse strand, counting down.
CAAAGCTGAAAGCTGAAGATCAGTGTGTATATTATGGGTGTCACACAGTCATGGCTGAAAGTGTTGGCACCCTTGAAATTGTTTCAGAAAATGAAGTATTTCTCAAAGAAAATTATTGCAATTACACACAAAGCCTCCAAAAATTAGCCAGACAAAATGATTGCCACCCTCAGCTTAATATTTGGTTGCACACCCTTTGGAATACATAACTGCAATCAATCGCTTCCTATAACCATCAACAAGCTCCTTACACCACTTAACTGGAATTTTGGACCATTCTTCCTTTGCAAACTGCTCCAGGTCTCTCATATGTGAAGGCGCCTTCTCCCAACAGCAATTTTAAGATCTCTCCACAGGTGTTCATTGGGATTTAGATCCGGACTCATTGCTGGACACTTCAGAACTCTCCAGCACTTTGTTTTCACCCATTTCTGGGTGCTTCTTGAAGTATGTTTGGGGTTGTTGTCGTGTAGGAAGACCCATGACCTAAGACGCAAACCCACCTTTCTGACACAGGGCACTACATTGCGACCCAAAATCCATTGGTAACCTTCAGATTTCATGATGCCTTGCACAGAGTCATGGCACCAAGTGGCAGAGGCAGCAATACAACCCCAAAACAAATTTGAAACTCCACCATATTTGACTGTAGGTACTGTCTTCTATTCTTTGTAGGCCTCATTCCATTTTTGGTAAATAGAAGAATGATGTGCTTTACCAAAAAGCTTTCTCTTGGTCTCATCTGTCCACCAGACGTTTTTTCCAGAAGGCTTTTGGCTTACTCACATACATTTTGGCAAACCGCAGTCTAGCTTTTTTATATCCTTGTGTCAGTAGTGAGGTCCTCCCGGGTCTCCTGCCATAGTGTTTCATTTCATTCAAATGTCAAGGGATAGTTCGTGCTGACACTGATGCACCCTGAGCCTGAAGGACAGCTTGAATTTCTTTGGTACTTGTTTGGGGCTGCTTATTCATCAACCAGACTGTCCTGCAACCTTTTATCAATGTTTCTCTGCTGTCCACGTCCAGGGAGATTAGCTACAGTGCCATGTGTTGTAAACTTCTTGTAAATTTCAGAAAAAGGAACATCAAGATCTCCGATGATGGACTTGTAGCCTTGGCATTGTTAATATTTTTCAACAATTTTGGTTCTCAAGTCGTCAGACAGTTCTTTTCTCCTCTTTCTGTTCACCACTCTTAGTGTGGCAAAATTAGACACACAATGCAAGGATTGAGTCAACTTCTTCTCCCCTTTTTATCTGGTTTCTGGTGTGATTTTCATATTGCCCACACCTGTTACTTGCCATAAGTGAGTTTGAACGACAATCACGTGCTTGAAACAAAGTTTTGGAAACACAATTTTACAAAGGTGCCCACAATTTTGTCCTGCCCATTGTTGGGGTTTTGTATGAAATTATATCCACCTTGCCTTTTTTCTCTCCGTTACTTTTGTGTTGTCTCAAAACACACAAACGAAATAAACCTGTGCATAGCAAAACATGTGTAATTGCAATAATTTTCTTGGAGAAATACTTCATTTTCTGGAACAATTTAAAGGGGGCCAGCACTTTCGGCCATGACTGTATCTTTCATGACTGTAATATTCACCTCTGATCTCTAATACAGTTCCCTAATGAGGAATTCTGTGCTTGTTATGTAAGAGCTATGATTGAATCTTCCTATCTTAATAGTCAGGGTGACCAGACGTGCACTTTCTGTTAGATCAGCTGTTCAGTGAGCTGAGACTGGTATAAAAAATCTAAAATCTAAAATAATTGATACTCACCCTCATTGATCTCATTCCCATTACTATGTTTGCCCTGGCCTTACTGGTCTCTACTACCTGGTCATGTCTTGACACATTGAAAATAACCGTAAATACCTGCTTAGCCAATCAATGGCCACATGGATGACACGCCTCTGCCAGTGATTGGCTGAGTGAGCATTTCCTGACCAGGACCAGGAAGTTGAGACCAGTAGGGACCAGGTCAGCAACGCAAAGGGAACAGCAGGGGAGCGGTAAAGGAAGTGTCACTTCATTTAATTATTTTATCAGTCTGAGCAATCTGAAAAAATATTATCCACTAACCAACCCCTTTAAATTCTTGTCACTATATTTCTCTGCGATCTTCAGTGACAACCCGTGATAGGTGTATCTTTAAGGAATCCTTTAAAGCAATGGGATCATAAAATTCAGACAAACATTTATTTACACTATAAATGTGCATCGTGTATGGGAAAATGAATGTTGTGTAAAGTTTTCAGCTATCACAAGGAGAGTTCTGTATGACATCTGTCGCTCACTCTGGTGTATCCCTGCTATTCTCAGTGGTGTGAAAGCTGACACATATGTCTAAGGTAGGCTAGTCCTGGAGGCAGATATTTCATCTTGCCTCAAATCAGTACATATTGAAAGATTAGTCTTTTCCATCAAGTGAAATAATGAACATGTAAGCACCTGTTGCTGCAGGCTTCAGTGTTATGAATTCTAGTATCAATTTCTTCCCTTGTTTTTATTCAATGGTCCCTGTGTTTTCTGTCAAATTGATCTAGTTTCATAGATAATGCAATAAAGAGACAATCTGAAAATCACTTTATATTGTCTGCAGATCCCTTCTCCCTTCTGTTTAACTTTCTGTTCACTTTCTGCCATCAGCAGTGATATAAAGATGGATTACAGGAAGTCTGGGCAGGGCTTTATCATTCTACAGGAAGTCTGGGTGGGGCTTTATCATTCTACAGGAAGTCTGGGCAGGGCTTTATCATTCTACAGGAAGTCTGGGTGGGGCTTTATCATTCTACAGGAAGTCTGGGCAGGGCTTTATCAATCTACAGGAAGTCTGGGTGGGGCTTTATCATTCTACAGGAAGTCTGGGCAGGGCTTTATCATTCTGCAGGAAGTCTGGGCAGGGCTTTAGCAATCTACAGGAAGTCTGGGCAGGGCTTTAGCAATCTACAGGAAGTCTGGGTGGGGCTTTATCATTTTACAGGAAGTCTGGGCGGGGCTTTATCATTCTACAGGAAGTCTGGGTGGGGCTTTATCATTCTAAAGGAAATCTGGGTGGGGCTTTATCATTCTACAGGAAGTCTGGGTGGGGCTTTATCATTCTACAGGAAGTCCGGGTGGAGCTTTATCATTCTACAAGAAGTCTGGGTGGAGCTTTATCATTCTACAGGAAGTCTGGTTGGGGCTTTATCATTCTACAGGAAGTCTGGTTGGGGCTTTATATATATACACACTTCTTGTATATATATATATATATATATATATGCATACAAGAAGTGTGGGCGGGGCTCTATCAACCTTCAGCAAGTCTTTGCAGGGCTTTAAATATATATATATATATATATATATATATACTGCTCAAAAAAATAAAGGGAACGCTAAAATGCCACATCCTAGATATCTCTGAATGAAATATTCCGGTTGCAAATTTTTATTCATTGCACAGTGAAATGTGTTCATAACAGTAAAACATAACAATTATCAATGTAAATCAAAATGAATATCCCATGGAGGTCTGGATTTGGAATGATGCTCAAAATCAAAGTGGAAAATCAAATTACAGGCTGATCCAACTTCAGTGGAAATGCCTCATGACAAGGAAAAGATGCTCAGTAGTGTGTGTGGCTTCCACGTGCCTGTATGACCTCCCTACAAAGCCTGGGCATGCTCCTGATGAGGTGCTGGATGGTCTCCTGAGGGATCTCCTCCCAGACCTGGACTAAAGCATCCGCCAACTCCTGGACAGTCTGTGGTGCAACGTGACGTTGGTGGATGGAGTGAGACATGATGTCTCAGATGTGCTCAATCGGATTCAGGTCTGGGGAACTGGCGGGCCAGTCCATAGCTTCAATGCCTTCATCTTGCAGGTACTCCAGCTACATGAGGTCTGGCATTGTCCTGCATTAGAAGGAACCCACGGCCAACCGCACCAGCATATGGTCTCACAAGGTGTCTGAGGATCTCATCTCGGTACCTAATGGCAGTCAGGCTACCTCTGGCGAGCACATGGAGGGCTGTGCGGCCCTCCAAAGAAATGCCACCCCACACCATTACTGACCCATTGCCACACTGGTCATGCTGAAGGATGTTGCAGGCAGCAGATCCTCTCCACAACATCGCCAGACTCTCTCACATCTGTCACATGTGCTCAGTGTGAACCTGCTTTCATCTGTGAAGAGCACAGGGCACCAGTGGTGAATTTGCCAATCCTGGTGTTCTGTGGCAAATGCCAAGCATCCTGCACGGTGTTGGACTGTGAGCACAACCCCCATCTGTGGACGTCGGGCCATCAGACCATCCTCATGGAGTCAATTTCTAACTGTTTGTGCAGACACAAGACACATGCACATTTGTGGCCTGCTGGAGGTCATTTTGCAGGGCTCCTCCTGTTGCTCCTTGCACAAAGGCGGAGGTACAGGTCCTGCTGCTGGGTTGTTGCCCTCCTATGGCCCCCTCCACTTCTCCAGGTGTACTGGCCTGTCTCCTGGTAGGGCCTCCAGCCTCTGGACACTACGCTGACAGACACAGCAAACCTTCTTGCCACAGCTCTCATTGATGTGCCATCTTGGATGAGCTGCACTACCTGAGCCACTTGTCTGGGTTGTAGAGTCCTTCTCATGCTACCACGAGTGTGAAATCACAACCAACATTCAAAAGTGACCAAAACATCAGCCAGAATTCATTGGTACTGAGATGTGGTCTGTGGTCCCCACCTGCAGAACCACTCCTTTATTGAGGGTGTCTTGATAATTGCCAATAATTTCCATCTGTTGTCTATTCCATTTGCACCACAGCATGTGAAATTGATTGTCAATCAATGCTGCTTCCTAAGTGGACAGTTTGATTTCACAGAAGTTTGATTTACTTGGAGTTATATTCTGTTGTTTAAGTGTTCCCTTTATTTTTTGAGCAGTGTATATATATATATACATAAGAAGTCTGGGTGGGGCGTTATCACTCTACAGGAAGTCTGGGTGGGGCTTTAGCTATATACAAGAAGTGTGGGTGGAGTTTTATCTCTACAGGAAGTCTGGGCGGGGCATTATCAATCTACAGGAAGTCTGGGTGGGGCTTTAGCAATCTACAGGAAGTCTGGGTGGGGCTTTAGCTATATACAAGAAGTCTGGGTGGGGCTTTAGCTATATACAAGAAGTGTGGGTGGAGTTTTATCTCTACAGGAAGTCTGGGCGGGGCATTATTAAACTACAGGAAGTCTGGGTGGGGCTTTAGCAATCTACAGGAAGTCTGGGTGGGGCTTTAGCTATATACAAGAAGTGTGGGTGGAGTTTTATCTCTACAGGAAGTCTGGGCGGGGCATTATCAATCTACAGGAAGTCTGGGTGGGGCTTTATCGATATACAACAAGTGTGGGTGGGGCTTTATCTCTACAGGAAGTATGGGTGGGGCTTTATCTTTATAGAAAGTGTTGGCTGAGCTTCATCTACAGGAAGTGTAGGAGTGGCTTTATCAAGCTACATGAAGTGTGGGTGAAGATTCGTCTCTCTATAATGTGTGTTGACTAGGCTTTACCTTTAAGTGAGGGTGTGGCTTATATCCTCCAAAATGAAGTGTGGGTTTGGCTATATATCTTTTTTGGAAGTATAGGTGGGGCTTTATCTCTACAGGAAGTGTGAGTAGAGCTTTGTCTCTCTACAGGAAGTGTGTGTGTGGCTTTACCTAAAGGAAGTGTTGGTGGAGCTTCTTCTAAGGAAGTGTGGGTGTGGATTTATCTAAAACAAGTGTGGTTGGGGCTTTATTTCCACAGGAAGCGTGATCAGAATTGTATATACACTGCGTGCAGAATTATTAGGCAAGTTGTATTTTGATCACATGGTACTTTTTATACATGTTGTCCTACTCCAAGCTGTTCAGGCTTGAGAGCCAATTACCAATTAAGTAAATCAGGCGATGTGCATCTCTGTAATGAGGAGGGGTGTTGTCAAATGACATCAACACCCTATATAAGGTATGCTTACTTATTAGGCAACTTCCTTTCCTTTGGCAAAATAGGTCAGAAGAGAGATTTGACGGGCTCTGAAGAGTTCAAAATTGTGAGATGTCTTGCAGAGGGATGCAGCAGTCTTGAATTTGCCAAACTTTTGAAGCGTGATCACCGAACAATCAAGCATTTCATGGCAAATAGCCAACAGGGTCGCAAGAAGCGTGATGGGCAAAAAAGGCACAAAATAACTGCCCATGAATTGAGGAAAATCCAGCGTGTAGCTGCCAAGATGCCATTTGCCACCAGTTTTGCCATATTTCAGAGCTGCAACGTTACTGGAGTAACAAAAAGCACAAGGTGTGCGATACTCAGGGACATGGCCAAGGTAAGGAAGGCTGAAAAACGACCACCTTTGAACAAGAAACACAAGATAAAACGTCAAGACTGGGCCAAGAAATATCTTAAGACTGACTTTTCAAAGGTTTTATGGACAGATGAAATGAGAGTGACTCTTGATGGGCCAGATGGATGGGCCAGAGGCTGGATCAGTAAAGGGCAGAGAGCTCCACTCCGACTCAGATGCCAGCAAGGTGGAGGTGGGGTACTGGAATGGGCTGGTATCATCAAAGATGAACTTGTGGGACCTTTTCGGGTTGGGGATGGAGTGAAGCTCAACTCCCAGACCTACTGCCAGTTTCTGGAAGACAACTTCTTCAAGCAGTGGTACAGGAAGAAGTCGGTATCGTTCAAGAAAAACATGATTTTCATGCAGGACAATGCTCCATCAGATGCCTCCAACTACTCCACAGCGTGGCTGGACAGTAATGGTCTCAAAGAAGAAAAAATAATGACATGGCCCCCTTGTTCACCTGATCTGAACCCCATAGAGAACCTGTGGTCCCTCATAAAATGTGAGATCTACAGGGAGGGAAAACAGTCCACCTCTCGGAACAGTGTCTGGGAGGCTGTGGTGGCTGCTGCACGCAATGTTGATCGTAAACAGATCAAGCAACTGACAGAATCTATGGATGGAGGCTGCTGAGTGTCATTATAAAGAAAGGTGGCTATATTGGTCACTCACTCATTTTGGGGGGTTTTGTTTTTGCATGTCAGAAATGTTTATTTCTAAATTTTGTGCAGTTATATTGGTTTACCTGGTGAAAATAAACAAGTGAGATGGGAATATATTTGGTTTTTATTAAGTTGCCTAATAATTCAGCACAGTAATAGTTATCTGCACAAACAGATATCCTCCTAAGATAGCCAAATCTAAAAAAACCCACTCTAACTTCCAAAAATATTAAGTTTTGATAATTATGAGTCTTTTGAGTTGATTGAGAACATAGTTGTTGATTAATAATAAAAATAATCCTCTAAAATACAACTTGCCTAATAATTCTGCACGCAGTGTAGGAAGTGTGGGTGAGGATTTATCTAAAGGAAATGTGGGTGGAGATTTGTGTATGTATAGTGTGTGTGGGCTGGGCTTTATCCATCTATATGAAGTGCGAGCGCGGCTTTATCTTTCTACAGAAAGTATTCGTGGGGGTTTATCTCTTCATTGGAACTATGGGTGGGGCTTTATCTCTACAAAAAGTGTGAGTGGAGCTGTGTCTCTCTACAGGAAGTGTGGGTGAGGCTTTATCTAAAGGAAGTGTGGGTGGGGCTTTATCTACCTACAGGAAGTTTGGGCAAGGCTTTGTCTCTCTACTCTCCTATATTTCAAACTGCATACAAGCATAACAGATAGGTGGGCTTTTAGTCCTGGGCAGCTAGCCCATTGGACAATGAGGGGTTTAATGCATGCTTGGAAAAGAGAGGAATGGAAGTTCCAGCACCTATAATGCTATCAGAATGTAGATAAAGAGAAACACTCATTCAAAAAGTATGAATGGCAAATTAAAGAGCAAGAGAGTTAAAACATTTTTGGGCATATTAAACTGGTCTGTTCACCAAGAGCAGATGTAATTTGAAGTGGTTGTGGGGCTGAGGGCAGCAAGAAAATGTTTTTCTGCAGGTTTTGCGGAAAAATAAAGGAACGCTTCAATAGCAACTGGCCAAATGCAGGTGGAGGCAGGACAGGGTCAGATGAAGTTCCAAACAATTCCAAACTACGGTTCCAAACACCAGATGGAACCATATTAAACACCCACTGTGACATGTAATGGACCATGCTGTTAATTTTTTTTTTGCATATTTTCTATGCTTTAGGTATGTTCAAAACATATACACATGCCATAATCCAAGTACAAGTTTCTGACAACAGGCCTCCTCCTGTATCCACTTCATGGATCTAATCTAATATAGAAACCACCGGAGAATAGACGGAGGTGGACATGACTTGGGGATGGGTGGACCGAGAACTCCTGCAGCTTTTGTTTGTACTGCAGTGTAGATTTTAATCAAGAGTGTTGTTGCTTTAAGAGGAAGGAGTTTAGGTGTTTGTGCCTGGTGTATTACTGTGAGGAGGGTGGGGCTTATATAGGGGAAACAACTCTGGCTCTCCCTCTTTCTCTCACAGGATGGACAGGAGGAAACATTACCCGCCCTCCAGCCCTGTTTATAATCTCTGTCCTAAAACTTTTTAATTATTGCTTGTATAATGATAGATGCTTTATTGTATTTTTTAATTTGTCATTGAATATCTTGTTCCAGGTTCAATTGTATATTGGCTATAAAGAGTTATTATTTGTGGTACCCTTCTAAGCCCAAGGGAAGGGCAATCCTTCAGCCATGGTTCCCTGGAGGTTTCCTCCACAGGGGTTTTTTCCTCTCCTGAGCGCTGTAGGATGACTCTTTGTGAGTCGGAGGTTTGCCAAGTTTAGTCCCATTAATGCTTTTGCAGGGACTTCTAGTTTTTAATTTTACAAAAATGATTTAATTATTAAAAAAAAAAAAAGAAAAGCGGCAAATGAGACTTGGAATTTATAACCCGTCACGGCTTTGCAGTTTAGGAGTCAGGTGGAAGTTGCAGACAAGTTAAGGTGGACTCATTTTAACTAATGGAGGAAGTAAAACCTCATGGCGGTGAGCAGGCTCGGCTTTGGTGGCCAGCCTCAAGGACGTTGTAATGGTAATATCAATCAGGGGCGGGCACAGTGGTTAAGCACAGGAGTGAGGAAAATAGGGTCATTGGTGCCCTGAAAGTTTACTGGCTCTGCTTGAATGGCAAGCCAGTGCGTGCCGCCCCTTTATGGCTGTCTGTCCTGGTGCTGTATGTCAGACAGCTGGGGATATCGCAGTACTTGTGAATCCCAATGTACTAGCACTCCACCTGACTCCTACTGTGATTATTTAATCCTGTGATTTGAATAAAAGCTGTGGCCATTTTGACAACCAAAATTATGTGTTTTGTGTATTTATTTTAGTACCTAGGTTTACAGTTGTTATGGTGGTTTTAAGATGGAGTGGGGTCCATCCCATATCCAAAAGTCATGCCTTTAATTCACATAGAAATACTTCTTTAATACGCTCTTATACTCCTCGGCAGTGTGAATTTTAATATATGGCTGTACTATATATTTTCTAGCAGAAGGAATATATAAAAGATTCATACGATTCCTGCAGCCCTGTAGATTACTAGTCATTATCACAAAGTAACGTATAATGCCCCCAAACCAGAGTTAGAACCCAAAATCCTCTAGGCAATGCTAGCGCAGAAGAAAGCTGTCATGCTCATTCATGTTGTGTACGGCAATAGGCATTTTTTAGGAGACGGTAACATTTTCCATTCACTCTACATCAGATCTCAGCTTATACGTAAGATAAACTGTGGAAAAGATTCAGAGATTCCGCAGCCAGAAGCAGAAGATGTATTTATTAAACAGTCTGTGACTATAAGCAGGAAAAGTGCGGGAGATTAACGATACGACGGGGCGATTAATCTCAACCTCCTACAAGGCATCACTTCCACGGAGCATGGGAAGGGGATAATGCAATGCAGAGTTTTCAGCCTCAGCAGTCTCTGCCCCCTGTACTGCTGATAGATGAAAGTTTATAACATGGAGGTAGAATGGGGCAACTAACATCTGCACCATAAGTTGTCGCTCTCTTTATGGCCACGTTCACATGTTCAGTATTTGGTCAGTTTTTTACATCAGTATTTGAAAGTCAAAGCCAGGAGAGGAACAATCAGAGGAAAAGTAGAATAGAAACACGTCATCACTTCTGTATTTATCACCCACTCCTGGTTTTGGCTTATAAATACTGATGTAAAATACTGACCAAATACGTGAGAAAATGGCCTAAACATCTTTTTTTTTTACTTAAATGCATGCACTTTGGACTAAAGCTTATTTTTGCAATAGGGTTTTATTAAAAATGTTGGACCATTTGGATTCTACTGCCTCTATGTATCACAGTACATATCTGGAGCGCCCCCACTGCCGCAGGGCCGAGGGGTACCCGATACCGGGCCTCTCTGTCTCGGTTCTGGGATGGTCACGGTGGCTGGACCCGGTCCGTGACCCTGCTGAGGGGCGTCCAGTGAGAGTTGAGAATGATGTGGTGTGGTGCAGGTCGCGATGAATAACGAGGACACCAGGTTGCAGTCTCTTTACCTCTTTACTGAAGGCTTCAGGATCCTCCATCCGGAGTATGGTTAACAGGGCTGTCTGAGACCGGCCGGTCCGATGGTACTTCCAGAGTTCCCTTTGCAGGTGGAAATCTGTGCCTACCTTCTAGCGCTTGTGTGTTGTAGTCCTTCCCTGCTTAGCACCACGGGATAGTCCTCACAACTGTTGTGTCTGTTTCTGAAGTTCCCTCACAACTGATTCTGATGTTCTTCTCCGTCCCCCAGATGATATGGCTAGGACGCACCCGTATGACTGGTAGGCCTGGAGTTCTTCCGGGACCCTAGAGTCGCCCCTCTCCAACTGTTGCCCCCTATGTCTGCTTAGGTGATTTAGGTGAGACAGCCCGCCTATAACTGACTGTCCTGCCGTAGGTTTGAAGTAAGGCCTGGAGCTCAATACTTCCTCGGCGTTTCCGGCCACCGGCTACGCGCCTCAGTAGGATGTTGCCTCGGTCTTACAGCACGACTCCTACCGGTGTTTTCTCCTTGTTGCGTTGATCTCGTTTCTTACTCTTCACAATAAACCTCGCTTCTTGTCCTTTCTTGGGGTACCGCCGCAATGAAGTGCAGGCGCGGTCCCGTAACGTTCTTTCTGTTCGCTAGGCCTCTGTCAGGATCCCACCCCTGACAGGGACCCCCCTGAATCTTCCCCTGCAACACCTTCTGCCACAGGATGTTGCCTGGTTCCAACCCAGTCAGCTTTCTGTCTAACTTCCTATCTAACCCCCAGTTTTACCAGACTGTGAGGAGTGGCCTAATACATAGTACCCTTTGCTCCCCCTGGAGGCCAGACTATGAAGTGTATTGCTGTCTGTGATACTTGGTCAGGTGAACTCCTTCAGTGCCATCAGACGTACCAACACTCCCCTTAGCGGCGGAGCATCAGTACTGCAACGACCAGGACTCTGGGGCACTGCACTCCCCCCCCGGTTAAATCCAGTACTCCTGGACTGGGAAGAAAACAACAATACATGTCAGCAAAAAGACATACAATTTTCAGAAATGCAAAAACAAGTAAATTTGAACAGAGCTTCCCTTTATGGGAGGTGAGAACACTTGAACGTTACAAACATGGTTAAATACTTTAAATAACATACAATAAATAACTTCTATTACCCAGTCGGGTATTCTACTTAGTGCAATTTCTGAACAATAATTTAACTTTGCCTCTAAGGACGTATAAGCTGAATCCACTAAAGGCTTACTATAAAACACTACAAGGCTAATCAACTTTTCTTCATTTTTCCAACTTTACATTCGCAGGACCGCCTGTCTATCTGCCCCAGGCCTACTGCCTCTCGCTCTTCTGCAGGACCGCCCCATTCTCATCCGGGCCTACTGCCTTTCTCTTTCTATACACAGTATAGGACTTATCAACCTTCTCTCAGCACAAGACCACTGAGCCATCTCTGTATGGCTCCTCGGAGGACTCATCAATTAACCCCGTACGGGTTCACTTCCTGTCCTCATTCTTTAACACATTGTTAAACATTTCCTACAAGCAACTAACTACATATAACTTTTTCATATAAATACTATCAGTACTTCTTTTAAGGCAACATTATGCTTTAAGCGCTATTGGTGAACGTTCCCTTTAAGAGGGGACCAAGTCTCTTGGAGGTAGTGCAACTTCTCAAGCTGCGAGTTCGTGTAAGGCAGGGATTCCTGTACTGTTTCCAGGAACAGTTTCTTCGCAAAGAGTCCTTTCCCTTGTAAAACCAGTAGGGAGCACCTTTAAGAAGGTGCAAACTATTTACAACAAGTTTGTAATCATGCAGTGTTCATCATCCAGCAGTTCTTTTCAACAGTGATAAACGGGAAGCAAAACAAGAAGGGAAAATAGGGATCCCGGGTAAACTAAGGGATCCCTTTAAGAGTTAACCGTAGTCGGGTTGCAGCAGCAGCAAGACACATAGAAAGACGAACATTTAACTACAGTTAGGTCCATATATATTTGGACAAAGACAACATTTTTCTAATTTTGGTTATGGACATTACCACAATGAATTTTAAACAAAACAATTCAGATGCAGTTGAAGTTCAGACTTTCAGCTTTCATTTGAGGGTATCCACATTAAAATTGGATGAAGGGTTAAGGAGTTTCAGCTACTTAACATGTGCCACCCTGTTTTTAAAGGGACCAAAAGTAATTGGACAATTGACTCCAAGTCTATTTCATGGACAGGTGTGGGCAATCCCTTCGTTATGTCATTCTTAATTAAGCAGATAAAAGGCCTGGAGGTGATTTGAGGTGTGGTGCTTGCATTTTGAAGGTTTTGCTGTGAAGTAAACATGCGGTCAAAGGAGCTCTCCATGCAGGTGAAGCAAACCATCCTTAAGCTGCGAAAACAGAAAAAACCCATCCGAGAAATTGCTACAATATTAGGAGTGGCAAAATCTACAGTTTGGTACATCCTGAGAAAGAAAGAAAGCACTGGTGAACTCAACAATGCAAAAAGACCTGGGCGCCCACGGAAGACAACAGTGGTGGATGATCGCAGAATAATCTCCATGGTGAAGAGAAACCCCTTCACAACAGCCAACCAAGTGACCAACACTCTCCAGGAGGTCGGCGCATCAATATCCAAATCTACCATAAAGAGAAGACTGCATAAAAGTAAATACAGAGGGTTCACTGCACGGTGCAAGTCACTCATAAGCATCAAGAATAAAAAGGCTAGACTGGACTTTGCTAAAAAACATCTAAAAAAGCCAGCACAGTTCTGGAAGAACATTCTTTGGACAGATGAAACAAAGATCAACCTCTACCAGAATGATGGCAAGAGAAAAGTATGGCGAAGGCTTGGTACAGCTCATGATCCAAAGCATATCACATCATCTGTAAAACATGGCGGAGGCAGTGTGATGGCTTGGGCATGCATGGCTGCCAGTGGCACTGGGTCACTAGTGTTTATTGATGATGTGACACAGGACAGAAGCAGCCGAATGAATTCTGAAGTATTCAGAGTCATACTGTGTGCTCAGATCCAGCCAAATGCAGCCAAACTGATTGGTCGTCGTTTCATACTACAGATGGACAATGACCCAAAACATAAAGCCAAAGCAACCCAGGAGTTAATTAAAGCAAAGAAGTGGAATATTCTTGAATGGCCAAGTCAGTCACCTGATCTCAACCCAATTGAGCATGCATTTCACTTGTTAAAGACTAAACTTCAGACAGAAAGGCCCACAAACAAACAGCAACTGAAAACCACCGCAGTGAAGGCCTGGCAGAGCATCAAAAAGGAGGAAACACAGCGTCTGGTGATGTCCATGAGTTCAAGACTTCAGGCAGTCATTGCCAACAAAGGGTTTTCAACCAAGTATTAAAAATGAACATTTCATTTAAAATTATTGAATCTGTCCAATTACTTTTGGTCCCTTTAAAAACAGGGTGGCACATGTTAAGTAGCTGAAACTCCTTAACCCTTCATCCAATTTTAATGTGGATACCCTCAAATGAAAGCTGAAAGTCTGAACTTCAACTGCATCTGAATTGTTTTGGTTAAAATTCATTGTGGTAATGTCTATAACCAAAATTAGAAAAATGTTGTCTCTGTCCAAATATATATGGACCTAACTGTATATACAGTTTGTAAAGCACTTATGGCTTCATAGTAAGTTGCAGGACATCAGCCGATAGTGGACGTCTCCTGACCGCAGAGACTTCGGTCCCTGGTCTCCGGCTGATGCGGTGTCAATGTCGGTGGTTGGTCTCTCGGGTGCAGTTAGATCACCCGGTGTCTGGATTCGAAGGCTAACCCTGGTTGCTAGCTCGGTAGCCGCAACAAGGCGTACTGTGGCGATAGTAGCAAGATCTGTCAAGTCCGGATCGGTCATGGTCGGGGCCACAGGTGACACCTCCATAGGCCCACATCGTTGGACGTACCGAGCGCACCATCCTTGTGCACTCCGGTGGCGGGTGTAGGTCACCTGGTCCCCCTTTGCAATAATGGATCACCATATCGGTTGCGGAAGGGAGTCTTCACATTGTAACTGGTAACAAAGACGTCAGTCGGTAGTCCCGGTTCCTGTATGGAGCCCCAACCCCGCTTTGGGTGAAAGGCCAGCACAGTTCCCCGCTTTTCCACGTCTTTCCTGACGTGCGCAGGTTTTGGGTGTTGCACTTTTGGTGGGTCAATTTGTTCTGTCTCCTTTCGGTTTTTCCAATGCAGGATCAAGCATTGTTTATATTGTTCCCAAGTGAGCACAGCAAGGGTGAGGCCCTCCTCCCAGGCTCCATCTAGCCCAATCCGGGGGTGTCCCACTGGAAGATCACCCCCTCTGCGCTCACATCTAGGGGTTCCCCCATCTTGGTCGGTAGCGGAGGTACCAGCTTCCCCATCATGTCGGAGGTGAGCACCACCAGCTCCGCTGAGAGGAACCGGTCATTGTCGGGGTGAGGAGCGGTCGCGAGAGCGGTATCGGTCAGGAGAGCAGGATTGGTCGGGGGAACAGGGACGCTTCCCATACCTGCATCTGATGTGATTCCACCGGTGTCGATCTGTTCCGTTGACAAGGACACTGCAATCGGCTGCAGCCCGGACTGCGGCTACTCCAAGGCGGCCTCCCGACATGGCTCCGCACCTGCTGGCTCCGTGGTCGGGATAGGTGGGCTCGGCTCCTCTGCCGGCGGCTCCAAGGAGTTCGGGTCCTTCAACTGCGGTGGGTTTCGGCCCGTCTCCGGTCGGTGGAGATAATCCGGGGTCACTGCATCATCGCTCAGGCACTCGTTAGTCACCTTCGCTGTCTTGAGATCGGCAGCCGTGCATGCATCTGACTCCGCCATTTCTTCGAGGCCGAGGCCACTCTGGTCTCGGCTCTTGCCGTTGCAAACCAGGGGGCGAATCCTCTCTGTTTCTGGGCAGGTCGTCATCTCGCAGCAAAAGTCGGAGGGGGCGGTCGCTACTTTTGGCGCCGCTTTGGTAGTCTCCTCCCATGGTATGCCCTTCTTCTTCCTCTGCGCTCCCTGTGGCGCTGCAATGGCGGCGATTTTTGGCGGGAACTTTTGGCGGCAAGTGGCAATACACAGTCTTTGCAATAAGTCACAGTCCAAGCACAATAAATCACAGTTCCAAGGCACACATGACCTGATTCTTCAGGCTTAAGTAGATCCTGTTCGTGACGCCAAGTTGGAGTGCCCCCACTGCCGCAGGGCCGAGGGGTACCCGGTACCGGGCCTCTCTGTCTCGGTTCTGGGATGGTCACGGTGGCTGGACCCGGTCCGTGACCCTGCTGAGGGGCATCCAGTGAGAGTTGAGAATGATGTGGTGTGGTGCAGGTCGCGATGAATAACGAGGACACCAGGTTGCAGTCTCTTTACCTCTTTACTGAAGGCTTCAGGATCCTCAATCCGGAGTACGGTTAACAGGGCTGTCTGAGACCGGCCGGTCCGATGGCACTTCCAGAGTTCCCTTTGCAGGTGGAAATCTGTGCCTACCTTCTAGCGCTTGTGTGTTGTAGTCCTTCCCTGCTTAGCACCACGGGATAGTCCTCACAACTGTTGTGTCTGTTTCTGAAGTTCCCTCACAACTGATTCTGATGTTCTTCTCTGTCCCCCAGATGATATGGCTAGGACGCACCCGTATGACGGGTAGGCCTGGAGTTCTTCCGGGACCCTAGAGTCGCCCCTCTCCAACTGTTGCCCCCTATGTTTGCTTAGGTGATTTGGGTGAGACAGCCCGCCTATAACTGACTGTCCTGCCGTAGGTTTGAAGTAAGGCCTGGAGCTCAATACTTCCTCGGCGTTTCCGGCCACCGGCTACGCGCCTCAGTAGGATGTTGCCTCGGTCTTACAGCACGACTCCTACTGGTGTTTTGTTGCGTTGATCTCGTTTCTCACTCTTCACAATAAACCTCGCTTCTTGTCCTTTCTTGGGGTACCGCCGCAATGAAGTGCAGGCGCGGTCCCGTAACGTTCTTTCTGTTCGCTAGGCCTCTGTCAGGATCCCACCCCTGACAGGGACCCCCCTGAATCTTCCCCTGCAACACCCTCTGCCACAGGATGTTGCCTGGTTCCAACCCAGTCAGCTTTCTGTCTAACTTCCTATCTAACCCCCAGTTTTACCAGACTGTGAGGAGTGGCCTAATACATAGTACCCTTAGCTCCCCCTGGAGGCCAGACTGTGAAGTGTATTGGTGTCTGTGATACCTGGTCAGGTGAACTCCTTCAGTGCCATCAGACGTACCAACACTCCCCTTAGCAGCGGAGCATCAGTACTGCAACGACCAGGACTCTGGGGCGCTGCATATCCAGGTGCAGAAAATTTATTTAAGGGATATTAAAGGGGTTGTCGGTCTTGGGCTACAAGTGTGGAGACCACTTTTGAGACTGCGTACTTGCATATCCTTATAGTGTGTGCTGTCAGGATCTGCAGTAATTTGACCGCAAAGATGTGATTTGAATACTTTCGGTCACATTCCGACTAGACTGTGTATGGAACACTTGTATGGAACGAGGTTGTTCATGTCTAGTTGGCATGTGACAGCATATATACAAATCACATACCTCCGGTCACACTCTCTTCACTCCAGATGCCGACACTGGAGAATCCTGACAGCACAACCTGTGAGGATTCACAAGCCTTCAGTCATGCAAGTGGTCTGCAGACTTGTAGCCTAAGGCTGGGCAACCCTTTTAAAGGGATGTTCTGAGAATCGAAAGAATATTGTCTACTAAATTGGCTAAATTACTGATTGCTGGGGATCCAATTGCTGGGACACACAGTGAACCTGAGGGCTCGGGATCCTAAGAATTGGGCTCTTAAATGGAGACGGTGCCCTACTCGTCTCTTTCCAACAGTCCTGATTTTAATTGAAGCACAGGTAGGATATAAGCGTCTCTACTCCATTTAAGACAGGGCTCGGATTTTCGGGAAACACCTATTTAACAGTGGATCTGTCAGTGAGCGCCTCCTTCCAGCAGGTCTAAATCCCTTATTTATTTTCATCTAAAGCATCTTCTAAGCTGATTTGAATATTTATTTGGTTATTAATCAGCATAGAAGAAAGTTCAGAAAAAGAGAGTTTAGAAACTGTTCCACCAGAACAAGCTCACTGACAAGTTCACTGTTCACTCATTCTGCAGTCTGTGGCACATACATAGACTGTAGAAGTCAAACGGTACACAATTTTTTGATGAAACACTAGTGCGAAACTGCTTTTTAAACAAAAATACATGGATTTATGAAAATTTGCCCAGAAGCAGTTGATACTATGGCAACTAAAGGGTTTCTGCAGATCCAGTTGATTTTTGCTGCAGGAAGAGCTGGAAGCCAAACATTCCACAGGTAGCACTTTATGGCGACCATTCAACTGACGGACTGTCATCTGTATAATTAATGAATTGCTCAAGGTCAGCAACAAAGCAGGGACTGGTCTTATCGAGAAGCTTTACACTCGGGATCAAAAAAGGGGAATACATCCACTTTAAAGCCCAATATTAAAACACTTCATTCTTTTATGGAGAAATGACCATATTTCACATTGCTGAAACCCAGTGAGGAATAGTTTATGTTTCTGTATATTGAGCGTATCCTTTGCTTATAAATACGAGCAGGCACAAAAAGCCACCGATGTGTGGCAGGCATGGTATTAACATACGCGTCAGCAGTGGAGGGCTCACCTTGGTTAAAGAGGAAGACCAGGACTATTTTCCTTTTTTTAACTATGGGCCTAAATACTAAAAGGCAGGCAGTTACTAACAGAGGCAACTAACTGCCTGTTGTACCGGCATCGGGTAAGACTGGTCACCAGACGGCTCTGTTGAAGCAGCATAACTGCCATCGTCATGGTGATGGATAGCCGGCGGCTCCCTGCAGTTAGGCAGCAGGGAGCCAGCTGTCAATCAATACAGCTTTGATAAGTACGGCCATCAACAGAGCAGAGCGGAAGAGAAGCCTCTGTGCCGGCAGAGATCGGCGGCAGGGACAACAGGAAGGTAGAAACTAAGCATTTACATGCCTGTTAGTTCTTAGGCACATAGTAAAAAAAATTAAATAGTCCTGGATAACCCCTTGAAAAAAATGCAATAACCCATAAGAAAACATGTAAATTAGACCTTCTCTAGAGGAAAGAAAACTGTTTCTCCAAGGAACCTATTATGAGCGAGTGTTATGATGGACTCATCTGTAATGTGACCTTCACTAGCAAATATGTGTTCTAACATTCTTGGCTACTTGATAAAGCAATCACATGCATCTCCAATGCACAAATCTAAGAAAAAACTACTTGAATTTAGAATTTTTTAATGATAGACTTTGGTGCAAAAGAGAAAAAGTAGTAAAAATTCGGAAAATAGTTGCTTAAGACTGGCTCACAATAATGTTACAGGGTCAAGAATACATATTACAGATATGGACAATGCAGAAAAGAAAAATAAAATGACTTTCTCACGCACTTTCTCTGACGTTTTGGGTCATCTTCTCCTCGCCTGTTCCAAAAACAAACTTGTCAGCCGTTTTCTTGTTTTTCTCTGCCTTCTTGCTACTGTTTTTGGCTGAGGAGAAAAGAAAAGGACGTCTTGATATGTTTCACTGATTATAAGAACAGTCACATACTCTGCCCAGGAATCTCTTTGCAGGCTCATTCACACTACTATAATATAACACATATATAAACATATATAAGCCAAGTTATCAGAAACCATAATGCAGCACACATAAGTCCGATTAGCCATACGGTACCTCTGTGTCCCTACAAGAATACCTGGATGAGGTATAAGGGATTTTTTTTTTTAGATTTTGTATGAATTTTAACATTTTCTATTACATGTCCTATTATGGGATCACCTTACCTAGAAGGCACGATCTCCCAAATACAGTGTCAGCCACATATGGCGGAACATGTGCAAATGCCTATGTATAATATTACATTCCAACACTGGGAAGGCCTAAAATCGACACAATCAATGTGCATCATTCCAAAAGGTATAAAATACAAAGTTAAGGGGAACCTGTCAGTCAATTCATGCTGCCTATAGTGCGGACGGCATGAATCTGGCACTTCAGAGAAGACATAGTATTAGTATCTGCGGCGCCCCAGGGTCCTGGTCATCGCAGTGGTATTGCTTTCCTCTCAGGGAGGGTGATATTACATTTGGAGGAAAAGAAGGATAACTGCATCCAGGTATCACAAACATGCAACACATTTCACACTCCAGACCACCAGGGGGAGCTTCTGCTCCTATTTACTAGGTCTATATATATATATATATATATATATATATATATATATATATAACTGGTAGTCTGTAGGGAGAGTTAGAAAGTTCCAGACAGTAGTCTGAGGTGGACAGAGGGTCCAAAGGAGCTGTGCATGCCCTCAGAGCTGCAGCTCCCAGAAAAAGACATTCAGAAGGCAGAACTGTATTGCAGCGAGCATGAAGGAAGTCGTAGCAAAGGAGACGATAGCAGAAGGGGACCAGCCCTACACAGGCTGCCTCCTTCTGAGGCGCAGAATCCTGGTGGCCTGAACACCGAGGGAGTAAGGACCTTTATGCTTTGCTCCAGAGACCGGCAGGACAGCTAATTGCAAGTTACCTGTCTGCCCTACACCCAGGAGGCACGGTGGCAACTCATGGAGGCCGGGGCATGCTAGAGAACCTATAAACAGCCTCAAGCCACCAGTCATACGGGTTTGTCCTATCCAACTATGGGGGACAGAGAGAAAGACATTACATCTGTGAGACCCTTATGTGAAGCCATAGGCAGTAAGGGACTACAACACTGCAGCGCAAGGGAAGGCTACTGATTTCCACCTGGACAAGGGGACTCTGGACTTGCCTCCAAACCGGCCGGACTCTGCCTGCCCTGTGATCCGGAGCCCTGGACTGTGGATGCTGAAGTCTTCAGTAATGGTAAAGAGACTGCAGCCTTGTGTCCTCGTTCTTCTCTGCGCCTCTCACCATCCACCATCTATAAACCGGGAAGCCCTGGGGATACACTTCACTTGTGGGAAGGTATACCATCTAGCTGCCATAACATCACCCCAGCGGACCCCTTAAAGCAGCGTCGGTCACCCTGACCGAATACCACAGGTGTCGTCATGAACACAAACTTTATCCCTTTAAAGAACTTTCCCTTTTACACGGACGTCCCAGGGCCACGGACCGGGCCAGCCACCGTGACATCCCCCTGTGAACCGCAGGACCCGGTACCGAGTACCCCATGGGAGCGATCCATATCCATTCTGGAAGCATAGGGAACGACTTGGGATGGGATGGGATGTGGAAGACTAACCCTCCACATTCATAGGGAACCCAATCTCTATCATAATTTTCATAAAAGGTAAAGGATAGGTCGTAGAGTCCAAAGCACCTTACCCTCAAATCTCTCCTCCCATAGACCCTGGAACTGATCATGGAGGGGTTGGTTCCATTGTATAGAACAGAACTTTCTGCAATCCTGTTATTTACCCTTCACTTTCCAGACAGTGAATAAGTATAGTGCACGATTAGGGCTGGTACACAAGGGTTGTTATGTCAGGAAGGTCAGCAGTCTTCATCTCTGATGAACCGTGATACTTATCTGGCACTATACGATGGGTGAGACGGATCAGACGCTGAACAATTTCATAATAAATTGTACTATAGTGTTGGCAGCTGAAGAGCCGAGATTACAGCGGAAATTCTTTATTACTTAATCCCTTGAACATATTATACTTAAATGTTCTATCACATTGGGCTGACACACTGATACCAGATCTGTCAATCAAAGCTCTAATGTGTGCGCTAAATATTATACACGCTCGGAGACCGTCATTCTCGCTAATCACATGCTTTGTCATCCAGAATTATGTCTGCTTAAAAGATGTCTAGCTCCAAGCAGAAAAGTGTGTTCTCCATTACAGCTGATGATATGTAGATAGATAGATAGATAGATAGATAATAGATAGATAGATAATAGATAGAAATATAGATAATAGATATATAGATAATAGATAGATAATAGATAGATAATAGATCATAGATATATAGATAATAGATAGATAGATAATAGATTGATTGATTGATAGATGATAGATACACTCACCGGCCACTTTATTAGGTACACCATGCTAGTAACGGGTTGGACCCCCTTTTGCCTTCAGAACTGCCTCAATTCTTCGTGGCATAGATTCAACAAGGTGCTGGAAGCATTCCTCAGAGATTTTGGTCCATATTGACATGATGGCATCACACAGTTGCCGCAGATTTGTCGGCTGCACATCCCAAAGATGCTCCATACAAGGCAGGATGGATCCATGCTTTCATGTTGTTTACGCCAAATTCTGACCCTACCATCCGAATGTCGCAGCAGAAATCGAGACTCATCAGACCAAGCAACGTGTTTCCAATCTTCTACTGTCCAATTTCGATGAGCTTGTACAAATTGTAGCCTCAGTTTCCTGTTCTTAGCTGAAAGGAGTGGTACCCGGTGTGGTCTTCTGCTGCTGTAGCCCATCTGCCTCAAAGTTCGACGCACTGTGCGTTCAGAGATGCTCTTAGGCCTACCTTGGTTGTAACGGGTGGCGATTTGAGTCACTGTTGCCTTTCTATCAGCTCGAACCAGTCTGCCCATTCTCCTCTGACCTCTGGCATCAACAAGGCATTTCCGCCCACAGAACTGCCGCTCACTGGATTTTTTTTCTTTTTCGGACCATTCTCTGTAAACCCTAGAGATGGTTGTGCGTGAAAATCCCAGTAGATCAGCAGTTTCTGAAATACTCAGACCAGCCCTTCTGGCACCAACAACCATGCCACGTTCAAAGGCACTCAAATCACCTTTCTTCCCCATACTGATGCTCGGTTTGAACTGCAGGAGATTGTCTTGACCATGTCTACATGCCTAAATGCACTGAGTTGCCGCCATGTGATTGGCTGATTAGAAATTAAGTGTTAACAAGAAGTTGGACAGGTGTACCTAATAAAGTGGCCAGTGAGTGTAGATAATAGATATATAATAGATAAATAGAGAGATAGATAATAGATATATAGATAATAGATAGATAGATATAGATAGATAATAGATAGATAGATAATAGATCATAGATATATAGATAATAGATAGATAAATAAATAGATAATAGATAAATAGATAATAGATAGAGATAGATAGATAATAGATAAATAGATAGATCGATAGGTAGATGATAGACAGAAAATAGATAATAGATAAATAGAGCGATAGATAGATAATAGATAGATAGATAATAGAAAGATAATAGATCATAGATATATAGATAATAGATAGACAAATAGATATATAGATAATAGATAGATAGATAATAATAGATAGATAAATAGAGAGAGGATTTGATCGAAGATCCTGGGATTTGCACCCCTTTGACTGTTGCAGTGCTACCTCTGCTTTCTTTTTTGGGAAGGAATGAAAGGAGGAAGGAAAGCAAGGATGGAAAGCAATGAAAGTAAGGATAGAAGAAAGGAAGGAAGGGAAAGAACCAAGGGAAGTAAGGTAAGGATGGAGGGAAAAAAGAAGGGATGAAAGAAGAAGAGAAGGAAAAGTAGGAAGGAAGAAAAAAAGGAAAGAAAGTAACTGTAAGAAGTAAGGGATGGAAAAAAGGAAGAAGTAAGGGAGGAAGGGAAAGAAGGAAAGAAAGAAAGAAAGAAAGAAAGAAAGAGAAAAAAGGGAAGAAAAAAGTGAGGGAGGAAGGAAGAGAAAGAAGAAAGGGATGAAGGATGGTAAGGAAAGAAGGAAAGGAAGCAAGAACAGGTGCAAGCTAACAAGTCCACAGACCCCCAAAAAACCAAGATATAAGAATGCAAAAACAAGCTACGCTTCCATGTAAATATGAAAAAAAGTGATGATTTATTTCATGCCAAAGGTATACAACGTTTCAGCTCTGTGACTGAGCCTTTCTCAACTTCGGCATCTGCTGCTAAAAAAATGAGAAACTTGTTGGACCTTTTTTTTTCTTTCACTTTAAAAAGCATAACAAGTTTGTCAGTGCAGAGTGAAGTTAAACAGGCTGTTTGTTATCACCGGTAACCGTCCGTTTCCCCGTAGCCACACATGTGATGTCACGTTGACATTACTTAGGCTCTCTGTCTACTAATGAGCTTGAAAATAGTTGGATCCTAGGAGACCTCAGAGTGTTAGACACGTCTTTTCAGGACAACTGGAAGTTCTGGAACACTTTGATTTATGCAGAATTGATTCAGTCCAAATCAAACTTTCCTGACTTATCAGACCCCAAACAAATTTTGGGAAGTTTGCTCATATCTATTAAATGGGTATTTTCAAGTGGTCTCTTGAGCAGCTCAGAACAAAGCAGTCTCCTTACTTCCTGGTTTCTGGAAGGGTGGGCTTTCCTCCTGCTTGCGTGATTGTTCTGGTGAGTAGCAGAGCTGTATTATTAGAAGCACTATAAAGCTCAGCACAGGATCTGCTGTAACACATTCAGCTTAGAGTAGTTTGTTCTGGAATGTACACTGCTTTACATAGAGATAACAGAGTATTTGAAAAAACTGACAGTTCCAGACAGCAGAGAGGTAAATTTAGGAGACCTGCTCTGAAAGCTGCAGGCTGGTGATTTTGCAAGATTTATAACTCATCTCTTCAGAATCTAAGAGGAAGAGGAGGAAGAGGAAGGGAAGTCAGCAGATAATTGATATTCAGGAATCAATGGGCTACAGAGAGCTGACTGGGATGTTAAAGATACCGTTACACTTAACGATTTACCAACGATCACGACTAGCGATACGACCTGGCCGTGATTGTTGGTAAGTCGTTGTGTGGTCGCTGGGGAGCTGTCACACAGACAGCTCTCCAGCGACCAACGATGCCGAAGTCCCCGGGTAACCAGGGTAACCATCGGGTTACTAAGCGCAGGGCCGCACTTAGTAACCCGATGTTTACCCTGGTTACCATTGTAAATGTAAAAAAAAAAAAACACTACATACTTACATTCCGGTGTCTGTCACGTCCCTCGCCGTCAGCTTCCTGCACTGACTGTGTCAGCGCCGGCCGTAAAGCACAGCAGAGCGGTGACGTCACTGCTATGCGCTTTACGGCCGGCGCTCACAGTCAGTGCGGGAAGCTGACGGCGAGGGACGTGACAGACACCGGAATGTGAGTATGTAGTGTTTGTTTTTTTTTACATTTACAATGGTAACCAGGGTAAACATCGGGTTACTAAGCGCGGCCCTGCGCTTAGTAACCCAATATTTACCCTGGTTACCAGTGAAGACATCGCTGGATCGGTGTCACACACGCCGATGCAGCGATGACAGCGGGTGATTAGCGACCAAAAAAAGGTCCTGATCATTAGCAGCGACCAACGATCTCCCAGCAGGGGCCTGATCGTTGGTCGCTGTCATGCATAACGATTTCGTTAACGATATCATTGCTACATCACAAAAAGCAACGATATCGTTAACGAAATCGTTATGTGTGACGGTACCTTAAGAGTTAACTCCTCTCCTGGAATGTAACTACTTCATACACTAGAAGAGATAAGCTGTCATTGCAGGAAAATGACAACAGATAAAAAAGCAAGTCAATTACAAACTTGCTTATTTTCATGCTCGCTAACAAAACACAGCCATTTAAGAACCTGAAAACAGTCCTTTAACGAGTATTCCTAATGTAAAAGAAGATTGGATATTATAATGAAATTATTTACCTACCAATTAGTAGAGCCAACTTTCCTGCTCCATCATAGAACAAACACATCAATGTGAACAATGCAGTTCCAAATTATGAGCGACGTCAATGCAAATGACTTTCATACAGAATACAAAATAATTACTTGGGAACCTGATAGCTGAGTCATGTTGCAAGTTCTATGGACAGCATGTATCAGACACTGGCGGAATGACTTCAGCCATGCATGTTCGACTCTGAAATGCATCGGCATTTTAAAGAAAAACATTCTTTAAAAGCCGCTGAGGACTGAGTCGCACAAGAGACTAGTTGGAAAAGCGGTTCCCATGGGTTTACACAGTAGAGAGTGGTTCACTGGTTAATATTAGACCAGAGTCCATTCAACAGTTTATAATATAAAGAGCAGACATTGTTCAAACTATTGATAAACTTTACATTGCGCCAACCTCTTCTCCATCAATATTAGTGATCCATCCCGCTCCGCTTTACTTGTGGACCATACTCCTCACACACCAGGAACTAACAAGACCGAGTCCTGATATTGCTGTGCAGTGATTTACTGTTCCTCGGTCAATGCTCCACTTATCTTGATGGCATTAGGTAAGAAATGTGAGACTTGCTCATCTGTATCTCATTAAATAGATTCAGGTGTTTTATGGAAGAGTGAAGGTTATTGGGGGGAAATAAGTGTGATGTGGATGGCTGCAGCTCAGTCTTCTGCCAGGATTGTGGCTTGGAGAATGATGCAACTTTTAATGTCCCGGAACAAGAAGCTTCAAAAGAATTTTACATTCTGAACCTATTATGATCGGGTCCATTTTGTCCAGATTAGTCAGCATGTGATGTTGTTTATGTAGACATCAAACTAATAGATAATGCACAAAGAATGCTGCAGACGTGCCCATCCGTAGATTTTCTCGGATCTAGTTGAACGGTGGCTGTCAGTAAGAATATGCCTAAGAAACCTGAGGGATATCAGGATAGGGCAGTGTTACACTCGTTTTTGTGGAACCACTGTGCCACCGTCCGGGGAGAGCCTGGAGGGGCATAACTAAGCCAACACCTGGTTCTTCACTGGAGCCCCTGATGATGGGGTTAGACTTCAGCCCAGGGGGACACCAGGTGATACTCCAGAACAGACCCTGGACCTGTGGCGGCCATCCCCCAAAAGGGGCAGGGAAGCCGGACCGGCCAGGAACTGGTTAGCAAGAGGGATAGGCTGGTAGATAGAGGCGGAAGCAGGCACAGGCACGACAGGTACAGGAACACAGGATGGCCACAGGTACGGATCCCAGGTGCAGGTTCACAAATGCTGGTTCAGACACATCAGGAACATGACTAGGCACAGGATGGGTTAGGGTATAGATACAGCACGGCGGACAGGATCAGGTGCAGACAAGGCAGACAGGGTCAGATAAACGGGACTGAAAAGATCAGATTCAGAGCGCACAGGTACAGGGACCTTACAAATGGGTAACAGGAAAATCACTGATAGTAACATTGCGAAGGCACCTCCCATTTGGGGAAGGTGCCTTAAATACCTAATGTCTCCCAGCCATTGGCTGGAGACATTTTCAGAAGTGAGCGTGCGCGGTCTCTTTAAGAAACAGGGGAAGGGGACACCTGCAGGGGCACCAGCGCTCTCCTACCAGACAAGGAGACACATCTCTCATGTTCTCCTCGTGTTTGTATGGGTTTCCTCCGCATTTTCTGGTTTCCTCCCACACTCCAAAGACATACTGATAGGGAATTGAGATTGTGAGCCCCATTGGGGACAGTGATGATAATGTGTGCAAACTATAAAGCGCTGCAGAATATGTTAGCGCTATATAAGAAATGCATAATAAATAAATAAATCTCCAATGAGACCTATTCTGTCATTATTCGTGGCTCCATTGCACTGAAATTAATGTTTATTCATATGCAAATTAGGCTCACAAGTGTACTGTTGGGCATATCAATGCACTTGCAGTCCTCAACTCCTCTTCCATTCTCTCTGCCGATGCCACCCCTACTTTTTGACTGACAGTGGAGACATTGACTCTGCTGCACCACATCACCTCTGCTCTCCACTGTCAATCAAAAAGCGGGGGACAGCACAAGCAAATGGAGCCAAGGACTGAGAGTGCACGGATATACTAATTTGCATGTGCATCAACATGAATTTCAGTGCATTGGAGCACAGGATAAAGAGATAATAGATATTGTTAGAGCATATGTCTCCTACTGTACCTCAGGCTTCTTAAGCACGTTCTTACTGAAAAATGTTCTTAAAGGACTGCAATGTTTCATTATACAAATTGTCCTCTTAATCTCTTAGTAGGGTATTTGCATATTTAATTTCCCAGTAGAGCATTGTATGGCTTTTAAGTCTCCCTACACCAACTAGGTGCGCTCTATAAGGAGAAACTTTACCCTTTACACTCCCAATAGATTACTCCAACATACAAGCAACATTTTGGATGGGCGATAGGCTATGGATGGCTACATATAAACACATATAGCATAAACATTACCCCACAGAGTATCACAAAATGAAAGATTTTCTCAAAGCAGATCATTTCGTACCTCATATCTAGGACATGATGAATCATAAGGAAAGGCGTAGTTGTTCTTTATTTAAACCTGTCTTTATGTAAAGAGTGGGACATACTGTATCTGTAGAGGGATGGCGGGACCTGTACTCTGGTCTGTAGAGGGATGGCAGGACCTGTACTCTGGTCTGTAGAGGGATGGCGGGACCTGTAGCCTGGTTTATAGAGGGATGGCGGGACCTGTAGCCTGGTCTGTAGAGGGATGGCGAGATCTGTAGCCTAGTCTGTAGAGGGATGGCGAGATCTGTAGCCTGGTCTGTAGAGGGATGGCAGGACCTGTAGCCTGGTCTATAGGGAGATGGCAGGACCTGTAGCCTTGTCTGTAGAGGGATGGCGGGATCTGTAGCCTAGTCTGTAGAGGGATGGCGGGATCTGTAGCCTGGTCTGTAGAGGGATGGCGGGACCTGTAGCCTGGTCTGTAGAGGGATGGCGGGACCTGTAGCCTGGTCTGTAGAGGGATGGCGGGACCTGTAGCCTGGTCTGTAGAGGGATGGCGAGATCTGTAGCCTGGTCTGTAGAGGGATGGCAGGACCTGTAGCCTGGTCTATAGGGAGATGGCAGGACCTGTAGCCTGGTCTGTAGAGGGATGGCGAGATCTGTAGCCTGGTCTATAGAGGGATGGCGAGATCTGTAGCCTGGTCTGTAGAGGGATAGCAGGACCTGTAGCCTGGTCTATAGGGAGATGGCAGGACCTGTAGCCTCGTCTGTAGAGGGATGGCGGGATCTGTAGCCTAGTCTGTAGAGGGATGGCGGGATCTGTAGCCTGGTCTGTAGAGGGATGGCAGGACCTGTAGCCTGGTCTATAGGGAGATGGCAGGATCTGTAGCCTGGTCTGTAGAGGGATGGCGGGATCTGTAGCCTAGTCTGTAGAGGGATGGCGGGATCTGTAGCCTGGTCTGTAGAGGGATGGCGGGACCTGTAGCCTGGTCTGTAGAGGGATGGCGGGACCTGTAGCCTGGTCTGTAGAGGGATGGCGGGACCTGTAGCCTGGTCTGTAGAGGGATGGCGAGATCTGTAGCCTGGTCTGTAGAGGGATGGCAGGACCTGTAGCCTGGTCTATAGGGAGATGGCAGGACCTGTAGCCTGGTCTGTAGAGGGATGGCGAGATCTGTAGCCTAGTCTGTAGAGGGATGGCGAGATCTGTAGCCTGGTCTGTAGAGGGATAGCAGGACCTGTAGCCTGGTCTATAGGGAGATGGCGGGACCTGTAGCCTCGTCTGTAGAGGGATGGCGGGATCTGTAGCCTAGTCTGTAGAGGGATGGCGGGATCTGTAGCCTGGTCTGTAGAGGGATGGTGGGACCTGTAGCCTGGTCTGTAGAGGGATGGCGGGACCTGTAGCCTCGTCTGTAGAGGGATGGCGGGATCTGTAGCCTAGTCTGTAGAGGGATGGCGGGATCTGTAGCCTGGTCTGTAGAGGGATGGCGGGACCTGTAGCCTGGTCTGTAGAGGGACGGCGGGACCTGTAGCCTGGTCTGTAGAGGAAAGGTGGGCCCTGTAGCCTGGTCTATAGAGGGATGGCGAGATCTGTAACCTAGGTACCAGGTGTTGACGGGACACCAGCAATCACTCTATCATGGTGCTCAGATACAAGGCTAGAACAGTAAACTCAATATTTTCCCCAGAAATGCCACTTAATATAAGAAAACCAAAGGTTTTCAGAGATCAACTGCAAATGTCACGTAAACCCAGATTTATATGCTGAAATCCACATTTTAGATCATGGTGGAAGGAGTACAGTCAGGTGCCAGAGACACATATGTTAATCTAATCTGCACGTATTGCGGCTAACTCTACTTTTATTGCCCCCTTCAGCCATTTGGCATTACCAGGAAAGCTACCATGTCGGTGTCCATAACCCATGACTGTTTTGAAGCTGGAAGAATACAGAACGGACATTTGTGAGATGATTTAAGTGAATCCACCTTGATGCAGGATCCAGATGAATCTGCAAATTGCCTCTTCATGGAGGAAGAGGACTTGAACTCTAGTGTCACCTACCGAACATAGCAATCCTAAAAAGTCAATCTGTACAGGTAATCTGTAATGTATTACACCAGATCAGCAGATTTCACAACACAAACTATATATATTTTTACACGGATCTCTTAGACCTAATAAAGATGTTGCATTTATAGTAAAAATTATTGTCAGAATGTGTGCATAATCCTTTATGAAAGGATTGACAGCTCCTCAGCATCCCTCCTTCCTGCTGAGATCTTCCACTGCTCAGTACAAGCTGCAATTGTCAGTCAGGCTGAGTGGGTGGGTTGGAGACTGCATAGACAAGGACTCATGAGCTAATTATCAAGACTGTGTCACGTCCTCCTGGGAAATCTGAGGTTAGGTGATCATTATGTATTGTGATTCACAGGTCTTACATTTAGTCTGTGTGTTTTGTTCCTCAAATTAAATGGATTTAGTTTCCTTTAGTGCAGAAGGGATTAATGACCCTTTCTATGCTGGTTAGAGACATGCAGCTCCATCTCACAGCTGCTCCTGACCTGCTAATTTCCTCTCTCTATAAAATCCGGTCACACCTTCTCTTCCTTGTCAGTGAAAGTTTACTTCCTGAGTTGCAGTGCTGAAGTTGGAGGTCGTTGTTGCTGCTGGAGATTGTTGCATGCTGTTTTCGGGTGTATGCTTTCCTCATTGTCCCATTCCCATTTGGTTTGTACAATCCTACCTTCCCTGTATACCTCTCTACCTTTGGTGAGTGTTTTTGTATGTTTCTTGCTTTCTGCTATCACTGTTTGCCTTACGTGTTTATACACTAGAATTTCTATCCCAAGCAGCTTAGTGTATAACAGGAGAACAATAAGGTTGGTGGCCCAAACCTCCTCACCATTAGAGGTAGTTTCGGGAGCAAGGATAGTTAGGGCTCCAGCTCTAGGGACGGTGCAGGGCCCCTTTCCCTAATCATGTACAGTCACAGCGCGACACTAATTCATTACATTACTGACCTCAAAATATAAATTTTAACATCAGGTTAATTCAGCCATTCGGACTTGGATTTTCAAAATAAATACAACTGTTTCATCAGGTATAAGAGCTCTATTTAATAATAGATATCCAGTCTTCCAAGCAATTATACCACAATATTTAAAGTATGTTATTTAAAGACCTTATTTAAAATATTTCAAGACCAAGCTGGAGAACAGATTGCAGATTAGCTCCACCCACCGGACTCCTCACTCCAGAGTTTACCGGAAGTTAAACGAAATACAAAACATGCTTTTGCAAAACTATATATCAATCTTCTTAGATCCTCCTGTTCTATAACACGCAGACTACAGGTTGTAAATCATGTTCAATCCGGTAGGTTCCCTTTAATAATGCAAGAATAAAATGTAATTATGCAAAAGAAGATGTCATTTATATTTTAGTTACCATATATTTTTCTTATTTTTTTATTATAGATTAATTATTATTGTTTTAATTATCTCTTTTACACCATAAAAAAAATTATTTCTGGTGCAATCATCAATTTACAAGTCACATCTAATAGATGTAAGAAGTGGAGCAGGTCCCTGGCCACCAGAGCGTGCAGAAACTTCCCGCGCTCGTTAGTAGACATCCTCTAAAGTGTTCACCATCTGGACCTGTAGACTCACTTGGCAACTCATTAAGACAGTCTCTCTGAAGTGTGCAGCAGATGCCTCCATGGCAGGTTCAGACAGCGCAGCATTAATACTTCACAGATCTGGAGCGCCAAACTGGACAAAGTTTCCCTTCTTGTTAAATTAATGGATATTCAATGCACCACAGCACGAATATGTGACCGGGCAGGGACATTGCTCCTATATTTTATAGCCCGTGTGCCTATAGTAGAACTTCATCAAACATGAGTACATTTGGTTTTGGTGTTGGGTACCAACTTGAGGATAAAGATGTTTCTTTTAGCGGTAGAAGGATGCAAGCTCTGGTCACGGGAAATTTCCACGACTTCCATCGGCTACTGTCTCGATGGTTATAATGGGGGTTTCTACATTGTGGACACCTTGAATTACACATATTGAGTAAATGATGGCGCCTGCCACATTCCACCGATTACTAATTATATAATGTTGGCAATTTTTTGAGATAGGTATTTAAAACCTCATCAACAGCAGAACATGTACAGATTCAATCAAGTCATTACAAATATACCAGAGGGATGGATATACCGGTTCTCATTGGAGAGACCCAACTCAATATGGGGCTTATTTATAAGGCAATGCTCCAAGGGGGAAAAGAATGCCAAGTAGCTTATGCCAGCCAAACCAGACACCCATCTATAGACAATGCTGTTTTGGGGTTTGTGCCCCTCATCATAGTTGGCTGAACTCCAAACCATTGCAGGCTAGTTTTGCTGGTAGACCTCAAAAAAAGGAAAACGTGTGTATAGAGCAAGAAGATTCCACAAATATATATTCCTATATATTATATTTAGATAGCAGGATGGATAGATTATATACATATATACCATATAAAAAATCCCCCAAAAAGCATATAAAAGCAACATAAAAAAAACTAAAACGTACTTATTGCCACTATATTACACAAGGATATGGCTATGAGCCAAGGACCTTACCCACGCACTCCCCTACAATAAATGGACTATAGCGTCTCACAACTGTTTAAATAGCAACTAGTGAAATAAATCGACATAGTCACCATGTAAAGAGGAGATATGTCTTATGTATGCCAACTTATAGAGAATGCCAGAAACCCAAAAAGGCATAGTTAATTCTTGAATAATCCACTAGTAACATTCAAGGCATGTATAAGCAGTAAAGTACCCATTAGAATAGAAATAATAAACCATATAAAGCTCCATATAACATAGGACTAGTCCTTAGTCTTTATGTTGAGTTGGTCTCATCATTGAGAACCATTGTTTCCCTTGAGCAGCATCTAAGGCGCCTCATTCAGCCAATCACTGACCTGCTCTGCACTGATAAAGGGTAATAACCCTGAAACCGAGATGACGATACATGGGTCTCTCGTTTAGCTGGTATGAGCTAATTGCAATTATTCATAGGAAATTATCTTAAGAACTCTTATATATTACTGTATGTCAGTAATGTGTAAGGGGTGGTTAGGTGGTGACTGCCCCATTAAGAATATTATTGGATGTAATGACCCTTGGTCGTAGAGTGTCTCCCCACCCAAGGATGACAACACACCAACTTTACTCACAGGGAAGCAGCAAGCTTGATGGTTACACAGTCTCACATGAGGCAACCAGCTTTATAGTTTCAATAGTCTCACAAGGGTAGCCACTTGATGTGAACGGAGACAAGTGTTAAGAACAATGGTGAGCTAAGATTTGCAGCCATTCACTGCCATTTATGAACCCTTACTGACACTTTTAGCAGTCTGCTGGCAATCTCTTCACCAACACCTCCTTCTCTCAGTCTCAGTGTTACTCTCCATGCAGCTGAGTACACTCTCAGAGCTTGTCACAACCCGGTCACCTCTTTCAGCAGCAATACCCTGCAATGGTGTCTGTGAATATCCACACCTTTCAGTTTTTCACTATCCTAGTCCTTTCTGGTGTAAAAATCCTTTTAAAGACATGGACATTAGGCCTCAGACTTCTCTGTGGTGGCCATTTCCATGCCCTCATTACAGCTATTATTACACTATTTACCATGTCTGGAGGTTATCTCTTACCCAGTTTGTAATTCACTTGCAGGAAAAGCCTTTTCGACTCTACTCAACTGTGTCTCCCTCCCTATCATCCTCACCCTCTTTCTAAATGGCGGTACCTTCATGTAGTTAGGATAGGATGCTGTCTCTCATTCGAGATAAACAACACACAACAGTAAAAGCTAGAGCTTTCTATATACACCTCTATTGCCCTCACTAAGCCCTAGTATAGTGCATGTTTATACTGAATACTACTCTTCCCCACTTGCTAGCTAGCTACAGGGCTGGCTTCTCCCCTTTTGTTGCTATGTTTTTTGTTGCTATGTGTCTGACCTGTAATGACAGTCATAGAACGCAAAAACTTTTTTGCTCCTTGGAACTACACCATGTGGAGTGAGTCCTCGTAAATGGGGTTTTCCCTTTCAACATATTTTTATTACTTCATTAAGGCCATGCTAAAAATAATAAAATCAGCTGGTAGTCACCTTCCTCGGGTACAAAGCTGCATCACCTCCAGTGCTCCAATAATTGTGTCCGGGCTACAGTGGCGACATTAACAACGCTGCTGCCAATCCCAGGGCTCAGAAGTAAGCCTTATGATTGGCTGCAGCATTGTTGATGTGATGTCACCACTGAGGCACATGCACAATTACCGGAAAGGCGGCGGAGTTGCAGAATAGGACCTAAGGGGTTAGGGGGACTAGTAGCAGCTGATTTTATTATTTTTTATTAAGGGGCTGACCCTTTACTGCTCTGTGACCTACCGTAACTGAGTAACCAGCAGTTTAGTGCACAAAACCCTATCCTCTTATGAGCAGCTTCTTAGTCTTAACACCACTCCCCATTGAAATCCTCAAAACCTGTCTGCCATATGTGTATGGTAAAACCAGTCATTAATAAACCTGCAGGACTTTCAGTATGAAAATGATTAATGGGTTAAACCCTTTAATAACTAAAAAAAAAAAAGAAAAGAAAACTTACAGATGAAAGAATGTCATGACCAGCTGCAAATATCTATATAAACTGTGTAAAAACATATATATATATATATATATATATATATATATATATATATATATATATATATATATATATATATATATGCTTTTACACAGTTTATGAAATATTAAATAAAAAAATAATTATATATATATTTTTTTTTTATTTCATCTTTCATCTTCATCATCATCATCATCATCATCGTCATGTCAAAATGTGTAACTTTTGAAATAACGCAAAAAAACAACCTCTATGATCTGTGTGTCAGGACCCCAGACTCGATATGCAAGGAGAAGTATATATCACACGTCATGACATAGGTAAATACCTGGCTTTTGAGTTTTTCCCTCCTTTCCATTCATCTTCTTAGATTTAATGGTATTTTTTTTCTGCACTGGATAGATGTCTTCCCGAGTGTCCTGGCTCTCATAGATCACTTCCACTATAGGTTCTGGGGGCACTTCCATTTCACCCTCTGGCTCCAAGGGGGTCTGCACCTCCTCAGGGTCCGGATATGAATAATAGTGATCCCTTGATGCAATCTCTTGATGATAATAATCCTGCTCATCTGGTAGTCTTGCCAGAGAACCCTGAACCAACAGGAACCCCAAAATACTGACCAAGAAGTCAAGTTTTTCTGGCATGTCTTGATCTTGATAATTCTATAGAATACAAACAAAATTATAAAATCTGTAGATGTATATAAGCAAGATGAAAAGTTCAGAAAGCATAATAAACTGACAGCAGGGACATGATAACAGAACTGCATACAATTTATTACATAGTCCTTCTGCAGTGGGACAACCTGGTAAGAATAGTCCCAAGTAGGCATTAATGACACCCCATCTAGCACCAACCAAAAAAACCCCACTAATTTCTTAGTAAAGCAATATCATATATAAACCACATAAGCAAAGGAAAAAAAAATAATAAACAAAAAGACTTACCCACTGCCAGGTCTAGAAAGGTCACTAAATCAAGGATGGTCGTCAGAGGTCCAGAAAGGTCTCTCACTTAGCAATGGTCCTCAAAGTTCTAAAGAGGTCTCTCACTCAGAGATAGTCCTTAGACATCCAGAGAGGTCACTCACTTAAAGATGGTCCTCAGGTGGACAAAAAAGGTCAGTCACTTGCAGATGGTCCTCACAGATCCAGAAGTCATTAACTCAGAGATATCCTCAGAGGTACAGAAAAGTTACTTACTCAGAAATGGTCCTCTGACCTCCAGAATGGTCACTTGCTCAAGAATGGTCTTCAGAATAGGTAAGTTCCATTTTAGGAGGCCTAAATCTGAATATACACAATGTCTGTCTCTTATGAGACCCTTCTGCATCTTCCAGTAGACCTCCTAGTTTAACTTCCACTCTGTCTCCTATGCAAACGTCTTTGTGAAGCCTCTAGACACTTGTTGAACAGAGCACGAGACTTGACTGCAAAGTGGCAAATTATTTCCAGATAGACTGTTTCCAGCAGTGCCAGGTCTGTGTGACTATGTGCACAGGGGCTGTCCTGTTACTAACTGAGTGGTGCACAGGACACAGCTATTTGCAGGCAGACTTGCTAGGTTTTGATTATGGAGAAGGAAGGCTGCTCCTCCTGTGTCAGGGGCTGGGAGAGGCTCAAATCACTGACTACATTCTGTTACTACCGATAAGGAAATGAGGAAAAGTTCGAAGAGCAAGCAAAAGTTCTAGGAGAACAACAAAATACAATTTCGAAGGAAGAACTGATAAAAATTAAGGACTTTCTATTTTTATTTTTACTTCGTTGACGTTACTGATTAATCGCTTTTATAGCTTTTCTTTATTATACTGTTATATTAAACTTCAGGAATATTCTAAATCTAATGACCTAACTATGTGCAATATTAAAAATTTGGGCTACTGGAAGACTATGGTGCCAAACAGGATATTCACGATACCACAAATGGTTCGCTTTCAGGTATTTATTTGGTGCCAGTTATATTCCCTGAGATTCATTCTTATGATTTGTGATTTATGACCCAAACTGTTTTTTTTCTGCTGCAAATTCACCGAAAATTTTGAAAGAGAATGCAATATTTTTTCTGGAGTAACAATGTCAACAATTGTACATACAGTAAGATTCTGTATCATTTTCTCTTGGTAGGAACGCTTCACATGTCTGTATAAACCCGGTACCAAAAAAAACCAGTACTTGTGCCATCAGTGTTTTGGATCAGTGTGTCATCCGTGTGCCATCCGTGTTGGTATGGATAAAAGAAGAATGAAGCAACAAAGCTTCTCCTATAGTTTGCTGTGTTACGTACAGCATACAGATTGCATTTGTGTGCTGTAGTTGTTTTTCATGGAACCTTAGACTTGTATTGGCCATTGTCATCCGTGCTGCCGGATAAAAGCGGACATGTCTCCGTGTGTTCGGTCCGTGTAAAAACATGGACATGTGTGCAGCGCCCCAGAGTCCTGGTCGTTGCAGTATTGTCGCTCTTCCACAAGGGGGAGTGATGGTACGTCTGATGGCACTAAAGGAGTTCACCTGACCAGGTATCACAGTCACACACTACACTTCACACTCCGGCCACCAGGGGGAGCAAAAGGTTCTATGTATTAGGCCACTCCTCACACTCTGGTAAAACTGGGAGTCGGATAGGAAGTTAGAGAGAAGCTGACTGGGTTTTGCCCAGGTAACATCTAGTGAGAGAGAGAGTTGCTTGGGAAGACTCAGGGGGGTCCCTGTCAGGGGTGGGATCCTGGCAGTGGCCTAGCACAAGACAGATCATTACGGAGCCGCGCCTGCACCTCATTGCGGCGGCATCTTAAGAAAGGACACGAAGCGAAGTATATTGTGGAGAAGTGAGAAACGAGATCACAGCACAAAGGAGATAGAACCAGGAGGAGTCGTGCCCCAAGATCGGCAACATCCTACTGAGGCGCGTAGCCGGCGGCCGGAACGCCGAGGAAGTAATTGGCTCTACGCATTACTTTGAACTACATAGAGAATATAGTACCCCGCCCCTCTGTATGTATATTGCAAATGGTGAAGAATTTATTACCAAATTGACTATGTGACATGAAAAGCGACCAGAGGTAATTATTATGACGTTTCGGCCCTGCCAGAGCCTTAATCATACAATCGCTATGGAAAAATAGAAAAAACAAAATACATAAACATACAGTATATACAATAAACAATATTCAAAATCGGTGGATAGGGTAAAGACACAAATAATAAAGTTCCCAACCTGGATAAAAGAAACAAAGGACCGGGTAAAAAAAGGGAATAAAACATAGTAACTGCATCGCAACATGATATGCTTGCTTCGTGACACACCACGTATGCCCGCAAAAGGAAATATAAACAAAAGCATGATCACAGGGATAGACTGAGGCTCAGAAAGCCAGAACATATGACAATGTACATAGAGCAATTAGTAGAAGTAATTTACCTTCAATGTGCACAGAGGAGAGGATAATTATCCTTGGAAATGGAGGCTTACACTGTAGATAAGATAGTAGAAGTACGTAAGGTGAAGAAGGTACATAGAGAATATAGTATTGGAGATGGAGTGGTATATAGTGTACCTTAATTGCCAGGTAGTAATGCGTGCGAACACGCTAAGGCTGCCCTCTTGTGGGGTCTGTGTAGAGGTAAGGCATGGGGAGGTAAGGGCCATGTAGCATATGAGGCCATAAAGATAATGGGATGGCAGCGGTAAGGCCCGTGTAAAGTAGTGGAGGAGAAATTACCTTGTTAATTAAGTTGGTAAGCGGCGCTCCCGTGCCCTGCTGTGGGTGTGTAGCGTGGCCGGCGCTGTTGTGCCTTAAATGCGCGAACCGGAAGTAGGACCTGCGGTACCGGAAGTGATGCCGGCGGCGCTGCCGGCGATCCTGTGTGTGCTTGGTTGCTAGGGAACCCAGTCGCTGCCGAAGTGTCAGCGGCTGGATGCAAACTAGTGCGCCTGTGCGGGCAGTGAGAAATCAAGTGTCCGGTACTATGAAGATGCTTGGAGCTGCGGAGTATAATAGGAAATATGTACGGCCTAATAAAACAATACTGTGTGGGCAACTAATCTAAAATGTAAAAATGACTGTTATAGTGTGGTAATGGTGGCGTCATAATAGGTATACATATGATGTTATGGGGGAACGCCCCAGAGTAATGCACTAGCATAAGGACTGACTGGAGGCAATGTATATATAATGGAGGGCAAATATGGGCAAAGGTACTGTCATATAACTAGAGACACTCACCAAGATATTCAATGGATCTGTAAGAAAAGAGGAGAGTATTAGTAGGCTATAATGATGGTTAAAGCAGCCAGTCGATTTCCCTATTGAGGCCCCTAGGTGCGAGGGTATCTAGTGTGTATATCCAATATGTTTCCCTGGACCTCAATAGTTTAATGTGATTACCACCCCGTCTGGGACGAGGTACCTGCTCCAAGACCTGGAATTTAAGTTGGGCCACTGTGTGTCTCGCCTTCGTAAAATGATCAGGAAGGGGGAGCCAGATTTTGTTACATCTGATGGTGGACTTGTGGCTTGCGATCCTATCACGTATGTGCTGCGTGGTTTCTCCCATGTAAAGCAGGCCGCAGGGGCACTTAATGATGTAGACCACAAAATTTGAATCGCACGTGTAGAATCCGCGGATAGGGTAAGACTTCCCAGTCCTAGGGTGGGTCACATTGTCAGATTTAATCACGTTCGAACAGACGGCGCAGTTCAAGCAAGGGAAGGTCCCATTGCGGCGTGAGCTTAAGAACTGTTGGGTTGGTACCCGATGTACACTACCCATGTCGGCCCTGACTAATTGATCACAGATGTTGGGGGGTCTCCTCGTGCTTATGAGCGCTGGCACCTTGAAGGACGGGATTTCAGGGTGGGTTCTACCCAGGAGGGGCCAATGTTTCTTGATGACGGAATACACCTTGGTCATGAACGGATGATGGGTGTGCACGAACGGTATCCTCTCCTGGGGTTGGCGTGGTGCAGGACTCATTGGTGGATTAGGGGACCTACTGAGTTCCTGTGTCAGACGGGTAGAGGGGTAGTTCTTGTCGCTGAACTTCTCCGCTATGGATGCTAGTCTGATTTGTCGTGTTTTGGGGTCCGTGACTATGCGGGAAACTCTTTTGAATTGAGACCGGGGTAAACTATTTTTAGTGGTAGTTGGATGGCAGCTTGAATAGAGTAGCAAACTGTTGCAGTCAGTGGGTTTTGTATACAGATCCGTTTTAAGGAATCTGTTGGCGTCTTTCAATACAAGGGTATCAAGAAAAGCTATTTGTGTCTCATGGGTGTGGATGGTGAATTTAAGTTCTTGGAAAGTTGAGTTAAGGGTGGAGAAAAATGAATCAAAGGGTACCGGATGACCCTGTCCAAACTAGGAAGATATCGTCTATGTACCTACAGTAATTTAGGACATGTTGGGAAAAGAATTCATTGTTATAGACATGGTGTAATTCGAAATGATTCATATATGCATTGGCGTAAGCCGGTGCCACATTCGAGCCCATAGCGGTCTCGCACGCTTGGACGTAGTATGTGTCCTCGTAAAGAAAGTAATTTTCGAATAAGACCGTACTCAAAAGATCGAGACAGAAGGATATGGCATTCCGAGACATATCAGTTTGCTCCAGAAGCTCTCTGGTGGCACGTATGCCCTTCTCGTGGGTTATAGATGTGTACAAGCTGTTAACGTCCATAGTGACGAGGAGACTATGGGGAGGTACCTGATGGATCTGTTTAATTTTTTCAAGAAAT
Organism: Ranitomeya variabilis; assembly: GCF_051348905.1. Classification (NCBI taxonomy): domain Eukaryota; kingdom Metazoa; phylum Chordata; class Amphibia; order Anura; family Dendrobatidae; genus Ranitomeya; species Ranitomeya variabilis. Next base: position 48,175,118 of record NC_135235.1, on the reverse strand, counting down.
TGGCTCGTGTCTAGTACGAAGGACCTGGTGTTTTGTGTTAAAGGTGTCAGAATTTTTTCAAGGAATATGGAAAGTGGTGAGAGGACCGAATCCGTGGAGGCCACGATTGGTCTGCCAGGGGGGTTATGGAGGGATTTGTGAATTTTAGGGAGGACATAAAAAACTGGGATAATAGGATGGGGGTTCTGTAGGAAAGTAGCTGTCTTGCGATTGATGGTTCCGTTGTCCAGGTACGCTTCAATGAGGTCCTTAATTTTCATGGTAATGGCTGCAGTGGGGTCCCTAGGTATGGCCCGAAAGTTGTCTGAGTATCTCACCTCGGTATTGTGATCGGTCCATGACAACCGTAGCACCCCCTTTGTCAGCAGGTTTTATGATAATAGTGTTATTGGACCGTATGGAAGAGAGTGCCTGTTTCTCCTCAAGTGTCATGTTAGTGTGTGTCGGAAAAAATCCTAATCTCTGTTCGTGTGACAAGGATTTGATGTCACGATCTACAAGGGAGATGAAAGTTTCGATGGCATGATCAGAGTGTGTACTAAATATAAGAAAACTGACTGAACAACAATATAATATGAACTGGTGCATAGCCAAAAAAAGTCATATAGCAAATAGATCAATGGCTGCACTCAAAATTTACTGTGCTAAGACAAGGAAAATGTGCAATATATGAAATGTGAATAGCATAATGGCTAGGGAAATTTATGAAAAAACACATGAGATTCTTAGCACAATATTTGGCCAAACGTTGTGAGCCCATCCACCAAACGTCAAGGTAATCTCAGATCGGATGGGTAACTGAGCTGACTGCCTAGTGTGAACACTTACCTATGGCTAATAACATGGTAAAGCCTGCTTTTATAGGAAGCTCAGAACCAACTGTGTATGGATGTAATTAAAATCACAGCATGGTGAAGGGCGAGGCGTTCAAGCCAGAAAAATAGTATATACTAAATATAAGAAAACTGACTGAACAACAATATAATATGAACTGGTGCATAGCCAAAAAAAGTCATATAGCAAATAGATCAATGGCTGCACTCAAAATGATCAGAGTGTGGAGGTGAAAAGGTGCTGACATTACGAAGCCCCAGAGAAGAGATAGATAGTGCCGAAGTAGTGTCAGTAGATCTGGAGGACCTCAGAACTGGGTCCAATGTGGGCATACTGCCAAAGTGAGTCTTAAGTCTAATGGACCTGTAGAAACGATGTAAGTCCTTTTCCAGTTGGAATGGATCACAGTGGGGTGTTGGACAAAAGGATAATCCTTTCTGTAGGACTGTCAGTTCCGCTGGTGACAGGGAATAGCTGGAGATGTTAACCACTTGATTGGTTGGCTTACCTGGCTTCGGGTCACCATCCTTTCGCCGCGCTCGTCCGGTTGGTCTGTTTGGTGTCGTCCTCCCCTGCGGCTTGTGGCTAAAAAATGTTGCCTGGTGGAACCGGTAGAGGAGTCGCTGCCGGAGCTGTATGACCCTGGTCGCCTGTAATTGTTGCGACGTCGCCAATTTGTGGTGTTGGTGGAGTCGCTCCATCTGTATACCCTGTCGTTGGCGTAGTCCTCGCTGTCTCTCTGGAACTTGAGTCTCTTGCGTTCCTGTAGGCTCTTTTCGAATTCAGTGATGGCTTTGTCAGTCTTCGTTTTGAGTGCAGTCCAATCGGTAGACGTGAGAGTGGTCGTCAGCTGGGTCTCGATGGCCTGAATGTTTTTTTTAACGTCAATAATTTCCTTCTGGAGGTATTCAATAGTGAGGACAATAATGTCCAATGAGCATTTATTAAGGATCTGTTTGTATCTTTCACAAAATTCGGGATTGTCTGCGAATAATGTAGGTCGCAAATTGCATCTCAATCCTCTAGGAATTTTGCTCTGGCGATAATATTCGGCAAGTGTAGTACAATGTAAGTCATATGAGACTAGCTTACGCTTAATCTTTTCATAATCCCTGGTTCTTAGGTCGGTTACGGGTGTTCTGAGAAACTCAGTAGAACCAGTTACTGCTGAAATAATATTGGCGCTAGTAGCTGTATCTTCACCATTTGCAATATACATACAGAGTGTGCGGTGTACTATATTCTCTATATACGTGGGGCTACCACAGCCCAGTACACCAGCACCTCGCTCCCCCATTATCCTGAGTGCGCGCCAATTTTTTTTTACCTATCTTTACCTTACTTTGAACTACGGCAGGGCAGTTAACTCTAGGTTGGCTGTCTTACCTTTACACCTAATGAAGACAACGGAGGCAATTGTGGGAGAGGGGCATCTCTAGGGTCCCTATAAAATAACTCCAGGCCTACCCCGTCATACGGGTGCGTCCTATCCAAACCATCTGGGGGACGGAGAGAAAGAACAGAAACATACACGACAGTTGTGAGGACTATCCCGTGGTGCTCAGCAGGGAAGTACTACAACACACAGGCGCTAGTAGGTAGGCTACTGATTTCCACCTGCAAAGGGAACTCTGGATGTGCCTTTGGACCGGCCGTTCTCAGCCAGCCCTGTTAGCAGTGCTCTGGATTGCGGATGCCGAAGCCTTCAGTAAAGAGGTAAAGAGACTGCAACCCTGTGTCCTCGTCATTTACTGCGACCTACACCATTACCATCTACTCATCAAGGGACGCCCTGGGGACATACTTCACCTGTGGGAAGTTACAACATCTAGCTGCCATTCCATCACCCCAGCGGACCCCTAGCAGCGTCGGTCACCCTGACCGAATACCACAGGTGGCGTCACGAACACTTGACAAACTCTCACCTACACCTTTGTTTGGGCACCCCTTAGCAGGGTCACGGACCGGGTTGGGCCACCGTGACACCCCTTGAACCGAGACCGAGGGACCCGGTACCGAGTACCCCGCTGCCATGCGTTTGGGGGCCGCTCCATGTGCATAGCAGCATAGGTTATAATAGGTAAGTGTGGTATGTATCGGTAAAAATTGGATGCCACAAGTACCGGAAAGGTGAAGGAGGCCTTACTATTAGTTTTTCTTGTTACCTACCCATTTATTCTGGGAAAATAAGACCTGGAGAATAAGTTTCTAGTTAAAAACCAACCAAAGAATAAATAAATAAATTAAAATTGTTTCTAGTATACAGATGAGGAGAATTGTACATTTTATTTTCATTAGGAAAAGTGATGATGTGTCACCGATGGCAGATCGGTTGGGAAGGATCCAACTCCTTGGACCTCCACCGATCTTCAGATAGTCAGTAATATCACGCAAGTATATTATAACCCAAGCCCGATACACTTGAAGGAAACACTGGTGCAATTCTCTGCCCATCAGCCACCAGGGATTGTTGCTGTTTAGAGAAGATCAACTGGGATCCCAAAGGTAGGACCCCACCAAGGTTGGATGGTGGATGGACTCCACCAAGGTTGGAGGTTGGACAAGACCCCTTGATACCCAACACAAATCAGCAGTTTTTTCAATCTATGAAGTGGTTCCCAGTGGATGGATAATGTGTCAATGTAGTCATGTTCCCACCAAGTATGGTATGCCATGATTTGGTCATTCTGCCAAAGTTTCTACTTAATTCGGAAGACTCGTCAGCTATTTAGTTGTATATTTGATGCAATGGAGTGATTGAGCCACTTTGCAGTTTCTTGGAGGAATAAGCACATTGACAAAGTGACTTTAACAACTAAAGCTAAAGGAATATGCAGATAGGACGTAAAGTATCCAGGAGTGACAGTGAATACTTTACACGTGGGAGGCTTGGCGCTACAGTAGCGATGACTGCACTACCGACACATAATCCTTCAGTAGAGCCTGATCCAAAGAACATAAACCTCTGCAGCTCACATACCATGTGGAGACAACAGCGGCAAGCACACAGGGGCCAGCAGACTGCTTCCAGCTGCTGTTCATTAGACGGATTGGTCCTCTCCAAGACCCCAAAATGCAGGCCGCAGCCAAAAGAAACGTTTACCGGACTAGACTCTCCGGCTTTGATAAGCCAGCTGCTCCAAAAACCATTGATAATACAATCGCAACAAAATTCTCCAGATTCTGAAAAATAAAACATAAACTCCCCCAGACGAATTTCCTGCTGAGAAGCTGGAAAGGAACATATCCCTGTATGGAGGGAGAGAGGCGAGAGCCGCGAGGTCAGCCATTTATATCTGGTCATGTAAGAAAGGCTGGTACTGTGTGATAGTTTAGATATAGTTCTGACTTATCCTTTTATGTAAGTGACACGTAGCTTTACGGACTTATTTGGTGGCTCAGTGGTCCTGGGTTCAAATCCCACCAAGGACAACATCTGTCTGTGTTTTCGTGGGTTTCCTCTGGGTTCTCCGGTTTACTCCCACACTCCAAAGACATACTGATAGGGAATATAGATTGTGAGTCCCAATGGGGACAGCGTTGATAATGTCTGTAAGGCACTGCATAACAATCTTGCCACTATTTATGAGCATTGATAAAAGTAAATCAATATATGCCTCCATATTTATCGTGCACAGAAGAAGGCGCAGTCAGTCCACCTCTCTACACGGCGCATGCGCAAAGTTGAGTTGTACTAATATATCCTGACCTGTGAGTCTTCAATCAAGCCAGGACGGAATAACTCCTAAGGACCGCCCACATGATTCCTAAGAGGTAATTAACATACAGCCCAAGCTACATTTTATACTTCATATTGTAAAGAATAGTTTAGACTGAGGCATCTTTAGTAACAAATTACTACTTCCTACTTTTGACTTATCCTATTGTATATGGCATATATATATATAGATTAGCAGTATTCACTTTTGTATTTATGCACATTTTTATTTATTTTAATAATATATCATCTGCGCATTGCATATATTAAGTCCTGGAAGTCCTGGCCACTCGCTTCACTGTGACTGCACCCCATGCGTCTGGCGTTGGCTGGTAATGAGCGCTTCCAGGTCAGTGGGATGTCAATCAAGCCAGGGATAGATAATAAGTCATCATTTACGTACAATAGTTTGGACGGACCATAATGGTCTCTAAATTACTCTAAATCTTGGAATTAGGATTGTTGATGGGTATTCTTTCTACCAAGAAAACAAATCAGATTTTTTTTTTCTTCCGTTGTTAACTTTGTTACATTCTAATCTATTTTTTGGGGTTAGGCAGTTCCACTCAGACCCAACTCAGGTTTTCCCTATCTGCCTCATCCATGAACAATAAGGACCAATGCCCAATGAGTTCTGCTATCTCTCTTGTCTTTTAGGAAGGAAGAGCAATTGGACAGTATTCCTTGTGTCAATGATTGGATTGGGATAGATAAAACCAGTGCCAGGACGATGGATCCAATTTTTAGAAATAAAACATATTTTTTTAATTTCTCCTCTCTGTATTAGCTTGTAAAGTTTAGGTTTAATTTATGATAAGCCCAATAAAGTGACACCAAAGATTCTTTCTTATGGGCATATACTTATTTGCCTGCATGACGTTGACCAATCATAAGCAAGTTGCAACATACAGGGTGAAAAAAGAACACGCCCCCAGAAGATCAGAAGAACATGTGTGACATGAAAAAATACACTTCCCTGATCTCTTTCCCTACTGTGTAGAGTACAGCAGAGCTGAGTATGATTACAAACACCTCTTGTAGCTTTCATCTTATGGTAGTTAGTGTGGGGGGTACAAAGAAGGGAGAAGAGTGAGAAGAGAGCAGCAGAGCCATTTGTAATCACAATTTGCTAAGCTTTACTTTTCCTCCCCCGCGCTTACTGCCATTAAATGAAAGCTGGAAGTGATTGCAGTCACTCTCGGCTCAGATGTACTCTACACTGAAGATGCTGAGATCAAGGCTGTTTATCATTACATGTCTCATAGGATAAAGTATGTTTTTCTGACTTTCTGGGGGCATGATCTTTTATCCTCTGCATGACTCCTGCTTATGATTGGTCAATGCCATGCAGGGGACAAAGTACACACCCCCCAAAAAAAGAATCTCTGCTAACACTCAGTGGGACTAGTTTAAATTCCATCTGTTGTCTATTCCATTTGCACAACAGCATGTGAAATTGATTGTCAATCAGTGTTGATTCCTAAGTGGACAGTTTGATTTCACAGAAGTTTGATTTACTTGGAGTTATATTCTGTTAAGTGTTCCCTTTATTTTTTGAGCAGTGTATATACAGTACAGACCAAAAGTTTAGACACACCTTCTCATTTAAAGATTTTTCTGTATTTTGATGACTATGAAAATTGTACATTCACACTGAAGGCATCAAAACTATGAATCAACACATGTGGAATTATAGCGATGTTGGTTCAGTATGCCTTCAATTTTGAATAAATCCCCAACAGTGTCACCAGCAAAGCACCCCCACACCATCACACCTCCTCCTCCACGCTTCACGGTGGGAACCAGGCATGTAGAGTCCATCCGTTCACCTTTTCTGTGTCGCACAGAGACACGGTGGTTGGAACCAAAGATCTCAAATTTGGACTCATCAGACCAAAGCACAGATTTCCACTGGTCTAATGTCCATTCCTTGTGTTCTTTAGCCCAAACAAGTCCCTTCTGCTTGTTCCTTTCCTTAGCAGTGGTTTCCTAGCAGCTATTTTACCATGAAGGCCTGCTGCCCAAAGTCTCCTCTTAACAGTTGTTGTAGAGATGTGTCTGCTGCTAGAACTCTGTGTGGCATTGACCTGATCTCTAATCTGAGCTGCTGTTAACCTGCGATTTCTGAGGCTGGTGACTCGGATACACTTATCCTCAGAAGCAGAGGTGACTCTTGGTCTTCCTTTCCTGGGGCAGTCCTCATGTGAGCCAGTTTCTTTGTAGCGCTTGATGGTTTTTGCCACTGCACTTGGGGACACTTTCAAAGTTTTCCCAATTTTTCGGACTGACTGACCTTCATTTCTTAAAGTAATGATGGCCACTCATTTTTCTTTACTTAGCTGCTTTTTTCTTGCCATAATACAAATTCTACCAGTCTATTCAGTAGGACTATCAACTGTGTATCCACCAGACTTCTGCACAACACAACTGATGGTCCCAACCCCATTTATAAGGCAAGAAATCCCACTTATTAAACCTGACAGGGCACACCTGTGATGTGAAAACCATTCCTGGTGACTACCTCTTGAAGCTCATCAAGAGAATGCCAAGAGTGTGCACAGCAGTCATCAAAGCAAAAGGTGGCTACTTTGAAGAACCTAGAATATAAGACATAATTTCAGTTGTTTCACACTTTTTTGTTATATAATTCCAAATGTGTTAATTCATAGTTTTGATGCCTTCAGTGTGAATGTACAATTTTCATATTCATGAAAATACAGAAAAATCTTTAAATGAGAAGGTGTGTCCAAACTTTTGGTCTGTACTGTGTGTGTGTGTATATATATATATATATATATATATATATATATATATATATATATATATATATATATATATATCTCACTTGTAAAGCGCCATGGAATAAATGGCGCTATAACAATAAATAATAATAATAATATATATCTGTTACTCAGCTCTGCAGTCACTGTTCCATGATGTGGGCAGTTTCACATACGTAAACTGTTGAAAGTTTCTCTTTAAGAGGAGCTTGGATTATAGCAACTTTCTGACCATTTTGTTAGGCAATCTTTTTTTACGTCACCTCCCAGACCAAAGCCAACAACTATACAATATCGTCACTTTCTATAGATGAACCAGAACACATCCAAGTAACCAATATATTTATGATGTTTGTACAGATAGAATCCTGCATATTTTGCTATATCTTCATTATATAATAGAAATGTGCTGCCAAGTAAAAAAAAAAAAAAAGTTGAAACCTGTAAAATGGCAAAAAGAATGTAACACTTACAAAACTGTCTTAAGGTACCGTCACACTAAACGATATCGCTAGCGATCCGTGACGTTGCAGCGTCCTCGCTAGCGATATCGTTTAATTTGACACGCAGCAGCGATCAGGATCCTGCTGTGATGTCGCTGGTCGCTGAATAAAGTCCAGAACTTTATTTGGTCGTCCGATCGCCGTGTATCGTTGTGTTTGACACCAAAAGCAACGATACCAGCGATGTTTTACACTGGTAACCAGGATAAACATCGGGTTACCAAGCGCAGGGCCGCGCTTAGTAACCCGATGTTTACCCTGGTTACCAGCGTAAAAGTAAAAAAAACAAACAGTACATACTCACCCAGCGTCATACCTCCCCCAGCGTCTGCTTCCTGACACTGACTGAGCGCCGGCCCTAAAGTGAAAGTGAAAGCCGCTGTGCTGTTAGGGCCGGAGCTCAGTCAGTGTCAGGAAGCAGAAGCTGGGGGACGCGCAGGTGAGTATGTACTGTTTGTTTTTTTTACTTTTACGCTGGTAACCAGGGTAAACATCGGGTTACTAAGCGCAGCCCTGCGCTTAGCAACCCGATGTTTACCCTGGTTACCCGGGGACCTCGGCATCGTTGGTCGCTGGAGAGCGGTCTGTGTGACAGCTCCCCAGCGATCAAACAGCGACGCTGCAGCGATCGGCATCGTTGTCGCTATCGCTGCAGCGTCGCTTAATGTGACGGTACCTTTACTGTTACTCCTTCTAGAGGAGGGAGATTTTAAGTTACAAGCCCTGAACTTTTATTAATATGTGGCAGCTTACTGTAGACATTTCTCATTGGAAAAGAACTGGTTAAATTCCACATCTTGTCTGAATCACGGGCGGAGAGCTGGGCCTGCCAGGATTATGTCGCAAAGCTGGGATTGGAGCCGATTCAGAGCTGAGATGTGATCTTTCATCTTGCAGACAGTAGCAGAGAACAGGGGCGGCACACCTGCGATTCTCCCAACCTCTGCTGCTTCACAGCAGATCACATACTTCACATAGCTGGAAAGTTTCTATGTCCTTTCAGTTCATCCTAAAATGTGTAATAATTAACAAAACAAAATGAAAAAAAATAAATAAAGGAAGACAAACACATTCTTTCGAACATTCCATTTTTACCAACATTTGTTGGTCCATTTCTTTGATTTTACTTTATTTTTTGATACGTATAGGGGCATGGTCCCATTTTTGGGCTGTGCATTCTGTCAATATAGCTTTTCACCGCAGGTGTTGAAAAGTCAGATCTGGGTCTTGCTCTGCCCCCAGCTATTTTGAGGTCTGCTGACATGTAGCAAGGTGAACTACAAGAGTTAGCGACCATCCCGATTGGGTCACCTTTTCGTCCTGGGATGGCTTTTACAGTCTTTAAATCAAAATAGTGTTAACTAAGTCCCCTATGTTATTTACATATACTATTACTATTTACTTACTGCACGGTACTTGCTCAGTTGTTTTTATGTTAAGTTCAGTGTGTGAATGAACATAGCCAACTACGATGATAATGAATCATGGAAATCTCTGTATCCTTTGCAGGGCACAGTTACTGTTTATATCAGGATCCACGGAGGATTGTGAGATAGAACATACATCCCTGTTACACAATATTTATTTGCACTATCTGGCGGTGTGGGCTGCTGCATCCTCTATGAGCAATGGCTGTTTAATAAAACGCCTCTTTGCGGGTTTACACTGCCTTCCTTGGGAATTCTGCTGTTGAGTATTTTCATACAAGTAATGACCCTGCTTATCTTATCAGTTATGGGAGCACTACAGCACATAGGTCACACAATGTAACACCTCTTACCCTTTGCCCCTTGTCACATATTTATTATACTTTATTTAACCCCTTTTCTTCCAACAGTGATGGCTTTATGGCCGCAGAAAACTTTCTGCTATATAATCCATATTACCACTACATAGTGACCAAACAATACCACATACAAGAGACACATACCACCACACTGTGACCAAACCACATATTACCACCACATAGTGATCCAATAATATCACATACAAGAGACAAATACCACAAAACAAAGGGCAGTCCACATAATACCACCACATAGCGACCCGAATTCTACAATACTGATCAAAACCACAATACTAAGAACAGTAATATCATCAGTGACATTATACACTGAAGCTCTGTATATAGTATATAGTCTAAGAGTATAGATAATACTCTGATAACCAGAGACATTATACACAGAAGCTCTGTGTATAGTGTACAGATAATAAAGTGATCACCAGTGACATTATACACAGGAGCTCTGTATATAGTGTATGGTGTACAGGTAATTCAGTGATCACCAGTGACATACACAAGAGCTCTGTATACAGTGTCAGTGTACAGGTAATACAGTGATCACCAGTGACATTATATACAGGAGCTCTGTATATAGTGTATGGTGTACAGGTAATTCAGTGATCACCAGTGACATACACAGGAGCTCTGTATATAGTGTCAGTGTACTGGTAATACAGGGATCACGAGTGACATTATACACAGGAGCTCTGTATATAGTGTATAGTGTATAGTGTTAAGTGTACAGCTAATAATGTGACTTATCAGTGACATCTGTAGTTGAAGCCCTTCATCTTTGCTTTTCTTCTTCGTCCTACCAGGACTTGTCTCTGCAGAAAGTAACACACAGACATAGTTATGTCTGTGATCGCTGATCGCTTCTACAGCACATTTCCCACCTTTTCCCAGATTTCTACACTGTGCCCTATGGAGAAAAATGCACCATAGTGCCGCCCAGCACAGTAACAGGAAATCTCTTTTGTTCCACCAAGGAAAGTAAAATATATTGCAGCAGTAAGAACTGGCTCCTACAGCAATGATATCCCTCACTTGCCACCATAATCTAATAATCTATGTTCCTCAATCTGGCCCCCAGAGTAATTTTGTCACCCATCCTGGCCCCTTCCTGTAATAATGTCCTCCATACTTGGTCCCTTCCTATAATATCCCACATTCTGGCCCTTTCCTGTAATAATGTCTCCCATCCTAACCCCTTTATTTACTAATGCCCCCATTCTGAGCTCCTTCCTGTAACAATGTCCTCCATTCAAGGCCCCTTCCTGTAATAGTGTCTTGGACCCCTTTATTTAATAATGTCCCCCATTCTGGGCCCTGCCTGTAATAATGTCCCCATCCTAGGCCCCTTTATTTAATAATGTCCCCTCTTCTGGGCCCTGCCTGTAATATTGTTCCCCATCCTGGCCCCTTCCTGTAATGTCCCCCATCCAGGGCCTTTTTATATGTCTCACATCCTAGCCCCATTAGGTAATAATGTCCTCCATCCTGCTGATCTTCTGCAACACAGAAAAAAATAGACTCTTCTTATCTGTTCGTGCTCCCACAGTGAGCGGCTTCCTCTCGCTGCTCCATATGTGGCGAAGACTGGGCAGCGCATGGCAGTGATGTCATACACCACCCGTGAAGGGTGCCCCAATGTCAGCTGCCAGCGTCTCATAGGCTGGCAGCCATTTTTACTATTATGGTGCAGGATGCCTGTGGCCTTGTACAGTGCAGTACATTTCAACTGAATGTGCATCTGATGATGCACATTCAGTTGAAACTTGTGCTGTTACTGGTTGGCCATATCTCCCGGAAACCTTAATTCTGGAAATACGGACTGATCCAAGGACCACAGGAAAAATTGAACCATGTCCTCATATTAATCATTATACACAAATTAACCCATTTATTTTCTCTCTGGGTGACAGTATCACCTTTACTATATGGAGATATGTCACAGCTTGTAAATATGCAGGTACCTGTAACATACAGTATATGTGGAGAATCAACAAAGCGCTATAACATGATTGGCCTCCAGGGGTCTCTCTCCTATTGCTAGACGGGTGATATACAGAAGCTCTGGCAATAGCTTTACACCCACACTGGAAAATATCTCTTTGTGAATGTCGCAATTATACACAGTGGCGTAGCATGGATTGCCAGCACCCAAGGCAAGGCAAGTATTTGCACCTCCTAATCTTTGGACCATTACCATCCTGAGTCCCTTTCACAATATTGGCTCGCCAGTTCTCTTGATCTTAAAGAGGACCTGTCAAAAGGTTAAAAGTGGCCAGTTTTTGCTCTTACTTTATTCCCACTGCTCGTCTGAGTATTCAGTTTGTTTTTCTTTTGTTTTGTTCTTTTAAATCAGCCATGCTGTTTCAGAGATATGGGTCTTTTCATTTCATGGTCTTTATGAAGGGCTCACAGGATCCTCTGGGGCGTGTCTTTTGGCTAATTAGAAAAGAAAACAGTAGCCAGCTCACCAATAATCACCGCAGGTGCACGGAACTTCGTTGCAGGGAAACGAGTAGATCATCAAGGAAAAAAAAAGGGTTGAGTTCCAGCTCCTTTAAAAAATTCATAAGTCTTTAATGAAATCCAATAAAATTCATATAAACATGAACAAGGTATCAAAAACTCCCTCCGGTGGGTGCCCTCCAGCATGAGAGGCTAAACGGCAACGCGTTTCGATCAAACGATCTTTATCAAAGCCATATCATCCACTGAATGTGCTGCTCTATATGCTGGATCTCACCCAATCAGATTCTCAGAGCAGATCACATGACAATTTGGTAAGGTCCTATCATAAAAACATTATTAACACTTTATATCTTAATAAAATATACACTTCCTACTCAGCAATAATGTAACATAGTCTCATAACGTTTATTTAGTCCTATTGGGAAACGGGTATTAAGATGGAAAATCCAATACGCTTCTCGCGTAAGGAGACGTCTCCTGTTGTCCCCACCACGAGGAGACATGTTAACCTGTTCGATTCCCTGAGCCTGAAAACATGCAGTACTGCGCGCATGGTAAGTGACAAAATGCCTAGATGCTGCCGATATATTTCTATTACTACTCTGCGTGTTGCCTATGTCATACAAATGTTCCCGGATGCGTGTTTTTAGTTTTCTGGTCGTGCAACCCACATAAGATAGGTTGCACTCACTACAGTAGATTTTATACACTACATTGCTAGAATTGCAATTGATATATTGCTTAATATGAAATTTCATTGTTGCATCCGCATTGTGAAAGACTTTAGCGACAACAGCTTGTTTGCAGGTGCTGCAATTATTTGTACCACACCTAAAAAAACCCGGATAATTTAACCATGTTTTATTAAATTTCGTTCCCTCTGCCCGAAACATGCTAGAAGCTATTTTATTGCCGATAGTTGGCGCTCTCCTTGATACCACATTTATACCAGATTGTAAAATATCATACAATTGAGGATCCTCATGGAGAATGGGCAAGTATCTGTAAATAATATCTTTTATTTTTGTAAATTGTGGACTATACTGGAAACATATGTACGGTTTATTTTTTCTCTCCGTATCTATGTTTCTATGTGTGGTTATCATATCTCTACGATTTTTTCTTTCTACAATCCTTTTAGCCCGATTAATTGTCCATTGAGGATATTTACGATTTTTTAATTTATTTGTGATCTGCTCAAATTCTCCATGTAGATCCTCCTGCCGGTTACAGTTTCGCTTTATCCTGGTGAATTCACCCACCGGAATTGATTCAATTGTATGTCTGCTGTGGCTACTGCCAGCATGTAGGATGGTGTTACCTCTTATTGGTTTATGGTGCGTTTTGGTGGTAATATTTTGATCCGTATTTCCCGTAAGTTCCAAGTCCAAAAAGGAAATGTTGTTACCATCCCATTTGTGTGTAAATCTGATGTTATAGTCATTGGTATTGAGATAATCCACGAAGTGTGGTATGGCAGACACATCCCCCCCCCCAAATAATGAGGGTATCATCTATGTATCTGCCATACCACACCACATGATCAAGAAACGGATTGGCCGCAGAGAAAATAAATTCCATCTCCCAAAAGGCCATGACCAACTTTGCCAAGGAGGGTGAGTATTTAGCACCCATAGCCACTCCGGCTTGTTGCAAAAAAAACTGGCCATTAAAGGAAAAAAAATTACTTGTCATTAAAAATTGTACCACCGTAAGCAAATACCCAATTAAATCCTCAGAATAATTACTAAATTTTTCCAGATGATACTGTACCGCTCTTATTGCCAGACTATGGGGAATACAGGTATATAAAGATATGACATCACAACATAACCAGGAATAGTTGGCATGCCATATCTTATTATCCAAACTGCATAAAACCTCCTTGGAATCTCTAATATATCCCGGAGTGCGTTTCACCAGAGGCTGAAGAAGTGAATCCACCCATTGGCAGAGTCTTTCATTGCATGAGCCAATTCCGGATACTATTGGACGCATTGGAGGGATGTCCTCTTTTTTGTGTATTTTGGGTACCCCATATATAATGGGGAGAGTTGGATTTTCCACCCTGAGGTATTCTACTTGTTTTTTGGTTAATACCCCTAGACTTTCACCCTCTAATATAATTAAATCCCTCTTTTTCATGATTTCTCGGGATGGATTTTGTGCCAATTTTTTGTATGTATTTTGGTCAGACAATAGATCTAACATTTTACTATGGTAATCTGCTGTATTCAATACCACCACCACTCCTCCTTTATCTGACATTTTTATAGTAAGATCTGTCATTTCTTTAAGTTCTTTAATTGCACTCTGAAGTTTTTTGGGTATATTACTCTGATTACTTCCATTAGTTTTCTTATCATTATAGAGTCGTCGTAATTCCCTCTCTACACTATCTTGAAAACGGTCCATGCATTCTGATCTGGCCTGTACTGGATAATAATATGGATTCTTGGTAATAAAATCCTGAGAGACATTTACCCGATCTCTATCCGACAATATTTCAGAACCAAGATCCTGTAGTGAGACCAATGCCACCTGTTCTCTAAATTCCATACCCGAAAATTCATTATCTATTCTATGCGACACAATAGTTTCCTCCTGATTTTGTTCACGTTCTAAACTATCCTCACATCGAAAATGCTTTTTGACAGTCAAATTACGTATGAATTTATTAGTGTCCATAATGGCTGAAAACAAATCAAAATCCTGATCCGGGACAAAATTAAGACCCAGAGATAAGACTTGGGTCTGATTGGATGTCAAAGGCTTAGACGATAGATTTAGCACATTAGTGTATTCACTTATTTCCTGTGCAGTTTTTTGTTGCGTGTTGTCATCCCTCCTTCGTCTGTGCTTTCTTCCCCCCCGCTTTTTAAGTTTTTTGTCTGGCGGTGATTATTTTTAAAAACACCTGCCCTGTTTTCATTGAGGGAAATGTCTGACGCACTGCCTTGATTGTCTGACGAATCCGGGTCTGAAGAAGTGAAATACACGTGCGGTTTGGTTACTTTCTTTTTATAGCTTTTACGCTTGTAATAAGCCTGACTCTGTTTTAATATAGACTTAGGGGTTTTATTTTCATTAGTCCAGTTACCCCAATCATAAACCTTATTATTCTGGTAATCATTGGAATCTCTGGTGAATTTCCTTTTTTTGCGCTCCATGATTTGTTCCTCCAAAGCAACTGTTCTTTCATTGATTTTTTTCATCAGTATATCAAATTGTGCATTTGTTCTATGCTCTTCCAACCAAGAATTAGTTTCATCTAACTCCTGTTGAATGTTTTTTAATTTCTCGTCCTCATATTTAATAATGAGTTTCATCAGGTTGATTGAGCAATTACTTAGAACAGAATTCCATTCTTCAGTAAACTCTGCTGAGTATATGGTTGTAGGTAGTTTCTTTATCCGTAGTCCTCTCGGGATCATGTCTTTGGCCACATAGTTGTTTAATGTGGTCTGGTCCCACCATACTTTGGTTTCTTGCATCATAAGTGTTTCCACTTTCTTCAGACCATCATTCAATACTACTGTGTTTGTATCTTGATCTTGTTGAGTAGAAAACACCTGGGCAGCTTTACGTAGCCTGTCTCTCGACAGGTCCGTAGCCATGCTGATGTAGGAAGTGAAAAAAACACCCCTCTAGCCTAGGGCACCTCCAACCGGTTTAATACTTGTAATAATATAAATAAATATTGATTCGGGAGCAATGTTGGGAGCACGGCAGTCCAGCAATATATAATAAGAAAAGAAAACAGTAGCCAGCTCACCAATAATCACCGCAGGTGCACGGAACTTCGTTGCAGGGAAACGAGTAGATCATCAAGGAAAAAAAAAGGGTTGAGTTCCAGCTCCTTTAAAAAATTCATAAGTCTTTAATGAAATCCAATAAAATTCATATAAACATGAACAAGGTATCAAAAACTCCCTCCGGTGGGTGCCCTCCAGCATGAGAGGCTAAACGGCAACGCGTTTTGATCAAACGATCTTTATCAAAGCCATATCATGCACTGAATGTGCTGCTCTATATGCTGGATCTCACCCAATCAGATTCTCAGAGCAGATCACCAGGATAAAGCGAAACTGTAACCGGCAGGAGGATCTACATGGAGAATTTGAGCAGATCACAAATAAATTAAAAAATCGTAAATATCCTCAATGGACAATTAATCGGGCTAAAAGGATTGTAGAAAGAAAAAATCGTAGAGATATGATAACCACACATAGAAACATAGATACGGAGAGAAAAAATAAACCGTACATATGTTTCCAGTATAGTCCACAATTTACAAAAATAAAAGATATTATTTACAGATACTTGCCCATTCTCCATGAGGATCCTCAATTGTATGATATTTTACAATCTGGTATAAATGTGGTATCAAGGAGAGCGCCAACTATCGGCAATAAAATAGCTTCTAGCATGTTTCGGGCAGAGGGAACGAAATTTAATAAAACATGGTTAAATTATCCGGTTTTTTTAGGTGTGGTACAAATAATTGCAGCACCTGCAAACAAGCTGTTGTCGCTAAAGTCTTTCACAATGCGGATGCAACAATGAAATTTCATATTAAGCAATATATCAATTGCAATTCTAGCAATGTAGTGTATAAAATCTACTGTAGTGAGTGCAACCTATCTTATGTGGGTTGCGCGACCAGAAAACTAAAAACACGCATCCGGGAACATTTGTATGACATAGGCAACACGCAGAGTAGTAATAGAAATATATCGGCAGCATCTAGGCATTTTGTCACTTACCATGCGCGCAGTACTGCATGTTTTCAGGCTCAGGGAATCGAACAGGTTAACATGTCTCCTCGTGGTGGGGACAACAGGAGACGTCTCCTTACGCGAGAAGCGTATTGGATTTTCCATCTTAATACCCATTTCCCAATAGGACTAAATAAACGTTATGAGACTATGTTACATTATTGCTGAGTAGGAAGTGTATATTTTATTAAGATATAAAGTGTTAATAATGTTTTTATGATAGGACCTTACCAAATTGTCATGTGATCTGCTCTGAGAATCTGATTGGGTGAAATCCAGCATATAGAGCAGCACAATCAGTGCATGATATGGCTTTGATAAAGATCGTTTGATCGAAACGCGTTGCCGTTTAGCCTCTCATGCTGGAGGGCACCCACCGGAGGGAGTTTTTGATACCTTGTTCATGTTTATATGAATTTTATTGGATTTCATTAAAGACTTATGAATTTTTTAAAGGAGCTGGAACTCAACCCTTTTTTTTTCCTTTTTGGCTAATTACTCTGTGTACCACAGCCCTAAGTAAAGTCCATACAAATTAGCACAAAAATACAAAATCCCATATCTCTGGAACTGTATGGCTGAATACGGAAAAGGCCGGTTTCACATTTGCGGTTGTGTCCGCAGCGTTTGTGCCGCAATTATCCGCATGCGTCGTGTATTCCTATCTTTAACATTAGGGACGCATGTGTCTGCGATCGGTTGCGTTTTGCCTCGTTAGACGACGCATGCGTCGTTTCGTTGTCTGCGGGTTGGCGCAGTAAACGCTACATGTAGTAATTTTAGAGGTGTCAATTTGCCGCCTAGAAAAGTATGCGGTTATTAGCAGAAGAAATGCGGCAAAAAAACGCATTACGGTCTATATGAACGCATGCGTTCGCAAGCACATGCGTTTGCTTACGTTTGTGAACGCATGCTTTGCACTACAGGAAAACATGTCTAGACACTGATTAGCCACCCCCCACATACAAACTGATAAAAGGAGGGAGTGGGCATTTGCAGATCACTACCCAGCAGACAGAGAAGCAGAGCAGACGCAGGCAAGAACCTTGGAGCAAACAAGACACTGAACAATGTGAGTATATCCTAGCCAATGTCTTTATTTTCTATTTTCTGCCTCTATATGTCCTAATTTCTGCCATTTCTTTCTTTCTGCATGCATCAGAATGTCATCTTCTTCTGAGGAGGAGCAATGGCCTGGGCCTGCACAAGCCGAACATGTCAGTGAAGTGAGTACTCAACTCCTCAGATTGGTAAGTATTCACTGTCACATCTACACATATGACAATTTTTTTTTCCTTTTTTTAGAGCATTTCTTCCACTGCTGCAGAGGCTGAGCAGGAGCAGCGGGGTCACGGTCGGGTGGCAAGGCGGTAGCGTGTAAGTATACCTGGCTGACTGTTTATTGTATCCTCACTTTACTATTCTTGAATGTTCATTTCTTTACTTTCCTCTTTCTTTACCTTTTTCTTCTTGACTCCTGTTTTTCTTGACTTTCAGTATTCATGCCAGTTTTTTGTCTCTGTTTTCTTTCTTTTCCTTATGTTAATGTCTCCTACATTAATGTCTTTATTTTTTAGGTTCCAGAATGGGATGAGGGCCTCATTAAAAATGACCTCCTAATCTCCCTGGTCCATGAGTGAGTCCATGAGCGAGTTGTGGGACACCCGGGTTCCGCAGCACTTGGACAACGTGACGATCCGGTGGCTATGGAATGAGGTGGCCAAAGCGATGTGGGATGGCTGGGACAATGCCCCGACTCGGGTCCGAAATGCATTTTGTAAATATAGCAATGCGGTGTGCTGCAGCAGTGACCTTGGCCGGGATCACACAACTGTGTGTGATGAGAGAAAGTCTCAGGAGTTTCTCTCTTCATACACAGTTGTGTGATCACGTTCAAAAGTGCATTGTCTACCCATTATTTATATTTTTCAACAGTGCTCAAAGTCAAAACACATTGGCGTTCGATGAAGGATCGCTTCAACAAGGACCTTCGTCAAGAGAGCCGGCTTCCTAGTGGTTCTGGAGCAAGGATCCGCAAATACAAGTATTACGGCATCCTTGCATTTTTGAGACCGGTCCTTGCCCAGAGTATTGTTTGTGGTGTAATGGGTTGTGCTGGATTGCTTAATCTGTATTTTTCTAGTCCACAAGAGCTGGCTCTTTACTATTGTAAATGTTTGGTAGTAATGTTTTTTTTTCTTCTTTTTTCACAGCACATGGAGCAGCACTCTTGACCCTGGTTCTGGAGCGGTCCTTCATCAGACAACCACGGACCCATTCCAGCCTTCCAGCAGCGCTGCAGCAAGTGGGCCTGCCACACAGACTGGAGACCAGGAAGCTGGTCCATCAGGTGTTCCCCTGCCCCAGTCTTCTGCCTCTGCCTCTTTATTTGGGGGCTCTTCCCGGCAGCGGCAGAGGGCCTCGGACAGGTCACTCATGCCCGAGTTTTGCACTTGAGCTTTGTCTTTCATGATGGACTCAGTGACCAACTTGATAGTGCCATAAACAATATGAATACACGTATCCAGGAGGTCACCAAAAACCTTGATCAAGTGAAAGCTGACCTCCAGAGGCCAGCACATCATTTTTTTAATCAAATTGAACAGGGCATGTCGGAACACCTTACTCCTGATATCCAGCTTAGTGTCATGCAGGCCTGCAGTGCTGCTTACGTGCAGGCTATGCAGCAGAGTCGGTATTTTCAGCAGACAGTGGCAGCATATCCACCTGTGCCAACACTGTCACGCTTGACCTCAATGCTGAGCTCTGCTGCATGCCAATGGACGGCCACCTCCATTCCAAGCACTGCCGGACACCACTACAGCACCACCACCATGCCGAGTGCTGATGGACAGCCCACCGCCACCACCATGACAACTGCTGCTCCTGCTTGGACCTCCTCCACTGCCACCACCATGCAGCAGCAGCACCCGGATCAGGACAGGTCGGCCACCAACACCAGGTCCCAGCTGCAGCAGCAGCAGCACCACCCGGATCCTGGCATGCTTTTCAGCACCAGCATGCAGCAGCAGCAGCACCCGGACCCTGGAATGGCTTTCACCACCACCAGGATACAGCAGCAGCACCCGGACCCTGGCATGGCCTTCCCCACCACAACCATGCAGCGGAACACGGACCCTGACAGGTCGGGCACCACGACCAGGCCACAACAAATGACCCCACCGAAGCTCCCCAGACCGCAGCGCCGATCCCAAAAAGGGAAACAAAATGAAAAACAAAGGATGATCTCAATTCCTCCCCCCCTCACCTCCCAATGTGTCTGTAACGTCAGGTTTGTCTCACCCTTCCAGTGCGTCTCTGCCTCTCATGCATCAAGCCCCATCCCCGAACTCCCAGACTCCACTACCTTAATTGCCCCTTCTCCTGCCACCCCTGCGTCCACAGTTAGCCAGGTCTCACAGCTACACACCCCCCATTTATGTCACTCTACCCCAAGCAGGCACAGTTAAATTAATTGTTTTGTTAAAAAATAAATAATAATGTTCCTTGATCCCCATAATGTTTGGTTAATTGTGTATTTCGCCGCCGGCAACACACACCGTGCGCCGAATAAAACACTGCGCCGCACACTATAATTTTTTGCCAAATCATTTCTCCAGTAGTTATTAAGTACAAGACTGCAGCTTTGTGTGTTTGGTATACAGCTATGAGGTGGCAAAAAATAAATATAACTTGTATTTTCTCCATAATCTCTTCAGTCTGATTAATTCTGTGCCGCAGACTGAAGAGAAAATGGCGGTAATACAAAGCAGAACTATACTCAACAGGTCATGTGTCATAAATAGTGAGTTCATGATGCACAAAACTCTGCGTCATGAACTCATTACTTATGACACCTGACCTGGTGAGTAGAGAACTGCCTTGTATAACCTCCATTTTTTCTTCAGTGTACGTAATCTATTTCACACAAACGGAAGAGACGATGGAGGTTATACAAGGCATAGCTACAGTATACTCACCTGGACAGGTGTCAGAAATAGGTAATTCATGAGGCTGTTATTTGTGCATCATGAATTCATTATTTATGACACCTGACTTGATGAGTGTAGATCTGCTTTGTATTATACCTCCATCGTTTCTTCAGTCTGCGTCCAATAGATACTGCAGAACAGAATCAGGACGTAATGACGTCAACTACCTTTCCACTAACAACATAAGTGGTTTTTAGAGGAAATACATAGGAGACTCGGTCAAGATATCAAAACACGAATTTTATTAACAAAAAATATTAATATTTAAAACATAACTGGTACAGGGCCAAACTCAACAGGAAATTTTAAACAATATTATCTTGCCATGCCACACGTCCAATATCAGAATCAAAATAGGCAGCAAATTGGTTCCGCATGTGGCCAACTTCAACAGTTGACCATAGCGGGTGATGCTGGTAATCTGGCAATGGGTTTGCAACTGGTTCATCCAGTGCAATGTTGGGTCTCTCCTTAGCCATTATGTAACTGTGGAGAACCACACAGGCTTTGACCACCTCATCGACTGTCTCCATTTTTAGATTAATGGCTGTCGCAAGGATGTGCCATGTTGAGACTAGAATCTCAAAGGTACACTCTACTGTTCTTCGGGCCCTGGTCAGTCTGTAGTTATAAATCCTTTTAGTGTGGTTCAAGTCCCGACTGAAATATGGCTTCAGTAGGTTTTCACACATCTGGAAGGCCTCATCCCCAACCATAACAAATGGCATCGGTGGGCCTTGAGTGTTGGGGAGAGGTCGTGGCAGTGGAAAATTAACATTTCTTCCATACACACGTCGGCCCATATCCAAGTTTTTGAAAGTCTGTGAGTCATTGCCACGGCCAAAAGCTCCAATGTCCACGGCGATGAAGCAACAGTCCGCATCTGCTATTGCCATGAGCACAACTGAAAAATATTTTTTGTAGTTGAAGTACTCCGATCCTGTTCTGGCTGGTTTGATAATGCGTATGTGCTTTCCATCCACTGCTCCCAAACAGTTGGGAATCACACACACTCCAGAATTTTTCTGCAATTTCAATCCACATGTCCGTTGTGGGTAGGGGTATAAATTCATCCCGGAGAACATTCCACAAAGCCAGGCAGGTGTCCGCAACTATTCCAGACAGGGTGGAAATTCCGAGCCGGTATTGGAAGTGGAGGGATGATAAGCTCTCTCCAGTTGCCAAAAATCTGAAATAAAAATAAAAAAATAAAATTACAATCAATTCCATTTATGGTTGTGTTTAGCTAAAGACATAAAGGAAAATACAAAGAATACATGTCAGACCAACAATAATTAGGACTGGCATTTGTTTAGAATTATTACGTACCTTAATGTAACCAGCAGACGTTCCTCTGGTGGAATCGCTCTACGGAGCTGGGTGTCCTGTCTCCGGATGGCTCCTTGGACACGACCAAGCAATTCCCGGAAAGAGTCTTGAGACATCCTGGTATAATCCAGGAATTTGTCCGGGTTGGCATTAACCCCTTCCCGACATCTGACGTACTATCCCGTCGAGGTGGGGTGGGCCCCCATGACCGCCGACGGGATAGTACGTCATACGCGATCGGCCGCGCTCACGGGGGGAGCGCGGCCGATCGCGGCCGGGTGTCGGCTGCATATCGCAGCTGACATCCGGCACTATGTGCCAGGAGCGGTCACGGACCGCCCCCGGCACATTAACCCCCGGCACACCGCGATCAAACATGATCGCGATGTGCCGGCGGTGCAGGGAAGCATCGCGCAGGGAGGGGGCTCCCTGCGGGCTTCCCTGAGACGATCGGTACAAGGTGATGTACTCACCTCGTACCGAACGTCTTCTCCCTGCAGGCCCCGGATCCAAAATGGCCGAGGGGCTGTATCCGGGTCCTGCAGGGAGCACTTCCGGGTCGGAGCAGGCTGCAGATGAAAGCTGCAGCCTGCACGGCTGTAAGTGAGATCGGAGATCTCACAGAGTGCTGTGCACACTGTGAGATCAGCGATCTGTAATGTCCCCCCCTGGGACAAAGTAAAAAAGTAAAAAAAAAAATTCCCACATGTGTAAAAAAAATAAAAAAAAATTCCTAAATAAATAATAATAATAAAAAAAATATTATTCCCATAAATACATTTCTTTATCTAAAAAAAACAAACAAAAACAATAAAAGTACACATATTTAGTATCGCCGCGTCCGTACCGACCCAACCTATAAAACTGCCCCACTAGTTAACCCCTTCAGTAAACGCCGTAAGAAAAAAAAAAAAAAAACGAGGCAAAAAACAACGCTTTATTACCATACCGCCGAACAAAAAGTGGAATAACACGCGATCAAAAAGACGGATATAAATAACCATGTTACCGCTGAAAACGTCATCTTGTCCCGCAAAAAACGAGCCGCCATACAGCATCATCAGCAAAAAAATAAAAAAGTTATAGTCCTCAGAATAAAGCGATGCCAAAATAATTATTTTTTCTATAAAATAGTTTTTATCGTATAAAAGCGTCAAAACATAAAAAAATGATATAAATGAGGTATCGCTGTAATCGTACTGACCCGACGAATAAAACTGCTTTATCAATTTTACCAAGCGCAGAACGGTATAAACGCCTCTCCCAAAAGAAATTCATGAATAGCTGGTTTTTGGTTATTCTGCCTCACAAAAATCGGAATAAAAAGTGATAAAAAATGGTCACGTGTCCGAAAATGTTACCAATAAAAACGTCAACTCGTCCCGCAAAAAACAAGACCTCACATGACTCTGTGGACCAAAATGTGGAAAAATTCTAGGTCTCAAAATGTGGAGACGCAAAAACTTTTTTGCTATAAAAAGCGTCTTTTAGTCTGGTTTCACACTTGCGTTTTTATCTGCATGCGTTTTTTTAAAAAACCACGTGTGAAAAAATGCATGTAAACGCGGTAAAACGCATGCGTTTTTATAGAAAAACACAAGAAAACAAGAAAAAAACAAAAAACCCTAACCCTACCCCTAACCCTACCCCTAACCTGAAATACGTGGCACTGAAATACGTGGCACTGAAATATACGTTTATATACGTATATAAGTGCCACGATATTTCAGAGGCCACGTATTTAAGTGCCACGTATTTAAGTGCCACGTATTTAAGTGCCACGTATTTAAGTGCCACGTATTTCAGTGCCACGTATTTACGTGCCACGTATTTACGTGCCACGTATTTACGTGCCACGTATTTACGTGCCACGTATTTTTCAGTGCCTGAAATACGTGGCACTGAAATACGTGGCACTGAAATATCGTGGCACTTAAATACGTGGCACTGAAATATCGTGGCACTGAAATACGTGGCACTTAAATACGTGGCACTGAAATACGTGGCACTGAAATACGTGGCACTTAAATACGTGGCACTTAAATACGTGGCACTTAAATACGTGGCACTTAAATACGTGGCACTTAAATACGTGGCACTGAAATACGTGGCACTTAAATACGTGGCACTTAAATACGTGGCACTTAAATACGTGGCACTTAAATACGTGGCACTGAAATACGTGGCACTGAAATACGTGGCACTGAAATACGTGGCACTTAAATACGTGGCACTTATATACGTGGCACTTATGACTGTCAGAAAATGTTCAGTAAACGGTTAGGGGTGAGGTTAGGGGTAGGGTTTCAGGTAGAATTGGGGAGTTTCCACTGTTCAGGCACATCAGGGGCTCTCCAAACGCGACATGGCGTCCAATCTCAATTCCATCCAATTCTGCGTTGAAAAAGTAAAACGGTGCTCCTTCCCTTCCGAGCTCTCCCGTGCGTCCAAAAAGGGGTTTACCCCAACATATGGGGTATCAGCGTACTAGGGACAAATTGAACAACAACTTCTGGGGTCCAAGTTCTCTTGTTATCCTTGGGAAAATAAAAATTTGGGGGGCTAAAAATCATTTTTGTGGGAAAAAAAAATATGTTTTATTTTCACGGCTCTGCGTTGTAAACTGTAGTGAAACACTTGGGGGTTCAAAGTTCTCACAACACATCTAGATAAGTTCCTTGGGAGGTCTAGTTTCCAATATGGGGTCACTTGTGGGGGGTTTGTACTATTTGGGTACATCAGGGGCTCTGCAAATGCAACGTGACGCCTGCAGACCAGTCCATTTAAGTCTGCATTCCAAATGGCGCTCCTTCCCTTCCGAGCTCTGTCATGCGCCCAAACAGTGGTTCCCCCCCACATAGGGGGTATCAGCGTACTCAGGACAAATTGGACAACAACTTTTAGGGTCCAATTTATCCTGATACCCTTGTGAAAATACAAAACTAGGGGCTAAATTTCATTTTTGTGAAAAAAAAAAAAAAAATTATTTTCACGGCTCTGCGTTATAAACTGTAGTGAAACACTTGGGGGTTCAAAGTTCTCACAACACATCTAGATAAGTTCCTTGGGGGGTCTAGTTTCCAATATGGGGTCACTTGTGGGGGGTTTGTACTGTTTGGGTACATCAGGGGCTCTGCAAATGCAACGTGACGCCTGCAGACCAATCCATTTAAGTCTGCATTCCAAATGGCGCTCCTTCCCTTCCGAGCTCTGTCATGCGCCCAAACAGTGGTCCCCCCCCACAAATGGGGTATCAGCGTACTCCAGACAAATTGGACAACAACTTTTGGGGTCCAATTTATCCTGATACCCTTGTGAAAATACAAAACTGGGGGCTAAAAAATCATTTTTGTGAAAAAAAAAAAAAAATTTATTTTCACGGCTCTGCGTTATAAACTGTAGTGAAACACTTGGGGGTTCAAAGCTCTCAAAACACATCTAGATAAGTTCCTTAGGGGGTCTACTTTCCAAAATGGTGTCACTTGTGGGGGGGTTTAATGTTTAGGCACATCAGGGGCTCTCCAAACGCAACATGGCATCCCATCTTAATTCCAGTCAATTTTGCATTGAAAAGTAAAATAGCGCTTCTTCCCTTCTGAGCTCTGCTATGCGCCCAAACAATGGTTTACACCCACATATGGGGTATCGTCGTACTCAGGACAAATTGCACAACAACTTTTGTGGTCTAATTTCTTCTCTTACCCTTGGGGAAATAAAAAAATGGGGGTGAAAAGATCATTTTTGTGAAAAAATATGATTTTTTATTTTTACGGCTCTGCATTATAAACTTCTGTGAAGCACTTGTTGGGTCAAAGTGCTCACCACACATCTAGATAAGTTCCTTAGGGGGTCTACTTTCCAAAATGGTGTCATTCGTGGGGGGTTTCAATGTTTAGGCACATTAGGGGCTCTCCAAACGCAACATGGCGTCCCATCTCAATTCCAGTCAATTTTGCATTGAAAAGTCAAATGGCGCTCCTTCCCTTCTGAGCTCTGCCCTGCGCCCAAACAATGGTTTACACCCACATATGGGGTATCAGTGTACTCAGGACAAATTGCACAACAATTTTTGGGGTCCAATTTCTTCTCTTACCCTTGGGAAAATAAAAAATTGGGGGTGAAAAGATCATTTTTTGTGAAAAAATATGATTTTTTATTTTTACGGCTCTGCATTATAAACTTCTGTAAAGCACTTGTTGGGTCAAAGTGCTCACCACACATCTAGATAAGTTCCTTAGGGGGTCTACTTTCCAAAATGGTGTCACTTGTTAGGGGTTTCAATGTTTAGGCACATCAAGGGCTCTCGAAATGCAACACGGCGTCCCATCTCAATTCCAGTCAATTTTGCATTGAAAAGTCAAATGGCGCTCCTTCCCTTCCGAGCTCTGCCCTGCGCCCAAACAATGGTTTACACCCACATATGGGGTATCAGCGTACTCAGGACAAATTGCACAACAATTTTTGGGGTCCAAATTCTTCTCTCACCCTTGGGAAAATAAAAAATTGGGGGTGAAAAGATCATTTTTGTGAAAAAATATGATTTTTTATTTTTACGCCTCTGCATTATAAACTTCTGTAAAGCACTTGTTGGGTCAAAGTGCTCACCACACATCTAGATAAGTTCCTTAGGGGGTCTACTTTCCAAAATGGTGTCACTTGTTAGGGGTTTCAATGTTTAGGCACATCAGGGGCTCTCCAAATGCAACATGGCGTCCCATCTCAATTCCAGTCAATTTTGCATTGAAAAGTCAAATGGCGCTCCTTTGCTTCCAAGCTCTGCCATGCGCCCAAACTGTGGTTTACCCCCACATATGGGGTATCAGCGTACTCAGGACAAATTGTACAACAACTTTTGGGGTCTATTTTCTCCTGTTACCCTTGGTAAAATAAAACAAATTGGAGCTGAAATAAATTTTGTGTGAAAAAAAGTTAAATGTTCATTTTTATTTAAACATTCCAAAAATTCCTGTGAAACACCTGAAGGGTTAATAAACTTCTTGAAAGTGGTTTTGAGTACCTTGAGGGGTGCAGTTTTTAGAATGGTGTCACACTTGGGTATTTTCTATCATATAGACCCGTCAAAATGACTTCAAATGAGATGTGGTCCCTAAAAAAAAATGGTGTTGTAAAAATGAGAAATTGCTGGTCAACTTTTAACCCTTATAACTCCGTCACAAAAAAAAATTTTGGTTCCAAAATTGTGCTGATGTAAAGTAGACATGTGGGAAATGTTATTTATTAAGTATTTTGTGTGACATATGTCTGTGATTTAAGGGCATAAAAATTCAAAGTTGGAAAATTGCGAAATTTTCAAAATTTTCGCCAAATATTCGTTTTTTTCACAAATAAACGCAAGTTATATCGAAGAAATTTTACGACTAACATGAAGTACAATATGTCACGAGAAAACAATGTCAGAATCGCCAAGATCCGTTGAAGCGTTCCAGAGTTATAACCTCATAAAGGGACAGTGGTCAGAATTGTAAAAATTGGCCCGGTCATTAACGTGGAAACCACCCTTGGGGGTGAAGGGGTTAAGCTCGCCATATAGCGAGTGATAGGCTCCACGGCTCTCCTGGTGTTCAATAATGGGGTGTCTCCAAAAACGCCGACGCCGTGTCCTTCTCTGTCGTTCTCTATTTCTTTGATGCTCCCAAGCAAACGCACAGGCAAGAAACAGCTTGATGCTTAAATCCAGGTTGAAATAAAAGCTCTCCATGCGAAGATCCATCATGACACAGGATACAGTAGCAAACTGTGAAGATTTCAGCTGTCCAAGGGTCTATATATAGATATCCCATAATACACGCCCTCTGTAGTCCCATTGGCGGTGTCTGGTTATCTAGATTTTGTCCCTGTTAAATTTTCCACCATGCGCACAAAAAAACGCAAACACATGCAAAACGCATGGAAAAGCGTGAAAACGCTGCTTTTTTTTAAACGCATGCGTTTGAAAGCTGTTTTTCTGCATTTGTGGTTGCGGATTAAACGCTGCGGATTCTAACGCAAATGTGAAACTAGCCTAAAAATAAAATAAGAGCAAAAACTGGTCAATTTACATAGGCATGTAGGTCATAGAAAGCTGAATAAAATGATATCTTGATTTGATATCTGTGATCCAATATTTTATTGTAGAGAAATCCACATTTTTCCTAATATGTAAATGAGCTGTTAAGATCTACTGTATGTACCAGACATAGATCTCCATGAGAATCAGCCTCCAGAGCTTATTAGGCTAGGTTCACATTGCGTTAGTGAGTGATCGCTAACGGACAGCCTTGCACGGCGAAAATGTTGCAATTAACGCCGTGCAACGGGTCCGTTAGCGCACCCATTGACAGCAATGTTCTTTCTGCCTCAAGCGCATCGCTAGCGCGTGCCTTTTTCGGCTCGCGCTAGCGATGTGCCGTTTTTTTGTGGCGCGCCTCGGACGCTGCTTGCAATGTCCGCGGAGCGCCCGAGGTCCGTTCCCCGCTCTCGCAGATCGGGGATCTGCGAGAGCGGGGACGTTAGTGCGACCCCTAAACGCGGCCCCTACAAAAACATTGCGTTAGCGCAATCCGCTAGCGCTAGCGCTAAACGGATTGCCCTAACGCAATGTGAACCTAGCCTTATAAAGGAAAGGGACCATTACTAGTGTGAGATATGCAGGGCCGGACTGGGACTAAAATTCAGCCCTGGCATTTGAAGTTACACAGGCCCACTTGTCACATGGTGACTGTATAATACCTTTGTACACTTGTAGGCAGGGCCGGTTTTAGGCAAAGTGGGGCCCTAGGCAAAGTTTAAAATGGGTCCCCAAATGCTAACATATTGCACATCACACAGAAGCCTTTCTGTTGTATTTACGTGCGCTGAGTTCAGGCCGCTAAACAAGTTTGATCGACAATACTGAAGTTGTTCAACGCTTGTTTCCCGGCCTCTTTCCACCAGCTGAGGAATAATGATGAGACAGAACGATCACTAATAGATCACTAACAGATCACCATACAGTATCATGTTTTCAGCAGCACATCTACAGTTTACACTGGCAATGTGCTGCTGACAACAAGGCTTTTAGTTCCAGCAAAAACAATCCGAATATGCAGCATTTTACTTGTTTAGTAAAATACACCCCATAGTCCTCCATATATTATAATGTGCTCCATAGTCCTCCATATAGTATAATACACTCCCTATAGTCCTCCATATATTAAAATACACTGCTCAGTCCTCCACATAGTATAATACACTCCTCATAGTCCTCCATATAGCATAATACAATCCTCATAGTCCTCCATATAGCATAATACAATCCTCATAGTGCTCCATATAGTATAATGCACCGCCACAGTCATCCATGTAGTACAATTCACTTCCCATAGTATAATGCACCCCACAGTTCTTCATATAGTATAACGTATTCCCCATAGTCCTCGATACAGTATAATGCAGCCCACATATAGTATAATGCAGCCACCCCAGAGTATAATGCAGCCACCCCAGAGTATAATGCAGCCACCCCACAGAGTATAATGCAGCCACCCCAGAGTATGTAACCCCCATAGAATATAATACAGCCCACCTCCCCATAATATATAATGTAGCCCCCCATAGAATATAATGCAGCCCCCCATAGTATATAACGCAGCCTCCCCCATAGAATATAATATACCCCCACAATAGTATATAACACAGCCACATAGTGCATAACATGGCCTCCCCCATAGAATATAATATACTCCCCATAGTATATAGCAAAGCCCGCATATTATATAGCACAAACCGCATAGTATACAGCACAGCCTGCATACTATAGCACAGCTCGCGTAGTAGATCACACAGCAGTATTCAGCACAGACCACACAGTAGTATACAGCACAGACCACACAGTAGTATACAGCACAGCCCACGTAGAAGTATACAGCACAGTCCACACAGTAGTATACAGCACAGCCCACAGAGTAATATATACAGCACAGCCCACAAAGTAATATATACAGCACAGCCCACAAAGTAATATATACAGCACAGCCCACAGAGAACTATATACAGCACAGCCCACAGAGAACTATATACAGCACAGCCCACAGAGAACTATATAAAGCACAGCCCAGAGTACTATATACAGCACAGCCCAGAGTACTATATAAAGCACAGCCCAGAGAGTACTATATACAGCACAGCCCAGAGAGTACTATATACAGCACAGCCCAGAGAGTACTATATACAGCACAGCCCAGAGAGTACTATACACAGCACAGCCCACAGAGTACTATATACAGCACAGCCCACAGAGTACTATATACAGCACAGCCCACAGAGTACTATATACAGCACAGCCCACAGAGTACTATATACAGCACAGCCCACAGAGTACTATATACAGCACAGCCCACAGAGTACTATATACAGCACAGCCCACAGAGTACTATATACAGCACAGCCCACAGAGAACTATATACAGCACACAGTAGTATACAGCACAGAGCACAGCCCACAGAGAACTATATACAGCCCACAGTAGTATACAGCACAGAGCACAGCCCACAGAGAACTATATACAGCCCACAGTAGTATACAGCACAGAGCACAGCCCACAGAGAACTATATACAGCACAGAGCACAGCCCACAGAGAACTATATACAGCCCACAGTAGCATACAGCACAGAGCACAGCCCACAGATAACTATATACAGCCCACAGTAGTATACAGCACAGAGCACAGCCCACAGAGTACTATATACAGCC
Organism: Ranitomeya variabilis; assembly: GCF_051348905.1. Classification (NCBI taxonomy): domain Eukaryota; kingdom Metazoa; phylum Chordata; class Amphibia; order Anura; family Dendrobatidae; genus Ranitomeya; species Ranitomeya variabilis. The sequence goes on along the minus strand of NC_135235.1, from coordinate 48,144,189 downwards.
CACAGTAGTATACAGCACAGAGCACAGCCCATAGAGTACTATATACAGCCCACAGTAGTATACAGCACAGAGCACAGCCCAGAGAACTATATATAGCACACAGTAGTATACAGCACAGAGCACAGCCCACAGAGTACTATATATAGCACAGAGCACACAGTAGTATACAGCACAGAGCACAGCCCACAGAGAGCTATATACAGCCCACAGTAGTATACAGCACAGAGCACAGCCCACAGAGAGCTATATACAGCCCACAGCAGTATACAGCACAGAGCACAGCCCACAGAGTACTATATACAGCCCACAGTAGTATACAGCACAGAGCACAGCCCACAGAGTACTATATACAGCCCACAGTAGTATACAGCACAGAGCACAGCCCACAGAGAGCTATATACAGCCCACAGTAGTATACAGCACAGAGCACAGCCCAGAGAACTATATATAGCACACAGTAGTATACAGCACAGAGCACAGCCCACAGAGTACTATATATAGCACAGAGCACACAGCAGTATACAGCACAGAGCACAGCCCACAGAGAGCTATATACAGCCCACAGTAGGAACCAGAAACACATGGGCTACTTGCACACTGAACAAGTCTGTAGGAACCTGTTCACACCACCAGAAAACTTGAAGACACAAAAAAGCACAGTGAGGTCAAAAATACTCTGTTGTAAAAAAATCACAGTAATAAGCAAGTGCTAGTCAAAAGATGTAAAGAAAACAGGGTATTTAGTTGATACGTTTTTTTGCAAAAAAATGTATACTAAGCTGCTCCACCAAATCGCCAAGGTATACCCTTATAGAGCAGTCCTAACTAATGTATGCAATCCCTATCTGATGTATTTAAAACCTGATTATCTGTATAGTACCTGTATAAGCAGGGTTCAGAGAGAAAAAAATATACATGTGGACATGCAGGATGGAACAGCTTAAATGCAAATGACCCACAGAGGAGTGGTGGACTCCCCAGTCTTGTAGAAACAAGAGAACAATTATAGAACCAGAAACACATGGGCTACTTGCACACTGAACAAGTCTGTAGGAACCTGTTCACACCACCAGAAAACTTGAAGACACAAAAAAGCACAGTGAGGTCAAAAATACTCTGTTGTAAAAAAATCACAGTAATAAGCAAGTGCTAGTCAAAAGATGTAAAGAAAACAGGGTATTTAGTTGATACGTTTTTTTGCAAAAAAATGTATACTAAGCTGCTCCACAGCAGTATACAGCACAGAGCACAGCCCACAGAGAACTATATACAGCCCACAGCAGTATGCAGCACAGAGCACAGCCCACAGATAACTATATACAGCCCACAGTAGTATACAGCACAGAGCACAGCCCACAGAGAGCTATATACAGCCCACAGTAGTATACAGCACAGAGCACAGCCCAGAGAACTATATATAGCACACAGTAGTATACAGCACAGAGCACAGCCCACAGAGTACTATATACAGCCCACAGCAGTATACAGCACAGAGCACAGCCCACAGAGTACTATATACAGCCCACAGCAGTATACAGCACAGAGCACAGCCCAGAGTACTATATACAGCCCACAGCAGTATACAGCACAGAGCACAGCCCACAGAGTACTATATACAGCCCACAGCAGTATACAGCACAGAGCACAGCCCACAGAGTACTATATACAGCCCACAGTAGTATACAGCACAGAGCACAGCCCAGAGAACTATATATAGCACACAGTAGTATACAGCACAGCCCACAGAGTACTATATATAGCACAGAGCACACAGTAGTATACAGCACAGAGCACAGCCCACAGAGAACTATATACAGCCCACAGTAGTATACAGCACAGAGCACAGCCCACAGAGAGCTATATACAGCCCACAGCAGTATACAGCACAGAGCACAGCCCACAGAGAGCTATATATAGCACAGAGCACACAGTAGTATACAGCACAGAGCACAGCCCACAGAGTACTATATACAGCCCACAGCAGTATACAGCACAGAGCACAGCCCACAGAGTACTATATACAGCCCACAGCAGTATACAGCACAGAGCACAGCCCACAGAGTACTATATACAGCCCACAGTAGTATACAGCACAGAGCACAGCCCAGAGAACTATATATAGCACACAGTAGTATACAGCACAGAGCACAGCCCACAGAGTACTATATATAGCACAGAGCACACAGTAGTATACAGCACAGAGCACAGCCCAGAGAACTATATATAGCACACAGTAGTATACAGCACAGAGCACAGCCCACAGAGTACTATATATAGCACAGAGCACACAGCAGTATACAGCACAGAGCACAGCCCACAGAGTACTATATACAGCCCACAGCAGTATACAGCACAGAGCACAGCCCACAGAGTACTATATACAGCCCACAGTAGTATACAGCACAGAGCACAGCCCAGAGAACTATATATAGCACACAGTAGTATACAGCACAGCCCACAGAGTACTATATATAGCACAGAGCACACAGTAGTATACAGCACAGAGCACAGCCCACAGAGAACTATATACAGCCCACAGTAGTATACAGCACAGAGCACAGCCCACAGAGAGCTATATACAGCCCACAGCAGTATACAGCACAGAGCACAGCCCACAGAGAGCTATATATAGCACAGAGCACACAGTAGTATACAGCACAGAGCACAGCCCACAGAGTACTATATACAGCCCACAGCAGTATACAGCACAGAGCACAGCCCACAGAGTACTATATACAGCCCACAGCAGTATACAGCACAGAGCACAGCCCACAGAGTACTATATACAGCCCACAGTAGTATACAGCACAGAGCACAGCCCAGAGAACTATATATAGCACACAGTAGTATACAGCACAGAGCACAGCCCACAGAGTACTATATATAGCACAGAGCACACAGTAGTATACAGCACAGAGCACAGCCCAGAGAACTATATATAGCACACAGTAGTATACAGCACAGAGCACAGCCCACAGAGTACTATATATAGCACAGAGCACACAGCAGTATACAGCACAGAGCACAGCCCACAGATAACTATATACAGCCCACAGCAGTATACAGCACAGAGCACAGCCCAGAGAGAACTATATACAGCCCACAGTGGTATACAGCACAGAGCACAGCCCAGAGAACTATATACAGCCCACAGCAGTATACAGCACAGAGCACAGCCCACAGAGAACTATATACAGCCCACAGCAGTATACAGCACAGAGCACAGCCCACAGAGAACTATATACAGCCCACAGCAGTATACAGCACAGAGCACAGCCCACAGATAACTATATACAGCCCACAGCAGTATACAGCACAGAGCACAGCCCACAGAGAACTATATACAGCCCACAGCAGTATACAGCACAGAGCACAGCCCACAGAGAACTATATACAGCCCACATCTCTTCTCTTCCTCCCCTCACCTCCTCCGAGAATGGCCCCACAGTCCAGAAAAAAAAAAAACTCTCCTCACCTCTCCTCGTGCCCAGCGTTGCTTCCTGGTTCCTGCTCCTGTCTCAGCAGCTGCAGTCTGCCCGGGACACAGCAGGTGCGCGATGATATGACGTCATCGCGCACCCGCAGTGTCAGAGGCAGAGCGGGGAATGATGGGAGAGGAGCGTCTGTAGACGCTCTCTCCTCCATCGTTGAATGCGACGGCGGGGGCGGCGGATTGAGCGGCCCACCACTGGCACCGGCCCTTCTGGCATTTGCCAGAAGTGCCCTATGGCCAGTCCGGCCCTGGAGATATGTAATGACTGACAGTCCGCTATCCTGATCTACATGTCTCACACTGGTAACTCCCTTTTAATTTATAATAAGCTCTGGAGGCAGATTCTCGGGGAGATCTATATCCGGCCCATGATCTTAACAGCTTATTTACATTTTACGAAAAACATGGATTACTCTGGAATAAGACATCGGATCGCAGATATTGTATTACTTTATTCATCTTTCTTTGACCTACATACTGCAGCTAAGTCCCTATTTAGGTGAACGGGAGCTGAGCTGCAGTACCCCTGAACTGCCACTACACATTGTACGTAGCTGTGATGTTCCAGCAGGAGCTGCACACAGCTGATAGATGGGGGCTGCTGAATCTCGAACCCCCACAGATATAATATTAATGAACTATCCTAGGCATCATTATGTTTGTCCTTGACTTTAAGAAAAGATGGTTCAACATTGTTGGGTTTTTTTTTCATAAGGAATATAACTAATTTCTAAAACAGAAGTGACAGGAGAGGTGACGGCTCCTCTTTAAGTCGTATTGTCTGACCAAGATTTTGGGATGCAAAATCCTGAAACATACTGAGAACACAAGGAGCCTTTTTTGCGCGCTGACACATTCTCAGAAGACTTGGATGACTTTCCTGCACATTCTTTGAAAGTAGAAAGAAGATGAAAGCACAGCACAGAGCCAGGGGGGACACAGATGAGAGCTTGAAAAATCCCTTTAAACAGATGCCAGAATATGATAATCAACAAATGCAGCGAGCGTGAGTGCAGCACAAGGAGTCACGGCCTCACCCTGCATTGCCGAAAGTGCTGATCTACAAACACTGACGTAACAGAAGTATGCGGCACCCAAAGATGTGGTTTCTGGAAGAATTCATATCCGTCAGTGGCAGCCAGAAGAGCGATAGGTTTACTTATAATAGAGATCTACAGATGCTTCTCACAAAATTAGAATATTAGCAAAAAGTTAATTTATTTCAGTTCTTCAAAACAAAAAGTGAATCTCATATTATATAGAGTCATTACCCACAGAGTGATCTATTTCACGTGTTTATTTCTGTTAATGTTGATGATTATGGCTTACAGTCAATGAAAACCTCAAAGTCATTATCTCAGTAAATTAGAATACTTTATAACACCAGCTTGAAAAATGATTTTAAAATCCGAAATGTTGTCCTACTGAAATGTATGTGCAGTAAATGCACTCAATACTTGGTCGGGGCTCCTTTTACATCTATTACTGCATCAATGCGGCGTGGCCTGGAGGAGATCAGCCTGTGGCACTTCTGAGGGGTTATGGAAGCCCAGGTTGCTTTGATAGCAGCCTTCAGCTCGTCTGCATTGTTGGGTCTGGTGTCTCATCTTCCTCTTGACAATACTCCATAGATTCTCTATCGGGTTAAGGTCAGGCGAGTTTGCTGCCAATCAATGACAGTGATACTGCTGTTTGTAAACCAGGTATTGGTACTTTTGGCAGTGTGGACAGGAGCCAAGTCCTGCTGGAGAATGAAATTTCCATCTCCAAAAACCTTGTCGGTAGAGGGAAGCATGAAGTGCTCTAAAATTTCCTGGTAGACGGCTGCGCTGACTTTGGTCTTGATAAAACACAGTGGACCTACACCAGCAGATGACCTGGCTCCCCAAACCATCACTGATTGTGGAGACTTCATACTAGACCTCTCCAGCAGCTTGGATTGTGGCCTCTCCACTCTTCCTCCAGACTCTGGGACCTTGATTTCCAAATGAAATGCAAAATTTACTTTCATCTGAAAACAACACCCTGGACCACTAACAATAGTCTGGTTCTTTTCCTCCTTGGCCCAGGTAAGAAGCTTCTGGCCTTGTCTATTGGTCATGAGTAGCTTGACACAAGGAATGTGACACTTGTAGCCCATGTCCTGGATACGTCTGTGTGTGGTGGCTCTTGAAGCAATGACTCCAGCAGCAGTCCACTCCTTGTGAATCTACGCCCAAATTTTTAAATGGTCTTTTCTTAACAATCCGTTCCAGGCTGCGGTTATCCCGGTTGCTTGTGCACCTTTTTCTTCCACACTTTTTCCTTCCACTCAACTTCCCATTAATATGCTTGGATACAGCACTCTGTGAACAGCCAGCTTCTTTAGCAATGACCTTTTGTGGCTTACCCTCCTTATGGACTGTGTCAATGACTGCCTTCTGGACATCTGTCAGCAGTCTTCCCCATGATTGTGGAGCCTACTGAAACAGACTAAGGGACATTTTTAAATGCTTAGGAAGCCGGGTGTTTGCTGTGCTGTGCTGTCATGTGCATGACAGTGCGGCAAACACCACTTCTGATTGCCGGTAAAATCATTACTGATGGTCAGACAGCTACAGTTACTACACTGTCAAATGTCAGTGTGAGCCAGCAGCTGTGATCAGAGGTATAAAGTTTATTTCCGGTCACTGGTGTCGGCTGAGGGGACTACTGCTCCCATCAACCTACACCTGCTGCCGCTAATAACAGTGAGAGCAGGAGAGGCTGATGGGAGTATTCATCAGCCAGCACCTGCTCTTTAAATAATTTTTTTTTTTTTTTAAAGGTGTGGGTACCGCTGTATTTTTAATAACCAGCCAGGCAAAACTGATAGCTGGGGGCTGCAACCCTCAGCTGTCAGCGTTAGCAAGGCTGGTTAACAAGAATAGAGGGGTCCCCACACCATAATTTTTAATTATTTAAATAATTTAAAAAAACAGCGTGGGCCCCCCCACTTTTGACAACCAGCCAAGCTAAAGCAGACAGCTGGGGCTGGTATCCTCAGGCTGGTAAGGGGCCGTGGATATTGCCCCCAAGCCTAAAAATAGCAGCCGCTCCAGAAAAGGCGCATCAACTACAGGTGACTGAGCTGCTGCGAGTACAGACTCACTGACCGACAGTGACGTCATCGAGGTTACCACCGGTCACTGAGGCTGTGTTCCCAGCCGGGCCAGTGAACTACAGGGACCTTGGTGATCACTGCAGTTCAGGGTCTATGATTTCCGAAGTAAGCCAAAGTAGAAAGTAAGACCAAAGTTTTATAAAAATAAACATGAGCCAAATGTATTATCCTGCATGAAAGTCTGTGATAAATTTGATGCATTTTTATACTGTCGGGTCAAAGGTTGCATATTACACATGACTAGTAAATCAGTCCCTTTAAGTGCAAAGTGCGAGGGCCAATGGTCCAGGTAATGTCAGGGATTCATTCTGTTGCATTCAAGGTGACTTGAAAGAATGCACTTTCCACTTTTAAAAAAATAAAAATACAGTAACTTTTACCTTCAGCAGGTAGGCCAACAATAGACAAGGACACCGTAAGCAAGGAACAGTTGCAACTCCATTCTGCTGCAAAAACGTTGCATTTTCTCCAATTTAAACTTAACTAAGAACAGCCATAATCCAATAGAAATAATTGAATAAGAACTTTTCCCATTCCATGGCTATTCAAGCAATTACTAACTTGGAACAAAGCATGTAATTATCGTCTAGCACAAGCAAAATAACCAGCATTTACTTATTTCCCTGCCATTGAGAGGCAGCAATTACATTGTACAATGGAGGCTCCAGTGAAAGTGTCTGTGCAGCACCTAGTGGTCTCTCAGGGTACTGCAAGTCGACATGTATTTGCAATTGTTGGCTTTGCAAAGTTGTCGCAGAAAGTTACTCTTTTGCTTATAGAAAATGAAAATCAGAACATGAATAATAGACAATAGATTAATTTTATGTATATAATGTAGTGGAGGAAAACTTTTAAAGCTATGTTCCCTCGATGAGTTTTTGGTGAGGTTTTATGTGCAACATCGAAAACTCATCAAAAGTTCATCATGGGAACATAGTCATCAAGGAAATTGTCAAAAAGCTGCTGTTGATGGATCTGGTATTGGTTCGTAATGTCTATATGCTATTGCCAGTGTGCACTGCCCGTCTGCTGCTTCCTAACCCTATAAACATGCAGCATTTTTGGACCTTGTAGAAAGAGCAAATTTTTGCGATTATCACTTTTTCATGGGCCGAGTCATATTGTAATGGCACAATTCTGATATTTCTGAAATACTAATATTTTTTTTTTTAGGAGGAGGATTCCTCTGTAGTTTTTTGGGTGGGTTGGTTCACTTTACGGCATTTACGTGTAATATAAATGATATGGTCGTTTTATTCTACAGGTCGATTATGACAATACCAAATTTCAAAACTTTGGAGCAGATACAGTCATAACCAAAAGTGTTATAAACTTTGAAATTGTTCCAGAAAATGAAGTATTTCTCCAAGAAACTTATTGCATTTACACATATTTTGTTATACACGTTTATTTCCTTTGTATGTATTGGAACAACACAAAAAAGCAGAGGGAAAAAAAGGCAAATTGGACATAACTTCATACAAAACCCAAAGAATGGTCAGGACAAAATTGTTGGCACCTTTCCAAAATTGATGAAAGTTTGCAATGCAGGATAGTTTGGATTGTGGATAAGAAGCCACAATGAAGTTCCACAGAAATTCCTGCAGGCTCATGTGGCGCCCCTGAGGGTTCTGTCGCCACAGAGGTACTGCACCTCAGCCAGAGGTGTGGTACTCCACTCTCGGGTAAGGAGGGGGCACTACCCGGGACTCACACATGTGCATCCAAAACGACACTGCTCCCAGCTAGGGGGAGAGGCCCCAGCTCTGGTAGGGAGTGGTGTGACAGTTGGAGAGAAAGTTGTGAGTGGGGAGGAGTTGATTGGAGCAGATATGGAGAGAAAAGCTTCTGAGAGAAGGAAGGAAGGGGTCCTAGGGGCCAGGGAAGTGAGGAATCCACCCTGGGCACCCGAATCCACGCCGAACATAGTCGGTTGAAAGGACCAGGTGGAAGTGGGGGGAACCGGCCCCAGGCTAGTGGAGGAACTACAAGGTTCAGCTAGCAAGCCGGTGGCTGTGGCATCTGTATGAGCTACAGCCACATCCACACACATTCGCCGAAAAGGCAGCCACATAGGATCAAGGTGACCAGGACGTCGCCCGACAGGATCCGAGGCTGCAGGCTTGGGACACTGTGTGTGAGGTGCAGGGCAAGAGGGCAAAGCCAGTGCAGAGAGACGGCCAGGAAAGGCACATAAGAAAGGGGGTCTTGGGAAAGTGAACCCCAAATTACCTGAGAGCTGGCTGGACCACAGACCCGGAGAACACAGCACTTGGCTGGGGACTGCATGTAAGAACTGTGAGTAAAGTGTGGAAATTGCCCCCTGCTATGTCCTCTGAATTTTTACTGCTTCACCTGCCCTGCACTACAACATTCACCATCATTGACTTTAACTCATTAACTGCCCTGGGGCCTAGTTCTACCCGTGAAGAGCTGTAACATCTCTGCTGCGTCATCAACTGCCCCATGTACCTGAACCGCAGCGTTGGCCATTTCCTTATTGCTGAACACCACGGGTGGCGTCACGAACAAATCCCCTATAAACTTTATTCCCCTTCATCTCATAAATTTTATTGGACGCCTATGGCCACGGACCGGGTCACTGCTGCCGTGACAACCCCCTGAAGAACCGTCGAACCCGGCCCGAGTACCCCACGATCCTGGTGGGCACTCCACTCAAAGTGCATCAGTGTCAGTGCAAAGTATCCGTTGACATTTGAATGAAACACTATGGCAGGAGACCAGGAGGACCTTACTGCTGACACAGAGACATAAAAAACTGGACTGCAGTGTGCCAAAATCTACACGAGTAAGCCAAAATCCTTCTGGGAAAGCATCATGTGGATAGATGAGACCAAGATAGAAATTTTTGGATAAGCACATCATTCTACTGTTTACCGAAAACAGAATGAGGCCTAAAAGAAAATAACACAGTACCTACAGTCAAATATGGTGGAGGTTCAAAGATGTTTTGGGGTTGTTTTGCTGCCTATGGCACTGGGTGCCTTGACTGTATGCAAGGCATCATGAAATCTGAGTATCACCAACAGATTTTGGGTCGCAATGTTGTGTCAGAAAGATGGATTTGCGTCCTTGGTCATGGGTCTTCCAGCAGGACAATGACCACAAACATACCTCACGAAGTGCCCAGTAATGGATGGAGAGAAAGCTCTGGAGAGTTCTGAAGTGTCAAGTAATGAGTCCATATCAAAATCACATTGATCACCTGCAACCCGGAAACAAGTGGAAATCCCCTTGGCAGGTCAGGTTGGGAGCCTTTCACTATGCGCTGTTTTTCTGGTCCCTTGCTCCCTGATGTTTGCTGGCAAGGTGCTCCTTTCTCTCCTGGGACAGTACCTGCACGGTAGGCAGCTTGAGCTGTTCTCTTGGGGTCTCAGGCACGGTGACTCCAGGCTCTGACTGCTGCTGTACCTCAGGTGTTGTACGGGCAGTTTACGTATAGTTCTATGCCCTCTGGTTCTGCTGTGGGGCTTGCAGCTCCCCACAGCCTCGGGCTCCCGGTGCCCGGTTTCTGCGCTCTGGCTCCTAGGAGGCCCAATCACGGCCTCCTTGAGCCCTTAATCTCTCATCTGCTCCTTTTCTGTCTCTTGTCTCTCTCAGACAGAATGACTCCTCCTCCAGATCAGGATGGATATAGGGAGGCTGCCCTAAAACCGGGTTTTGAGCTCCCCCTCCTGGCCTGGAGTCAGAAGGTGTTATGTGCAAGATTACCTGCCAAAGGGATCCCACCTGTCTCCAGGCATGACATTACCCTCCCCGAGTGGAAGGCAACACCACTGTGGTACCCGAACTCCTGGGGTGCCACATGTGCAACCAAATATTAAGTTGAATTCAGGCCTGCAAACAAGCGGTGGACACCGCGTTTTCCATACCAGCACATCCCGCTATCATCCACCTCCGGTGACCATTTTACAGGACCCGGTCTCACAGTACCAGTAGGCCACTATAAATTAAAGATAACTCTAATACTCGGGCTCTTGGTCAGAAGACATAACTTCCTGTGGACACAGGTCTCTTACCCATTACCTTACACCGACTAATAAGAGCAATTGAAACAGTGTGACGCAACCCCATATACTTGGTGACCTGACAACACACAGGACGTTTCCCATATTAATCCAGGAACAATTCTCTGCGGTTCCAACCTTAATACGGACAATACAGTAGCAGTTTGTGTATTGACGAAGGTCGATTTACGACCGAAGAAGGTCAATTTACGACCGAAATGTTCACTTTGACTGCAAATAAACAAATTTCAAATCATCACACGTTCAGAAGTTGAGTGCCAAATTTTATTCATTATTATTAGGGTGCTTTCACACTAGTGTCGTACGACGCACGTCGCAATGCGTCGTTTTGGAGTTTTTTCTCCATACACTTGCATTAGCGACGTATTGCGACGGATTGCCACACGTGCGACAGATGCGTCGTGTTGTGGCGGACCGTCGGCACAAAAAAAGTTACATGTAACGTTTTTTTTGTGCGTCGTGTCCGCAATTTCCGACCGCGCATGCGCAGCCGGATCTCCGCCCCCTCCTCCCCAGACATCACAATGGGGCAGCGGATGCGTTGTAAAACTGCATCCGCTGCCCTCGTTGTGCTTTTTTTTCACAGTATGCGTCGGTAAGTTGGCTCGACGCATTGCGTCGTGCGTCGTACGATGCTAGTGTGAAAGTAGCCTAACTCTGGTGTGGGAACCTATTTGAGCACCAACACAAGTTGTTCCGCGATATAATTTACATTGATTATTTAGTGACCCAACTCCTTTTAAAATTCTGCACCGCCGCCATCATTGTGTGGGCAACGCGTGCGCAATGGGAGCTGACGTTCTGTGTGAAATTCACATACAACAATATTATTTGTAAAGGATAAAAAAGATTTTTTTATTTCTTCTTGTTCATATCTTTTTTTCTTAACCTTTCCCATTTTTCTTAGTCCCATTTGACCACATGATCACTCAGATAATACACTGTCATACTTCTGCACTATAGTTGTCAGTACAGCACCTCTGGCGGATCTAATAGGAGTACAGAGCCCTTACAGTACATTAAGCCCCTCAGAAATCTCATGCACACACATTGGGTTTTTGTTTGATCAATATTTTGTGCTTTGCAGCATTTTTTTTACATAGGGAATGTCACTTCTTTCAGCGTTTTTGCTGCGTTTTTTCAGTGTTTTTCACCCATTGACTTGAATGGGTGGTGAAAAAACGCTGCAAATACGCTAGGTTGACTCTTCGTGCAGCGTATTTACTGCAGAAAAGTCAAGGAGAGCCAGATGTGACGTCACACTCGGCTCTGCTACATCTAGATGGCAGGCTGCACAATGCGTTCATGCAGCCTGTTATACAGCAGCGGATCCCCCCATTCAAGTGACTGGGGGGTCCGACATTAGTGTTTGACACGCTCTCATATGCATGACAGCACAGCAAACACCACTTCTGATCGGCGGGGAAATCATAACCCCCGGTCAGAGAGCCGCGGCTCCCCGCTATCAGAAGACAGCGGGAGCGATCAGCTGTGATAGGAGGTATAAATTTCACGTCCGATCACTGGTGTCAGCTGATGGGACTACTGCTCCCATCATCTGACACCTACAGCCGCTAATTACATATAAAATAATAATAAAAAAAAAAACGGCATGGGTTCCCCCCTAATTTTGATAACCAGCCAGACAAAACTCACAGCTGTCAGCTTCAGCAAGGCTAGTTATCAAGAATAGAGGAATCCTCACACTTTTTTATTATTAAATAAATAATTTAAAAAAAAGGCACGGGGTCCCCCCCATTTTTGACAACCAACCTTGCTAAAGCTCACAGCTGGGGGCTGGTATTCTCAGGCTGGTAAGGGGGCCATGGATATTGCCCCCCCCAGCCTAAAAATAGCAGCCCGCAGCTGCCCAGAAAGGGCGCATCTATTAAATTCAACAATTCTGGCCACTTGCCTGAAGTGGTGGCAACCTATTGTAAGGTGACATTAAGCCGGCTTAGTAATGGAGAGGCGTCAATAAGACACCTATCCATTACTAATCCTATAGATAAAGGGTAAAATAAACACACATGCAGAAAAAAGTCTTGAAATAAAACACCACACAGTTTTACCATTTTATTGTTCTGCCATTCCAAAGCGAAGCCCTCGATCTTCTGTAATAAAAATAAAATAAAAAAGCAAAAGTATACTCCCTGATCCGTCGTAGTCCGATATAACGAGCTTACAACCGGAGCGCTGCTAATGCGATCACCACCGGCTGTAAGTGACTGGGGAATGAATGAGACGGAGCAGGCGCAGGCTCAGTAAGGAGCGGTGACGTCACCGAGCCTGCGCCCGCTCACAGCCTGACCGGAGGTAACCTCTGCACCGTGGGAAAAGGATATATCTATTCTATTCTATCAATCTATCTATTCAATCTATCTATTCTATCTACAGGAAGTTGTTTTCTTTTCTCTGTGTGCACTCAACTTTATTGGCATGCACAAAGAGAAAAAAAAAAGCATAAAAAAACGCACCAAAAGATGCACCAAAAGACGCACCTAAACCTGCGTTTTTGGCGCAGCTTCTTTCCTGCCAAGATGATCAGGTTTTGCTGCAGAAAAAAAAAGCATAAATCAACTAAAGTCCTAAAAAATTAAAGGGGGCACTTCAAATAACTATACAACCAAATCCCATCCAGTTCATTACAGGGACAAAGAAGAGATCCCACAAAATTTTTTTTATATAAAATCAATATTTTATTTAGTCACATGTGACAATATAAAAACCACAATAAAAAGCAAAATACCGTCTAGAGGACGCCAGGTATACATAAAGAAAAATTCCCCACACAAAGTAATCACATATAAAGAAAGTCCCAAACAATGGTAAGTCCCAGAAAACATGCCCTATCAGTAGCCTGAAAAGCCTGTGTTATAATTAACATACAGACCAATATCTGCAGACGCTACCTCTCTATATTGGGCCCCCGGAAGAAGCTGGCGGCGAAACGCACGTCGGGGTGAGGGGACGCCAGGACCATCTACGCTATAGGTAAATACTACTTCACTAAAAATCTAGAATTTACTATTTTATGTTATAGTCCAACATGTTCCAGGCCTTATAGTACTCTTCAATATAGAGAGGAAGCGTCTGCAGATATTGGTCTGTATGTTAATTATAACACAGGCTTTTCAGGCTACTGATAGGGCATGTTTTCTGGGACTTACCATTGTTTGGGACTTTCTTTATATGTGATTACTTTGTGTGGGGAATTTTTCTTTATGTATACCTGGCGTCCTCTAGACGGTATTTTGCTTTTTATTGTGGTTTTTATATTGTCACATGTGACTAAATAAAATATTGATTTTATATAAATTTTTTTTGTGGGATCTCTTCTTTGTCCCTGTAATGAACTGGATGGGATTTGGTTGTATAGAAAAAAAAAGCAGCAAACATGCCCTGTATGAACTTGCCCTTAGGCTGCCGTCACACTAGCAGTATTTGGTCAGTATTTTACATCAGTATTTGTAAGCCAAAACCAGGAGTGGGTGATAAATGCAGAAGTGGTGCGTATGTTTCTATTATACTTTTCCTCTAGTTGTTCCACTCCTGGTTTTGGCTTACAAATACTGATGTAAAATACTGACCATATACTGATAGTGTGACGGCAGCCTTAGAGTTACGTCTGATCCTGGCCATTGTTAGATTGTTAGCTATAGTATATGGCATTGTACGTGTGTAAGCCTGCAGTGCTGTAATTGTGCGGCGCAGGTTGTCAATGGGTTAAACACTTAGCCTAGAATTTAATTTTAAAATGTAACTGAAATAAAATGTGCCCAGTGTTCCGCAGTCTGCAGCATTTATGGAAGCTCCAAAAATAGTTATATAGAAATCTTGCTGAAAACACAGGCGTTAGTTCCCTCCTGAGGGGCGATCTAATAACCATGTATAAGTATATAAGGGGACAATACAAATATCTCGCTGAGGATCTGTTTATACCAAGGAAGGTGACGGGCACAAGGGGGCATTCTCTGCGTCTGGAGGAGAGAAGGTTTTTCCACCAACATAGAAGAGGATTCTTTACTGTTAGGGCAGTGAGAATCTGGAATTGCTTGCCTGAGGAGGTGGTGATGGCGAACTCAGTCGAAGGGTTCAAGAGAGGCCTGGATGTCTTCCTGGAGCAGAACAATATTGTATCTTACAGTTATTAGGTTCTGTAGAAGGACGTAGATCTGAGGATTTATTATGATGGAATATAGGCTGAACTGGATGGACAAATGTCTTTTTTCGGCCTTGCTAACTATGTTACTTTAAGAGGGAATGCTGTATTATGTCTGTTCTCCCATAACAGACAGAGCAGTTGGGGAGAACTTCTGCTGCAGTCAGTTGTCTCAACTCTATAGACAAGTTAGGATCAAAAACTTTGTAAAAGCAGCAGAATGCATCAATACAGCCCATATACTGCATGGATCTATAGAACATTGCACACGGTACACAAACTAAGGGCAGGGAGTTATCTAGAGGGAAGGACGAGGCAGGTCATGTATGCAGAAACAGTATGGGGAGGGGGCATGTATGTATGTTGTGGTTCTGGTGCTGTATTTCTGTACTGTTGGTGGTTCTGGTGCTGTATTTCTGTACTGTCAGTGGTTCTGGTGCTGTATTTCTTTACTGTCGGTGGTTCTGGTGCTGTATTTCTGTACTGTCGGTGGTTCTGGTGCTGTATTTCTGTACTGTCAGTGGTTCTGGTGCTGTATTTCTATACTGTCGGTGGTTCTGGTGCTGTATTTCTGTACTGTCGGTGGTTCTGGTGCTATATTTCTGTACTGTCAGTGGTTCTGGTGCTGTATTTCTGTACTGTTGGTGGTTTTGGTGTTGTATTTCTGTACTGTTGGTGGTTCTGGTGCTGTATTTCTGTACTGTCAGTGGTTCTGGTGCTGTATTTCTGTACTGTCGGTGGTTCTGGTGCTGTATTTCTGTACTGTTGGTGGTTCTGGTGCTGTATTTCTGTACTGTCAGTGGTTCTGGTGCTCTATTTCTGTACTGTCGGTGGTTCTAGTGCTGTATTTCTGTACTGTCGGTGGTTCTGGTGCAGTATTTCTGTACTGTCGGTGGTTCTGGTGCTGTATTTCTGTACAGTTGGTAGTCCTAGTGATGTATGGCTGTATGGTTATTGTTTCTGATCCTGTACACATTTAAAGGGAATCTGCAATGTAAAATAACACTATTAACCTGCAGATATAGAGTTAATCTGGTGTTCTGACACCGCATGGCTGCTGCACTGAAAGCCCTGCTGCCCGGAGGAAATGAACTCTATTTCTCCCAGCAGGCTCATCCTTTCAGTCATCGGAATGGTGCCAAAACAGTGTCAGTCACCACTCTGTGCATAAAGAGTGGCGGCTGTAACCGAACACTGACTGACAACAGGCTCAGCACAGATACACTGTAGAGCAGGCTGTCAGTCAGTGCAGCCTGTGGTTACAGTCACCGCTCTATACACAGGTTCACAGCATTATTTTACATGACAGGTTCCCTTTAACAATCCATAACTTGTCAGATAACGAGACACATGTCTACGTTAATAAAGTTTTGTGCCGTCTGATGAGGGTTACTACATTTGTATTTATGCTAAGAGCATTAATTATACAATTAAGCACTGCAGCATGCCAAATCCTAACACTGTGTAATATACGCAATGTCAGGATTGGATTCTGCTTGCAGCTTCTCTTGAAGCAGGGTCTGTAACTTTTCTCTGAACACTGCATATAACGAGGGGGGAGAAAATTGAATGTTTGCCCTCGGAGCAGGAAAAGCTAGATTCACCTCTGTCTTATATGATGTCTTATATACCAATTTTTCACGGACGCTGCGGACAGTCAGAAAGAAATAATGCCATTGTGTACAAACCATCCAGAGATCACAAACCAATCTGCTCAATATAAAATAAACACAGGACATAATTTAAATATTAATTTAATCGCATGTAAAGCCTGAAAAAATAAGTATCTGTGAGTTAAGAATAGCTTCATTCTGCCAGGAGCTCTTTCTGACAAGTGCAGATTTATTCCTTTAGTCCTTGTATTCAGTGCATTTATGCCAAACATATGTTTCCAAGTTAATTAAATAAGTAGTAACACCTTTACAAGGAGACTGATGATGCACATGAGCCGGTATAATCAGTGTTTGTCCACATAGGCAATTTTTGGCACAATTCTTTGACTGCAATTCCAGCATGTCAACACTAGGGGGCTGCTGCTCATTTCTATCTGATGCATGCAATTCCAACATCAGGCCACTGGATGTCAGAGCTTCCCCATACGTACAACCAGTCATGCAGCAGAGTACAAAAATCAATACATCAGTTACTGATTGGATCGTCTCGCTACGTCTCCCACAAATAAGCTCTGTCTGCAAGCAGCTCAGACAACTTCTGGTTGTAGGGCCGATAGAAATCAATCAGAATCTGTCTAGTTGGAGGAAGCATAGGACCCAAGCTGCAGTCTTGAGGCCGGCGGCTGTTTGAGGCTTGCTTGTGCGTTACTGAGGCCTCCTGTTCTCCACTCAAGGGCCCTGCAAGTATGAAAATATCATTAAATGCAATTGTCAGATCTCCTACATTCTCATCCAGCATTGTCCATGCTCTCATCTTGGCAAGAGCAAACATGGCCGTGCAGATGAAAATAACATTCCTCACTGTTGTCTGCCATAATCCCAACATTCTAGGCAGCTGTAGAGGAGGATAAGGTTACGCGTCAGAGTGGGAACCGCTCCGAGCTCTGAAATAGTTGTTATAGCTTCTCTGGGGTCTGAGCTAGTTGGAGGAGACGGTCTGGGGTCTGAGCTAGTTGGAGGACATGGTCTGGGGTCTGAGCTAGTTGGAGGACATGGTCTGGGGTCTGAGCTAGTTGGAGGAGACAGTCTGGAGTCTGAACTAGTTGGAGGAGACAGTCTGGAGTCTGAACTAGTTGGAGGAGATGGCCTGGGGTCTGAGCTAGTTGGAGGACATGGTCTGGGGTCTGAGCTAGTTGGAGGAGACAGTCTGGAGTCTGAACTAGTTGGAGGAGATGGCCTGGGGTCTGAGCTAGTTGGAGGACATGATCTGGGGTCTGAGCTAGTTGGAGGACATGGTCTGGGGTCTGAGCTAGTTGGAGGAGACGGTCTGGGGTCTGAGCTAGTTGGAGGAGACGGTCTGGGGTCTGAGCTAGTTGGAGGACATGGTCTGGGGTCTGAGCTAGTTGGAGGAGACGGTCTGGGGTCTGAGCTAGTTGGAGGAGACGGTCTGGAGTCTGAACTAGTTGGAGGAGACGGTCTGGGGTCTGAGCTAGTTGGAGGACATGGTCTGGGGTCTGAGCTAGTTGGAGGAGACAGTCTGGAGTCTGAACTAGCTGGAGGAGATGGCCTGGGGTCTGAGCTAGTTGGAGGACATGCTCTGGGGTCTGAGCTAGTTGGAGGACATGGTCTGGGGTCTGAGCTAGTTGGAGGAGACGGTCTGGGGTCTGAGCTAGTTGGAGGACATGGTCTGGGGTCTGAGCTAGTTGGAGGAGACAGTCTGGAGTCTGAACTAGTTGGAGGAGATGGTCTGGGGTCTGAGCTAGTTGGAGGACATGGTCTGGGGTCTGAGCTAGTTGGAGGACATGGTCTGGGGTCTGAGCTAGTTGGAGGAGACGGTCTGGAGTCTGAACTAGTTGGAGGAGATGGCCTGGTGTCTGAGCTAGTAAGAGGACATGGTCTGGGGTCTGAGCTAGTTGGAGGAGTTGGCCTGGGGTCTGAGCTAGTTGGAGGAGACGGTCTGGGGTCTGAGCTAGTAGGAGGACATGGTCTGGGGTCTGAGCTAGTTGGAGGAGATGGCCTGGGGTCTGAGCTAGTTGGAGGAGACGGCCTGGGGTCTGAACTAGTTGGAAGAGATGGCCTGGGGACTGAGCTAGTTGGAGGACATTGTCTGGGGTCTGAACTAGCTGGAGGAGATACCCTGATTGGTATTTCTATTTGGGGTCTTTTCCTCTAATTGATTATGACATTTTTGTCCCCTATACGGCTGCACAGGTCACACATGGTATGCCCAACCCCAATACTAGAGCAAGCACAGAACTCACCCAGATTTAGGAATCTGTACACAAGCCTCATGCTCTGCGTGATATTCGCTGCGTGATCTTCCAGGCGGAGTATGAGAAATTGATCCGGATCAAACACAGATAACCAGTCCCATAAATATACCACATAGAGACCAACCTGAAGACGTACCTGGGGAAAACAGGACAAGAACAATGTAAGATTATTGCTAAAAAAAACACACAAAAAACTGCTCCAGAGTAATAAAGAACAGCTAAAACTATTTCATTATTACTACAAAATACTTTATTATTGCATTTCTGATTTTTATAATGTAATAAATCATTTATCCCACAATTTTGTACCACTCGCCACCACCAGGGGGAGCTCTTGCACATTCATTTATACAGCTCATATTAACCGACAAAGAAGCTATATGAACGTTAATGCCATGAGCTCCCCCTAGTGGCAGCAGCATGTAACCACTGTGACCCGAAAAACATATATTTTTATTTTTCGATCGTAGGGGTTTTTAATTCCATTTTCTATACATAATTATGGTGGCGACAATCTTGTCTGATCGTGTCTTTATAGTATTTATCCACTTAGCCAACAGGAAACAATAGTCTGGGAGATGTTCTTTGACTTCTGTATGAGATTCTTGCGGGCATGCTCTGTGACCTCTGCACAAGGAGAAGGAGTGGAGCTGTGACTATTGCCTATTGTGATTGGTGAATTTTGTGTTATCAGCTTTGTATAGAAGATATGTAATCTTGCCTGTGATGATAATGAGATGAGACTGCTGAAAAGTCTTCTGTAAAGACCAGGAAATATATGTGTATTATTAATGTGAGTATTTTAAGATTTTGGGATTTTTTGAGATTTTTTATTCTTTGAATATAGTGACATTTAAATTTACAAAACAAAGTGTCAAGGGTATAATAAAAAAATAAATAGAATAAAAACTATATTAGATTATAAATTATCAGCTCTGTATGGAGGTTATTGTAATCATGCCTGTGATGATAATGAGACTGCTGAAAAGTCTACGGTAAAGACCAGGAAATATGTGTAGGCATTTTAAGAATTCTTTTTTATTATTTTAATATAGTGACATCTAGATTTACAAAACAAAGGGTCAAAAATGTATTAAAACTAAATAAAAAATTATATTATTTTTTTTGCACATACTTTTTTGCATTTTTATTCAAGCTCCTGCAACTTTTTGAAAACAGCTGGATGGGAAGGGACATGGTCGAATACGACCATATAAATATATTCAAATTTATTCTACAAAAGTGGCGTAAAATGAAGACAGAGATGGTCCCTGGTTCACACGTCTTTCTACAGCGCACACTGCATTAACACAGTAGTCATATCTGGTAAGAAAAAAAATGCCAAGGATGGGGAAGAGGTGGGCTTCATTACCGGTGATTATAATGGAGGTGTAATTAATGGGCCTTCCTGATACCACAGGAGCAATACTCCAAGCCATGGGCAGCCCGTCCACCTCTGTATAGGAACCATCCGGCTCCTCCGGGGGCTCGGTCAGTTCTTCTCATATCCTTCTTATCCTACAGTTGCAATCAAAATGATTCACCCCCCAATGCAAATTAGGATAATTAGCAGAATTTGTGCAGAATTTGGAGAAAACACTGGTTATATTAGTTGTGTTCAGTGTTCTACATGGTTCTCGTTTGGTTGGTTAATTGTAAACGGTAGAATGTTTGCAAAACAAGAAACTGTTGCCCCCATTAACATAGATGTGTTTTGCAATCCATACACTTCACATACATGGGAATTAGGGAACTGCAATATCAGCAATGTCCTACTAATATAATGTTGCAAGCAGGAAATTAAAATTATAACTAGAGAAAGGGAAGTTCCCTCTCCCTACCACAGTCCTGCCGATTCAGTCATCAGAAGAGCGGCTGATCCAGTGTTACCTGCTCTATATAGAGGTGTTAACAGTCATTGTACAAGAGTAGGTGAAGGTGAGCTGTGACAACACAATACCCACTGTTATGGACCTGGTGGTTAGGTGCACCCGGAATGACCTGTTGGTTAAACTAGAAATCGGGACAAGCTCTGGGGAAGTGGGAACTCTGCTGACCGCAAACCCTACTCCTATCACACACACTAGAAATAGCCGTGGAGCGTACCTAACTCTCCCTAGACGCCTCTTCACCGCCTAAGAGCTAACTACCCCTAAAGATAGAAATAGAAGCCTTACCTTGCCTCAGAGAAATTCCCCAAAGGAAAAGGCAGCCCCCCACATATATTGACTGTGAGTTAAGAGGAAAGTCACAAACACAGGAATGAAACAGGTTTTAGCAAAGGAGGCCAGTCTTCACTAAATAGTCAGAGGATAGAAAAGTGAACTATGCGGTCAGCACAAAAACTACAAAAAACCATGCAGAGTATGCAAAAGGACCTCCACACCGACTCACGGTGTGGAGGTGCAACTCTGCACCCCCAGAGCTTCCAGCTAGCAAGGAAATATCATGATAGCAAGCTGGACTAGAAATTAGCAGTACTAAGAAATATATTCAGGAAGCAGTAACAACAAATGAACTAGCAGGGACTTAGCTTCTGCTGGAGTAGACAGGTCATCAGAGAAGTCCAAGAGAGATCTGAACCAATACTGAGACATTGTCAGCTGGCATGAAGTAACGATCTGAGTGGAGTTAAATAGAGAAGCCAGCATAGCAATAAACGAGGGCAGCTGAGAGCCAACCTCAAGGACCAGCAGTTCCACTCAAAGCCACCAGAGGGAGTCCAAGGACAGAACTCACCAAAGTACCATTCATGACCACAGGAGGGAGTCCGAGAACGGAATTCACAACAGTACCCCCCCTTAAGGAGGGGTCACTGAACCCTCACCAGGACCCCCAGGCCGATCAGGACGAGCCAAATGAAAGGCACGAACTAAATCGGCAGCATGGACATCGGAGGCAACAACCCAGGAATTATCCTCCTGACCATAGCCCTTCCACTTAACCAGGTACTGAAGCTTCCGTCTTGAAATACGAGAATCCAAAATCTTCTCTACCACATACTCCAACTCCCCTTCGACCAACACCGGAGCAGGAGGATCAACGGAGGGAACCATAGGCACCACATATCTCCGCAACAACGACCTATGGAACACATTATGGATGGCAAAAGAAGCTGGAAGGACCAAACGAAATGACACAGGATTGAGAATTTCAGAAATCTTATAAGGACCAATGAAACGAGGCTTAAACTTAGGAGAAGAAACCTTCATAGGAACATAACGAGAAGACAACCAAACCAACCAAATCCCCAACACGAAGTCGGGGACCAACACAGCGATGGCGGTTAGCGAATCGTTGAGCCTTCTCCTGGGACAACGTCAAATTGTCCACTACGTGAGTCCAAATTTGCTGCAACCTGTCCACCACAGAATCCACACCAGGACAGTCAGAAGGCTCAACCTGCCCTGAAGAAAAACGAGGATGAAAACCAGAATTGCAAAAAAAAGGCGAAACCAAAGTAGCCGAACTAGCCCGATTATTAAGAGCGAACTCAGCCAATGGCAAGAAGGTCACCCAATCATCCTGATCAGCAGAAACAAAGCATCTCAGATAGGTTTCCAAAGTCTGATTGGTTCGTTTGGTTTGGCCATTTGTCTGAGGATGGAAAGCCGAAGAAAAAGACAAATCAATGCCCATCTTAGCACAAAAGGACCGCCAAAACCTAGAGACAAACTGGGAACCTCTGTCAGACACAATGTTCTCCGGAATGCCATGCAAACGAACCACATGCTGAAAAAATAGTGGAACCAAATCAGAGGAGGAAGGTAATTTAGGCAAGGGTACCAAATGGACCATCTTAAAAAAGCGATCACAAACCACCCAGATGACAGACATCCTTTGAGAGACAGGAAGATCTGAAATGAAATCCATGGAAACATGCGTCCAGGGCCTTTTCGGGACCGGCAAGGGCAAAAGTAACCCACTGGCACGAGAACAGCAGGGCTTAGCCCGAGCACAAGTCCCACAGGACTGCACAAAAGAACGCACATCCCGCGAAAAGGAAGGCCACCAAAAGGACCTAGCCACCAAATCTCTGGTACCAAAAATCCCAGGATGACCAGCCAACACCGAACAATGAACCTCAGAAATAACTCTACTAGTCCATCTATCAGGGACAAACAGTCTCTCCGCTGGACAACGGTCAGGTCTATCAGCCTGAAACTCCTGCAGCACCCGCCGCAAATCAGGGGAGATGGCAGACAGAATTACCCCCTCTTTGAGAATCAGGCACAAAACTCCTAGAAAGGGCATCAGCCTTCACATTCTTAGAACCAGGAAGGTATGAGACCACAAAATCGAAACGGGAGAAAAACAGTGACCATCGAGCCTGTCTAGGATTCAACCGCTTGGCAGACTCGAGATAAGTCAGATTCTTGTGATCCGTCAAGACCAACACGCGGTGCTTGGCTCCCTCAAGCCAATGTCGCCACTCCTCGAATGCCCACTTCATAGCCAGCAACTCCCGATTGCCAACATCATAATTACGTTCAGCAGGCGAAAACTTTCTAGAAAAGAAAGCACATGGCTTCATCACAGAGCCATCAGAACTTCTTTGAGACAAAACAGCCCCTGCTCCAATCTCAAAAGCATCCACCTTGACCTGAAAAGGGAGTGAAACATCTGGCTGACACAACACAGGGGCCGAAGAAAAACGACGTTTCAGCTCCTGAAAAGCCTCAACGGCCGCAGAGGACCAATTCACCACATCAGCACCTTTCTTTGTCAAATCAGTCAAAGGTTTAACCACACTAGAAAAATTAGCGATGAAGCGACGGTAAAAATTAGCAAAGCCCAGGAATTTCTGAAGGCTCTTCACAGATGTAGGTTGAGTCCAATCATAAATGGCCTGAACTTTAACAGGATCCATCTCGATAGTAGAAGGGGAAAAAATGAAGCCCAAAAATGAAACCTTCTGAACTCCGAAGAGACATTTAGACCCCTTCACAAACAAAGAATTAGCACGAAGGACCTGAAATACCATTCTGACCTGCTTCACATGAGACTCCCAATCATCCGAAAAGACCAAAATATCATCCAAATATACAATCATGAATCTATCCAGATATTTCCGGAAGATGTCATGCATAAAGGACTGAAACACAGACGGAGCATTAGAAAGCCCGAATGGCATCACCAGGTACTCAAAATGGCCCTCGGGCGTATTAAATGCTGTTTTCCATTCATCGCCCTGTTTAATACGCACAAGATTATACGCCCCTCGAAGATCTATCTTGGTGAACCAACTAGCCCCCTTAATCCGAGCAAACAAATCAGACAGCAGGGGCAAAGGGTACTGAAATTTGACCGTGATTTTATTGAGAAGGCGGTAATCTATACAGGGTCTCAGAGAACCATCCTTCTTGGCCACAAAAAAGAACCCTGCTCCCAACGGTGACGAAGACGGGCGAATATGCCCTTTCTCCAAGGACTCCTTTATATAACTCCGCATAGCGGCGTGTTCTGGCACAGATAAATTGAAAAGTCGGCCCTTAGGAAACTTACTACCAGGAATCAAATTAATAGCACAATCACAATCCCTATGAGGAGGTAGGACACTGGATTTGGGTTCATCAAATACATCCCGGTAATCCGACAAAAACTCAGGGACTTCAGAAGGAGTGGAAGAAGAAATTGACATCAACGGAACATCGCCATGTACCCCTTGACAACCCCAACTAGACACAGACATTGATTTCCAATCCAATACTGGATTATGAACCTGTAGCCATGGCAAACCCAACACGACCACATCATGCAAATTATGCAACACCAAAAAGCAAATATCTTCCTGGTGTGCAGGAGCCATGCACATGGTCAACTGAGTCCAGTACTTTGGTTTATTCTTGGCCAAAGGCGTAGCATCAATTCCCCTTAATGGAATAGGATACTGCAAAGGCTCCAAGGAAAAACCACAGCGCCTGGCAAACTCCAAGTCCATCAAATTCAGGGCAGCGCCTGAATCCACAAATGCCATAACAGAATAGGACGACAAAGAGCAAATCAGAGTAACAGACAAAAGAAATTTAGGCTGTACAGTACCAATGGTGACAGACCTAGCGAACCGCTTCGTGCGCTTAGGACAATCAGAGATAGCATGAGTGGAGTCACCACAGTAAAAACACAGCCCATTCTGATGTCTGTGTTCTTGCCGTTCAGTTCTGGTCAAAGTCCTATCACATTGCATAAGCTCAGGCCTCTGCTCAGAGGACACCGCCAAATGGTGCACAACTTTGCGCTCGCGCAAACGCCGATCAATTTGAATGGCCAAGGACATGGATTCATTCAGACCAGCAGGCGTGGGGAACCCCACCATAACATCCTTAAGGGCTTCAGAAAGACCCTTTCTAAAAATTGCTGCCAGGGCACACTCATTCCATTGAGTGAGCACAGACCATTTTCTAAACTTCTGGCAATATACCTCCGCTTCATCCTGACCCTGACACAAAGCCAGCAAGATTTTCTCTGCCTGATCCACTGAATTCGGTTCGTCATAAAGCAATCCAAGCGCCAGAAAAAACGCATCTACATTATGCAATGCAGGATCTCCTGGCGCAAGGGAGAATGCCCAGTCTTGAGGGTCGCCACATAACAAAGAAATAATAATTTTTACTTGCTGAATGGGGTCACCAGAGGAGCGGGGTTTCAAAGCAAGAAACAGTCTACAATTATTTTTGAAATTCAGAAACTTAGATCTATCCCCAGAAAACAAATCAGGAATAGGAATTCTAGGCTCTAACATCGGATTCTGAACTACATAATCTTGAATGCTTTGTACCCTTGCAGTGAGTTGATCCACACAAGAGGACAGACCTTGAATATCCATATCTACACCTGAGTCCTGAACCACCCAGAGGTTAAGGGGAAAAGAGAGACAAAACACACTGCAAAGAAAAAAAAATGGTTTCAGAACTTCTCTTATCCCTCTTTTGCGATGCATTAACACTTTGTGGGCCAGCTGTACTGTTATGGACCTGGTGGTTAGGTGCACCCGGAATGACCTGATGGTTAAACTAGAAATCGGGACAAGCTCTGGGGAAGTGGGAACTCTGCTGACCGCAAACCCTACTCCTATCAAACACACTAGGAATAGCCGTGGAGCGTACCTAACTCTCCCTAGACGCCTCTTCACCGCCTAAGAGCTAACTACCCCTAAAGATAGAAATAGAAGCCTTACCTTGCCTCAGAGAAATTCCCCAAAGGAAAAGGCAGCCCCCCACATATATTGACTGTGAGTTAAGAGGAAAGTCACAAACACAGGAATGAAACAGGTTTTAGCAAAGGAGGCCAGTCTTCACTAAATAGTCAGAGGACAGAAAAGTGAACTATGCGGTCAGCACAAAAACTACAAAAAACCACGCAGAGTATGCAAAAGGACCTCCACACCGACTCACGGTGTGGAGGTGCAACTCTGCACCCCCAGAGCTTCCAGCTAGCAAGGAAATATCATGATAGCAAGCTGGACTAGAAATTAGCAGTACTAAGAAATATATTCAGGAAGCAGTAACAACAAATGAACTAGCAGGGACTTAGCTTCTGCTGGAGTAGACAGGTCATCAGAGAAGTCCAAGAGAGATCTGAACCAATACTGAGACATTGTCAGCTGGCATGAAGTAACGATCTGAGTGGAGTTAAATAGAGAAGCCAGCATAGCAATAAACGAGGGCAGCTGAGAGCCAACCTCAAGGACCAGCAGTTCCACTCAAAGCCACCAGAGGGAGTCCAAGGACAGAACTCACCAAAGTACCATTCATGACCACAGGAGGGAGTCCGAGAACGGAATTCACAACAACCCACCGTTTACAATAGGTGATGTCACAGCTCACCTCCTCCTCCTGTACAATGACTGATAACACCTCTATATACATTAGATAACACGGGATCCATCATTCACAATAGGTGATGTCACAGCTCACCTCCTCCTGTACAATGACTGATAACACCTCTATATACTGTAGATAACACAGGATCCACCATTCACAATAGGCGATGTCACAGCTCACCTCCTCCTCCTGTACAATGACTAATAATTACACCTCTATATACTGTAGATAACACAGGATCCACCATTCACAATAGGTGATGTCACAGCTCACCACCTCGTCCTGTACAATGACTGATAACACCTCTGTATACAGTAGATAACACAGGATCTACCACTCACAATAGGTGATGTCACAGCTCACCTCCTCCTCCTGTACAATGACTGATAACACCTCTGTATACAGTAGATAAAACAGGATCCACCATTCACAATAGGTGATGTCACAGCTCACCTCCTCCTGTACAGTGACTGATAACACCTCTATATATAGTAGATAACACAGGATCCACCATTCACAATAGGATGTCACAGCTCACCTCCTCCTCCTGTACAATCACTGATAACACCTCTATATACAGAAGATAACACAGGATCCACCATTCACAATAGGTGATGTCACAGCTCACCTCCTTCTCCTGTTCAATAACTGATAACATCCCTATATACAGTAGATTGTTATGATCTGGTGGCTTAGGAGCAGCATGAGACGTGCTCTGGAGGAGGTGGCACCTATACTGACCGCAGACCCTGAACTTAACACAACAACTGGAAATAGCCGTGGGATGTTCCTAACACGGCCTAGACACCTCGACACAGCCGGAGGACTAGATACCCCTAAAGATAGAAACAGGAAAGCTATCTTGCCTCAGAGAAAATCCCCAAAGGATAGACAGCCCCCCACAAATATTGACTGTGAGAGGAGAGGGAAATAACATACGCAGAATGAAACCAGGATTTAGCAAAGGACAAAGGATAAATAGAAAAGACAGGACAGAGTACTGTGCGGTCAGTATTAAAATACTAGAAAATCCACCACAGAGAATACCAAAATCTCCACACCTAACTAAAGGCATGGAGGGTAAATCTGCTTCTCCAGAGCTTCCAGCTTGACTGAATAAATCCACACTGACAAAGCTGGACAAGAAAAAACATAGAAATGCACTGAACAATAAAGTCCACAGTACGTGGACTGCAAAAACCAAGCCAGGACTTATCTTTGATGATTTGGACAGAATAGCAGGAGAATCCAGGAAGAGATGTGAATCCACCAAGTAACAATGGACAACTGGCACTAACTAAAGGATCTGGCCAGACCGAACCCTCACCAGAGCCCCCAGGCCGATCAGGACGAGACAAATGAAAAGCACGAACCAAATCAGCCGCATGAACATCGGAGGCAACAACCCAAGAATTATCCTCCTGGCCATAACCCTTCCATTTGACAAGATACTGAAGCCTCCGCCTCGAAAAACGAGAATCCAAAATTTTCTCAACCACATACTCCAACTCCCCATCAACCAACACCGGGGCAGGAGGATCAACAGAGGGAACAACGGGCACCACATATCTCCGCAATAAAGATCTATGGAAAACATTGTGGATGGCAAAAGAGGCTGGAAGGGCCAAACGAAAAGACACAGGATTGATAATCTCAGAAATCTTATAAGGACCAATAAACCGAGGCTTGAACTTAGGGGAAGAAACCTTCATAGGAACATGACGGGAAGACAACCAGACCAAATCCCCAACCCGAAGCCTGGGACCAACACACCGACGACGGTTAGCAAAACGTTGAGCCTTCCCCTGAGACAACGTCAAATTGTCTACCACATGAGTCCAAATCTGCTTCAACCTGTCCATCACAGAATCCACACCAGGACAATCAGAAGGCTCAACCTGCCCTGAAGAAAAACGAGGATGGAAACCAAAATTACAAAAGAAGGGCGAAACCAAAGTAGCCGAACTAGCCCGATTTATTAAGGGCAAACTCGGCTAATGGCAAGAAAGCCACCCAATCATCCTGATCAGCAGACACAAAGCATCTCAAATAAGTTTCCAAAGTCTGATTAGTTCGCTCGGTTTGGCCATTTGTCTGAGGATGAAATGCGGAAGAAAAAGACAAATCAATGCCCAGCCTAGCACAAAAGGCCCGCCAAAACCTAGAAACAAACTGGGAACCTCTGTCAGACACAATATTCTCAGGAATGCCATGCAAACGAACCACATGCTGAAAAAACAACGGAACCAAATCAGAAGAGGAAGGCAACTTAGGCAAGGGTACCAAATGAACCATCTTAGAAAACCGATCACAAACCACCCAGATAACAGACATCTTCTGGGAAACAGGGAGATCTGAAATAAAATCCATAGAAATATGCGTCCAAGGCCTCTCAGGGACCGGCAAAGGCAAAAGCTACCCACTAGCGCTGGAACAGCAGGGCTTGGCCCGCGCACAAGCCCCACAGGACTGCACAAAAGAACGCACATCCCGTGACAAAGAAGGCCACCAAAAGGACCTACCAACCAAATCTCTGGTACCAAAAATCCCAGGATGGCCAGCCAACACAGAACAATGAAACAATGAACCTCAGAAATCACCTTACTAGTCCATCTATCAGGAACAAACAGTTTCCCCTCTGGACAGTGATCAGGTTTATCAGCCTGAAATTCCTGAAGCACCCGTCGTAAATCAGGGGAGATGGCAGAAAGAATCACCCCTTCCTTGAGAATACCAATCGGCTCAAGGAGTCCAGGAGAATCAGGCAAAAAGCTCCTAGAGAGGGCATCAGCCTTAACATTCTTAGAACCCGGAAGATACGAGACCACAAAATCAAAACGGGAGAAAAACAGGGACCATCGGGCCTGTCTAGGATTCAGCCGTTTGGCAGACTCGAGGTAAATCAGATTCTTATGATCAGTCAAGACCACAACACGGTGCTTGGCCCCCTCAAGCCAATGTCGCCACTCCTCAAATGCCCACTTCATAGCCAACAACTCACGATTGCCGACATCATAATTGCGTTCCGCAGGTGAAAACTTTCGGGAAAAGAAGGCACATGGTTTCATCAAGGAACCATCAGAATTCCTCTGAGACAAAACGGCCCCTGCCCCAATCTCAGAAGCGTCAACCTCAACCTGAAAAGGAAGAGAAACATCCGGCTGACGCAACACAGGGGCAGAAGTAAATCGGCGTTTAAGCTCCTGAAAGGCAGAAACAGCCGCAGAGGACCAATTAGTCACATCAGCGCCTTTCTTTGTCAAATCGGTCAGGGGCTTAACCACACTGGAGAAGTTGGCAATGAAACGGCGATAAAAATTAGCAAAGCCCAAAAATTTCTGAAGGCTCTTCACAGATGTGGGTTGAACCCAATCATGAATTGCCTGAACCTTAACAGGATCCATTTCTATAGACGAAGGAGAAAAAATGAAACCCAAAAAAGAAACCTTCTGAACTCCAAAGAGGCACTTAGACCCCTTCACAAATAAAGCATTATCACGAAGGATCTGAAATACCATTCTGACCTGTTTCACATGAGACTCCCAATCATCGGAAAAAATCAAAATATCATCCAAATATACAATCATGAATTTATCAAGATAATTGCGGAAAATATCATGCATGAAGGACTGAAACACAGATGGAGCATTAGAAAGCCCGAAAGGCATCACAAGGTATTCAAAATGGCCTTCGGGCGTATTAAACGCAGTTTTCCATTCATCACCCTGTTTAATACGAACAAGATTATACGCCCCTCGAAGGTCAATCTTAGTAAACCAACTAGCCCCCTTAATCCTAGCAAACAGATCAGAAAGCAAAGGCAAAGGGTATTGAAACTTGACCGTGATCTTATTCAAGAGGCGATAATCAATACAGGGTCTCAAGGAGCCATCCTTCTTGGCAACAAAAAAGAATCCCGCTCCCAATGGTGACGAAGATGGCCAAATATGCCCTTTCTCCAAGGACTCCTTAACATAACTCCGCATGGCGGTATGTTCTGGCACAGACAGGTTGAAAAGTCGGCCTTTAGGGAACTTACATCCTGGAATCAAGTCAATAGCACAATCACAGTCCCTATGTGGAGGAAGGGAACTGGACTTGGGCTCATCAAACACATCCTGGAAATCTGACAAAAACTCAGGAATTTCAGAAGAGGGGGAAAAGGAGATTGACATCAAAGGAACGTCATTATGAACCCCCTGACAACCCCAACTAGTCACAGACATAGATTTCCAATCCAGCACCGGATTATGTACCTGTAACCATGGAAAACCCAGTACAATAACATCATGCAAATTATGCAACACCAGAAAACGACAATCTTCCTGATGTGCTGGCGCCATGCACATGGTCAGCTGTGTCCAAAACTGAGGTTTATTTTTAGCCAAAGGTGTAGCATCAATGCCCCTCAAAGGAATAGGGTTCTGCAAAGGCTGCAAGGGGAAACCACAACGCTTGGCGAATTCTAAGTCCATCAAGTTCAAAGCGGCGCCTGAATCCACAAACGCCATGACAGAAAATGACGACAATGAGCAGAACAAGGTCACAGACAAGAGAAATTTGGGCTGTACAGTACTGATGGTAACAGACCTGGCGACTCTCTTAGTACGCTTAGGACAATCAGAAATAACATGAGCAGAATCGCCGCAGTAAAAACACAACCCATACTGACGTCTGAATCCATGCCGTTCAGCTCTAGTCAAAATCCTATCACACTGCATAGGCTCAGGACTACGCTCAGAGGACAACGCCATCGTGTGCACAACTCTGCGCTCGCGCAAGCGCCGATCAATCTAAATGGCCAGAGACATAGAATCACTCAGACCAGCAGGCGTGGGGAACCCCACCATAACGTCCTTAACAGATTCAGAAAGACCCTTTCTGAAAATTGCCGCCAAAGCATCCTCATTCCATTTAGTGAGCACAGACCATTTTCTAAATTTCTGGCAGTATGATTCTGCCGCTTCCTGACCCTGACACAGGGTCAACAAGGTTTTTTCTGCATGATCCACTGAATTAGGTTCATCATACAATAACCCTAGCACCTGAAAAAGGGTGTCTACATTAAGCAAGGCCGGATTCCCTGATTCCAGGGCAAATGCCCAGTCCTGAGGATCACCACGCTGCAGAGAGATGACAATTTTAACTTGCTGAGTGGGATCACCAGAGGAACGGGGTTTCAGAGCAAAAAATAGTTTGCAGTTATTTTTAAAGCTCAAAAACTTGGACCTGTCCCCAAAAAACAAATCAGGAGTAGGAATTCTAGGCTCTAAAACCGGAGTCTGGACAACATAATCAATAATACCCTGTACTCTTGCAGCAAGTTGATCCACACGCGAAACCAAACCCTGAACATCCATGCCAGCGCCAAACTCCCGAACCACCCAGAGATTAAGAGGAAAGAGAAGACAAAGTAGACTGCAGAAAAAAAAATGGCTCAGCAATTTTCTTCCCTTCTTTTGAGATGCATTTGACTCATTGTTGGCCAGTTGTACTGTTATGATCTGGTGGCTTAGGAGCAGCATGAGACGTGCTCTGGAGGAGGTGGCACCTATACTGACCGCAGACCCTGAACTTAACACAACAACTAGAAGTAGCCGTGGGATGTTCCTAACACTGCCTAGACACCTCGACACAGCCGGAGGACTAGATACCCCTAAAGATAGAAACAAGAAAGCTATCTTGCCTCAGAGAAAATCCCCAAAGGATAGACAGCCCCCCACAAATATTGACTGTGAGAGGAGAGGGAAATAACATACGCAGAATGAAACCAGGATTTAGCAAAGGAGGCCAATCTAGCTAAATAGAAAAGACAGGACAGAGTACTGTGCGGTCAGTATTAAAATACTAGAAAATCCACCACAGAGAATACCAAAATCTCCACACCTAACTAAAGGCATGGAGGGTAAATCTGCTTCTACAGAGCTTCCAGCTTGACTGAATAAATCCACACTGACAAAGCTGGACAAGAAAAAACATAGAAATGCACTGAACAATAAAGTCCACAGTACGTGGACTGCAAAAACCAAGCCAGGACTTATCTTTGATGATTTGGACAGAATAGCAGGAGAATCCAGGAAGAGATGTGAATCCACCAAGTAACAATGGACAACTGGCACTAACTAAAGGATCTAGCCAGACTAAATAGCCCAGTCAGAATTGGTAATAAGTGGAACCACCTGATGGCTGCTGAAATCCAAAGGAGCAGCAGTACCACTTATAACCACCGGAGGGAGCCCAAGAGCAGAATTCACAACAGTAGATAACACAGGATCCACTATTCACAATAGGTGATGTCACAGCTCACCTCCTTCTCCTGTTCAATGACTGATAACACCTCTATATACAGAAGATAACACAGGATCCACCATTCACAATAGGTGATGTCACAGCTCACCTCCTCCTCCTGTACAATGACTGATAACACCTCTATATACAGTAGATAACACAGGATCCACTATTCACAATAGGTGATGTCACAGCTCACCTCCTCCTCCTGTACAATGACTGATAACATCTCTATATACAGTAGATAACACAGGATCCACCATTCACAATAGGTGATGTCACAGCTCACCTCCTCCTCCTGTACAATGACTGATAACATCTCTATATACAGTAGATAACACAGGATCCACCATTCACAATAGGTGATGTCACAGCTCACCTCCTCCTCCAGTACAATGACTGATAACACCTCTATATACAGTAGATAACACAGGATCCACTATTCACAATAGGTGATGTCACAGCTCACCTCCTCCTCCTGTACAATGACTGATAACATCTCTATATAGAGTAGATAACACAGGATCCACCATTCACAATAGATGATGTCACAGCTCACCTCCTCCTCCTGTACAATGACTGATAACATCTCTATATACAGTAGATAACACAGGATCCACCATTCACAATAGATGATATCACAGCTCACCTCCTCCTGTACAATGACTGATAACACCTCTATATACAGTAGATAACACAGGATCCACCATTCACAATAGGTGATGTCACAGCTCACCTCCTTCTCCTGTTCAATGACTGATAACATCCCTATATACAGTAGATAACACAGGATCCACCATTCACAATAGGTGATGTCACAGCTCACCTCCTTCTCCTGTACAATGACTGATAACACCTCTTATATACAGAAGATAACACAGGATCCACCATTCACAATAGGTGATATCTGCTGTATACACAGCTGTTATCAGTCATTGTACAGGAGGAGGTGAGCTCCTCCTCCATACCCCAATATGCAGCACTGGAGAGGATGCCGCCATGAAGAGCGCGGCCGGATACAGCAAAGCAGTAATGCCAAAAAAAATCATAAAAGAAAAAACTCCCAATCTGAACCTGCACAGCCCGACTCTCATACTAAGGCCATATTCTAATTCCCATCTAGGGAACATTACTGCTCCGCTGGAAGCAGCGGCAGATGTGTCGTCCTCCCCAGGGACTGATTACAGCAGATGTCGCTGGGCTTGGATGTGTGCGCAGAGGGTCTCTGGGGGGCTCCACATACCGGCAGCGTGTTGCTGAAGGTGGTATTGTAGGCACAGGAGCGCAGGGAGGACGCCTGCAGGCAGCTCTCGAACATCTGCAGAGACTCGTTCACTTTGTCGTTAAAATCCTCCGCTGACTTGTTTGCAATAGCGAAGTACAAATAATCGGAATAAAGCCTGCGAGGAGAGAGAACGGCACAATCAGCGGAGAAGGGAGGTCCGCAGCCCTCCATAAGGCTACGTTCACACTGCAAAAACCAACCAGATTAGAAGGAATAAGACCTGTTAGCCCCAGACGGCCTGCTTGCTGATGGTTTCCACTTTGCAATTGCATTGAATGAAAAGAAATAAAAACATGTCTGTATTACTGTTTTTTTAATTTTCCACAACTAAATGCCTATATTTGTTAATTTCTTTACATTGCCGATATCACCTCCATCAGTAGTTAAAGGGAATCCGACAGCAGGTTTTTCTTATGTAATTTGAAAGCGACACGATGTAGAGACTGAGACCCTGATTCCAGCGATGTGTCACTTATTTGGCTATGTGGTGTTGTTTCAATAAAATCAGTGTTTTATCAGCAGGGAATTATCACTATAGGACTAGGCGTCTCGTGCCTCCTGGTCCAAACACGCCCCCACCACTGATTGGCGGCTTTCTGCTGTGGGCGGGGTTATACACAACTCAGTATTCTGAGCTCCGATAGATCTGCAGCAGAGAAAACTGTGATTCTATCATAACTGCTGCACCAGGTAAACTAAGTGATATATCACTGGAATCAGGGTCTCTGCCCCTACACCATGATGCTGTCATATTACATAGCCAAAAAACCATTGATAGATTCCTATAGTTTGGAGAAAGGAAATCTAAATTGTTTATAGATGATAAATCTCTGCCAAGTGATAAAAATCATCCAAAAATACATCTAAACACAACTGACTGCCAAACGTTATTATTTTCTTCTCTGAGGTTGTCAGTTCAGTAAATCAGCAGTCATTAGTACTTTAACTTTTTATGTTGTTGCCTTTAAGTCATTATTAATAAAGAAAACTCTATTTTATTCAGTGCTGATGTATAAAAATCGGACGTCATACAGATGAGACACGGAAGGAAAATCTGGCTGCTGATCTACTGCACTGAGAACTATAATGTGATGATCTCACAGAAGAAAATGATAATGTTTGGTGGCCAGTTGTGCTTAGAAGACCCTGATTCCAGTGATATATCACTTACTTAACTGAGTGCAGCAGTTGTGATAGAATCAAAGTTGTCTCTGCTGCAGAACTAGCAGAGCTCAGAATGCTGAGCTGTGTATAACCGCACCCACATCACTGATTGGCTGCTTTCGGTGTACACTGTGCATAGCCAAAAAACTGTCAGTGATGGGGGCGGGGATGGACCAGGAGGGACGAGGCAGCTAGTCTTGTAGTGATAATCCCCTGCTGATAAAACACTGATTTTATTGAAACAACAAGTAAGTGACACATTGCCAGAATCAGGCTCTCTTCCCCTACATCATGCTGCTCTCTGATTACACAGCAAAGACCTGCTGACAGATTGCCTTTAAGTACTGACGGAGGGGATATCGAGAACATAAAGAAATGAATAAATATATGCATTTAGTCATGGAAAAGAAAAAAAAAGGAAAACAGCAGATCTGTAAAATCTTTGTTTATAATCAATAATCGCTTATATAATCGCTAATCGCTTTTATAATAACACAATATCACACTTTGCACCAGGTAACATGGGATTAAGAATTGTTGAACCTCTCCACGGGGTCCCGCAGGATGACAATGAACTTGGCTCTTGGCTGGAAGGCATGGATGAAGTCCTGGATGAGCACCGGCGGCTCCGTGTTGGTGACATTGTCGTAGAAGTAAGACCAGGCACTGTTGTCCCACATGGTAGACGCACTGGCTTCTCCTATGTATAGGAGAATTTTATATATATATCATTATTGCAGTGATCACAAGCATCATTGTGCCACGTCTTCTGCAGTCTCCTACCTGTGAGGATCTGATCCGTCGGACCTGAATCAGCCAGCAAGTCTTCACTGTGAAAATCTTGGATTTTTTGGGCTGCCATGTCAAAAAGGTCCAGGTAATCTTCTACTGGATACGGTTTGTGGAAAGGCTCCTTTAATCTCACAATGCCTTAAAAACAGAAAATATGTGACAATGACGTTCTGTAAAGTCAGGGAATTCTATCAACACTGGGCGAGACGTCTCCTCCGGATCTACACTTTGTAGGAGAAGAGGTGCACAACGTTTTCTAAAATCAAGAGCCACCAAATCAAAGGACATGATAAAAAGGGTATTCCCATCTACAATATGGATGCTATGGAGCAATATATACTATAAGTGATGACACAAGTCTCTCCTCTCAGGCTGATGAATAGGGGGTCAGGTGGTCTCAATCTCCCATTGTATGAGGGTCTCAGAGGAACTCCCACCGATCAGACATTTATGACTACTCCTGAAGATATAGACAAAAAGTTTCATACAGAAATACTCCAATGACTGTGTTAAAATAAAGGCATAAGCAGCTAGGGCATGACAAAAGGTTTTAAAGGGCACTAAAAACAATTAAAATAATAAATATGCCACCCGTTCATAGCCTTTTCAGGCTTGCGATATTCATGCAGGAAGCACAGTAAAGCATGGCAGTGGCTTATTGATGTCTATACTAAAGCATGGCAGTGGCTGAGTGATGCCTACAGTAAAGCATGGCAGTGGCTGAGTGATGCCTACAGTAAAGCATGGCAATGGCTCAGTGATGCCTACAGTAAAGCATGGCAGTGGTTCAGTGATGCCTACAGTAAATCATGGCAGTGGCTCAGTGATGCCTACAGAAAAGCATGGCACTGGCGCATTGATGCCTACAGTAAAGCATGGCAGTGGCTCAGTGATGCCTACAGTAAAGCATGGCAATGGCTCAGTGATGCCTACAGTAAAGCATGGTAATGGCTCAGTGATGCCTGCAGTAAGGCATGGCAATGGCTCAGTGATGCCTACAGTAAAGCATGGCAATGGCTCAGTATGCCTACAGTAAAGAATGGCACTGGCTCATTGATGCCTACAGTAAAGCATGGCAGTGGTTTAGTGATGCCTACAGTAAATCATGGCAGTGGCTCATTGAAGCCTACAGTAAAGCATGGCATCGGCTCAGTGATGCCTACAGTAAAGCATGGCACTGGCTCATTGATGCCTACAGTAAAGCATGGCAGTGGCTGAGTGATGCCTACAGTAAATCATGGCAGTGGCTCACTGATGCCTACAGTAAAGCATGGCAATGGTTCAGTGATGCCTACAGTAAAGCATGGCAATGGCTCAGTGATGCCTACAGTAAAGCATGGCAGTGGCTCATTGATGCCTACAGTAAAGCATGGCAATGGCTCAGTGATGCCTACAGTAAATCATGGCAGTGGCTCATTGGTGCCTACAGTAAAGCATGGCATCGGCTCAGTCATGCCTACAGTAAAGCATGGCAGTGGCTGAGTGATGCCTACAGTAAAGCATGGCACTGGCTCAGTGATGCCTACAGTAAAGCATGGCAATGGCTCAGTGATGCCTACAGTAAAGCATGGCAATGGCGCAGTGATGCATACAGTTAAGCATGGCAATGGCTCATTGATGACTACAGTAAAGCATCTTAGTGGCTTGGTGATACCCTGGAGCTACTTTTCTTCCTCTGTTACTGGAAACTTGTAGCACGTGAAAGTAAAATGGATTTAATGAAGTATCAGGGAATGCTATGAAACAACATCATGTCTTCCATGATGAAGATGAAGCATGGGCTCCATTGGACCTCCTCTCAGGAACAAGAGTGCCTTAAAGTCCACCAAGATTTGGTCTCAGAAGAAGCCCTGGAAGATTCTGTATTAACTTGAGCCCCATAGAAAATGACATGGTTAGTGATTTCAGCTCTGAAGCCTGCAGAATTGTGAATACAGCTTAGGCCTCTGAGGGCATGTTTAGATGGCTGTATTATCGGTCCGAGTGCGATCCGACAATGTTATTCTATGGTGCCGTGTACATGCCCAATTTTTATTTTCGGACAGAGTCTGTCTGGGGACAAAAAATCGCAGCATGTCCAAGTTTGATCTGATATTCGGATCACATTCGGCCATGCAAGTCAGCGAGTCGGAGGAAAACAT
The DNA here is from genome assembly GCF_051348905.1 of Ranitomeya variabilis. Taxonomy (NCBI): domain Eukaryota; kingdom Metazoa; phylum Chordata; class Amphibia; order Anura; family Dendrobatidae; genus Ranitomeya; species Ranitomeya variabilis. Next base: position 48,105,964 of record NC_135235.1, on the reverse strand, counting down.
TGGACTGCACTCGGATTACATCTGAGAGCAGTCCGATTTCTGCTCACTGATACAATGGAGATGAAGAAATTCTGTTCTCCATCTTCTCCTCATCTGACAAAATCGAATCGCACTATGCCGACACTCTGATCAGAGTTTGATCCGAGTGTCAGTGACATAATCAAGCTGATTCTCTCATCTGCACGAGACCTAATACTGCCAGTTGCGGTTCAGGACCAATATAAGTAAACCTCTTTGAGATGACCACAAAAAATTGAATTAAAAGTGTTCTTCTTGGGCAACGTTTCTTCAAAGAATCGGGTTTGTAATCCAGAGTACTTCTTGGGCAATGGTCTTTTTAAAGAAGATGGCCAGTATGCATGATATATGGTGGGACTAACAATCTGTCCTGGATAGGGACGTGGTCTTCTCATAGAGGCTTTAATGAAATCCACCATATTACAAATGTACTCCCAACCCTGTAGAGTCAGCGAGAAGCTGGCTGACAACCCCCGTCTGGAAAATCATTGATAAAACCATTACATAACTGCAAACGTATCTGACGTATAAATAGGAAACGTATCTATCTCACCAAAGCGTTTCCGCGTCCACCAGTGCGGCTCCTTGATAACCGAGAAGTGGACGTTCGGGTGGAGACGCAGGCGGTCGTACAGATCGGTAGTACCGCACTTGGGCTGTCCGATGATGTAAAAGTGTGGCAAACACCGCAGCCTGTAGTAACGTCCTTCTCTCACTGTGAGATGCGACCAGAACCTTCGCTTCATGTCCTCAAATATGTTGTGTAAACGCTTGGCGTATAAAGAATAGGCGTTGGTCCCATAGGGATCGCTGCTGTCATTTCCGCTGTAGTTTTGGTACCAGCAAGGACTGCGGCACGAGCGGAGGAAATGATGCGGTATCACCGAGAACAGCTAAAGGAAGAAAACAAAAAAACGTGATGACGAATATCTAAACATTGCGAAAAGTTTTCTAAAAGTTTCTAAAGTTTTCTAAAGTTGTGGACCGGTCACCCTTATACTTCCTGCAACTTTTCTAGAGTTCTCAATGACAAATCTGACTACTAATGCAGCAATAAAAGTTCTATACATCCGACAGGTACATAATATTTTAGGAAGGGGTTTAACAATTCTCTTTTACCACTCCAGACATGTCTATGCTAAGAACTACATTCATTTGTGTCTAAAAATGTCCCGTTTATATTACACATTATATCAAGGTGTGAAACATCCTACTGACAAGTGAACGGATAGCAGATTACTATATTTTATGTTTCCATGAGGAATAACTGAGGGTCAGCACTGATACTAGAAGCTTTGCCCCTTTAAAACTTATTGTGAAGAATTGTTTACATTTTTCTGTCTCCACATTCAAAGAGAAAAACCTTTTGGATCTCTTGGTTGACATCGCTTTTATGTGACGTGAGTTGTATATATCAATGTCCCCACTTAGGGGTTCACACTTTTATTTTAGGGGGAAGGAGAATTAAATTGAGGTACAGTATTTCAACACATGGCGTAAAAGAAATTCTATAGTTGGCATGAGTACAGTCATTTGCATCTGGAGGATCTCGAAAAGACATAGTTTTTTTTTTTTTTTGCTTGCCAGATTTTTCACCAGAGGCTTATAAGCCTCCTCACACTGGCATGCCGGTCATGTAACGTTCCACATGGAGAAACATTACCCCTTAGATCCCAGTCGGAGGCCTCTCATACCACCAAATTATATCTCATGCTTTGCACTGAAACAACGTGTCTGCAAATTGAGATTCTGATTTGGATTTTATCCTAAGTCATGTGGCAAGGCTTGTTAAAGAGTCGATATTGACTTTTAGGACTGCTATTTCCAATAGGTGGCGCTAAAGTTCTAGTCCTTTTCCTCTCTGAAGAGACAATTTGCATATTTAATTACCTAGTGCACCATTGTATGGCTTATAAGTCTCCTCACACTGGCATGTCACTCTCCACAAGAAGAAACGCGACTCTTTAGATCACCAGAGTTTTCACACTGATACTCCCACTGGCGTATAAAAAGGCGCAGATAGGATAACATGGAAGCATTCATAGACTCCTTTGTTTTTATCTCCTGTAACAATCACAAGCCGTTCACACTGGTACAAAATGCTCAGCTCTTCATCAGATCCATTATTAATGACTACTGTGACCGGTAATTTACCTGATGCTTAACAGTTCCCTGGTAATGAACATGTCTCAATAATGGCTCATTCAGATGTACGTTTTTTTCATGTACGAGTAAAACAGACCCATTATTTTGATCAGAATATTATCAATTTTTTCTCATTACTGGAGAAAAAAAAAATGTTTCTCCACCTTCTCCTTTCTGACAGTCTGAAAATCAGACCACACTCGGATGGCATCTGAGTGCAGTTCGATTTTTTTCACGGCCCTGCATTGTCGATTTTGATCCGACCCTTGGATCAAAATCGGTCATGTCTTCACGTATTTCCGCGAACCACGAAAAATCACGAATGCTATCCATGAATATCACTCGTATAAGAAAACCAGACATCTGAATGAGCCCTAATAGCTCTGCTAGATTAAGTGTGGTGTCTGGCATGCGTGATGTAGCAGCTCAGGCTGGAGGACTCCTCCGTGACACTTACATGAGGTTCATCTTGCTCCAGCTCGGTTATGGTTGGGATTCGTCGTGTTGTTAGTTGGATCTCCCCTTTATCCAGATAGGATTTCTCTACCTGAGGGGCACTGAAGCTACAGCCTTTAATGGATTGCATGGTCTCCTTTGGTCTTTCTGTTGCAGACTGGTTGGTGGTGAAAGCAAAGTCTCTCGAGAAGGATGCAGAGAGCGCCTGGATCAGATCCGATCTACCTCCAGACAGAGCATACGATGCAACCACCAATACGGTGATAATGAAAGCCAAAAGCAAACTGCACAAGGTTCTCCTGCCAAAGTTCCTCCAGAAGCTCCACATGTTGCTCCTGGGTGGTGGCATCCCTCTGGTGGAGTGTTAGTACGTAGCATAAGTCACTGCCAAGTCCACATTGCTGCATGGACCTCTCCTGAGATGGTAGCACCTAAAACCAGCGATGATGGTTGATGTGAGAAAATGGAAGACAGCAGGTATATTCAGGGGTGTCATCTGTGCTGGAGGACTCAGGACTATAGACGTCACTAGATTTCCCAGGGATCTTCATCATTCCTAATGTTTAAGTACCCTATAATGAGAAGAAAATATGGTCAGTGATGTTGGGGAATGTGGCCATATATCAACCCAGTGCCACCACCGCAACTTGTAATTCCCACAAGTATGTAATTGGTAAGTGGTAATTAATGACTAATATTACTAAAACTATGAATGAGTAATGTGTTTTCTGCTTCAACTTTATTTTGTAAGATTTCTTTTGCTACAATCATTAGAAGACACCATGTCAAGCTTGGAGAGCTCCTATGTGCCTAAAGAGTGGAAACCCCCCACAACCCCATTTTAGAAACTTTACCACTCAAGGAACTTATCTAGATGTGTGGTGAGTATTTTAAACCCCAGGTGCTTTATAACGTTGAGCGTTGAATATGTAAAAAAAAAAATCACATTACGCAGATAACCTATATGTGGGGGGTAACTTCTGTTTGGGTGCACGGCAGGGCTCAGAAAGGATAGAGTGTTGTTTTGGAACGCAGATTTTAATGGAATGTTCTGCAGGTGTCATGTTGCTTTTGGAGAGCACCTGATGTGCCTAAACAGTGGAAACCCCCCACAAGTGACCCCATTTTGGAAACTAGACCCCTCAAGGAACTTATCTAGATGTGTGGTGAGCACCTTGAAGCCCTTTGTGCGTGACAGAAGTTAATGATGAGCCATGAAAAAATGTAAAAAACTAAAATTTTGTTCCCACAAAAATGTTCTTTTAGCCCCCAATTTTTTATTTTCACAAGATTAACAGGGGGAAAAAGACCCAAATTTTTTTTGTGCAATTTCTACTGAGTACACCAATACCCCATATTTGGTCAAAAACTACTTTTGAGGCATGGTGCAATGCTCAGAAGGGAAGAAGCGCCATATTGGAGTCCAGATTTTGCTGGACTGGTTTGAGAGTGCCATGTCACACCGGTAGAGCCCCTGAGGTGCCAGGATAGCAGAACCCCCATATGTGACCCCATTTTACAAACTACACCTATGAATTAATTCATCCATGGGTGCAGTGATCATATTGACACTATAGGTATGTCACAGAATTTTATACCATTGGGCAATGAAAAAATAATAATGACATTTTTACCACCAAAATTTTGTTTTAGCCCCAGATTTTACAGTTTCACACTGGGAAAAGAGTAAAAAGTGACACCAAAATTTGTCCTACAATTTCTGCTGAATGTGGAAATAACCCATATGTGGCTGTACAATACTGCTTAGATATACGGCGAGACTCGAGAGGGACGTAGCGCTATTTTCCACCTTTAGCGCAGATTTAGCTAGAATAGTTTGCGGACTCCATATACAGAGCCCATAAGTGCTAGATGAGCAGAATCCCTCAAGTGACCCCATTTTGGAAATTATACCCCTTTAGAAATGTATCTACAGGTGTAGTGAAAATTGCAAACTGCCGTTGTAGTTACCAGTACGCTGTAGTGACCAGTTCGTTATGCCCAGCTCATGCTTCTGGAGACATGCACCCGTAAGTTATGCTGGCTCTCATCACTACAGAAATGCCAAACATGTGGATGCTATATATGGTTTAGGCACACTGGGGCTCAGAAGGGAGGGGGCATTTGGATTTGGGAGCGCAGAATTTGCTGAATTTCTTTTGGGGGACAAGAAGCTATAGAGCTTTTCCAGAGCCTTTGTACTACCAGTAACGTGGAGGCCCCCTATTTTTCTGTTAACAGACGACAGACCTGAGTGGGGACTTTTTTATTGATTGAGTTGAAGCTTTTATTGGGAACATTTTACATAACATTTGGGATCACAGTTATCCGGCACTCTACGCTGAGCACTTACATCAGGGTTTCCATCTAAATCTCCGAGTGATGTGATTCAGATGAAACCCCCAAGGGATCCATTCACTATAATGATGCAGCAGAGTTACTCTGGACTCCGCCTGGCCTCTGTTCAGCGTTGTCCTTTTCAGAGGTGCACAAAACTATGGACTGCACTTTTATGCACGCCTAAAAAGACGGACACCAGCGGATAGCAGGTCAGACGACATGCACAGTGCCTCCACCTACCTTGTTATAGGGAATCTTCCACCGGGGGTTCTATCTGAAACACGTATTTCAGAGATATACACGGAAACTCGGTGTAAGTGCTCAGTGCAGAGCGCAGGATAAATGTGAGCCGAGCCTTACTGCGATCTTTGGGAGGTAGAATGGAAAAATCAATAGTAGGTGAAGAATTTGTTTTATTTATTTTTTAAGGTGTATAAGTGATTAGATGACTTTATTCTTCAGGTCGGTTCAGTTACAGCGATACAAGATTTATATCGGGTTTTTATGTTTGACTGCTGTCACACACTGAAAGATGCTTCTTATTGCAAAAAATAGTTTTTGCATCGCCATATTTAGACAGCTATAATTTTTCGATATTTCAGCCAACAGAGTCATGTGATGGCTTTTTTTTTTGCGTTAGGCTATGTGCACACCTTGCGGATTTGCCTGTGGAATTTTCTGTGCGGATTCTGCATCTCTTGGCAGAAAACGAAGGTCAAAATCTGCGCTTTTTTAGCGGATTTTGTGCGTTTTTGTTGCGGATTCTGTGCGGATTTCATGCGTTTTTACCCCTGCGGATTTCTATTATGGAATGGGTGCAGAAACGCTGCAGATCCGCACAAAGAATTGACATGGTCCTTTTTTAGTCCGCTGCGTTTTCTGTGCGGAATTTTCCACAATATTAGCACCGCATTTTTTTTTTGCCATTGATTTACATTGTACTGTAAATCACTTGCGGATCTGCAGCGTTTCTGCGAGGAACAAACTGCTGCGGATCCGCAGGAAATCTGCAACGTGTGCACATACTCTTACAAGTTAGCATTTTTATTGCCCAAAAAATGGGCACATGTCATTTTTTTATTGCTTTTTATTCCGATTCTTGGGAGGCAAAATGAACAAAAACCAGCAATTCTGGAATTTTTTTGGGGGGGGTGGGGTGGGGTTATGCTGTTCCGCGTATAGTAAAGTTGCTAAGGCAGCTTTATTCTTCTGGTCAGTACGATTCCAGTGATACCTCATTTATATTTTTTTATGTTTTGGCACTTTTACTCAATAAGATCAATTTTATAGAAAAAATTATTATTTTTGTATCGCTTTTTTCTGAGAGCTATAACTTTTTTATGCTGTATGGCAGCTTGTTTAATGCGGGACAAGATGATGTTTACAGACGTACCATTTTTATGTAGATTGGTCCTTTTGAACTCGTCATCGGGGTTACCTAAGGCCATGTGCACACGTTCAGGATTTCTTGCAGAAATTTCCTGAAGAAAACCGGAAATTTTCTGCAAGAAATCCCCTTTTTTTTTCCGTTTTTTTTGCGTTTTTTTAGCATTCTGCAAGCGTAATTAGCTTGCAGAATGCTAAAGTTTTCCAAGCGATCTGTAGCATCGCTTGGAAAACTGACTGACAGGTTGGTCACACTTGTCAAACATAGTGTTTGACAAGTGTGACCAACTTTTTACTATAGATGCAGCTTATGCAGCATCTATAGTAAAAGATAGAATGTTTAAAAATAATAAAAAAAATAAAAAAAATGCTTATACTCACCCAGACATCTCCTCAGCGGCGTCCGTTCCTCTTCCTATAGCTGCTGTGCGCGCAGGACCTTCCATGACGTCGCGGTCATGTGAGCGGTCACGTGAGCAGTCACATGACCGCTCACGACCAATCACAAGACAGTGACGTCATCACAGGTCCTTCACCGCACAGCAGCTATAGGAACCGAAGCGGCAGCATGCAGCGGTGAGGCGGGAAGACATCGAGGGTGAGTATAGGACTATTTTTTATTTTAATTCTTTTATTTTTTACCAATTATATGGTGCCCAGTCCGTGGAGGAGAGTCTCCTCTCCTCCACCCTGGGTACCAACCGCACATAATCTGCTTACTTCCCGCATGGTGTGCACAGCCCCGTGCGGGAAGTAAGCAGATCAATGGACTCCTAGGTGTGCAGAATCCCCGCAATTCCGCATTTTTAATGAACATGTTGCTTTTTTTTCCGCGATGCGATTTTTTCGCGGAAAAAAATCGCAACATTTGCACAAAAAAATGCGGAATACACTGTAAATAATGGGAGGCATATGTTAGCGTTTTTTTCGCGTTTTTATCACGTTTTTATAGCGAAAAAAACGCGAAAAATCCTGAACGTGTGCACATGGCCTAAAGCTTTCCAGGTTGTTATCAATCATGTGGTGAGATTCCATGCCATTCTTTTGAACATAGGGAGGTGCAGCTTGTCTCCAAATTCAGGAAAGTGTTTTGTAAGTAATTGATTGACTTGTCGTTTTCCTCTACTTACCATCCTGAAACCAAGGATGGACAAATCAATTGTTGGAACAAATTTTAAGATATTTTGTTGGTGCTCAGCAGGAGGACTGGTCCTTATTCTTAGGCTGCCGTCACACTAGCAGTATTTGGTCAGTATTTTACATCAGTATTTGTAAGCCAAAACCAAGAGTGGGTGATAAATGCAGAAGTGGTGATGGTGACGTGTTTCTATTATACTTTTCCTCTAATTGTTCCACTCCTGGTTTTGGCTTACAAATACTGATGTAAAATACTGACCACATACTGAACGTGTGACTGCAGCCTTAAACGGTAGAGCGCTGAGGAATATGTTGGCGCTATATAAATAAAGATTATTATTATTATTATTATTATTATTATTACCTCTTGCTGAGTCTGCCTTTAACAGTCAGATTAACCAGTCTACTAGAACCTCAACTTTTTTTGTAATTATGGTTTTCATCTCCATTTTGCTGAATTCTCGAGGATGAGTTTTGGTTGTCCTAGAGTAGCGGTTGCCACAGAGAAACTTGGGGATGTCGGGAGGGAGGTTCAGAAGAATATTGGGGTGGCTCAGCGCCGCGAGAAACGTAAGGCTGATAGGAAGCTTTCAGGGGGCCCCATATTTAAGGTTGACGATAAGGTCTGGGTATATTCCAAAAGTATTAAATTGAAAGTGCCATCAACGAAGTTGGGTTTTAAGTTTTTTGATCCATATTAGATTTTGGAGGTAGTTAACCCGGTGGCTTTCAGATTAAAACTCCCTCCATTTTTTCGCATTCCAAATGTATTCCATAAATCACTTTTAAAAGAGGCTGTCCCCTGGGTTTTATCTCCTTCATCTCTGCCTCCACTGGTTTCTGTTAATGACAGTTTAGAGTTTGAAGTGCAAAAGATTGTTGATTCTTGGAAAGTCCGCAATTCCCTCCAGTACCTCATTCATTGGAGAGGTTACGGACCTAAGGAGAGATCCTGGGTCCCTGCTCGAGCTGTAAATGCCGATCGTTTGGTCAGGGCCTTCCATCGCAAGTTTCCTGGGAAACCTGGGGGTCCAGTGGCCCCCCTAAAAGAAGGGGTACTGTTACGAACGATTACTCCTCTCGGTGAATTATTGTTTTGCTGCCCTATGGAAACTGGGTAATGCTGAGTTGTCTGTGCTTTGATAGCTTGGCTGTCTAATCTGAGACTGGGAGGTGCGGGACTTACTCCAGGTGTTCTGTGTTCTGGAAATTGTCCAAGCTATTTAACTGAGCTGTTTGCCTCTGATCCCTGTTAGACATAGTTTGTGTTTCCTGGTGTTATCCTGATTCTGTTGCTCTGAGTTCTGGTCTTCCGCTGGCCGACCCGTGGACCGTGTTTTGACTATCCCTTTGTCTTTTTTCTTTTTCTTTGATCCGCTATCTCCTGGCAACTTGACCCCAGACCGTGACCTGACTTACGCTTTTGTCTTTTCCTTTGGTTTTCTACATGCTCTCTTGGAACTGATCCCAGAACATCAGACTTCTCTGCCTCACAATTTGTCTGTGAGTAGTAACTGTGTCACACTTGTGTCTACATTCACAAGCTGCAACCCTCTTATAATCTGTCAGTTTTTTGGTTATGTTTAGGGTGTATAAGGGTATTGTAACAGTCACTGGAAAAGTACTGGAGGGGATATATGTATCATTGAGGTTATTAGCTTCAGTGATATGAAGCTAGGAAAATGCTCCAGCACACTAAGTGCTGAGAGGGGCTAATCGGCCATGTTAAGTGCTAGGTTTAGTGAACAGCTGACGAGTGGGTGGGAGGCTGGTTACCCTACCCTAGGGTGGAGTCCAGAAGGTAAATACACAACCTTCTGACTTAACGTATTGGGTGTGCCTGGAGACCAGAGCTCCAGAGCTGTCTATGCTCGTGATAAGGAAAGTTAGACCTTTTTATGTTTGTTCCTGAGCAGACAGATGCAGTAGCAACACGAACTGTGCCATATGCTATGTTTTTCTGTTTTGTTTTCCTATTAGGCCAGAAGGGTATTTTTTTTTCTAACTCTGCACTAGTTTATGAAGTACCATTAATAAACCAGTGGGAGACTTAAAGAGACAGCATTCCTGTGTCTACCTCTATGTGCAGTCAAGTGAGCCGATCTACCACAGATGTTGTCTTTTCAGGATTGTCCACTTTGGTTAAAAAAAAGTAACGTGTCCATTCTTAAGTCATACTATTTTATACAATAGAAGTGCATTTTTCAGACTAACAATTTTATACAATATAAGTCCATTCTTCAGGCTCACTATTTCATACAATAGAAGTCCATTCTTCAGGCTCACTATTTCATACAATAGAAGTCGATTCTTCAGGCTCACTATTTCATACAATAGAAGTCCATTCCTCAGGCTCACTGTTTTCTACAATATAAGTCCATTCCTCAGGCTCACTATTTCATACAATAGAAGTCTATTTTTCAGGCTCACTATTTCATACAATAGAAGTCCATTCTTCAGGCTCACTATTTTATACAATAGAAGTCCATTCTTCAGGCTCACTATTTCATACAATAGAAGTCGATTCTTCAGGCTCACTATTTCATACAATAGAAGTCCATTCCTCAGGCTCACTATTTCATACAATAGAAGTCCATTCTTCAGGCTCACTATTTCATACAATAGAAGTCCATTCTTCAGGCTCACTGTTTTCTACAATAGAAGTCTTTTCTTCATTCTCACTATTTTATACAACAGAACTCCATTCTTCAAGCTCACTGTTTTCTACAATATAAGTCCATTCTTCAGGCTCAATATTTAGGCCAAAATGTTAAAGGGCGGTATACCATGTATTAATTATAAATGTCTGCTCGACTATTAATAATCAATATTTGGCTAATACCTCACCTGCTACTAATCAGATTCCTATGCACTATATTCTACAACGGCGACTAAGATAAAACCAGTGTATCAATAAAAAGGTATTTATTACACACACGTCTACAGTTATAGGCTGGGGTCACACTTGGCGTAAGACAATACGCCACGTATTATACGTCCGTACTATGGCCGTAATATGGAGAAATGTTCCCAAAATATTGATCCGTAGTCAGGGTGTGTCAGCGTATTTTGCGCATGGCATCCTCCGTATGTAATCCGTATGGCATCCGTACTGCGAGATTTTCGCGCAGGCTTGCAAAACCGACATCTAATGGATTTATGTGCTCAAATGTTCATTAAAACATATATACAGTATATATATATATATGTATATATATGTCATTGAGACACATATATATATATATATTCTGTATTTAGATGTCATTCAACGCGATATCTGTGAAAAGTCGGTAATTCAATTGCCGGCTTTTCATTTCTCCTGCACAAACCCGACAGGATATGAGACATGGTTTTCATACAGTAAACCATCTCATATCCCCATTTTTTTGCATATTCCACACTACTAATGTTAGTAGTGTGTATGTGCAAAATTTCAGCGCTGTAGCTAAAATAAAGGGTTAAATGGCGGAAAAAATTGGCGTGGGCTCCCGCGCAATTTTCTCCGCCAGAGTAGTAAAGCCAGTGACTGAGGGCAGATATTAATAGCCAGGAGAGGGTCCATGGTTATTGGCCCCCCTGGCTAAAAACATCTGCCCCCAGCCACCCCAGAAAAGGCACATCTGGAAGATGCGCCTATTCTGGCACTTGGCCACTCTCTTCCCACTCCCTGTAGCGGTGGGATATGGGGTAATGAAGGGTTAATGCCACCTTGCTATTGTAAGGTGACATTAAGCCAGATTAATAATGGAGAGGCGTCAATTATGACACCTATCCATTATTAATCCAATTGTATGAAAGGGTTAAAAAACACACACACACACACACGATTTAAAAGTATTTTAATGAAATAAACACAGCGGTTGTTTTAATAATTTATTGCTCTCTCAATCCATCAGCAACACCCTCGCTTGGCAAAATAATAAACGCACAAGATACATACCCTCAGCTGAACCGTCACGTCCCACGAGGTAATCCATCTGAAGGGGTTAAAATAATTTACAAGCAGGAGCCCTGCTAATGCAGCTGTGCTCCGTGCCTGTAATCCCCGGCGAATGAATGAAATGTAGGTCATTGACCTACATTTCCTTCAGTCGCGGTGATGCGCCCCCTGGTGGATGTCCTCATATGACCTGGAGCATGGGAAAAAGTTCCCAGGCTGCAGTTCACGAGAACATCCAGCAGGGGCGCATCACCGCGACTCAATGTAAGTACAGATCACTCTGCTTTCCTTTCAGCACCCGGGGATTACAGGCACGAGCGAGTGGTTTATCGCAGCTCATGCCTGTAATATTAGTTAACCCCTTCAGATGGATTACCTCGTTGGACGTGACAGTTCAGCTGAGGGTATGTATCTTGTGCGTTTATTATTTTGCCAAGCGAGGGTGTTGCTGATGGATTGAGAGAGCAATAAATTATTAAAACAACCGCTGTGTTTATTTCATTAAAATACTTTTAAATCATGTGTGTGTGTGTGTGTGTGTTTTTTAACCCTTTCATACAATTGGATTAATAATGGATAGGTGTCATAATTGACGCCTCTCCATTATTAATCTGGCTTAATGTCACCTTACAATAGCAAGGTGGCATTAACCCTTCATTACCCCATATCCCACCGCTACACGGGAGTGGGAAGAGAGAGGCCAAGTGCCAGAATAGGCGCATCTTCCAGATGTGCCTTTTCTGGGGTGGCTGGGGGCAGATGTTTGTAGCCATGGGGGGGCCAATAACCATGGACCCTCTCCTGGCTATTAATATCTGCCGTCAGTCACTGGCTTTACCATTCTGGCGGAGAAAATTGCGCAGGAGCCCACGCCAATTTTTTCCGCCATTTAACCCTTTATTTTAGCAGCTACAGCGCTGAAATTTTGCACATACACACTACTAACATTAGTAGTGTGGAATATGCAAAAAAAATGGGGATATGAGATGGTTTACTGTATGTAAACCATGTCTCATATCCTGTCGGGTTTGGGAAGGAGAAATGAAAAGCCGGCAATTGAATTACCGACTTTTCACTAACACCGCTGCGTATTTCTCGCAAGTCACACTGCTGGTCCGTGTGGAATCCGTATTTTTCTCGCCCCCATAGACTTTCATTGGCGATTTTTTTGCGCAATACGCTGACAAACGCAGCATGCTGCGATTTTGTACGGCCGTAGAAAGCCGTATATTACGGATCCGTAATATACGGCTGATAGGAGCAGCCCCATTGAGAATAATTGTGCCGTATGTAATGCGAGTTTTACGGACGTAGTTTCTGCGCTCTTACGTCCGTAAAACACGCATGTGTGACCCCGGCCATATATGTTACTAAATTATCACACTAACACCGTATACAATAATACAGAATACTAATATATAATTAACCCCAATATCCTAATTATCCTTCCCAGCCACTTAACTAAAACATACACACATTAATTACAGCTCACCCACCTATTACTAACTAGCCCTATGGGAGATAAAGGGTTAATTGTGATACTTAGCCAATCCTGCAGCTCCTTGGTGGTTGAGAGATATGGAGCAGGTTGCTGTGGATGGTGCCGAACAGGTGCAGGGCTGAAGCTGGCTGCTGGAAGAGAAGTCAGCAGAGACCCGTGGAGAAGCAGATGTGGTAGGGAGGTGAGTAGCAGAGGGAGGTGAGTAGCAGAGGGGGCTGCTCAGGGGGGACGTGGGGAACAGGGCTGCTATGGAGCAGAGGAGGAGACCAGCAGCAGGGCAGGCAGGAACACGTGGAGAGGAGCAGGGCTGATGCCGCAGAGGGGAGACACGTGGGACTGGGGCTGAAGAAGAGAGGACAGGATAAGAGCTGTGATGGCAGGGTGCAGGTAAAGAGTATACACTAGAAGTAAAAAAAAAACAAAAGCAGCAAAGAAATCGCAGAAACTACCTAGGAAACACTGACACTAGGATTTACATTCTTCTATTTCAGGAGCAGAAAAATGTAGTTTAACTGATCGCTTCATTAAATCACTGATTCCAAAGGATGGTGGAAATTTTCAGTTCATCTCTGTTTCATTCATTTAAAAAAAAAGCAGTATTTGGTTAGTATTTTACATCAGTATTTGTAAGCCAAAACCAGGAGTGGAACAACTAGAGGAAAAGTATAATAGAAACATACGCACCACTTCTGCACTTATCACCCACTCCTGGTTTTGGCTTACAAATACTGATGTAAAATACTGACCAGATACTGGTAGTGTGACGGCAGCCTTCTACAGACAGCCATGATTTTTCTGGTATGCAAAAAAAAGGGTACATTTCCATCACTGCTAGAATATGTTCACATTGCACCAGTTTTTCAGGCAGAAGATGTTTTGGGAAACTCCTTTCCTTTGCAATTGTAATCCTGAAGTGTCTTTTTTTCCGTATTTTACGGTTGTTTACTATGCATTTTATCAGTTTTTGTTCTTTTTTTCCTCTTACATTAGCAGCTTTTTTTTTCTTTTTTTTGCGTTTTTCAAACATTTTTTGGAACCCATAAAGCAATGAAGAAAACGCTTGGGAATCTTTATCTCCCAGTTTTTGCCATGGATAAGTAAAACATGTTTAGGGTATGTGCACACGTAGAATGATCCTCTGTGGATTTTTCCGCAGTGGATTTGATAAATCCGCAGGGCAAAAACAGCACGTTTTCCCTGCGGATTTATTGCAGGTTTTTGTGCAGATTCCACTGCGGTTTTACACCTGCGGTTTTCTATTATGGAGCAGGTGTAAAACTGCTGCGGATTCCGCACAAAGAATTGACATGCTGCCGAATATAAACCGCTGCGTTTCCGCGCGTTTTTTTCCGCAGCATGTGCACTGCAGATTGCGTTTCCCATAGGTTTACATTGTACTGTAAACGCATGGGAAACTGCTGCGGACCCGCTGCAGATCCGCAGCAAAATCCGCAGCGTGTGAACATAGCCTCATATGGGTAAATCACTCTCACATACAACTTTTAATTCTCTAAAGGGTTAATACTATCTCAGCAAGTTATCGCCTACAGTATCCACCCTCTCTCCAGCTGTGCCATAGACATTTAACCATACATACGGTCGATGGGATATTTAAGAGCCGTGTTCTCAGCATTTGAGTAGCTCCAAATCCTCAAACCCCCATCCATCATTGTGCTGCTTATCCTGCGGATACCTTGCTAAGTAGAGAATTTCTCCTTGAAGGACTTGTCCACCATTAGGAACATTTTTTTTTCTTAAATGGATATATTTGGGGCTAAAAGTCATATTTTTGCAACTGGTTTTCTTTAAAAAAAAAGTTGCACCATCTGTCTGCTATAGCCTCTGGATGCACTGTCTTTTGCTGGCTGCAGAATGGGTTAACTGAGAATTCATCAACGAGTTCATTCTCTTATCTGTCTTTTTCTGAGCTACTGTTACCTGATTTATTACCAAAGACCACATCAAAGTTGAATGTGCCTGGAAACAAAAGCCAAACGGTGCAAAATTTTTAATAAAATGCAAAAATTCTTTTTAGCCCCAAATAAACCCACTTAATAGACACAATGTATTGAGCATTATTATTTTTACATTATTTCCTTGCCTTACCCCAGCAGACATTGCCTTGCTTTACAGCACTGCAGTAAAAGGATGAAAAGAATAGAGACATAAAGCATATCCAGGCCGATGCTCAGCGCTGGGGGTGAGATCCTGCTGCACTGATCCTATGAATATTGCAGTTTTGGCAGCATGCATGAAATCACAATGGAAAGCTGTTTTTAAGACATCCGCTCACAGACGGTTCGTCAACCAGAAGGAATCCGAGCTGACGGTCCCCGACCTCCTCTCACCGCGCACACGCGCGATGCTCCCGGTGCACATCCGCCACTCCTAAGACTTCATTCCTCCTCGGTCGGCAAACAACCGTGCATGTTTTGGGAGTTGTGTAATTTACAGAAACCCATTACACAGGGGCGCGAGAATAATGCCATAATCTTATTTAATTTCATCATTTAACAAGCCCTGCTGCTATTTAATAGGCGCCATTCCGGTTAATTAAACGTCTCCCAGCGAGGATTTAACAGCAGTGTTGGAAGACGGAGTAAAGTATCGGCAATTACGCCGACCAGAAAGAAAATGGGAAATCAGACACACGTGCTCACGATCACCACAGATCAGCTTCCACTCACCTTGCTCATACTGATGTAGAAGAGCCCAGCCTGCCTGATGTACAGTGGTTTGCGAAAGTATTCACCCCTTGGCATTTTTCATGTTTTGCTACCTCTCGAGCTGGAATTTCAGTTTTTTTTTTACCGTTTGCTTCAATTCATGTAAAGAAATTGTCTACAACTGTGAACATTTGGTTTTCTTTTTCTTGTGAAGCAAACAACAAATAGGACAAAATAACCGAAAACTTCAGTGTGCATAAATATTCACGCCCCTAAGGTCAGTACTTTGTAGAGCCTCCTTTTGCGGCAATTATAGCTGCAAGTCATTTTGGCTTTCCACATCTTGCCACTGGGATTTTTGCCCCTTCCTCAAAGCAAAACTGCTCCGTCTCCTTCAAGTTACAGTAGATGGTTCCCTTTGGTGAACAGAAATCTTAAAGTTTGACCACAGATTCACAATTGATTAATGTCTGGGCTTTAACTAGGCCACTCCAAAACATTTACACGTGTCCCCTTAAACCACTCGAATGTTGCTTTAGCAGTAGGTTTTGGGTCATTGTCTTGTTGGAAGGCGAACCTCCGTAACAGTCTCAAATCACTGACAGACCGAAACAGGTTTTGCTCAAGAATATCCCTGTATTTTACACCATCCATCTTCCCCTCGACCATTTTCCCTGTCCCTGCTGCCAAATAACATCCCCACAGCATAATGCTGCCACTACCATGTTTCACTGTGGGGATGGTGTTCTTGGGGTGATGAGATGTGTTAGTTTCACGCCAGACATAGCATTTACCTTGGTGCCCAAAAAGTTCAATTTTGGTCTCATCTGACTGCAGCACCTTCCACCATACATTTGGGGAGTCTTCCACGTCTTTTGGCAAACTCAAAGCGATCTTTACAATTTTTGTGTGTAGGTAAAGGCTTTTTTTCTGCCCTCTCTCTCGTATGGACACATACTTCAGTCTCTGCTTGGGAATTCTGCAGCTTCTTCAGGGTTACCTTTGGTCTCTGTGTTGCCTCTCTGATTAATGCCCTCCTTGCCTGGGCTAAGGGTTTTGTTGGGCAACCCTCTCTTGGCAGGTTTGTTGTGGTACCATGTTCTTTCCATTTCTGATAATGGATTTGATGGTGTTCCTAGAGATCAGAGATTGGCATATTTTTTCATAACCCAACCCTGACTTGTACTTCTTAACAACTTTGTCCCTGGCTTGTTTGGAGATCTCCTTGGTCTTCATGGAGTTGTTTGGAGATCTCCTTGGTCTTCATGTTGTTGTTTGGAGATCTCCTTGGTCTTCATGGTGTTTGGTTATTGGTACCTCTTGTTAATGGTGTTACAGCCCCTGTGGTCTTTCAGAAAAGGTAAGGTAAAGTGTATATACTGACAGACCATGTCACACTTACATTGCACATAGGTGGACGTCCTGTCACTACGCATGTGATTTATGAAGATAATTGCTTGCACCAAAAATTCTTTGGGCCTCCATAACAAAAGGGTTGAATACATATGCACAATTACAATTTTTATTTATTTGATCCCCAAAATTTCATTTATGCTTATAATTTTCTTACTTCATTTCACCACCTTGACTATTTAGTGCGGATGCATCACACACAAATCGGATGACAGAAATATTTAAACACAGGTTGTAAAGTAACAAAATCGGTAAAAAGAAGCCAAGAGATAGATTGTAAAGGGAATGTGTCTGTCAGAAGGCTTTTGCTATGTAATCTGAGGACAGTATGAGGTACGGGTTAAAATACAGAATTCAAGGATGTGTCACATGTTAGCGTTTGTGCTGTTTACTTACAATGAAGGTTTTATCACCTGATGATTATCATTTCTGTGACAAGCTGGAGCGCGGGCTCTCATCTGACTCCACCCCCCTCCTGTGATAAGCAGCTCACTGTCTATAGGCAATGTATATACAGAGCCTGGTGTGGGCGGAGGCAGCTGTGGTGTAGGTGGGCTTAGTTTTCTCAGCTCTACTAAATCTAAAAAGTCTGATTGTGTCAGAACGGCTGCACCCCGTAAACTGAGTGATGCATTGCTGGATTCAGGGTCTTTTGGAATACATTATTCTGCACTCAGATAAAGTAGCAAAAACCTGCTGGCAGGGTCCCTTTAATTCTGGCTAATCCTACAAATTTACATTAGGAAGGAGTGGAGTAAGATCTAGATTCATATTAATGGAAGTCAATAGCAAAAGTGCACACTACCAAGGTCCAAGTATGGACTTAATGTCTGGACCTACCATTGTCTCCTACCCTGAATTCTACAACCACATATATGCCTACGAGACTGTTGACTTCAGATGAGGAGACGAGCCGCCGATCCGGACACCGACGTCCATAATCGGAAGTGTAAAACTGGCCTTACACAAACCATCATTATTATCATTGCACATGGAAGATGAAGAGTACATGACCCCGGTGCCCAGTTCTACCAAAGCTTCTCCATTCATTTTTTATGGGAAGCAAGCATTATATTTTCATACTTGACTGGTAATCATCTATCCCACGCTGCCTGTGAATGCATTGACACAGGTATCTATCAAGCAACAGTGACACTTCTTACAACCCAGATAAGTACAGCTACGACCTCTCAGTGCTGTGGCTCCTTCAGATTACTGGAGCAAAGCAGCGCACAGCATGGCTCGAACATTATTTTCCAGCTTCTCGTCTTAGTACAAACCACAATTAGGACTTAACCTACCTAAGGTAACCTACCCCGCACTGTCCTGTTATTGGAATCTTGTTATCATAAAAATATGTATTTTATCAATTAATCTCATCTGGGGTAAAGAATTACATAAAACTGGTGCAGCACAAGAAAAGTCTTGGAGATAGAAATAGGAGTTTTGGATTACAGAGGAGTTTAGGGATGTACTGTGATGCAGCACTGTGGTGAGGTTTGTTGGTGTAAGTGATAAGTTTAGATCGAATTCTATTGAATGAACAACCAGTGTAATGACTGGCACAGGGTGGAGGCATCGGTGCAACAGCTGGACAGAAAAAGTAGACTGACTGCTGAATTGATAGAATAGAAAGGGGAAGAACCTGAAGATCACCTCTTCCAACAAGCCTACAGCCTGCAGTGATCCTCAACCCACTGAACCACCGCACAACCTGCCCTACCCTCTCCTAGTGCACCCTCACCCATCCCCTGCAGACTGTGAGCCCTCGCGGGCAGGGTCCTCCCTCCTTATGTACCCGCGTGCCTTGTTTTTTGCTCATGTTTAATGTATTTTTCTATATTTGCCCTGTATTCACATGTAAAGCGCCGTGGAATAAATGGCGCTATAAAAATGTATAATAATAATAATGTCTCTGTAAAGAGTTAAACTGTTTTCACATTAGGAAACGATTCATTGCTATGGATTCTGTTGGGAGATTACGGTTTTATACCAAAAAGTATTGGTTCCCAAATAGAATCCATAAAACTACATTCTGAACTCTGGCGTCCTTTCTGGCGATATTCATCTCTATTGCGTGACACAGACTCTATTGGACTTTGAGGTCCTCAGTTAAAAAAATATATATTAGAAGGGCCTACCAAAATACAAAAGACGTAACTACCCAACAGAATGCTTAGTGGGGAGTATTTTCCTAATGTTCAGCCTTGTTTTTTTGAGCAGGCAAGTGTTTCAATATAAGAAAAAAAATAACAGAACCAACAGTAGGAAAGTGTTCTTTGCCAAAGAGTGGTCAATGACTGATATCTTCTGCCAAATACTGTGGAGACTCCTTCCGGAAGGTCACCTCCTTTCCCCCAGAGACCCTTTGATGACCTGGGAGAGTTGGCAAGTTTAAGTTATTCCCATGAGCTCAATTTGTTAAAAATGTCAAAGTACTTAAGTGCATCTGGTCCCATGCTCAGGTCTTATTGGGAAAACAACAACTTTCACCCTGAAAAGCTCCGTACAAATTGTTCCAAGCACAGCTACAGAATAGAAGTCAATGTGTTGAGTCAATGTCAGTGGATCCTCACATCCTGGAGAAGATCAGTGTGCTCACATTAGATCACTGACTCCTGTAGCTCACTTCTTGGCACACATTCACTTGCAATAAGAAAGTGGACCTTAGATGTGTCTCCAGCCACAGAGAGAGCAAAACAAACCCACCCTGTGGGGAAGTCAAGGAGCGGTCTATACATGTAATTACTGCAACAGCGCAGCTCTTGTGCTCCCCGCAAGGCTCGGTGCGAGGGACGAGGGCGAAACTTTCCAGCAATTGCTTTAAGAGAACCATTGAATTCTCGTGTTGAGGAGTGGATGGTGAACTTATTTTTGCAAGATGAGTATCCAAATCTATGAGCAGTCAGCACACATTAAGGCCGGCATCACACATGCGTGTTTTACGGACGTAAGAGCGCAAAAACTACGTGCGTAAAACTCGCATTACATACGGCACAATGATTCTCAATGGGTCTCGTCCTATCAGCCGTATATTACGGTTCAGTATTATACGGCTTTCTACGGCCGTACAAAATCGCAGCATGCTGCGTTTGTCAGCGTATTGCGCAAAAAAATCGCCAATGAAAGTCCATGGGGGCGAGAAAAATACGGATTCCACACGGACCAGCAGTGTGACTTGCGAGAAATCCGCAGCGGTGTTAGTGAAAAGTCGGTAATTCAATTGCCGGCTTTTCATTTCTCCTGCCTAAACCCGACAGGATATGAGACATGGTTTACATACAGTAAACCATCTCATATCCCTTTTTTGCATATTCCACACTACTAATGTTAGTAGTGTGTATGTGCAAAATTTCAGCGCTGTAGCTAGTAAATATAAGGGTTAAATCGCGGAAAAAATTGGCGTGGGCTCCCGCGCAATTTTCTCCGCCAGAGTGGTAAAGCCAGTGACTGAGGGCAGATATTAATAGCCTAGAGAGGGTCCATGGTTATTGGCCCCCCTGGCTACAAACATCTGCCCCCAGCCACCCCAGAAAAGGCACATCTGGAAGATGCGGCTATTCTGGCACTTGGCCACTCTCTTCCCACTCCCTGTAGTGGTGGGATATGGGGTAATGAAGGGTTAATGCCACCTTGCTATTGTAAGGTGACATTAAGCCAGATTAATAATGGAGAGGCGTCAATTATGACACCTATCCATTATTAATCCATTTGTCTGAAAGGGTTAAAAAAACACACACACACATGATTAAAAAGTATTTTAATGAAAGAAACAAACAGGTTGTTTTAATAATTTATTGCTCTCTCAATCCATCAGCAACACCCTCGCTTGGCAAAATAATAAACACACAATATACATACCTTCTGATGTCCTATCACGTCCCACGAGGTAATCCATCTGAAGGGGTTAACTAATATTACAGGCACGAGCTGCGATAAACCACTCGCTCGTCTCTGTAATCCCCGGGTGCTGAAAGGAAAGCAGAGTGATCTATACTTACATTCAGTCGCTGTGATGCGCCCCTGCTGGATGTTCTCATGAACTGCAGCCTGGGAACTTTTTCCCACGCTCCAGGTCATATGAGGACATCCACCAGGGGGCGCATCACCGCGACTGAAGGAAATGTAGGTCAATGACCTACATTTCCTTCATTCGCCGGGGCTTACAGACACGAGCACAGCTGCATTTGCAGGGCTCCTGCTTGTAAATTATTTTAAACCCTTCAGATGGATTACCTCGTGGGACGTGACGGTTCAACAGAGGGTATGTATCTTGTGCATTTATTGTTTTGCCAAGCGAGGGTCTGCAAATGGATTGAGAGAGCAATAAAATATTCAAACAACCGCTGTGTTTATTTCATTAAAATACTTTTTAATCATGTGTGTGTGTTTTTTAACCCTTTCAAACAATTGGATTAATAATGGATAGGTGTCATAATTGACGCCTCTCCATTATTATTCTGGCTTAATGTCACCTTACAATAGCAAGGTGGCATTAACCCTTCATTACCCCATATCCCACTGCTACAGGGAGTGGGAAGAGAGTGGCCAAGTGCCAGAATAGGCGCATCTTACAGATGTGCCTTTTCTGGGGTGGCTGGGGGCAGATGTTTGTAGCCACGGGGGGGCCAATAACCATGGACCCTCTCCTGGCTATTAATATCTGCCGTCAGTCACTGGCTTTACCGCTCTGGCGGAGAAAATTGCGCGGGAGCCCACACCAATTTTTTCCGCCATTTAACCCTTTATTTTAGCAGCTACAGCGCCCAAATTTTGCATACACACACTACTAACATTAGTAGTGTGGAATATGCAAAAAGAAATGGGGATATGAGATGGTTTACTGTATGAAAACCATGTCTCATATCATGTCAGGTTTAGGCAGGAGAAATGAAAAGCCGGCAATTGAATTACCGGCTTGTCACAGATATCGCGCTGAATTAAATATAAATACAGAATATATATATATATATATATATATATATATACACATACACTGTATATATGTTTTCCCGAACATTTGAGCACATAAATCCATTAGATGTCGGTTTTGTAAGCCTGCGCGAAAATATCGCAGTACGGATGCCATACGGATTACATACGGAGGATGCCATGCGCAAAATACGCTGACACACCCTGCCTACGGATCAATATTTTGGGAACATTTCTCTGTATTACGGCCGTAAAATAAGGACCGTATTGTCTTACGCCAAGTGTGACGCCGGCCTAATTATGGATATCGCTGTAGAAAACCCATACGCGTTAACTTTACTGTCATCAGCAATTAATGTTAACGGATTAAGTCATGAATAATTTAAATTAGATTATTTTTATTTCAAGAGTCATAAAAAAAAAAATAGCTAGAGAAGTCTGGAAAACAGCTGAAACCAAAAAAGTGGGATGACAGTACGGCTAGTAGTCTGGGTCTTAGGGCTCATTTCCACTGGCGAGGAAAACGGACGAGTGCAATCCGATAAAAAAAATCGGATTGCACTCGGACCAATGTTATTCAATAGGTGTCTTTTCATTTGCGATTTTTTTCTCAGCCGAAATCGGACTGAGAAAAAAAAATCGCAGCAAGCTGCGTATTGCTGCGATTCTCGGACGAGACTCGCCAGTGCAAGTCAATGGGTGCGAGAAAAAAATCGAACAGCACTCGCACCATGCGAGTACTGTCTGATTTTTACGCACCGGTGTCCTTTGAAAAGCCGGCAATTCAGAGCGGTGTACAGTAAAATCACACTGACAGGTTAGAATAGAGTAGATATATACACATAGAATGTGTATATATACATATATATATGTCAGTGAGACACCTATATATGTATATTTATATTTAATGCAGCACAAGATAGCATAAAAGCCGCTAATTCAATTGCCGGCTTTTTCTTTCTCCTTCCCAAACCCGACAGGATATGAGACATGGTTTACATACAGTAAACCATCTCATATCCCCCTTTTTTTTGCATATTCCACACTACTAATGTTAGTAGTGTGTATGTGCAAAATTTCGGCGCTGTAGCTATTAAATTTAAGGGTTAAATCGCGGAAAAAATTGGCGTGGGCTCCCGCGCAATTTTCTCCGCCAGAGTGGTAAAGCCAGTGACTGACGGCAGATATTAATAGCCAGGAGAGGGTCCATGGTTATTGGCCTCCCCGTGGCTAAAAACATCTGCCCCCAGCCACCCCAGAAAAGGCACATCTGGAAGATGCGCCTATTCTGGCACTTGGCCACTCTCTTCCCACTCCCGTTGTTATGACCCCAGTGGACAGGGTCTCAGAGGAACGTGTAAGTCTGCTATATACAAAAATCCAGCTCATAGGGCTGTGGTAACTGGGTTGACCAAATAGCTACTCCTAACGCCAACACTAGAAGTAGCCGGGGATCATGCCTACGGTGATCGCTAGATGACTCGCGCCAGCCGGAGAATCTAACTACCCCTAGGAGAAGAAAACAAAGACCTCTCTTGCCTCCAGAGAAAGGGACCCCAAAGCAAGATACAAGCCCCCCACAAATAATAACGGTGAGGTAAGAGGAAATGACAAACACAGAAATGAACCAGGTTCAGCAAAGAGAGGCCAGCTTACTAATAGCAGAATATAGCAAGATAACTTATCTGGTCAACAAAAACCCTATAAAAATTCCACGCTGGAGATTCAAGAACCCCCGAACCGTCTAACGGTCCGGGGGGAGAACACCAGCCCCCTAGAGTTTCCAGCAAAGGTCAGGATACAGATAGGAACAAGCTGGACAAAAATACCAAACAAAACAAAAGCAAAAAGCAAAGAAGCAGACTTAGCTTGAAAAACAGGAACCAGGATCAGAGGACAAGAGCACAACAGATTAGCTCTGATTTCAACGATGCCAGGCATTGAACTGAAGGTCCAGGGAGCTTATATAGCAACGCCCCTGAACTAACGGCCCAGGTGAGGATATAGGAAAAGACAGACGCTCCAGAGTCAAATCACTAATGACCACTAGAGGGAGCAAAAAGCAAAATCACAACAGTACCCCCCCCCCTTAGTGAGGGGTCACCGAACCCTCACCACGACCACCAGGGCGATCAGGATGAGCGGCGTGAAAGGCACGAACTAAATCGGCCGCATGAACATCAGAGGCGACCACCCAGGAATTATCTTCCTGACCATAGCCCTTCCACTTGACCAGGTACTGAAGCCTCCGCCTGGAGAGACGAGAATCCAAGATCTTCTCCACCACGTACTCCAACTCGCCCTCAACCAACACCGGAGCAGGAGGCTCAGCAGAAGGAACCACAGGCACAACGTACCGCCGCAACAAGGACCTATGAAACACGTTGTGGATAGCAAACGACACAGGAAGATCCAGGCGAAAGGATACAGGATTAAGAATTTCCAATATCTTGTAAGGACCAATAAAACGAGGTTTAAATTTGGGAGAGGAAACCTTCATAGGAACAAAGCGGGAAGAAAGCCACACCAAATCCCCAACACGTAGTCGGGGACCCACACCGCGGCGGCGGTTGGCAAAGCGCTGAGCCCTCTCCTGTGACAACTTCAAGTTGTCCACCACAAGATTCCAGATCCGCTGCAACCTATCCACCACAGAATCCACCCCAGGGCAGTCAGAAGGTTCCACATGACCCGAAGAAAAACGAGGGTGGAAACCAGAGTTGCAGAAAAACGGCAAAACCAAGGTGGCGGAACTAGCCCGATTATTAAGGGCAAACTCAGCTAACGGCAAGAAGGTCACCCAATCGTCCTGATCAGCAGAGACAAAACACCTCAAATAAGCCTCCAAAGTCTGATTAGTTCGCTCCGTCTGTCCATTAGTCTGAGGATGGAAAGCAGACGAAAACGACAAGTCAATGCCCATCCTACTACAAAAGGATCGCCAGAATCTGGAAACGAACTGGGATCCTCTGTCTGACACAATATTCTCAGGGATGCCGTGCAAACGAACCACGTTCTGGAAAAACACAGGAACCAGATCGGAAGAGGAAGGCAGTTTAGGCAAAGGAACCAAATGGACCATCTTGGAGAAGCGATCACATATCACCCAGATAACAGACATGCCCTGAGACACCAGAAGATCAGAAATGAAATCCATGGAGATATGTGTCCAAGGTCTCTTAGGGACAGGCAAGGGCAAGAGCAACCCGCTGGCACGAGAACAGCAAGGCTTAGCTCGAGCACAAGTCCCACAGGACTGTACAAATGACCGCACATCCCTAGACAAGGAAGGCCACCAAAAGGATCTGGCCACCAGATCTCTGGTGCCAAAAATTCCTGGGTGACCTGCCAACACCGAGGAATGAACCTCGGAAATGACTCTGCTGGTCCACTTATCAGGCACAAACAGTCTGTCAGGTGGACAAGAATCAGGCCTATCAGCCTGAAATCTCTGCAACACACGTCGCAGATCAGGAGAAATAGCTGACAAGATAATACCATCCTTAAGAATACCAACAGGTTCAGCGACTCCAGGAGCATCAGGCACAAAGCTCCTGGAAAGAGCATCGGCCTTCACATTCTTTGAACCTGGTAAATACGAGACAACAAAGTCAAAACGGGAGAAAAACAATGACCAGCGGGCCTGTCTAGGATTCAGGCGTTTAGCAGACTCGAGATACATCAGATTTTTGTGATCAGTCAAGACCACCACACGATGCTTAGCACCCTCGAGCCAATGACGCCACTCCTCAAATGCCCATTTCATGGCCAACAACTCCCGATTGCCCACATCATAATTTCGCTCCGCAGGCGAAAACTTCCTAGAGAAAAAGGCGCAAGGTCTCATAACAGAGCAACCAGGGCCTCTCTGCGACAAAACGGCCCCTGCTCCAATCTCTGAAGCATCCACCTCAACTTGAAAGGGAAGCGAGACATCAGGCTGGCACAAAACAGGCGCCGAAGTAAACCGACGTTTCAACTCCTGGAAAGCCTCCACGGCAGCAGGAGCCCAATTAACCACATCGGAGCCCTTCTTGGTCATATCCGTCAAAGGTTTCACAATGCTAGAAAAGTTAGCGATAAAACGACGGTAGAAGTTAGCGAAACCCAAGAACTTCTGAAGACTCTTAACTGACGAGGGCTGAGTCCAATCAAGAATAGCTCGGACCTTGACTGGGTCCATCTCCACAGCAGAAGGGGAAAAAATGAACCCCAAAAAGGGAACCTTCTGTACACCAAAAAGACACTTTGAGCCCTTGACAAACAAAGAATTTTCACGCAAAATTTTAAAGACCATCCTGACCTGCTCCACATGCGAGTCCCAATTATCAGAAAAAACCAGAATATCATCCAGATAAACGATCAGAAATTTATCCAGATAGTTCCGGAAAATGTCATGCATAAAGGACTGAAAAACTGAAGGGGCATTAGAGAGCCCAAAAGGCATCACCAAGTACTCAAAATGACCTTCGGGCGTATTGAATGCGGTTTTCCATTCATCCCCTTGCTTAATGCGCACAAGGTTGTACGCACCACGAAGGTCTATCTTGGTGAACCACTTGGCACCTTTAATCCGGGCAAACAAGTCAGACAACAGCGGCAAAGGATACTGAAATTTGACAGTGATCTTATTTAAAAGCCGATAGTCAATACAAGGCCTCAAAGATCCGTCCTTTTTAGCCACAAAAAAGAATCCCGCACCAAGAGGGGAAGAAGACGGACGGATGTGTCCTTTCTCCAGAGACTCCTTGATATATGAACGCATAGCGGTATGTTCAGGTATCGACAGATTAAACAGTCTTCCCTTAGGAAATTTACTGCCTGGAATCAAATCTATTGCACAGTCACAGTCCCTATGAGGAGGCAATGCACTGGACCTGGACTCGCTAAAGACATCCTGATAATCAGACAAGTACTCCGGAACTTCCGAAGGCGTAGAAGAAGCAATAGACACAGGCAGGGAATCCTCATGAATACCACGACAGCCCCAACTAGACACTGACATAGCCTTCCAGTCAAGGACTGGATTATGGGTCTGTAACCATGGCAGCCCCAAAACAACCAAATCATGCATTTTATGTAGAACGAGAAAACGTATCACCTCGCGGTGTTCAGGAGTCATGCACATGGTAACCTGTGTCCAATACTGCGGCTTATTTTCTGCCAATGGCGTAGCATCAATACCCCTAAGAGGGATAGGATTTACTAATGGTTCAAGAATAAAACCACAGCGCTTAGCAAATGAGAGATCCATAAGACTCAGGGCAGCACCTGAATCTACAAACGCCATGACAGGATAAGATGACAGTGAGCAAATCAAAGTTACAGACAGAATAAACTTAGGATGCAAATTACCAACGGTGACAGGACTAACAACCTTAGATATACGTTTAGAGCATGCTGAGATAACATGTGTAGAATCACCACAGTAGTAGCACAAGCCATTCCGGCATCTATGAATTTTCCTCTCATTTCTAGTCAGGATTCTATCACATTGCATCAAATCAGGTGTCCGTTCTGACAACACCATGAGGGAATTTGCGGTTTTTCTATCACATTGCATCACATCAGGTGTCTGTTCAGACAACAACATGAGGGAATTTGCGGTTTTGCGCTCCCGCAACTGCCGGTCAATTTGAATAGCCAGGGACATGGTATCATTCAGACCTGTCGGAATGGGAAAACCCACCATAACATTCTTAATGGCCTCAGAAAGGCCATTTCTAAAATTAGCGGCCAGTGCACACTCGTTCCAATGTGTCAGCACGGACCATTTCCAAAATTTTTGGCAATACACCTCAGCCTCGTCCTGGCCCTGAGACATAGCCAGCAAGGCTTTCTCTGCCTGAATCTCAAGATTGGGTTCCTCATAAAGTAAACCGAGCGCCAGAAAAAACGCATCAATATCAGCCAATGCCGGATCTCCTGGCGCCAACGAAAAAGCCCAATCCTGAGGGTCACCCCGTAAGAATGAAATAACAATTCTTACTTGTTGAGCAGAGTCTCCAGACGAACAAGGTTTCAGGGACAAAAATAATTTACAATTATTCCTGAAATTCCTAAACTTAAATCGGTCTCCTGAAAACAGTTCAGGAATCGGAATCTTGGGTTCAGACCTAGGATTTCTGGTAACATAATCTTGTATACCCTGCACACGAGCGGCAAGCTGGTCCACACTTGTAATCAAGGTCTGGACATTCATGTCTGCAGCAAGCTTAAGCCACTCTGAGGTAAAGGGGAAAAGAAAAAAAAAAATGAGAGAGGGAAAAAAAAAAACTCAAAATTTTCTCTTTCTTATAATCCCACTTCTGCAATGCATTAAACATTTAATACTGGCCTGGCATACTGTTATGACCCCAGTGGACAGGGTCTCAGAGGAACGTGTAAGTCTGCAAGATACAAAAATCCAGCTCATAGGGCTGTGGTAACTGGGTTGACCAAATAGCTACTCCTAACGCCAACAATAGAAGTAGCCGGGGATCATGCCTACGGTGATCGCTAGATGACTCGCGCCAGCCGGAGAATCTAACTACCCCTAGGAGAAGAAAACAAAGACCTCTCTTGCCTCCAGAGAAAGGGACCCCAAAGCAAGATACAAGCCCCCCACAAATAATAACGGTGAGGTAAGAGGAAATGACAAACACAGAAATGAACCAGGTTCAGCAAAGAGAGGCCAGCTTACTAATAGCAGAATATAGCAAGATAACTTATCTGGTCAACAAAAACCCTATAAAAATCCACGCTGGAGATTCAAGAACCCCCGAACCGTCTAACGGTCCGGGGGGAGAACACCAGCCCCCTAGAGCTTCCAGCAAAGGTCAGGATACAGATAGGAACAAGCTGGACAAAAATACCAAACAAAACAAAAGCAAAAAGCAAACTAGCAGACTTAGCTTGAAAAACAGGAACCAGGATCAGAGGACAAGAGCACAACAGATTAGCTCTGATTTCAACGATGCCAGGCATTGAACTGAAGGTCCAGGGAGCTTATATAGCAACGCCCCTGAACTAACGGCCCAGGTGAGGATATAGGAAAAGACAGACGCTCC
Source organism: Ranitomeya variabilis (assembly GCF_051348905.1). Taxonomy (NCBI): domain Eukaryota; kingdom Metazoa; phylum Chordata; class Amphibia; order Anura; family Dendrobatidae; genus Ranitomeya; species Ranitomeya variabilis. The sequence continues at coordinate 48,076,981 of NC_135235.1, read as the reverse complement.
AGAGTCAAATCACTAATGACCACTAGAGGGAGCAAAAAGCAAAATCACAACACCCGTGTAGCGGTGGGATATGGGGTAATGAAGGGTTAATGCCACCTTGCTATTGTAAGGTGACATTAAGCCAGATTAATAATGGAGAGGCGTCAATTATGACACCTATCCATTATTAATCCAATAGTATGAAAGGGTTAAAAAAACACACACACACGATTAAAAAGTATTTTAATGAAATAAGCACACAGGTTGATTTAATATTTTATTGCTCTCTCAATCCATGTGATGACCCTCGCTTGGAAAAATAATAAACCAACAATATACATACCCTCTGATGAACTGTCACGTCCCACGAGGTAATCCATCTGAAGGGGTTAAAATATTTTACAAGCAGGAGCCCTGCTATAATGCAGCTGTGCTCGTGCTTGTAAGCCCCGGGGAATGAAGGAAATGTAGGTCAATGACCTATAGTTTCCTTCAGTCGCGGTGATGCGCCCCCTGGTGGATGTCCTCATGAACAGCAGCCTGGGAAATTTTTCCCACGCTCAAGGTCATATGAGGACAGCCAGCAGGGGGCGCATCACCGCGACTGAAGGTACCGTAACTATAGGTCATTGACCTACATTTCCTTCATTCCCCGGGGCTTACAAGCACAGCTGCATTATAGCAGGGCTCCTGCTTGTAAAATATTTTAACCCCTTCAGATGGATTACCTCGTGGGACGTGACAGTTCATCAGAGAGGGTATGTATATTGTTGGTTTATTATTTTTCCAAGCGAGGGTCATCACATGGATTGAGAGAGCAATAAAATATTAAATCAACCTGTGTGCTTATTTCATTAAAATACTTTTTAATCATGTGTGTGTGTTTTTTTAACCCTTTCATACTATTGGATTAATAATGGATAGGTGTCATAATTGACGCCTCTCCATTACTAATCTGGCTTAATGTCACCTTACAATAGCAAGGTGGCATTAACCCTTAATTACCCCATATCCCACCGCTACACGGGAGTGGGAAGAGAATGGCCAAGTGCCAGAATAGGCGCATCTTCCAGATGTGCCATTTCTGGGGTGGCTGGGGGCAGATGTTTTTAGCCACGGGGGGGCCAATAACCATGGACCCTCTCCTGGCTATTACTATCTGCCCTCAGTCACTGGCTTTACCATTCTGGCGGAGAAAATTGCGCGGGAGCCCACGCCAATTTTTTCCGCGATTTAACCCTTAAATTTAATAGCTACAGCGCCGAAATTTTGCACATACACACCACTAACATTAGTAGTGTGGAATATGCAAAAAAAAGGGGGATATGAGATGGTTTACTGTATGTAAACCATGTCTCATATCCTGTCGGGTATGGGAAGGAGAAATGAAAAGCCGGCAATTGAATTAGCGGCTTTAATGCTATCTTGCGCTGCATTAAATATAAATACAGAATATATAGGTGTCTCACTGACATATATATATGTATATATACACATTCTATGTGTATATATCTACTCTATTCTAACCTGTCAGTGTGATTTTACTGTACACAGCACTGAGTTGCCGGCTTTTCAAAGGACACCGGTGCGTACAAATCGGACAGTAATACGGATGTCATACGGATGTAAAACGGATGGTGCGATTAAAAATCGCATGACACTCGCATGACAATCGCATTCGTTACATCCGTTTTTTCGGTCCAGATTACGGACCGATTTGTTTCTCGCCAGTGGAAATGAGCCCTTAGAAGCAGAGTCTCCCATGTTTCCTAGAATCCCCAGTGGCAAGTTGACCTAATCATGCATCCATACACAAGACGGTGACGTACGTTTCCTATCAGAACGCGATTATTCCAAGCACATAAATGAAGAGTAGACGAAAATGCTTGCTTAATTAAGGGGCTCAATCTTCCCTCCTTAACTCAAGCGTCACTTTGAAATTTTGCAAAAAAAAATCCATTTAGAGATCTAAAATGATAAAGTAGACTTTTACCTCACTCAGAAATCCAGTTACAAGCTGGCCGATGTTTATGAAAAGGGGAAAGGGAAGTTAGACTGTGCTGCAGCTTTTTAGTAAGTAAATAATCTCATCCCAGGGCTGGATTCACAGCTACACTGCTCAGTGCTGTTGTATAATAGCCTCCATGCTGCTTCTGTTTCTGAGAATGTGAGAAACAGAGATGGAAGTAGGAGCTTCTATTCTATGTGTACCATGTATAGAAGACAGTCTCTACCAAAAGCTGCAAGTCAGAAATAGAGCCTGCAGAGGAGAAACTGGTGGAAAATGTAGGATAAAAGTCCTATAATGGCCAGAAATCATGTAATTCCTCATGTACACACACGTAACAGTTTATTCTAAAAAGTCACCTGAAACGACAGGTATGACAAGCATCCACATATAAATGCATTATTTTTTATTTTTCCTTACCCTTATTATGAGTTAAATATTGTTATACAGTTAGGTCCATATATATTTGGACAGAGACAACATTTTTCTAATTTTGGTTATAGACATTACCACAATGAATTTTAAACAAAACAATTCAGATGCAGTTGAAGTTCAGACTTTCAGCTTTCATTTGAGGGTTTCCACATTAAAATTGGATGAAGGGTTTAGGAGTTTCAGCTCCTTAACATGTGCCACCCTGTTTTTAAAGGGACCAAAAGTAATTGGACAGATTCAATAATTTTAAATAAAATGTTCATTTCTAGTACTTGGTTGAAAACCCTTTGTTGGCAATGACTGCCTGAAGTCTTGAACTCATGGACATCACCAGACGCTGTGTTTCCTCCTTTTTCATGGTCTGCCAGGCCTTCACTGCGGTGGTTTTCAGTTGCTGTTTGTGGGCCTTTCTGTCTGAAGTTTAGTCTTTAACAAGTGAAATGCTGCTCAATTGGGTTGAGATCAGGTGACTGACTTGGCCATTCAAGAATATTCCACTTCTTTGCTTTAATAAACTCCTGAGTTGCTTTGGCTTTATGTTTTGGGTCATTGTCCATCTGTAGGATGAAACGACGACCAATCAGTTTGGCTGCATTTGGCTGGATCTGAGCACACAGTATGTCTCTGAAGACCTCAGAATTCATTTGGCTGCTTCTGTCCTGTGTCACATCATCAATAAACACTAGTGACCCAGTGCCACTGGCAGCCATGCATGCCCAAGCCATCACACTGCCTCCGCCATGTTTTACAGATGATGTGGTATGCTTTGGATCATGAGCTGTACCAAGCCTTCGCCATACTTTTCTCTTTCCATCATTCTGGTAGAGGTTGATCTTGGTTTCATCTGTCCAAAGAATGTTCTTCCAGAACTGTGCTGGCTTTTTTAGATGTTTTTTAGCCTTTTTATTCTTGATGCTTATGAGTGGCTTGTGCCGTGCAGTGAACCCTCTGTATTTACTTTCATGCAGTCTTCTCTTTATGGTAGATTTGGATATTGATACGCCTACCTCCTGGAGAGTGTTGGTCACTTGGTTGGCTGTTGTGAAGGGGTTTCTCTTCACCATGGAGATTATTCTGCGATCATCCACCACTGTTGTCTTCCGTGGGCGCCCAGGTCTTTTTGCATTGATGAGTTCACCAGTGCTTTCTTTCTTTCTCAGGATGTACCAAACTGTAGATTTTGCCACTCCTAATATTGTAGCAATTGCTCAGATGGGTTTTTTCTGTTTTCGCAACTTAAGGATGGCTTGATTCACCTGCAAGGAGAGCTCCTTTGACCGCATGTTTACTTCACAGCAAAACCTTCCAAATGCAAGCACCACACCTCAAATCAGCTCCAGGCCTTTTAGCTGCTTAATTGAGAATGACATAACGAAGGGATTGCCCACACCTGTCCATGAAATAGCCTTGGAGTCAATTGTCCAATTACTTTTGGTCCCTTTAAAAACAGGGTGGCACATGTTAAGGAGCTGAAACTCCTAAACCCTTCATCCAATTTTAATGTGGATACCCTCAAATGAAAGCTGAAAGTCTAAACTTCAACTGCATCTGAATTGTTTTGTTTAGAATTCATTGTGGTAATGTCTATAACCAAAATTAGAAAAATGTTGTCTCTGTCCAAATATATATGGACCTAACTGTATATGGGACTTAACAGATGACACCAAAATATGATTATTTTAATATGATTATTTATATTTGGAAATTGAAAAGGAAGAGGATTCAAACTTTAGTTTTTTGGATCCTTCAATATTTTTAAAAGCTTATTTTTTACTTTAAATTGTGGTCACCCTTAGGGACTTGAACCTGTAATCGTTTGATAGCTTGTACTATATAGTGCCATACTAGAATACACCCTCCCCCGTTCCATGACGTAATAGTACGTTATGGAGCAGGAAAGGAATAAAGATGCCCTCCTCTCTCCTTATGTGTCTGTTTTAGTGAATACTAGCATTCTTCACTCTGTTATTCCTCCTGGAAATTTATGAATAAACGGTTGAGTCGGTGTTGCCATACTTTTTGATAAAAAGAACATGTAACTACAATCAGAGCTGGTATTGTCAGACTGTGTAGGGGGGGACACATCCCACTAACAAGGGAAATTTATGCATTTACAAGAGGAATAACAGAGGGACGAAACAATGCAGAGTCCTAAGAAAAAGAGAATTAAAACAAAAGTGTAACATGACTGAATCAGACTTTTGTAATTCATAATCTCTATCATACACACACAGTATATGAGATTGGTTAAGTTTGTGCTGTCGGATCAGGTCAGTATTACATTATAACACTATTACGACACGGATTCTTTAGCCGCAGAGGCAATGATGATGACTGTTATTATAACCTCACTTCCCCTATTTATGTATATAAGAGAAGTGGGTAAAAGTTATAAAAGTGCAGAATAACTGCAGCGAGAAAGCAAAAATAAACTATGGACTGCGGTGGGAACAAAATACTACTACACCCATCGGAGCAGCTCAGGAGTGAACAGCGCACTTGTATATACAGGAAAAATAAAATACTTATATAGTCAAAGGTAAATGTACCACCTCTGTGTGAAGGGGCTGAGGGTGGGGGTCTCTGTTTGTTCTTATCCCCCATCCAAACTTTCCAGACAGGAGGGAACCAGTGTGAAGGAGGAGAGGGTCAGAAAGTCAGGCGCAGTCACACAGCTGTAGTACTGGGGTGTTTTGACTTCCACACTACTCCTTGACCCCCTCTCTCCAACACATGGTGTGATCACTATTTGCAATTTTTATCGGAATATGCACTGCACACATTAATTACTTGGTGAAGAATTTCAGCACCGTTTATGCATTTCTTGCAGGAAAAACATTGTGGAAAATAGGCGAGTTTTGTATGCTTTTGTTATATGCAGATTTTTCCCCCACTCATTAGTGTTGGTGAAATCTGCAGCAAAAACGATGAAAGAATTGTCAAGCTGCAGATTTAAATCTGCACCAAATCTGGAAGGAAAAAATAAGCAACAAGTGGACGAGACTTCAGGAATCCCATTCACTTTGATGACATCAGGAAACCCTTCAGGTATGTGCACACGTAGCAGATTTCCTGCAGATCTGCAGCTTTTTTTTCCGCGCAGAAACGCTGCAGATCCGCAAGTGATTTACAGTACAATGTACCGGTAAATCAATGGCTAAAAAAAAAATGCTGTGCTAATGGTGCAGAAAAATCTGCATGGAAACCGCAGCAGATTCAAAAAAGGACCATGTCACTTCTTTTTGCAGATCTGCTGCGTTTCTGCACCCGTTAATAGAAATCTTCAGGGGTAAAAAAAAAGGAAGAAATCCGCACAAAAATCTGCAACGTGTGCACATACCCAAAAAAGTTTCAGATTCTGACCTGCGTTTTCTGGCAAGAAATGCAGAATCTGCACAGAAAATTCCACAGTCAAATCTGCAACGTGTGCACATAGCCTTCAGGTTTGGTAGAAATCTGTGCAAAAAAAAATGTGACAAACGCAACAAATCTGCAACTTGTGCACAGGCTCTAAGAGGTTTTTGTCATTTGTTTTCTGCCATTTCCATGCAAATTTTTATTTGCATTATTTTTAGAAAAAATAAATAAATGTGATGTATGTAAAAACCAATAATGAAATATAAAACACATTAGAACATTTTTGTGCGTGTTTTTCTGACCTTTGGGTGAGGTTTTTTTTTAGGTCTATGGTGTGCTCTTATTAAAAACTTTGTTCTTTTAGGATAAAAATAACAACCGAAATATTAAAAAAAAAACAACAAAAAACAGCTCTCTTAGTTTTTCATGCAGTTTTTTGAACCAAAGCACTTTTGGATAAAAGCGCCTCTGTGAACAACATAACCCTTACTAATTCTACTGCTTTAAGAGGAGCCTGCTTTGATAGGCATCTGGAAATTGTGAATGACTCCAGTGATTATTTTTTTTATTTGCCCCTCTGTTAGGCCGGTTTCACAAGTCAGTGGCTCCGGTACGTGTGGTGACAGTTTTCTCACGTACCGAAGACACTGACTCACATAGACACATTAAAATAAATGTGTCTCTGCACATGTCAGCGTGTTTTCACGGACCGTGTGTCCGTTTGAAAAACACGGAGACATGTCAGTGTTCGTGGGAGCGCACGGATCACACGGACCCATTAAAGTCAATGGGTCCGTGTAAACACGTACTGCACACGGATGCTGTCCGTGTGCCGCCCGTGTGCCAACTGAGTACCACACAGACTGTGCAGGAGACAGCGCTACAGTAAGCGCTGTCCCCAGCGTGTGGTGCTAAAGCCGCCATTCAATCCTTCTCCCAGCAGCGTTCGCTGGAGAGAAGGAATGAAAAATCATGGTTTTTTTTGTTTGTTTTTAAAATAAAGTTCCCGGTCACCTGCCGCCTCCCACCCTCTATGCACCCGCCTGCTGGCATTAAAATACTCACCCAGCTCCCGCGATGCTTCCTCTCAGCGCCGCAGCTTGTCCTGTATGAGCGGTCACGTGGTACCGCTCATTACAGTGATGAATATGCGGCTCCACCCCTATGGGTGGGTTTTAATGTCAGCGAGCAGGCGCACAGGGGGTGGGAGGCGGGAGGTGACCGGGAACTTTATTTAAAAAATTAAAAAAAACAAACATGATTTTTCATTCCTTCTCTCCAGCGAAGGAATGAATAGCGGCTTCAGCACCACACGCTGGGGGGACAGCGCTTACTGTAGCACGTGTGCCACACTGATGTGCCACGTGAGGTCATGGACACACGGACACGGATAACTCCGGTACCAGAATTATCTGGACGTGTGAGACTGGCCTCAATGGAAGTCTATGAAATTCAGAACAAGGTTCTCTAGCTTCATAGACTTGCATGGAGACAATTCTTGGATCCACTGATGTGACTCGGAATGTCACAAATGCAATTCGGTGGTGTAGTAAGGGCCTGGAGAGCCACTGAAATCGGGAGAAGACGGCATCCGGTGAGTATTTTACTACCTTCATATCATTTACACGCATGATCCTTAACAAAAGGGAGAAAAAAAAAATCACTGAAATGTGGCTTAAGCTTTATGTTTAAATACTAAGTTTCACCAAATTTTTCTTGTTAAACTGGACAAATTATGTAATAGGCGCTGCGGAACAGAAACATTTTTTTATTTTTTATTCCGTCTCTCTGTTGTAGATATATTAGCAATCAAAGTATTTGGCACCTAAACAGTTAAAAAAAAATGTAAGTTCAAGTGGGCGTTATCAGAGAGATTTCACTGGGGGTGTTTTCGTCTCACTCTTTTTTACTCTGACCAATCATAAGCAAGAAAAAAAAGCATGTATATCTTATAACAGCCTCAGTGTGAGACATAATGACACAGTCCGCTCTCCTCACTGCACAGTGATGACATGTGATAGCAGCTAGAGCATAGCAGACCTGAGTATGAATAACATCTTTCATCTCCAGCAGTCACTGTGGGTGGACGGTCAACACAGAGATGGCTGCTTTGAGAGGAGAGCTACTAGAAGTGTTTGTAATGAGTCTATTCTGCAGTACTGCTCCTGCCACCACACTGCCTGGAGGAGTTGAGACTTGAAAGCTGTCAGCTAATCACACTCAGGTCTGCTATGCTCCAGCATGTCATCAAAGCAGTGAGGAGAGCAGACTGTTTGTCAATACATGTCTCACACTGAGGTCATTGTGGGGCATGTTCTTCTTTCCCCTGCCTACTTATGATTAGTCTGCCTCAGAAAGAGGAAGAAGTACACACACCCAGTGAAATCTCTCTGGTAGTGCCCAGTGCAAAAAAAAATTAACTCTTTAGGTGCCAAATAGTTTGATCACTAATATCTCTGCAACAGCGAGGCAAAATTAAACAAAAAACATATACATGTTTTATTCTGCTCTGCAGCCACTATTACATCGTGAGCCCAAATCAACATGAAAAATTTGGTGACCGTTCCTCTTTGTAGACATTGACCACTACTGGACTACCCATTTGTAACTACTAAATCGTCATTGTAAAACATAGACTTACCTCCTGGACCGGCGCCATTCCTTGGATGTTGGTATTGTCTCCAGTGGTCACATAACATTATTATTTAACATGACCGAAGAAATTTATCAACGGTCATCGAGCGTCTGTAGCCTTTATAACGTCCGCTCTGACACAATATAGAGTCGTGGCTAAAAGTTTTGAGGGTGACACAAATTTTGGTTTATTTACATTTTTCATAGTGGCAATTCGATTAACATAGATTGTTATGACGAGAGTTCAGATGAATTGCAAAAAATTGCGTTCATACCTTGCCCGGAAAATTAATTTTAATCCAAAAAAATATATATATTTCCACTGAATTTCATCTCTGTCCCAAAATGACCTGTTCACATTCTATTTCAATAATTTTCTCGTTCGTCAGGAAAAAGGTGTTAACGAGAACAAGGCATCTGATATCACTCGATTATCCTGATTGAGTTATAAGAGTAGACTGTTTGCTTTACAGGGGAGCTGGTGCTTGAAATCATTGCCTTCTGCTGTTAACCAGTGTGACCTCTAAGGAAATAAGTGCAGTCATCATTGCTTTTCAAGAAATGGGCTTTACAGGCAAGGACATTGCTGCTTGTAAACTGCCCCTAAAGCAACCATTTATCAGATCATCAAGAACTTCAAGGAGAAGTCCACTTGCTGTTTCAAGGCACCAAGAAAGTCAACCAAGTGCCAGGACCATCTAATAAACAGGATTCAGGTATGGGATTGGTTCAACACCAGTTGCAGAGCTTGCTCAGGAATGGCAGTAGGCAGGTGTCAGTGAATCTACACGCACAGTGACGTGAAGGAGATTGGCCTGGTGTCAAGAAGAGCAGCAAAGAAGTCACTTCTCTCCAAGAAAACAGTAAGGACAAACTGACATTCTGTAAAAACTATAGGGATTGGACTGCAGAAGACTGGGGTAACGTTATTTTCTCTGATGAAACCCACTTCAGTCTGTTTGGAACAAAAAGAATCACTGTCCGGAGAAGAAAAGGAGAGCGCTACCACGACATGTGATGACAACCTATTCTTGCCTAATCAGTGATTGGAATATATCACAATTCCTGTGTTTTTGTTTTTTTAAGGAATAACCACAGGTCTTCAATGGGATTGAGATCTGGGAAATTTCCTGACCATAGACCCCACATTTCAATGTTTAGTTCACTGAACCACTTAGCCATCACTTTTACCTTATGACATGTTCTCCACCATGCTTGAAAAAGCATTGTTCAACCCCAAACTGCTCCGGGATCATTGGTAGAACTTACTCTTGGAGAATGTTTAGATTACATTCTTCATGGCAGTGGCAGTATTTTTAGGCAAAATTATGAGTGAGGCCACTGCATGAATGAAAAGCCACCACACATGAATGGTCTTAGGATGCTTTCCCGTTGAAGAAAAATCAAACATACCAACTAAATGGTACCAGCTAAACTGGAGGGGAATCAAGGTGCCTGGCCAGCTCAACACGCGTTTCCCTCAGCGTGCTTCATCAGGGGTTAATGAAGGAACCTTGATTCCCCTCCACTTTAGTTGGTACCATGCATTTGACTGTTATATTTACTTTTTTTGCATTACTCTTTCATGCATTTTTCTGCAGTGGATTACACCAGATATTATATGCACTTTACTTATCAGGATATTTGATTTTATTTCATGTTCTTTCTTTCAGTTTCTAGCTGACTTTTTGCACTTTATGAGATATATTACGTCATCTACTGGTGCCATTCACTGATAACTACAGCAACCTTTTCCTTTTTATATATGTTAATTTAATAATTTGCATGTGTGTATATATGCCCATCTGCATTGTACCATCTCTTGGTGTTTCTTGCTGTCCTGCCCCTTTTCTTTTTCCCCGTTTCTCTACACTGAATGAATTCCTTGTATTGTATTTTAGTATGTTTTTTATTGATTTTTCAAGTCTTTTTATTTTTGCATTTAATGTTGGGAAATGTGATATGGCAGTATTATGTGTACAATGTCTAGTGGTATTATTTACACTTTATAGGGCAGTATTATTTGGGCACTAATTGGCTGTATTGTGGAAGAAATGCACTGACAGAAGATAATAACAATTAGAAGACTCTATTGTCTTCAGCCATTTCTTAAATTGGGTTTTAGGATTTTTTCCATTATCCCTAATTAAGGGGGGTGGGGTGTATCAGAAAGGGGTTATCCAGGCATCTGCAATGCCCAAACGTACAATGATACATATAATACTCACACAAGTCAGTAGAACTTTTGTTTAGGAGACTACAATACCCAAGTGAAAGCCCACGTGGGACCTATAATGGGGCTATAATGGAGGTCACCTTCTCTAGAAGCAGGGATGACCATGAAGTTGCTGAATACAATATTTTGGAGATTTCTTGTAAGGCTACAGGAGGATGGTGCCCGTCAGTACGTTCTCTCTTATGTCACTTGCTGCTTGGCTGTATATGACAAGTGCTGAGGTGAGATCAGGACACTGGATTTCTACCTTTCTACGCAGCCGCTCAGTCAGACACGACAAAGAAGAAGACGACTGTGAAAACACTTCAATCGTGAAGATAAACGGAGAACACAGAGAACCCACTGAGGTCTTGTGAGCACAAACCCATGAAATGAAATAACATAGCTGGACCGGCGGCAGGAAAAACACTCAGGACAGTTACAAAAACGCCTTTCAGAGATGCTGGTAATCGCTTTATGGAATTTCCATGTATAGGAAACATTTCTGAAGGAGTCACACCTCAGAAGAAGAGAGCAGGCGAGTGCACCGAGGCCTACGAGGCCTTCGTCAAGTCATGTGCAGCGCCCCAGAGCCCTGGTCGTTGCAGTACTGTGGCTCCGCCACTATGGGGAGCCATGGTACGTCTGCTGGCACTGAAGGCGTTCATCTGACCAGGTATCACAGACACCAATACATTTCACAGCCGGGCCTCCAGGGGGAGCTAAGGGTTCTATTCATTAGGCCACTCCTCACATACTGGTAAAACTGGGGGTCAGGCAGGAAGTTAGTTAGAGAAAGCTGACTGGATGGGAACCGGGCAACACCTTGTGGCAGAGGGTGTTGTGGGGGAAGATTCGGTAGGGTCCCTGTCAGGGGTGGGATCCTGACAGAGGCTTGGCAACTAGAGCGAACGTAAAGGGACCATGCCTGCACAGTATAGCGGCGGTGCCCGAGAAGGGATTGGAAGCGAGATAGATTGTGCTGAGTGAGAAACGAGATCAAAGCAACAAGGAGAATACCAGTAGGGGTCGTGCTGTAAGACCGAGGCAACATCCTACTGAGGCGCAACAACCGGTGGCCGGAACGCCGAAGGAAGTATTTCTACATAGAGCTTCAGGCAATACTTCGAACCTACGGCAGGACAGTCAGTCTCAGGCGGGCTGTCTCACCTAAATCACCTATGCAGTCTTGGGGGGCAACTTGTGGAGAGGGGCGACTCTAGGGTCCCGGAAGAGCTCCGAGCCTACCCGTCATACGGGTGCCGTCCTAACCAGAGCATCGGGAGGGACGGAGGATTAGCAGAACATCATCTAATTGAGTTGTGAGGGAACTTAAGAAACAGACACAACAGTTGTGGGGTACTTTCCGTAAGCACAGCAGGGAAGGACCGCAACACATAGCGCTAGAAGGAAGGCACAGATTTCCACCGATAAAGAGAACTCTGGAGGTGCCATTGGACCGGCCGGACTTGCGCAGCCTGGTTGTCTAGATTCCGGACTGAGGACCCAGAGATCTTCAGTAAAGAGGTAAAGAGACTGCAACCTGGTGTCCTCGTTATTTACCGCGACCTGCACCCCACAACTGCACCACTATCATCACTCACTGCACCGGACGTCCCCCACTGACCGGCAGGGCCACGGACCGGGTCTAGCCACCGTGACAACCCCAGAGCAGAGACTCAGAGGCCCGGTACCGGGTACCCCTCAGCCCAGCGGCGGTGTGGGGGCACTCCACATGCGCCAATCTCCTTGCACTTTGGAGTTGGCGGGGGATGCCAAGGGGTCTGTTGAGGACAATAGGAACCATACCGCATGGGACCTTCTGCTGGCATCCTCTTATAGCCCAATTTGTCCTATGAAAATTGTAGATATGGTAGTGCCTTTCACCAATGATACCAGACAAATTCAGCTAGACAGACCCCCGCAACCTCGGGGTGCTGCTTAAGAAACTTGTCCAACTCTCTCCTGTTACCCCACAACGCACTACGGCTCATTATTATGGACGTACATGTGCTGACATATGGTGTTTCCATAAAGGGGTTGTAAAAAAAAAATCTACATTTATCACCTATCGACAGAATAGGCAATAGGTTTCTGATCACTGGGACCTCAGCCAAGTACAAGAACAGGGGTCCGTGTCCCCCCCATTACCCCAGCAATGTGTGTGTAACAAGCACACACAGGGCCCCTTCACTTAATATCTATCTAGCTAATAAATATAACCTAGTCCTAATGTAAATTCAGGGAAACCCTCAATAAAGAATAATGAAAAACCTTTTAAATCTATTTTTTGTCCTGTAATTTTGCCTAAAAATCATTATTTTCAATATGGAGTATCAAAGTATTTTGTATTGTTTGGCTTCTACAGCCTCTATGTAACACAGTACATAACTCATAACTCACTACAGTTCATTATGCACTGTGATACTTAGAGGCTGTAGAAACCAAACAGCCTAAAATGCTTCATGAAACCCTATTCTAAAAAGTAATTTTTTTAACCAAGCGTATGAACAATTCTAGAAAAAAAAATGTCATGAAGACTACTGTGTGCCTCTTTATAAGATCAAAGGCACATGCATGTATAGCAGGGGGACCACAGATCTTTATGAGCATTGTACTTCGTATGATCCAGCCCTTGAATATGGAGTGTGCAGGAGGTCTAAATTCTTACGAATGGAAGTGATGGCGAGGTAGACAGACGCCATTGTAACGGGAGTAAACAATTACCGTAGATTACTGACGCTCCAATCAGATAGTTTTGATGTGGGGTGTCTTCATTTTGCATCAACTAATTTGAGTAAAACTGAAGCTCTTGTAATGAAAGTTATATTATTAACCTTACTTTCATGTTATGGGTTCATTGCTACCATAGCTGGTCCCCATACAGTCTGCAATATTGGCGGCAGCATATCCCCGCTTCTATAAGGGCATGTGCTGCCAACAATCAATGCCTTTCATGCCCGCGTGCCGACTTGTCAGCTGAATGCAGGACACGTTTACACAGGCGATGGTTGGGAATGTGCGTTGTAATGAAAGTCTGCCTGTATCAAAAGGTCCTTAGATGGGGACAAAGGGTTAACATAAGGAATGACGGCAAATGTCTGAATACTATATTATTTGTATGACACGGCAAGACTCACGTGTAAGAAGCGTCGGAGATGGGAAATGTTGTATCCCAGTAAGTAAAGCTGTTGCGCATGTTAAGTCATACAAAAAAAATAAAAAATTTAGAAAATATATTTTTTTATATTTTTGTTAATTAATTAATAATAATAATAAAATGATTACATAAAAATTGGTAGAGTAACAGAAAGGAAATGTTTCCCCATGATGAAGCAAGGCGAAACGTTCGTCAGGATGTGTCAACCCCACATTGTCCAAATTGTGTTTTGGTAGAGTGTAAGGGTATGTGCAGGCGTTAAGTATTTGGTGCAGAAATGTAAGCACCCAGTGGCGTAACTTGAAACTCATGGGCCCTGATGCGAAAGCTCCAACGGGGCCCCCAAATATTTTAAATCTTTAATAGCAATAGTCTTTTTATATAGGCCAAAGGGAATTTTAGGGCCCCCTAGGCTCCAGGGCCCGGGTGCGATTGCAATAATCTTTATTTTTATATAGCGCTAACATATTTCACAGTGCTTTACAGTTTGCACACATTATCTATTATTATATATGTTAAATGGGTTGTCCGAAATTTGAAAAAAGCCGCTGCTTATTATTTTTCCCAATAAACATCCCTACAATTGTCGCTGGACCGTGCTTAATTATTGCAGCTCCATTCACTTGTATAGGGTTGAGATGCAATGCCAGACACAATCTCCAGAAAGGAGCGACACGGTTTCTGAGAGAAAAAAAAAAAGTTTAATATATAAAAAGTAATCAATCATCCATTCTTCACAGGCAGCAATTAATTAGGGTGTGCGCAATATTCAGAATTACGCTGTCTGACCAGTCGCTACGGCTCTGGCACTGCAGGGGTTAATTCTAGGCTGTGATATCTTATCATTATTCTATTGATGTCCCAACTGGAGGAAAAGATTATTACATTCATATATCAGATGTATCAGAGCAGATCGGAACAAAATAGAGGCTCATATGGGACTCTTCACATTGTCACCCCACCGCCGGGCTGCAGAATAGAGGCTGTGGGATGTAGAGGGGGAAGGTACAAGTGCGAGGGTCTTCTGCAATAAAACTGGTTATTATAACCCATTAACTCATTCAGGCAATATAGCACCCGGAGCCGCTGTGCTGAGATTATACGGCGAGCTCCAGGGCTGTACTTTGGGGGAATCTGAATCCAGAAATACTCTGCAATGTGAATGGCGCCTTATAGGACGGAGCACAGGAAGGCCACCTGCAGGTAGCCAGAGATTAAGAATTGTCAGACCCTCAGAATGCTCCAAGACTCCCCCAAAAACATGCACATTTGGATCATGCAGGGGAGATAAGCTGCTGCCAGACAACTTTATAGCCACTTATCTCTTAAGAAAAGGATTGGACATGTAAATGTGACATGCCCCATCTTGGTTCAGGAAGCTGATCTATCTGACAGATCCTATGACTGGTGGCCATACAAAGTACCTATGGACATAGATGGAGGATAGGTGTGTAATTGGTGGGGTCCTACCACAGTTTGGGGTCCTACCACAGTTTAGGGCAGTGGTGGCGAACCTATGACACGCGTGTCAGTGCTGACACGCGTAGTCATTTTCAGTGACACGCCGGCCGCGGCCCCATAGAAATTGCTTCTTTCCCAGGGTCTGAAGGAGAGGAAACTCTCCTTCAGGCCCTGGGATCCATATTAAATGTGTAAAAGAAAGAATTAAAATAAAAAATATTGCTATACTCACCTCTCCGACGCAGCCTGGACCTCACCGAGGGAACCGGCAGC
This sequence comes from Ranitomeya variabilis, assembly GCF_051348905.1. Taxonomy (NCBI): domain Eukaryota; kingdom Metazoa; phylum Chordata; class Amphibia; order Anura; family Dendrobatidae; genus Ranitomeya; species Ranitomeya variabilis. Next base: position 48,061,459 of record NC_135235.1, on the reverse strand, counting down.
GTTCTTTGCTTAAAATGCGCGCGTTTACTTCCTTCCGTGACGTCACGGCTTGTGATTGGTCGCGTGCCGCCCATGTGGCCGCGACGCGACCAATCACAGCAAGCCGTGACGTAATTTTCAGGTCCTCAATGCCTAATCTAGGCATTCAGGATTTTAAAATTACGTTCCGGCTTGTGATTGGTCGCGTCGCGGTCACATGGGCGGCACGCGACCAATCACAAGCCGTGACGTCACAGGAGGCAGGAGACGCGCGCATTTTAAAATTACGTCACGGCTTGTGATTGGTTGCGTGCCGCCCATGTGACCGCGACGCGACCAATCACAGCAAGCCGTGACGTAATTTCAGGTCCTGAATGCCTAATTCTGCATTGAGGACCTGAAAATTACGTCACGGCTTACTGTGATTGGTTGCGTCGCGGCCACATGGGCGGCACGCGACCAATCACAAGCCGTGACGTCACGGAAGGAAGTAAACGCGCGCATTTTAAGCAAAGAACGCTGCCGGTTCCCTCGGTGAGGTCCAGGCTGCGTCGGAGAGGTGAGTATAGCGATATTTTTTATTTTAATTCTCTCTTTTACACATTTTTACATTAATGTTGTTTTGATACCGATACCCGATACCACAAAAGTATCGGATCTCGGTATCGGAATTCCGATACCCGCAATATCGGCCGATACCCGATACTTGCGGTATCGGAATGCTCAACACTAATGGCATCCGATCCGATTTTTTATCGGATCGGATGCCATGCAGGAGGTCTGTGGGTCCAAACAACAGAGCTCCGGTGCAGAGCGTCTAGGCCTGGGACTTCCGGTAGGCCAGGCGCAGCTCCCGGAAGTCCCAGGCCTCTGCGTCGGATCTGTGTTGTTTGGGCGACATTGCGCTGCTCCCTGCTGCGCCGACCAGAAGTCCCAGGCTGCACTTCTGAGGCCTGAGGAGATAGCTGTCCGGAGGCCCTGTGATTGCTGTCTGCAGGCAGCAACCATCATCATTCTGTGAACTGTGGGGTGTCATTGGCCATTACTAAGATAAGTGAGGGGGAGGCTGGAAGAGGCCTGTGCTATGGGTGCCGTTTCCCGCCATTAGGAACGCCATCTTGCAGTACAGACTCCATTTCACCACCATTACTGTTTGTGGTGCATCCTTATTAACCCCTATTTCTGCTAATTGCCTGCAGGGCTAACTATAAATCTTCTCTCATGGAGAAGCCACAAAATAAGAAACCAAAGTTGAGTAAAGGGAGTGGTAGTAGCAGTAGCCGACCCTTTCAAGAGTCATGGACTGAGATGTACGGCATTATAGAAAAAAATGGCAGATCATTTTGCGTTCTATGTAGTGAAACGGTAGTAAGCAGAACGTGGAATGTAAATAGACATTTTGAAACTAATCATTCCCAGCTCTTGAAAAAAAGTGAGGATGAAAGGAAGGAATACATTTCCAGGCAGCTACACCTTCATAAGAGCCAATCTAATTCCATCCTTAAATTTGTAAAAAGCTCTACAAATTTAACATCTGCAAGTCTGAGCATTGCTCACTCCATAGCTCAGCATGGAAAAGCACTCAGTGAGGGAGAATTTATTAAAGAAACTCTCTTAAGATGTGCACCAGTTCTGTTTCATGATATGCAGAATAAAGATGCAATTATTAAGAGAATATCTGAGTTACCACTGAGTAGAAATATCATAAAAGACCGAATAATGAGACTGAACACAAACGTACAACATCAATTAAAGAGAGACATAAGTAATTGTAAATATTTTTCGATCTCTCTTGACGAAACTACTGATGTCACATCACATGCTCAGTTGGCCATTATTGGTCGATATTCTGATGGTCTCACAATGAGAGAAGAGTTGATACAGTTAGTATCAGTGCCAACAAGTACATCAGGAAGTGAAATATGTAAGGTTGTTATGCAAACATTCTGTGACCTAAGCATTGATATTTCTAAAGTTGTGTCAGTGACGACAGATGGGGCACCAAACATGGTGGGGAAAAAAGTCGGATTTGTTAAATTGTTTACGGAAGGTATTGGACATCCGATTGTGCCTTTTCATTGTATTATCCATCAGGAGGCTTTATGTGCCAAAGCAGGATTCACTGACTTAAACGACTTAATGTCAGTTGTTACAAAAATCGTTAATTTAATAGCTGCTCGCCCCCTTCGCAAGCGAGAATTTTCTGCACTTTTACTGGAGGTTGATTCCACCTACAGTGGACTGCTGATGAACAATAATGTAAGATGGCTGAGCCGAGGCAAAGTTCTTGAGCGCTTTGTGGAGTGCTTTGAAGAAATTAAGGTATTTCTTGAGGATAAGGATCTGGGAAACTTTCCTCAGCTCTATGATTCTACGTGGGTCAACAACCTGATGTTTTTTACAGATCTCTCTGTTCATATTAATGAACTGAACTTAAAGCTACAAGGTTTTGGCAAAAGTATTGACGTTATGTTTGGATACATAAAAGCTTTTGAAAGTAAACTTAAAATTTTCAAGCGAGATGTAGAAACTAAAACTTATAAGTATTTTCCTCGAGTAACAACGTATTTTGAGAAGGCCAGTGCAGCTGTACAAAATGAAATGGAACCCTTGCATATACAGTACCAGTATGTTTTAGACTCGTTACTTGACCAGTTCAGTGATAGATTTCATCAATTTAGAAGCCTAGAACAGACCATGAAAATAATTAAGTATCCTGATGTAGTAGTCTACAGTAGTTTGGAATTAAATGGTTTCCAGTGGATACAAATTGATGATTTGGAGATGCAACTTGCAGAATTTCAGGACAGCATCTGGGCTCAGGTGTTTGTTGACTTGAGGTCAAAGCTTGAGAATCTAGAAAGGTGCCGCTTGGAGAATCAAGAGGAGTGCCACTATGAACAGGAAATTTGGAGTGCCTGGAATAGGTTACCAGACACTTTTAGCACCCTGAAAAATATAGCAATGGCTTTACTCACTATTTTTCCCTCTACCTACTTTTGTGAGACCTTATTCTCAGCATTAAATAATATCACAACCAACAAAAGAAACAGATTGACAGATGAACTTAGTAGCGCTTGCTTGGGCTTGAAGTGTACAAAATACCAACCTTCAATTGAACATTTAGCTAGTGAAATTCAGCAACAAAAAAGTCACTAAATTTAGTGATGGCGAACCTGTGGCAGTCCAGCTGTTGCAAAACTACAATTCCCATCATGCCTGGCCATTCCAAGCAAAAGCTTTGGCTGTGAAGACATGATGGGAATTGTAGTTTTGCAACAGCTGGAATGCCACAGGTTCGCCATCGCAAGAATTCCCCCTCCCCCTCACTTATCTTAGTTCACGGCACCCCACACAAGTTAAATAATAGCAAGACCAACAAAAGAAACCAACTGACAGATGAACAAAGAAGTCACTAAGCAGGTAAGTTAAATAATTATACATATTTGTTATTTAAACTATACATGTCGCAAAATTATGTTTTTTTATCAAGGTGACACACCACCCAAGTTATGCTCGGTTTTTTGGCGAATTTTGACACACCAAGCTCAAAAGGTTGCCCATCACTGGTTTAGGGTCCTCTGTGTGAACGGAGTTGCAGTGCACCGCTGTTTCTGACAGTCCCACAACCCTTAAATTCCGTGGTAATGTGCATGCTCGACCACCACTCCATTCACACAGGGACCCCAGGTCCGATCTTGGAACAAGTGGTGGTCACTTTTGGACCCTGTACACTATGTGCAGATTATCACAGCATAGGAATATAGTGGTATACATGATTTAATGACTCCAGTTATATAAAAAAAGGAAAAAGGGACATTTGGGGGGGGGGTTGGTCCTCCGTATAAGGCCTCATTCAGACGTCATATTTTTGCATGCAGTAGAAATCCGTGTTTTTCACAGATAGGATTCATACCTGTGCTACTCTATGGGGGGGGGGGGCGGTGCACATGACCGATTTTTTCCTTGGTCTGAGTGGTCAGTGAAAGTAGAGACATGTCCAATTTTGATCCAAGAATCAGATCAATGTCAGCCACACAAGTCAATGGGTGAGTGAAAAAAAAAATTCGAACAGCCCTCGGATGACATGGATAGTCACGGAGTGTCAGAGAGGAGAAGGTGACAAATTGTTTTTTTGAAATTTCTCCACGGATGAAAAAATCAGATGACACTCGCAGCACAATAATAGATCGGATTGTCTTAAACGCAAAAAAAATCAGACATCTGAATGAGGACTAAGAAAGAGCAAACAATGTTCCTGTACAGCTGAAAAAAGGTAAAAAGATGCACAGCACCCCGATATAGCATAGCACCCCGATATAGTATAACACCCCGATATACCATAGCCCCGAATATAGCATAGCACCCCGATATAGCATAGCCCCTGATATAGCCTAGCACTCCAATATAGCATAGCACCCCGATCTACCATAGCCCCGAATATAGCCTAGCACCCCGATATAGCATAGCACCCCAATCTACCATAGCCCCGAACATAGCCTAGCACCCCGATATAGCATAGCACCCCGATCTACCATAGCCCCTGATATAGCCTAGCACTCCGATATAGCATAGCACCCCGATATAGAATAGCACCTCGATCTACCATAGCCCTGAATATAGCATAGCACCCCGATATAGCATAGCACCCCGATCTACCATAGCCCCGATATAGCATAGCACTCCGATATAGCATAGCACTCCGATATAGCATAGCATCCCGATATAGCATAGCACCCCGATCTACCATAGCCCCGAATATAGCATAGCACCCCGATATAGCATAGCACCCGATCTACCATAGCCCCTGATATAGCATGGCACTCCGATATAGCATAGCACCCCAATATAGCATAGCACCGCGATATGGCATAGCACCCTGATATAGCATAACACTGCAATATAGCATAGCACCCCGATATACCATAGCACCCCGATATAGCATAGCACCCCGATATAGCATAGCACCTTGATCTAGCCTGAAGGAAAATACAGAGCCCTATGGATACACGTGACGTGGTCCTAGAATATACAGCAAAAATAGGGTCCTACACATCGATACCTGCGTATAAAAACGGGACATGGACAACCTAAAAAAAAAGCCCTAGGCACACGGTCATCATAACCAGGGGTCTCCAGCCAGCAGAACGTCACTCACTGCAGGGGGCTCAGCTCCGGGCACTACATGGTGCCCCTACAGAAGGGTTCATTCACACATATGTGGTTAGTTGCAAATATTCCCACCACTGTCCCAATGATCCTAAATAGGGATAGGGCTTACTGCAGCAGGGGTTTCCAGGGGGCACAGACCCTCCGGAACGATGATGACTTCTGCTACTCACCTGACAAACAACTCATAGCATGGACAACAAGTGACGCCTAAGTCCTCTGTGGTGGGACGCTGCTGACCCCGCACATCAGCTGCTGACCCCACACATCAGCTGCTGACCCTGCACATCAGCCGCTGACCCCGCACATCAGCTGCTGACCCCGCACATCAGCTGCTGACCCCGCACATCAGCTGCTGACCCCGCACATCAGGTGACACATATACAGTAATGAATGAGCCCGACCCTGAACCAGGGCTAAAGATGAGGGTCCTAGGCTGATACCGGACCCACCACACCACACAACCTCCTATAATGCACACACAACTACAGTACACAATAAATCAGAAATATCATCCCCGATACATGGCAGATTATCAGACAATCTGGATTATCAGATGAATAAGGAAACATTCTTGATGATGTCTGGAATATGATGGCAATATGGAAGTAATGTAAATAAACCCCAGCAACTACTAATAAAATGCATTGATAAGGGCGACGTTCACATGCTGCAGAGCAATAAAACGGACGCGATTTCCAAAAAGTGCAAAAAAAGCCAAAACAAAATGCAACATGTAAATGCATCTAAAGCATTCAGCTAATGGTGATCTGCGCTCAGTCCTCAGGAGCGGTCCAGGTGATTCTGCTGCTCTGGTCCATCAGATGCCGGATAATCTGCAGCCTGGCTCCTGTGCAGACCGCTGGGCTCTGCACAGTGCACGGTGTAGCAGAAGCAGAGCCCTCCACTGAGCACAGCACACAGCAGCAATGCTCTGGGAAGTTGTGAGCATGTAATATACAGCAGACCACCCCCTTAATCCCCCCAACCACAGACACAAGTTACCTGTGAGAGCATCTCCCCCTGCTTCATGCGATAATAAATGCTTCCACACCCTGGTGCCGGCACAGAGGAGGCACAGAGGAGGCACAGAGGAGGAAGAGCAGCAGCTGCATCCCCGGCATCTGCCCGGCTATAGCGGCCCCTGGAATAAAGCAGCAGACCACGCCCACCGCACGTCAATCAGGACCAGCCCTCCCCGCTACTACTGCTACCGTAATGCACGCAAGCCCTACCGTAATGGACGCAGTAGCCGCGCAGAGTGGGCTGCAGAGGGGGCGCTGCTTATCTGCAGGAAGTTTAGAAAGACTTCATTCTGGGGAACTAATGATGAACTGCATGAAGAAAGAGCCCTCAGACTGTACTGCTGAGCAAGGAGTCATGCTGGTATGTTCACACAGAGTTACTTTTAAAAATTGATTTTGGAGCAGATTCTGCTGAATATCCACAAAAGAACTTCTTCAAATGCTGTGTGAATAAGCTTCCTATTAATATCGATGGGAAAACATGTCAGGGTGTGTGCACACGGCGACTTTTTCTGTGCCCCATAAAGATAATATAATATCCTGTAATGTCAAAACGTTGCTGTGCACAGGCCCCATCTTATGTCACTTATAAGCGCTTCTGGGTTTGAAAACTCTTAAGGGTATGTGTCCACGTGCAGGAAACGCTGCGTGTTTGACGCTGCGCAGAGCCGCAGCGTCAAACACGCAGCGTCCAGATGTTACAGCATAGTGGAGGGGATTTTATCAAATCCCGTCTCCACTATGCATGGTAACAGGCACCCGGCGGCCCTGCGATTCTGGACATGCTGCACGTCTTTTTAGATCGCAGCATGTCCGTTTACCTTGCGGCGACGCTGCGCCGCAAGGTATATCACAGCGCCCTATGTGTGGGGTGCGATGATGCCGGATGTGTGCAATGAACACATCCGGCATCATCATGTCACAGAAGGGGGAGGGCTTAGGGCGGAGCCGGTTTGCCGCTCCGTCCATACCGCCGGCCATCCTGAAGGTGGACACATACCCTAAGGGTACGTGTCCACGTTCAGGTTTGCTTCAGGCTTTGGTCAGGATTTTATGCAGGTAAAATCCTGACCAAAAATGCACCTAAGGTCACTGGCAGGTTACCTGCGGTGTTCCTGCGTGTTTTGCTCATTGTAGCAACATGCTGCGTTCTGAAAAAACGCAACGCATGTGCGTTTTTGCGGGAAAAACGCATGCGTTTTTTCCTGCACAGTGGAGATGGGATTTCATTAAATCCCCTCCACTATGCTGTAACATCTGGACGCTGCGTTTTTGACGCTGCGGCTCAACGCTGCGTCAAAAACGCAGCGTTTCCTGAACGTGGACACATACCCTAAGGGTATGTGTCCACGTTCAGGATAGCATCAGGATTTGGTAAGGATTTTATGCAGGTAAAATCCTGACCAAATCTGCACCTGAGGTTACTGGCAGGTCACCTGCGTTGTCCTTGAGTTTTTTCTGCAATGTAAGGACATGCTGCGTTCTTAAAAGACGCAACGCATGTCCGTTTCCGCAGGTATGCCACATGCGTCTTTTAATGCATAGTGGAGACGGTATTTCATTAAATCCCCTCCACTATGCTGTAACATCTGGACGCTGCGTGTTTGACGCACAGCGTTTCCTGTACGTGGAAACATACCCAAAGGATATGTGCACACGATGCGGAAAACGCTGCAGATCTGCAGCATTTCCGCAGCTGCGTGTCCGCAGCAGTTTCCCATGAGTTTACAGTACAATGTAAACCTATGGGAAACAAAAAACGCAGTGCACATGCTGCGGAAAAAACGCGGGGAAACGCAGCGGTTTATGCAGCGCCCCAGAGTCCTGGTCGTTGCAGTACTGTGGCTCCGCCACTATGGGGAGCTATGGTGCGTCTGATGGCACTGAAGGAGTTCATCTGATCAGGTATCACAGACACCAATACATTTCACAGCTGGGCCTCCGGGGGGAGCTAAGGGTGCTATTCATTAGGCCACTCCCCACCATAGTGGGTAAACTGGGGGTCAGGCAGGAAGTTAGATCAGAAAGCTGACTGGGTTGGAACCAGGCAACACCTTGTGGCAGAGGTTGTTGTGGGGGAAGATACAGTAGGGTCTCTGTCAGGGGTGGGATCCTGACAGAGGCTTGGCAACAAGAAAGAACGTAACGGGACCGTGCCTGCTCAGCATAGCGGCGGTGCCCAAGGAAGGATTAGAAGCGAGATAGATTGTGCTGAGTGAGAAACGAGATCACGCAAAGGAGAAATACCAGTAGGAGTCGTGCTGTAAGACCGAAGCAACATCCTACTGAGGCGCACTACCGGTGGCCGGAACGCCGAGGGAGTAGAATAATATTCAGCTTCAAGCAATACTCCAAACCGCGGCAGGACAGTCAGTCTAAGGCGGGCTGTCTAACACATATCACCTATGCAGTCTTGGGGGGCAACTTGTGGAGAGGGGCGACTCTAGGGTCCCGGAAGAGCTCCGAGCCTACCCGTCAAACGGGTGCCGTCCCAACCAGAACATCAGGGAGGGACGGAGGATTAGCAGAACATCATCTAATCGAGTTGTGAGGGAACATCAGAAACAGACACAACAGTTGTGGGGTACTTTCCGTAAGCACAGCAGGGAAGGACCACAACACATAGCGCTAGTAGGAAGGCACCGATTTCCACCTGTGAAGAGAACTCTGGAGGTGCCATTGGACCGGCCGGACTTGCGCAGCCTGGTGAACCGTGTTCCGGACTGAGGACCCAGAGATCTTCAGTAAAGAGGTAAAGAGACTGCAACCTGGTGTCCTCGTTATTTACTGCACCGCACCACCACAGCATCCCCACCATCATCCACACCTATTATTCACTGTGCGCCCCACGGCAGGGTCACGGACCGGGGCCTAGCCACCGTGACGACCCCAGAGCAGAGACTCAGAGGCCCGGTACCGGGTACCCCTCGGCCCTGCGGCAGTGGGGGCGCTACAACTTGGCGTCACGAACAGGATCTACTTAAGCCTGAAGAATCAGGTCATGTGTGCCTTGGAACTGTGATTTACTGTGCTTGGACTGTACTTTATTGCAAGGACTGTGCTGCGCCATTTGCCGCCAAAATCCGCCGCCATTGCAGCGCTGAGGAGAGCGGAGGGAGAGGAGAGGGGCGTGAAGTGGGCGTAGGCAAGCTGGAGAGCGCGAACAGCAATGGCCGCCCAGTCTAAATATTTCTGCACCGTGAGGACGTGTCCGTCAGCAGCAGAGATCCGCCTCCTAATCCTCAATGGAGGGCGGAGACCGAGAAGACGACACCGCCCACGAAAGAGAGTGCGGGAAAAAGACCAGGAAGTGACCCACGTGGAGGACGCTATGGCCAGCAGCTCCGAACCCGACAGTGGGGTTGAAGTGGAAGTCTCCCCCAGCTACCCGGATGAGCCCAGCAGCCTGTTCTCCGTGGACAGCACTGAATTTCTGCGGGTTGAGATGGAGAGCCCGATCAGCCAACTCCTCCAACTGAGCATGAAGGCCCAGGCTCCGCACCAGGCAGCGCCGGAAGAAGGTCCTCAGGCGTCGGATCCTGCACCGTCACTGGAGCAACCGCTGGGACCCTCGTCGACACCGCCGGAAGAACCCGCCGCGGAGGAGGAACCTGCATCGGCTGGTGAGTCCGCCGACCCCGTCCCACTGGCCGAGGGTTTGCTGGTGGGTCCCGTAGCAGCACCACCTATCCCGGGAACCCATAGACTCCAGCGCCTGTTACCATGGGAGGAAGCCACGGGCATGGAACACCGTATGCGAGCCCCAATCACCCCTACTCCCTTGCTGTGTGAGGTCCACGCGGAGCGCACAGTGTGCCGCTGGGTGAACCCCGGATCCAATCTTATGGGGTTCCCCGGGGTAGAGACCCAAGAAGGGGAGATGGTACAGGCCCTAAGCTGGGAGGAATATCGGGTCCAGCTAGAACAACAGTGGAAAGAGGAGGAGAAGACTCACCAGGCCGGGCGGGAGGCTCACCATCAAAAAGACTTGGCGGTCAAGGACCGGGCCCGCAAGGACCCCACCACTCACCAGGCCCCGCGCAGGCAGGGCATTGTAGTTGACTTTAAGCTCCGTGGAGGCTGGGGCTTCATTAAAGAGCCGGGATTATACGCAGAGATCTTTGTCAACCGCCGGGATGTCGAGTCTCATCTTAGAGAGGGCCACCCTGACCGGGACCTCTACCCGGGGGACAGTGTTACCTACACCAGGCACCTTGGTGAGAAGGGGTGGTTTGCTTTAAACGTGTACAAGAGGAAGCCGACGGAATCCCCGACCAAGGTGCCCGCAAAACCGTCCCCTGTGGCCAAGGTGCTGCCTTGTGGTTGGCCCACGACCACCACCCAGACCACCGTGGTCACTCCCGCTTGTACACTGGTGAAGACCACGACCTGCAGCATTACTACCACCACCGCTGTGGTGGCTAAGGAGGCGCTTCCCCAGGTGACCAGTGGTCCTGCTGTGCCAGAGCGGAAGACGGTGGGTACGCAGACCCCCAGATGGGACAACACTCCCCCTTATGCAGTACCAGGTGGTGCGCAGTATCCTGCGGGGTTGCCTCCACCGGTGCTGCCGCCTGCGTGGTTCCAATAAGAAAGACACTGCATTGTATGTAAATAGTTAACTGTGTCCTGATTTTTGCTGTTGAACCCGTCCAGGGTTAACTCTTAAGGGGATCCTTCTGTGGACCTGGGATCCCTATTGTTTTGTTTTCTTGTTTGTTTTCCAAGTTTTTGCACAAAGTTTACAGAACTGCTGAAATCATGAACAGTGCATGATCCGAACTTCTTGTACATAGTTTGCACCTTATTAAAGGCGCTCCCTACTGGTTTTACTTAAAGAAGGACTCTTTGTGAAGATACCACACTGGAACCTTTGCTGAGTATGGACTGGTAGCTTGAGAAGGCGTGCTACCTCATAAAGACTTGGTCCCCTCTTAAAGGGGATGTTCATTTGTTGCGCTTAAACCGTGGTATTGCTTTAAGATTGGAAGCAATAATGTCTTGACCAAAGAAAGTGATGATAATGTTTACATGAGAAAGTTATATGTATTTAACTAGTTAATTGTGAAGAAATAGTGATGATGTTCTCTGAGAAGAAAAAGGTGAAAGATAGAAGAAGGATGCAGTGGGCCCGTAGGGATAGACGTGGTGTCCAGCATGCATGATAGAAAGAAAGATAATGAGAAGGCTTAATGTTCAATAGAAAATGTTTTGATAAAGCGCCATGGAATAAATGGCGCTATAAAAATGAATAATAATAATAATAATAATAATGCTGAAAGATAGTTAGGATAGAAGGTAAACCCTGAGTCCTCATAGGAGTCATGTAGAGATGGCTCAGTGCTCTTAAACTGCAAGTAATGTTCTATACTGTGTATAGTAGTTGAAAAGGCAGTAGGCCCTGGCTGAACGGGGCGGTCCTGTAACAGAAAGGAGAGGCAGAAGGTCTGGTGCCGATAGGACAGGCGGTCCTGCAGATCTAAAGAAGGAGAATGAAAAGTTAAATTACCTTATAATGTGATTATAGGAAGGTCTTTAGTGGATTCAGAGTGTATGTCCTTAAAGGCAATGTTAAATTATTGTTCAACAATTTTGCACTTAGTAGAATACCCGGTTGGGTAACAGGAGTTATTTATAGCCTGTAATTTATAATGTTAACCATGTTTGTAACGTTCAAGTGTCCTTACCTCCCATAAAGGGAAGCCTGTTCAAGTATACTTATTGTTATTGCACTCAACAAAACTGTATGTCTTTTTGCTAACTTGTATTGTTGTTTTCTTCCCAGTCCCGGAGTACTGTGTTTAACCAGGGGGGAGTGCAGCGCCCCAGAGTCCTGGTCGTTGCAGTACTGTGGCTCCGCCACTATGGGGAGCTATGGTGCGTCTGATGGCACTGAAGGAGTTCATCTGATCAGGTATCACAGACACCAATACATTTCACAGCTGGGCCTCCGGGGGGAGCTAAGGGTGCTATTCATTAGGCCACTCCCCACCATAGTGGGTAAACTGGGGGTCAGGCAGGAAGTTAGATCAGAAAGCTGACTGGGTTGGAACCAGGCAACACCTTGTGGCAGAGGGTGTTGTGGGGGAAGATACAGTAGGGTCTCTGTCAGGGGTGGGATCCTGACAGAGGCTTGGCAACAAGAAAGAACGTAACGGGACCGTGCCTGCTCCGGGTAGCGGCAGTCCCCAAGAAAGGATTAGAAGCGAGATAGATTGTGCTGAGTGAGAAACGAGATCACGCAAAGGAGAAATACCAGTAGGAGTCGTGCTGTAAGACCGAAGCAACATCCTACTGAGGCGCACTACCGGTGGCCGGAACGCCGAGGGAGTAGAATAATATTCAGCTTCAAGCAATACTCCAAACCGCGGCAGGATAGTCAGTCTAAGGCGGGCTGTCTAACACATATCACCTATGCAGTCTTGGGGGGCAACTTGTGGAGAGGGGCGACTCTAGGGTCCCGGAAGAGCTCCGAGCCTACCCGTCAAACGGGTGCCGTCCCAACCAGAACATCAGGGAGGGACGGAGGATTAGCAGAACATCATCTAATCGAGTTGTGAGGGAACATCAGAAACAGACACAACAGTTGTGGGGTACTTTCCGTAAGCACAGCAGGGAAGGACCACAACACATAGCGCTAGTAGGAAGGCACCGATTTCCACCTGTGAAGAGAACTCTGGAGGTGCCATTGGACCGGCCGGACTTGCGCAGCCTGGTGAACCGTGTTCCGGACTGAGGACCCAGAGATCTTCAGTAAAGAGGTAAAGAGACTGCAACCTGGTGTCCTCGTTATTTACTGCACCGCACCACCACAGCATCCCCACCATTATCCACACCTATTATTCACTGTGCGCCCCACGGCAGGGTCACGGACCGGGGCCTAGCCACCGTGACGACCCCAGAGCAGAGACTCAGAGGCCCGGTACCGGGTACCCCTCGGCCCTGCGGCAGTGGGGGCGCTACATTTACATTCCACAGCATGTCACTTTCTGCGGATTCCGCAGCGGTTTTACAGCTGCTCCTATAGAAAACCGCAGTTGTAAAACCGCAGTGAAATCCGCAGAAAAACTGCGGTAAATCTGCGATAAATCTGCAGCAAAAATGCAGCGTTTTTGCCCTGCAGATTTATCAAATCCGCTGCGGAGAAATCCGCAGTGGACCATTATACGTGTGCACATAGCCTTAAGTGGTTAAAAGAAGCAACATGGTCATTCTTGGTGCGGCTTCTGCTTGGAATAGAAGGCTCCTGCTTGGAACAGAAGGCTCCTGCTTGGAACGGAATGCTCCTGCTGGGAAAGGAAGGCTTCTGCTTGGAACGGAAGGCTCCTGCTTTGAACGGAAAGCTTCTGCTTGGAACGAAAGACGTCTGCTTGGAATGGAAGGCTCCTGCTTGGAACGGAAGGCTCCTGCTTGGAACGGAAAGCTTTTGCTTGCTTGGAACGGAAGGCTACTGCTTGGAATGGAAGGCTCCTCCTTGAAACGGGAGGCTCCTGCTTGGAATGGAAGGATTCTGCATGGAACGGAAAGATTTTACTTGGATCGGAAGGCTTCTGCTTGTAAGGGAAGGCTCCTGCTTGGAACAAAAGGCTCGTGTTTGGAATGGAAGGCTTCTGCTTGTAAGGGAAGGCTCTTGCTTGGAACGAAAAGCTCTTGCTTGGAACGTAAGGTTTCTCCTTTTAACGGAAGGCTTTTCCTTTTGAACGAAAGGCTCCTGCTTGGAACGGGCAGGGTTCTGATTGGAACAGAAGGCTCTTGCTTGGAACGGAAGGCTCCTCCTGGTTGGAATGGATGGCTCCTGCTTGGAATAGAAGGCTCCTGCTTGGAATGGAAGGCTTCTGCTTGAAATGGACAGCTTCTGCTTGGAACGAAAAGCTGCTTGGAACAGAAGACGCCCGCTGTCTATACTTCACAGCAAAGCCTACTGCAAAGGCATTTCACTTAAGAGGCTTCACCTGAGAAAACTTGGTGGCGTCTAAAAGACACTTTGTCCAACTAGCCTATAATGGACGGGGTGCTCTTTATTTTCAGGATATGTTCACAGTTCTTTTTAGGTTGATTCTTTTTTCTGCCCTTGTAAAAAAGTTGTGCCCACAACAATTCTCAGCCGCCATGTTTTCTCAGGTGAATCCACTTCATGAAAACGCTGGCTGTCATTTCCCTGAAGTGGCTTCGGCTGCGGCCCATTGTTCTTGTGACCGCTCAGTCGCCACATCCGGTTTCACCCTATACTGTTAAATATAAGAAGCGGGCGGATTCCAAGGGGAAGCAATTTGAAGAATGAGCATGTGGCGTCTTTTAACCACTACAGGGTTTCTGACGGTGTGACATATGACTGAACATGGTCATATTATGGGGCGCTTTTGCAGCACTTTGTCAGATGGATTCTGAGTGGAATCCACCTGAGAAAGACGTGGTGTGCACGCAGCCTTAGGCCTCATTCTGACGTCCGCAATGCACGTACGTGTTGTACACGGATACAGCACATAACCATTAGAATCTTAGGTTCTGTTGACATGTCTGTCTTTTTCCTGACAGCATGGAAGAAAAGGGCCAAAATAAATCTATGGGTCTATGAAGAACACGTACAGTACATGGATGGCGTCCGTGCAACAGAGACAGCTCCTCATTATTTAGTCATTAGATATAGAATCAAGTAGGCCCGATCCAACCTATCGAGCCTTTGTTTCCAGGGAGACGAGTGCCACCAGAGGGGTCTAGCAGCTTCTTCTCCCCCTCCCCTGAACAGCCGATAGCTGACAGTCGAGAAGATAGCTGTGTGATGACTCTGTATGACAGATGTGCATTTATAGACAGGAATAGGGAGAGAGTCAAGGCCGGCCATTCACACACACTAGATCAATGTCAGCTCAGTCTAACAAATTCAGCAGGAATGGACGACCATCTTATGTGTATACGAAGCCCCCCAACTCTCACATTACACCAGCTTTTTGGAGAGAAAAGAATCGGGCAGCTGGATATCAGCATGCCCAATCCTTCTGTCCTTAGGGACGTAAGCCATGCCCAGGGGGGCTCGGGCCCAGCGTGCAGGTGCCTGCTTCCTAACTGTTCCAGATTTGGGGGCAGTCTCAGGATGTCAGAGGCATGTTCCCTCTTTAATTGTGTCTGCATCTTTAGGATGCAGATACAGGTGAAGAGGGAGCCGTTAGCTGCTTGTAGGGCATAGTGAAGGCATCAACTGTGTGTCATGGGCACTGTGGGGGCAACATTATTTGTGAAGGAGAACTATGGAGGCATCATCGTGAGTGGGGGGTCACTGAAGGGGCATGATTCTGTGTGTACATATAAAGGAACCAGCAATATAAATTCACATAAATATACCAAACTCAGAAATAATCATAAACAATAAGGAGAACTCAAGAGTTTTTTTACGTATAAAAATAAATATATATTTTATTACATATAATGTTAACAAATATTCATTATTATAATAGTACTAAAGACAATATGTCAGTATGAAAACAAATTGATCCAACTTAGGTGATAGCGCAAGCGCAATCACTAACAGAGAACTGACAAAGTGCAAGAAAGGTTCCAAATGATTACTAGCTACCAAATATGTGTGTACTAACTAACACAGAACAATACAATCTTGTGTTAGCTTAGGCATGACACATATTTAAATACAATGGTCCAAGTCGCGCTGGCTTAGTAACAGCGCTAATCTTATAATAGCTAAGCGTCACGCCCCCTTGAGGAAGCGAGACTTTTTGTCTCGCGAAACGCGCGTCGGGGAGAGCGATCACTCGCAGAGCTGACATCTTCACAATATGGGTAATTAACCTTTCTATTGTTTTACTTTTTATGTGCGGTTCCTTAGCAAATGTTAGGTGTGACGCTTAGCTATTATAAGATTAGCGCTGTTACTAAGTCAGCGCGACTTGGACCATTGTATTTAAATATGTGTCATGCCTAAGCTAACACAAGATTGTATTGTTCTGTGTTAGTTAGTACACACCTATTTGGTAGCTAGTAATCATTTGGAACCTTTCTTGCACTTTGTCAGTTCTCTGTTAGTGATTGCGCTTGCGCTATCACCTAAGTTGGATCAATTTGTTTTCATACTGACATATTGTCTTTAGTACTATTATAATAATGAATATTTGTTAACATTATATGTAATAAAATATATATTTATTTTTATACGTAAAAAAACTCTTGAGTTCTCCTTATTGTTTATGATTCTGTGTGTGTTGGGCACTGTGGAGACATCATAATATTTAAAGGGGGCCTGTTATAACCAAGAAAAGCCACATCTGGTCATACATGGCGTCAATCAAATGGTCATTTATGTAAAGCATAGACAGCACTGGTCTGCTAGATGTGGCCATATACATTACAGTGGCTCAGTGGTTAGTACTGCAGCCTTACATAACTGGGGTCCTGGGTTCAAAGGACAACATCTGCAAGGAGTTTGTATGTTCTCCCCGTGTTTGTGTGGGTTCCTCCTGATTCTCTGGCTTCCTCCCATACTGCAAACACATACTGATAGGGAATGTAGATTGTGAGCCCCGATGGGAACAGTGAAGATAATGTATGTAATGCGATGTGAAATTACTGGCGCTATGTAAATGAGTAAAATAAATAAATAAAATAAACTTGTTCATTCCTGTCATGGCAGATGTTCTCAGCAGCTTATTCCCACCTTCCTATAAAGAGATCATGTATGCTTGGCTGAGCGTGTGTTTGTATGGGGTGGGGGTCCGCAGCAGTGGGCAGCTTTCCATAAGGGCTCTCCAGTCTGGCTCATATTGCATGAAAGCTGATTATTACTTAAGGATGTCAGAGAGAAGGTCCCTGCTCAAAAGCAAACGAGTCACACGCCATCATGTGCACGTCTTTGTGCTGCTATCACATGTGTACGGATCCTTTGTTGTGACTTTTTAATATGAAAAGGATCGTGATCATTAAATGCTAAGGATAAAATGACAATAAAAAAACCTTCTAAGGCTGGACACCCTAATCTGAGACCGGCACATCAGCCTCACATTTATACTTTTAACATATCAGAACACCCTTTATCATTAACTTTTACTCTCGAACATTATAACTGAGGGACATGATAATTGTTGCTGGATATTCCCGTTTTGAGGACCCCCTACAATCAGTTCAATTCTGATTTTCCTACTTTAAACTCTAACCCTACTTTAAAGGGTGTGTGTAGTGAACCCCAAATATCTTATTCCTTTGTCACCCAGAGGTCAAGGAAGCTAAGATCTGCGGAGGTTCCCACACTGCAGTGCTCCTCTGAGGCTATGTTCACACTTTGCGTTTTTGGTGCAGTTTTTTTTCTGCAGGCAAAACCTGCTCTCTTGGTAGGATTTGCTTAGTTTTTGTTGCGTTTTTTGTCATGGTATATTTCTTTCTTGCGTATGCTGATAAAGTTTAGTGCACTAAAAAAAATCTGATTCTACTTCATCAGGTTTTGGCACCAAAAAGCCGGAAAAAAACGACACCTGCTTTTTTTGCAGTGTTTTGTGCAGCATTTTTTTGGTGAAAAATGCTGAAGAAAACACTGAAAGCAGTGACATGCTGCATGTTGGAAAACCAAGGAATTTCACAAGATACTCAGGACAAAAAAGCAAGCTGTGGGCATAAGGTTTCTGAAATCTCATAGACTTTGCTGAATTGTAAAATTTGCACTTAAAAAATGCTGAAAAAAATGTGAACATAGCCTAACTGTGCTTGTACCTTCCCCTAAAATTCTACTTTTGCTCCCTTTATTTTGTTTGATTGTTGTTATTTTGTTATATTGTTACTTAGTTATATTCATAGTCTGGCATAGAGAGCCACCAAGGAAGTGTGTCACCCATAGGACAAGCGTTTGCCTTTTATTTAATATACAATACGGAGGACAGCATCTGTTGTTTCTGCAGAATGTGTCTTTATACGTGTCCTGCTTTAGAAAAAGGCTCAGCTTCTAATCCTGCTGACCAGCAGCGACAAGACACTGCCAAGAAAGGCATTTTTTGCAAAATCTGCACAATGGCCAAGAAAGAATTTCCCTGATGTATAATTAATGTCTATATACATAGCAATTTATGGATTCATGAAATAATTAGCATTTCCTTCACATAAATTTACTATTCAGTGTTACTTTAGCCATTTATCATCTTCAGGATAACAGAAAAGATCTTCTTCATGTTCAGTAACACTCTGGAATCTGCTTTCTTTCCCTTTCCTTCATAGTCCATACCACCATGATATGATGTACCATACTGACTGTATATATATATATATATATATATATATATATATATATATATATATATATATATATATATATATACGCACTGGTCAATAAAATAAAGAGAACACTTAAGCAACACAATGTATCGCCAAGTCAATCACACCTCTGTGAAATCACCTGTCCAGTTATGAAGCGACACCCAATTGTGAATCAATTTCTCCTGTTGTGCAAATGGAACAGACAACAGGTAGAAATGATCAGCAATTAGCAAGACAACCCGTATAAAGGAGTAGTTCTGCAGGGGGAGACCACAGACCATTTCTCTGTTCTCATCTTTTTGGCTGTTGTTTTGGTCACTTTTGCATTTTGTCATTGTTCACACCCCTAGAGGTACTGTACAGTAGCATGAGGTGGTGTCTACAACCCACAGAAGTTGCTCAGTAAGTGCAGGTCATCCAGGATGGCACACCCATGTGAGCTGTCACAAGAAGGGTAGCTGTGTCTGTCAGCACAGTGTCCAGAGCATAGAGCAGATACCAGGAGACAGAAAAGTACACCAGAAGACATGGAGGGGGCTATAGGAGCAGCAGGACGGCTATCTCCTTCTATGCAAGGAGGAAGGGGAGGAGCAGTGCTAGAGCCGTGCAAAATGTTTTCCAGCAGGCCACGATCATTCATTTGTCTGCTCAAACTGTCAGAAACAGACTCCATGAGGGAGGTATGAGGGCCCGACATCCACATGGTGGGTGTTGTGCTTACAGCCCAACACCATGCAGGGCGATTGGTATTAGCAGAGAATATCAAGATTGGCAAATTCACCACTGGCGCCCTGCAATCTTCACAGATGAGAGCAGGTTCACACTGAGCACATGTGACAGATCTGACAGAGTCTGGAGACGCCATGGAGAGCGATCTGCTGCCTGCAACATTCTCCACCATGACCAGTTTGGCAGTGGGTCAGTGATGATTTGGGGAGGCATTTCTTTGAAGGGCCGCACAGCCCTCCATGTGCTTGCCAGAGGTAGCCTGACGGCCATTAAGTACCAGAATGAGATCCTCAGACCCATTGTGAGACCATATGCAGGTGCAGTGGGCCCTAGGTTCCTGCTGACACATGACTATGTTAGGCCTCATGTGGCTGAAATGTTTCAGCAGTTCCTGCATGATGAATGCATTGACGCTATGGACTGGCCCACCTGTTCCCTGTTGTGAATTAGACTTTTTTGGCTCCCTCTTGTGGTCACTAGTGATATGACTCTGGGATTGTCTTTCCTCAGTTTGGCACCCACCTGGGTCGTTAGTCCAGGGGTGTTGCTATATGAACTTCCTGAATTCTCAGTCTGGTGCCTGGCATCGTTATAATCAGTCCTTTCTGTTTGCTCCTGTCTGCTGGTCCGGGTTCTTGCAAAATTAAGCTAAGTCTTGCTTCCTTGTTTTTTGGTTATTTGCATTGCTCTTATTTTTTGTCCAGCTTGTACTAAATGTGATTCCTGATTTTGCTGGAAGCTCTAGGGGGCTGGTATTCTCCCCCCGGGCCGTTAGACGGTTCGGGGGTTCTTGAATATCCAGCGTGGAAATTTTGATAGGGTTTTTGCTGACCGTATAAGTCATCTTACTATATTCTGCTATTAGTCAGTGGGCCTCTCTTTGCTAAATACCTAGTTCATTCTTACGTTTGTCTTTTCTTCTTACCTCACCGTTATTATTTGTTGGGGGCTTGTATCCAACTTTTGGGGTCTTTTCTCTGGAGGCAAGAAAAGTCTATCTTTTCCCTTCTAGGGTTAGTTAGTTCTCCGGCTGGCGCGAGACGTCTAGAACCAACGTAGGCACGTTCCCCGGCTTCTGCTATTTGTGGTGCTAGGATTAGATATACGGTCAGCCCAGTTACCACTGCCCTATGAGCTGGTTTTTTGTGTTTGCAGACTTGGTATTTATTTCTGAGACCCTCTGCCATTGGGGTCATAACAGTATGCCAGGGCCAACATTGAATGTTTAATGCATTGCAGAAGTGGGATAATAAGAAAGGAAATTCTGAGTTTTTTTTTTTTTTTTTTCCCTCTCTTTCTTCCTCCCCTTTACCTCTGAGTGGCTTATGCTTGCTGCAGACATGAATGTCCAGACTTTGATTACAAGTGTGGATCAGCTTGCTGCTTGTGTGCAGAGCATACAAGATTTTGTTACCAGTAGTCCAATGTCTGAACCTAAAATACCTATTCCTGAACTGTTCTCTGGAGACCGATTTAAGTTTAGGAATTTCAGGAATAATTGTAAATTGTTTCTATCTCTGAGACCCCGTTCGTCTGGAGACTCAGCTCAGCAAGTTAAAATTGTTATCTCTTTCTTGCGGGGCGACCCACAGGATTGGGCTTTCTCGCTAGCGCCAGGAGATCCGGCATTGGCGAATATTGATGCGTTTTTTCTGGCGCTCGGATTGCTTTACGAGGAACCCAATCTTGAAATTCAGGCAGAAAAAGCCTTGCTGGCTATTTCTCAGGGCCAGGATGAAGCTGAAGTGTATTGCCAAAAATTTCGGAAATGGTCCGTGCTTACTCAGTGGAATGAGTGTGCTCTGGCCGCAAATTTCAGAAATGGCCTTTCTGAAGCCATTAAGAATGTGATGGTGGGTTTCCCCATTCCTACAAGTCTGAATGATTCCATGGCGCTGGCTATTCAAATTGATCGGCGTTTGCGGGAGCGCAAAACTGCTAATCCTCTGGTGGTGTTGTCTGAACAGACACCTGATTTAATGCAATGTGATAGAATTCAGACTAGAAATGAACGGAAAAATCATAGACGTCAGAATGGGTTGTGTTTTTACTGTGGTGATTCTACACATGTTATATCAGCATGCTCTAAACGCCTAACAAAGTTTGTTAGTCCTGTCGCCATTGGTAACTTGCAGCCTAAATTTATTTTGTCTGTGACTTTAATTTGCTCATTGTCCTCCTACCCTGTTATGGCGTTTGTGGATTCAGGTGCTGCCCTGAGTCTTATGGATCTGTCATTTGCCAGGCGCTGTGGTTTTGTTCTTGAGCCATTGGTAAATCCTATCCCTCTTAGAGGTATTGATGCTACGCCATTGGCGGAAAATAAACCGCAGTTTTGGACACAGGTAACCATGTGTATGACTCCTGAACATCGGGAGGTGATTCGTTTTCTTGTTCTGCATAAAATGCATGATTTGGTCGTTTTGGGTCTACCATGGTTACAGACCCATAATCCAGTCTTGGATTGGAAGGCAATGTCTGTGTCAAGTTGGGGCTGTCAGGGAATTCATGGTGATTCCCCGCCGGTGTCTATTGCTTCCTCTACTCCTTCGGAAGTTCCTGAGTATTTGTCTGATTTTCAGAATGTATTCAGCGAGTCCAGGTCCAGTGCTCTGCCTCCTCATAGGGACTGTGACTGCGCTATAGATTTGATTCCAGGTAGTACATTTCCTAAGGGAAGACTATTTAATCTGTCTGTACCTGAGCATACCGCAATGCGTTCGTATATCAAGGAATCTCTGGAGAAGGGGCATATCCGTCCATCCTCTTCCCCTCTTGGTGCGGGATTCTTTTTTGTGGCCAAGAAGGACGGATCTTTGAGACCTTGTAGTGACTATCGGCTTCTGAATAAAATCACTGTTAAATTTCAGTATCCTTTGCCTCTGTTGTCAGACTTGTTTGCCCGGATTAAAGGTGCCAAGTGGTTCACCAAGATAGATCTTCGTGGTGCATACAACCTTGTGCGCATTAAGCAGGGAGATGAATGGAAAACTGCATTTAATACGCCCGAAGGTCATTTTGAGTACTTGGTGATGCCTTTTGGGCTCTCTAATGCTCCTTCAGTGTTTCAGTCCTTTATGCATGATATTTCCCGGAAGTATCTGGATAAATTTATGATTGTTTATCTGGATGATATTCTGTTTTTTTCTGATGATTGGGACTCGCATGTAGAGCAGGTCAGGATGGTGTTTCAGGTCTTGCGTGAGAATGCTTTCTTTGTTAAGGGCTCAAAGTGTCTCTTTGGAGTACAGAAGGTTCCCTTTTTGGGTTTTATTTTTTCCATTTCTGCGGTGGAGATGGACCCAGTCAAGGTCCGAGCTATTCATGATTGGACTCAACCCACGTCAGTTAAGAGTCTTCAGAAGTTCTTGGGTTTTGCTAACTTCTACCGTCGTTTTATCGCTAATTTTTCTAGCGTTGTTAAACCTTTGACGGATATGACCAAGAAAGGTTCTGATGTTGCTAACTGGGCTCCTGCAGCCGTGGAAGCTTTCCAAGAGTTGAAGCGCCGGTTTACTTCAGCGCCTGTTTTGTGCCAGCCAGATGTCTCACTTCCCTTTCAGGTTGAAGTGGATGCTTCTGAGATTGGGGCAGGGGCCGTTTTGTCACAGAGAGGCCCTGGTTGCTCTACTATAAGACCTTGTGCTTTTTTCTCTAGGAAGTTTTCGCCTGCTGAGCGGAATTATGATGTTGGCAATCGGGAGTTGCTGGCCATGAAGTGGGCATTTGAGGAGTGGCGTCATTGGCTCGAAGGTGCTAAGCATCGTGTGGTGGTCTTGACTGATCACAAAAATCTGATGTATCTCGAGTCTGCTAAACACCTGAATCCTAGGCAGGCCCGTTGGTCATTGTTTTTCTCCCGTTTTGACTTTGTGGTCTCGTATTTACCAGGTTCAAAGAATGTGAAGGCTGATGCTCTTTCAAGGAGCTTTGTGCCTGACTCTCCTGGAGTCGCAGAACCAGTTGGTATTCTTAAAGAGGGAGTAATCTTGTCAGCCATTTCTCCGGATTTGCGACGTGTGTTGCAGAGATTTCAGGCTGGTAGACCTGACTCTTGTCCACCTGACAGACTGTTTGTTCCTGATAAGTGGACCAGCAGAGTCATTTCCGAGGTTCATTCCTCGGTGTTGGCAGGGCATCCGGGAATTTTTGGCACCAGAGATTTGGTGGCTAGGTCCTTTTGGTGGCCTTCCTTGTCACGGGATGTGAGGTCATTTGTGCAGTCCTGTGGGACTTGTGCTCGAGCTAAGCCTTGCTGTTCTCGTGCCAGCGGGTTGCTCTTGCCCTTGCCTGTCCCGAAGAGGCCTTGGACACACATTTCCATGGATTTCATTTCAGATCTTCCAGTGTCTCAGGGCATGTCTGTCATCTGGGTGGTATGTGATCGCTTTTCCAAGATGGTCCATTTGGTATCTTTGCCTAAGCTGCCTTCCTCTTCCGATCTGGTTCCTTTGTTCTTTCAGAATGTGGTTCGTTTACACGGCATTCCTGAGAATATCGTGTCTGACAGAGGATCCCAGTTTGTTTCCAGGTTCTGGCGATCCTTTTGTGCTAAGATGGGCATTGATTTGTTGTTTTCGTCTGCCTTTCATCCTCAGACTAATGGACAAACGGAACGAACTAATCAGACTCTGGAGGCTTATTTGAGGTGTTTTGTTTCTGCAGATCAGGATGATTGGGTGACCTTCTTGCCGTTGGCTGAGTTTGCCCTTAATAATCGGGCTAGTTCCGCTACTTTGGTTTCGCCATTTTTCTGCAACTCTGGTTTCCATCCTCGTTTTTCCTCGGGACATGTGGAGCCTTCAGACTGTCCTGGGGTAGATTCTGTGGTGGATAGGTTGCAGCAGATTTGGAATCATGTGGTGGACAACTTAAAGTTGTCACAGGAGAAGGCTCAGCGTTTTGCCAACCGCCGCCGCGGTGTGGGTCCCCGACTTCGTGTTGGGGATTTGGTATGGCTGTCTTCTCGATTTGTTCCTATGAAGGTCTCCTCTCCTAAATTTAAGCCTCGCTTCATCGGTCCTTACAAGATATTGGAAATCCTTAATCCTGTGTCCTTTCGCTTGGATCACCCGGTGTCGTTTGCCATTCACAACGTGTTCCATAGGTCTTTGTTGCGGCGGTACGTTGTACCTGTGGTTCCTTCTGTTGAGCCTCCTGCTGCGGTGTTGGTTGAGGGCGAGTTGGAGTACGTGGTGGAGAAGATCTTGGATTCTCGTCTCTCCAGGCGGAGGCTTCAGTATCTGGTCAAGTGGAAGGGCTATGGTCAAGAGGATAATTCCTGGGTGGTTGCCTCTGATGTGCATGCGGCCGATTTAGTTCGTGCCTTTCACGCTGCTCATCCTGATCGCCCTGGTGGTCTTGGTGAGGGTTCGGTGACCCCTCCTTAAAGGGGGGGTACTGTTGTGAATTAGACTTTTTTGGCTCCCTGTTGTGGTCACTAGTGATATGACTCTGGGATTGTCTTTCCTCAGTTTGGCACCCACCTGGGTCGTTAGTCCAGGGGTGTTGCTATATGAACTTCCTGAATTCTCAGTCTGGTGCCTGGCATCGTTGTAATCAGTCCTTTCTGTTTGCTCCTGTCTGCTGGTCCGGGTTCTTGCAAAATTAAGCCAAGTCTTGCTTCCTTGTTTTTTGGTTATTTGCATTGCTCTTATTTTTTGTCCAGCTTGTACTAAATGTGATTCCTGATTTTGCTGGAAGCTCTAGGGGGCTGGTATTCTCCCCCCGGGCCGTTAGACGGTTCGGGGGTTCTTGAATATCCAGCGTGGAAATTTTGATAGGGTTTTTGCTGACCGTATAAGTCATCTTACTATATTCTGCTATTAGTCAGTGGGCCTCTCTTTGCTAAATACCTAGTTCATTCTTACGTTTGTCTTTTCTTCTTACCTCACCGTTATTATTTGTTGGGGGCTTGTATCCAACTTTTGGGGTCTTTTCTCTGGAGGCAAGAAAGGTCTATCTTTTCCCTTCTAGGGTTAGTTAGTTCTCCGGCTGGCGCGAGACGTCTAGAACCAACGTAGGCACGTTCCCTGGCTGCTGCTATTTGTGGTGCTAGGATTAGATATACGGTCAGCCCAGTTACCACTGCCCTTTGAGCTGGTTTTTTGTGTTTGCAGACTTGGTATTTATTTCTGAGACCCTCTGCCATTGGGGTCATAACAGTTCCCCAGACCTGAATCCAATCGATCACATCTGGGACATCATGTTTCGTTTCATCCATGTTGCACCACAGACCGTCCAGGAGTTGACTGATGCTTTAATCCAGATCTGAGAGATCACTCAGGAAAACATCCGCTGTCAAATCAGGACCATGCCCAGACGTTGTAGGGAGGTCCTACAGGCACATGGGGGCCACACACACTGCTGAGCATCATCATATTTGTCTTGAGGTATTTCCACTGAAGTTGGATCAGCCTGTAACTTCATTTTCCACTTTGATTTTGAGCATCATTCCAAATCCAGACCTCCATGGTATATTCATTGTGATTTACCTTGATCATTTTTATATTTTATTGTTCTCAACACATTCCACTATGCAATGAATAAAGATTTTCAACTGGAATTTTTCATTCACTGATATCTAGGATATGGGATTTTAGTGTTCCCTTTATCTTGTGAGCAGTGTATATACACACAGCACTGGGTAAAGGTTTTAGGCAGGTGTTGAAATAATGCTGTAACGTAAGAATGCTTTAAAAAAAATGGAAGCATTAATAGTTAATATTTATCTACTAGTAAAATGCAAAAAGAATAAGGAAGAGAGAAATCTAAACCCCATTAATATTTGGTGTGACCGCCCTCTGCCTTCAAAATAGCATCAGTTCTTCTAGGTGCTTGTATACAGTTTTTGGAGGAACTCAGCAGGGAGGTTGTTTCAATCATCTAGGAGAACTAATGTAGATCATCTATGGATGTCGGCTTGCACAGATCCCACACACACTTGATGATGTTGATATCAGAGCCATATCAAGGCCATATCATCACTTAAAAGATTCCTTTTTTTATGTTAAATTTGGTTCTTAATGAGATTGTTATTCTGCATCAAAAAAATTGGAGCCAATCAAACTCATCCTTGAGGTACTGCATGGTTGATAAGTATGTAACTGCCTGTATTTCTCACCATTAAGGCCACCTTTAATTCTGACCAAATCCTCAACTCCATTTGCTGAAATGCAGCCCAAAGCTTACAAGGAGCCTCCACCATGCTTCACTGCTGCCTGCACACACTCATTATTGTATCACTCTCCAGCAACAAAGTGCCTTCTGCTACAGACAAACATTTCACATTTTGCTTCATACGTCCAGAGCGCCTGCTGTTATTTTCCCTTTGTTTTCATGCATAGTTAAGTTGCTTGTCCTTGTTTCCATGTGAAATGTATGGCTTTTTGGCCCCATTCTATCCATGAAGACCACTTCTGGCCAGACTTTTCAGAACATTAGATGGATGTCCTGTAGCTGGTTTCTGACCTTTCTGAGCTGATGACACAGCTGGATATGTTTCAATTTTGAAGGAAATTAAGCATGACGCGTCTTTCATCTGCTAAACTAAGTTTAAAAAAAAAAAAACAGAAATTTTGCATTGTTATTACGCCCCAATCTTTACATTGCAGTTTCCGCATTTTCAGCCAGAAGAATACTCCATTAC
This sequence comes from Ranitomeya variabilis, assembly GCF_051348905.1. NCBI lineage: Eukaryota > Metazoa > Chordata > Amphibia > Anura > Dendrobatidae > Ranitomeya > Ranitomeya variabilis. Next base: position 48,034,663 of record NC_135235.1, on the reverse strand, counting down.
AATAAATCAGAGCACCGAAATGTCCTATTTGTGATTATGCTGTTTCCAAATCTAAACCAAAAGCACGTGGGTTCATGCTTCGTAAAATCCGTGCACATTAAATTACTCGCAGATATGAGCCTGTTAATCTTCTTATAGAAGCGTCTAACAGGAAGCTTTGCGCTCCTGATATATTACACTGATCTTACTTACATAATGTCAGGCAGAAAGATAATCTCAAATTCCGCTTCATGTGTTCACATTGGGGTCCCACACCTATGTTTAATGTATTGCATTTTTTTAGTTATTTTTTATTATTATTTTGGGGACGGAAGTCAAAAATTCTTGCAGAGAAATGATAGCTGTAGGTCATAAGGTACACACTAACGCATTCTAAACAGGTTTTATTTTAGTCCGAATTCACACTTTTGATGCATATTTTTGCGTTGGGTTCTATATAAAAACATTTTTTTATTATAGGCTTCTCTATAGGAAGAGTTAAATGGAATGTCATCACGGAATGTCCTATTATTTAATTTAGTTTTTCATGTTCTATGTAGTTTTTAAAACTTTTTCACAATGTTTAAAAAAAAAAAAAATGATTAAAAAAATGATCTTGCAATATTCTCCTTGGCCACTAGGTCTAATATTAGACTCCTGATGAGCACATGAACATCCGCAGTAATAGATTGACCCTGCTGAATTATTGTGTTGAATTATACAAAGGGTTATTCCCTCGCCGATAAAAAAAATAAATTATAACCTTATCCTATGGATTGATGATCACTGTGGGTCCGTCCGACTGCTGGGATGCCCAACGATCCCAAGATCGGGCTTTTGTCTGTGTGGCTGCTGAGTGCAGCATTTGCCTATTTTTTGCCATTCCCTTAGAAAATGAATGCGGAAATCGAGTAACCTTTTAGTGAGCATGGCAACATAATTGTGAAGGTAGAAGAAAAAGATAAGTTGTGACATTACCTATTGTGAATGGTGGACCATGTGTTATCTGTCATTGTAATTCTTTTTGTCTGTGATGATAATGTGACTGCTGAAAAGTCTTCTGTGTAGAAGAGGAAGTGTGAGTCTAGTACAAGGCTTAGTGGCAGTGTGAAGACTGCAAGCTGTCTAATTTCTTAATTAATTTTCTTTAACATAAAAGCCATATAAAATTAAGTAAAGTAACACAAAATGTGAACACTGTGAACCTTCCCTCCTATTAGCGTGGCTTTGGCCCTTCCTGGGGCTGTGCAGCGGCGCCTCTGGAGCGCCCCCACTGCCGCATGGCCGAGGGGCACCCGGTACCGGGCCTCTGTGTCTCGGTTCTGGGGTTGTCACGGTGGCTAGACCCGGTCCGTGACCCTGCTGAGGGGCGTCCAATGAAAGGTGTGGATGGTGATGATGTTGTTGTGGTGCAGGTCGCAGTAAATAACGAGGACACCAGGTTGCAGTCTCTTTACCTCTTTACTGAAGGCTTCAGGATCCTCAATCCGGAATACGGTTAACCGGGCTGCGTAAGTCCGGCTGGTCCGATAGCACCTCCTGGGTTCCCTTTGCAGGTGGAAATCTGTGCCTTCCTTCTAGCGCTTGTGTGTTGTAGTCCTTCCCTGCTGTGCTTACGGGATAGTCCCCACAACTGTTGTGTCTGTTTCTGAAGTTCCCTCACAACTCGATTATGATGTTCTGTTTCGTCCCCCAGATGATATGGCTAGGACGCACCCGTATCACGGGTAGGCTCGGAGGTCTTCCGGGACCCTAGAGTCGCCCCTCTCCAAATGTTGCCCCCTGTGTCTGCTTAGGTGATTTGAGTGAGACAGCCCGCCTATAGCTGACTGTCTTGCCGTAGGTTTGAAGTAAGGCCTGGAGCCTAATACTTCCTCGGCGTTCTGGCCACCGGCTGCGCGCCTCAGTAGGATGTTGCCTCGGTCTTGCAGCACGACTCCTACTGGTGTTTCTCCTTGTTGCGTTGATCTCGTTTCTCACTCAGCACAATAAACCTCGCTTCTTGTCCTTTCTTGGGGTACCGCCGCTATATCGTGCAGGCGCGGTCCCGTAACGTTCTTTCTGTTCGCTAGGCCGCTGTCAGAATCCCACCCCTGACAGGGACCCCCCTGAATCTTCCCCTGCAACACCCTCTGCCACAGGATGTTGCCTGGTTCCAACCCAGTCAGCTTCTGACCAACTTCCTATCCAACCCCCAGTTTTACCAGATTGTGAGGAGTGGCCTAATACATAGAACCTTTTGCTCCCCCTGGAGGCCAGACTGTGAAGTGTATTGGTGTCTGTGATACCTGGTCAGGTGAACTCCTTCAGTGCCATCGGACGTACCATAGTCCCCCTTAGCGGCGGAGCATCAGTACTGCAACGACCAGGACTCTGGGGCGCTGCACCTCCTTTAGCACCGTTCCTCTTCTTCTCAAAAGGGGCCATCATAACTTGTATGCTGCTCCATTCTTAAAAGGGGCAAACGTCCCTTAACGTGCGCCTGCTTCTCAACAGTCACAGATATATGGCAGCAAAATCTGACTGGTGATTAGTGGTGGAAAACTTTAAAAATGGGATTAATTGGGACAATGGAAAGAATGCAAACCCAGTGCAAGGAGCAGACGTGTGTGAGTCATGTCTCAGTCACAGCGCTCAAAGTCAAGGTGCAGATGTGATCTTACAGAATATGGAGAGTAACGCCAGCCAGTCATTTTCTTCAGTCTCGGTTGCTCCAATTAGGGAACAGTCGGTATTGTTTTTTTTATAGATAATGGACACCCTACTTGCCAGTTTAAAAAATCTTAAATCCCTGGTGATCTAGGGTAGTAAATTGAATATTGAGTATTAATGAAGTGAATGGGTCAATGGTAAATTTCAGCTAAAAATCAGATCTGTCTGTGGCTGCACTTCACATCTGTGCAAGGGTGACTTTCCCCTCTATGGGTACGTTCACACCTTAAGGCTATGTGCCCATGTTGCGGATTCGTGTGCAGATTTTTCCGCACCGTTTTTGAAAAATCCGCAGGTAAAACGCACTGCGTTTTACCCGCAGATTTACCACTGTTTTACACCTGCGGATTCCTAAAGAGGACATGCTGCTTAAAATACAATGCAGCGTTTCTGCGCGGTATTTTCCGCTCCATGGGCACAGCGGATTTGGTTTTCCATAGGTTTACATGGTACTGTAAACCGCATGGAAAACTTCTGGGAATCCGCAGCGTCAAATCCGCAGGCAAATCCGCACCGTGTGCACATACCCTAAGTATTTGGTGTGGAAATTTCTGTATCTCTTGGCAGGAAGAACGTAGATTAAAATAGGTTTATTTTTACCAAAAAATTTTATTTGCATTTTTGGTGCAGATTTTTCCCCACTCATTAGGGTAAGTTCACACTAGGCATTTTTTCTTTTCTCTTGGCAGGAAACAAACTGCAGAAAAAATACATTTTTTCCCTGGGTTTTCTTGCCGTTTCTTCTGCGTTTTTGGCATGCTAGATTTGTCTCTTGTGCATGCTGATAAAGTTTAGCGTTGAAAAGTCTATTCTATAAAATCAGGTTTTGGCTCAAAAAGCGCAGCAAAACTTGATACATGCGTTCATTTCAATGGGTGAAAAACGATGAAAAAAACGTTGAAAGAAGAGACATGCTGTAATAAAAAAACAATGTGTGCATGAGATTTCTGAAATCTCATAGACATAGCTGGTACTGTAAAAAGCAGCTGAAAATTTGCATTTAAAAAAAGCTGCAAGAACGCCTAGTGTGAACTCAGCCTTAGTCTGGGTGAAATCTTTATTAAAAATGCTGAACAAATTGACATGCAGATTAATCTGCAACAAATCTGCAAGTCACAAATAAGCAATGTGTGCAGGAGACATCAGGATTCTCATTCATTGTGATAAATCTGTGTAGTATAAAAAACAGCAGCAAAAACGCAACAAATCTGCAACATGTGCACAAGCCCTAAGTGTTACCTAGTATAACTAGGGATCAAGTGTTATATTAGAAAGCAGCGTGAATGTTACACGACCATAGCGTAAAACTGAAGGACCAAACTAACAATTACCGTGGGTGGATTTCCGTAGTGAGCGCGCAGCACAGCCCGGGGATTGCATTCCCACATAATGAGCGGGTTGGTCCCCACTTCCCGGGGTGTCAGCGGTCTCGCTCCTTATTCACAACCACTGAATGGTTTCAGGATTCCAGAGCGATGGTGTCACACATGAGGTCACGACGAGACTTTTTCTTTTTTTTTTAAGAACGTGACTTTTAATGCAAAGCTTTTCCACATGGATGCAATTAGAGACTACATTAAATTACATCCTGATCACATATCATGTGCTTAAACGTTAAAAAAAAATAAAAAATCTGGACCTGACAGTTTTCTAGTTTTGTCTTTTTCTATATTAGATGCCTTTGTCCCCATAACTCCTCATCTGGCACCACCCTCTAAGGATAAGTCATGGCGGTCCTTTAGATGCCATCTAATAGATAATAGGAAGCTGCTCACGTTTTGTGCACATGTATGGGTTCCATATACACTGCTCAAAAAAATAAAGGGAACACTAAAATCCCACATCCTAGCTATCACTGAATGAAATATTCCAGTTGTAAATCTTTATTCAGTACATAGTGGAATGTGTTGAGAACAATAAAACCTAAAAATGATCAACGTAAATCACAACTAATATCCCACGGAGGTCTGGAGTTGGAATGATGCTCAAAATCAAAGTGGAAAATGAAGTTACAGGCTGATCCAACTTCAGTGGAAATGCCTCAAGGCAAGGAAATGATGCTCAGTATTGTGTGTGGCCTCCACGTGCCTGTATGACCTCCCTACAATGCCTAGGCATGCTCCTGATGAGGCGGCGGATGGTCTCCTGAGGGATCTCCTCCCAGACCTGGACTAAAGCATCCGCCAACTTCTGAACAGTCTGTGGTGCAACGTGACGTTGGTGAATGGTGCAAGACATGATGTACCAGATGTGCTCAACTGGATTCAGGTCTGGGGAACAGGCGGGCTAGTCCATAGCTTCAATGCCTTGATCTTGCAGGAACTGCTGACACACTCCAGCCACATGAGGTCTGGCATTGTCCTGCATTAGGAGAAACCCAGGGCCCACTGCACCAGCATATAGTCTCACAAGGGGTCTGAGGATGTCATCTTGATACCTAATGGCAGTCAGGCTACCTCTGGGGAGCACATGGAGGGCTGTGCGGCCCTCCAAAGAAATGCCACCCCACACCATTACTGACTCACTGCCAAACCAGTCACAATGAAGGATGTTGCAGGCAGCAGATCGTACTCCTCGGCATCTCCAGACTCTGTCACGCCTGTCACATGGGCTCAGTGTGAACCTGCTTTCATCTGTGAAGAGCACAGGGCGCCAGTGGTGAATTTGCCAATACTTGTGTTCTGTGGCAAATGCGAAGCGTCCTGCACAGTGTTGGGCTGTGAGCACAACCCCCATCTCTGAACGTCGGGCACTCAGACCATCCTCATGGAGTCAGTTTCTAACCGTTTGTGCAGACACATACACATTTGTGGCCTGCTGGAGGTCATTTTGCAGCGCTCTGGCAGTGCTCCTCCTGTTCCTCCTTGCACAAAGGTGGAGGTAGCGGTCCTGCTGCTGGGTTGTTGCCCTCCTACGGCCCCCTCCACGTCTCCTGGTGTACTGGCCTGTCTCCTGGTAGTGCCTCCAGCCTCTGGACACTACACTGACAGACACAGCAAACCTTCTTGCCACAGCTCACATTGATGTGGCATCCTGGATGAGCTGCACTACCTGAGCCACTTGTGTGGGTTGTAGAGTCTGTCTTATGATACCACGAGTGTGAAAGCACAAGCAACATTCAAAAGTGACCAAGACATCAGCCAGAAAGCATTGGTACTGAGATGTGGTATGTGGTCCCCACCTGCAGAACCGCTCCTTTATTGTGTCTTGATAATTGACAATAATTTCCATCTGTTGTCTATTCCATTTGCACATTTGCACAACAGCATGTGAAATTGATTGTCAGTCAGTGTTGCTTCCTAAGTGGACAGTTAGATTTCACAGGAGTTTGATTTACTTGGAGTTAGATTCTGTTGTTTAAGGGTTCCCTTTATTTTTTTTGAGCAGTGTGTAACATGTCCATCCCTATGAACTCATAGCCTGCACTAGGAAAGGAAGATACCAGCTGTTGGCATATCAGGTACAGGTAAGACAAAAGGGCACTACTGGCAATGGCAGTTATCATATTTGGCCCTAGGCTCCTATGGACACTTAGAGGGTTTATCCAAGACTTTTTGTATTTTTTATTTTTTTTTACTATGAGCCTAAATCTAACAGACAGGTAGTTGCTAACTACATACCTGCCCAGCACCGATTTCTGCTGGCACAGAGCTGTCACTTACTGCTCCTGTCGGCGATTCTGCTGCTTCTACTGGTGTCACATTGACAAGTCAGCGTCTTCTCTTCCACTTGATGCGGCGTGACTGACGATTCACAGCTGGCTCCCTGCTGCCTAGCTTTGGGGAGCCGTCTGTCAACCAGCATGACACCATCAGTCACTGCCTGTGGACAGAGCAACCTGGAAGAAGTTGACGTGGAGCAGCTGAATCGCTGGCAGGAGCGGTCAGTGACAGCTCTGTGCTGGCGCCAGGTGAGGCAGGCAGGTAGTAAGCAACTGTATGCCTGTTAGTTTTTAAGGCCATAGTTAAAAAAAAAAAAAACCTAAGTCCTGGATAAACACTAAGTTGCTTTTTTAATTGCTGAGACATTTTTTAGAGCAGCCATTATTTATTGGTGCTGATGTGTCTTAGTAGGAACCCAGGAGTAAGATGGGCAAGTATAAATCAGATCTGGGGTCTGAATTTTTAGATCTCCTGCCCATGTGTACAGCTGTAGGGATCACACGTATGTTAATCTGCTGCACATTTATTGATTACGATATTGCCTACCTTCAGAAGAACTAATTTGCAATCAGCCACTAGGTGGCACTCTTTTATATACATTTGCAGGTTAGATGATTTCTATGAATGTCCTCAGTTCCAGCCTCATCACTTTATAATCCATCCATTATGAAGATGTATTCAGTTTGTCATTCTGTCTCAAAAAGCCAAAATGAATCTCTGGGTTTCCCATTCCAGTCCTTGTGCTGCCTCACATCTGTATTTGACATTTTAACCAGCATCTACAAATCATTATTTCCTATGCAAGTGTAGTAAGAATCAGACCTCATTCATTCACTCATTTAAGGACTGTGTGTACCAAGGTAAAAAATAAAAATAAATGAAGATGTCCAATTTTTATCATGTTTTTGGGTCAGTTAAAAAACAAAAACCCAGGCGGCCGCCCTTTGGCCTCAGTGTGGTGTCTGTTTATTATTGTGGAATGGGTAAGAAAGCTTAGAATTCTTTTAATTTTTTTTTTGCAGACGAGAAAATCACGGATGGTCAAAAAAAACCATCGCATACTGATGAAAATCTGATCCAGTATGCTGAAGAAAATAGGTCTTTTCTTTTTTTTCCACCAAATGAGGCCTTACTTCCTGCATAGTTTTTATTTTTAGGATGCCCAGGGTCCCGTCGCCATTGATGTGCATTGTGCTTGATGACAATACAAATCCTGTTAAATCTGAGTATTATTGGAAGCATATGAAGGTGAACTACATGACTTGTAAAAAAAAAAAAGTACCAGAAGATAAGCAATGCAGACACTACTACTAATTTTCAAAAACGAGAAGAAACAAAAAATCAGCTATATAACTTATTTTTTAATCAACAAAAAAAGTTGCACTCTGTAGTTCTAAAGCACGTCAATATGAAATATATGAAATGTGAATAGCAATACTGCTTCTGGATACTAGGAAAGAAATGAGACGCTTAGCACATAATTTAGCCAATTCATGCAGCCCAGCAACCAACAACATGGTGGTCTCAAAACTGCTGGGTCCTAACGTGTCTAGTGTAATACCTCTCTAAGACTGAAATCTGAAGTCCGAATTCCTTTTTTGCTATCCATATTTTATGTTAATATGCTTTAACACTACAGAGTGCAACATTTTTTTGTTTATTGTATATGGAGATGTCTGCTCCTAGCTGTCACCTGTTCACACTAAAAAACCATTTCAACTGTTCAACAGCAGCAACACGTGCAAGGATTGCAAAACGAACAGTCGCGAGACAGATATTATATAAATATTATCCAAGCAACCGACCTGAAGGGGGACGTTGATGAAGTGTGCCCCAAAGCGCGTTTCGCGTATGGCTTCCTCAGGGGTTGCTTGGATAATATTTATCTATTATCTTTAAACTTGGGTGTATTTACATCTGGCCTTAGATGACTGCTAAAGCTGAATTAGTCAAAGCAGATTAGCGAGTCTAACATTGCAATCAGTGGTGCAGCACAAACATTGTCACGTCTGCCGAGTGGATTAACTCAAGAATCCTAAAATGTACCTTGAGCGCAGGGAGCTTGTGGAGCACAGTACAGAACCTGCTGCGGCTGAAAAGGATGGGTCGGACTGCAGATACTCGACTATACTTTTTCTTTAGTACACAAGACCCATTATACAGATAGGCTTTTCCCCAAAGAGAAAGAAGAGAGTCAAATTTTGAATGCTTTGAAAACAAATCCATATTAGCAATAATTATCTATAACGTGGATGAAGTTTTGAAAATTTGCCAAAACTCATACAGAAAATCCCCTCCATATCCAAACCATGTACACATACCCTGTAAGAGCAGATCTTTCACCAGTTTGAAAGACGTTAAACCAGACATCATGGAAAACTGGCTGCGGAGCCGAGTAAAAATAAAAAATAAAAATAATTTAGTTTTTTTAATTTATCTTGGTTGCAGTGATTAACTTTAGGTTATACTTTATCATAAGCCCAAGGGGGTATTTCCAGAGAGATTCTTTTCTGGGGACATGTGTTTTCTTAGATGTATGACATTTACTAGTTATAAGCAGGAGAGGTCATGAAGGGGGAAGGGAAAATAAAAACACAGGTTCCTAGAAGGTCAGAAGCAGGGCTGGCATTAAGGGTCAGACTGGATAATTGTCCAAGGCTCCCACACTTGGTGTCCCCCCAGCCACCAATGTCTACAGGAGGAGCTACACTCACTAGCTCTCAGTGAAGCTTTTGATGTGGAGACTGCTTCAGGACCTTTGGTGACATTATGATCATGTGATTATGTCACCACTGTAAGAGGGTGGTGCTGTTATGGACAGTAAGGAACACGCTGTCACTTTAAGAGACTGCACCCCCTTGTCTGGCGTGATGGAATGTTCTGCTTCTCCCCTGCAAGAGACTGTGTGAATGAACTGGACTGAGCAGAGGGTGGGGGTGAAGCCTGGACAGCCTGTGAGAACTGAAGCTGCTGCAGAGAGAACTTTGTGCTGTTTGCTGCAAGAGACGACCCACAGCCTGTAACGGAGTGGACTTGTGAAATTTGACAGACGTTTCCGGGTGCAGCGAGAGTGGCTGTCCTGTGCGAGTTTGAGAAGCCACGAAGATACCGAGAAAGGGATTTAGTTTCCAGGAGCACCTCCAGGACCCCAAAGCAAGGAGAAGACAACGTTTCATGGAGCTGGCAGAAAGCCGTGCGCACCACCATACTAGACTGCTGGGGGGCCCCCGGGACTGGATCGGAGTCCCCAACATCACCGTGAGTTTGTTCCTGTTTTGTGCACGTCAGGGCCTAGTGTTGGCTTCAATAGTCAGAACACGGCAGCTGTGAGGCCTGCTTAATAAAGGCCAGGGAGGTTATACGTAGAGTAGCATTATTCTTTGTTTGCATTTACTTGTGACATATATGGAGTCTGTAACAGATTGGAGCTCCGTGCTATTTTACAGACAAGCTAAAGAATATAACTCTTATAAATTATCTTTTGCCATTGCATACCCGTTTGCATCTTCCTCATCCACTTCATTCCTTGCTTTCCAATAAATCTACCCTTTGTTGTTTGCACCTCATCTTGTGTACGGTAGTCTTCCTGCACCTTGGTGGTCCCCCGGCCATCGCTTCACCACCACAGGTTCTCCACTCTGCAGGAGTTGGGAGAAGTGAGGTGGACTGGTGGCAAGTCTTCTAGAGCATGTCAGCCTAGAACGTTTGGGCTCCTGGTGGTATATATTAGTAAGGACATCAGAATGTATGGGCTCCTGGTTGTATATATTAGTAGTGACATCAGAATGTTTGGGCTCCTGGTGGTATATATTCGTAGTGACATCAGAATGTTTGGGCTTCTGGTGGTATATATTAGTAGGGACATCAGAATGTTTGGGCTTCTGGTGGTATATATTAGTAGGGACATCAGAATGTATGGGCTTCTGGTGGTATATATTAGTAGGGACATCAGAATGTTTGGGCTTCTGGTGGTATATATTAGTAGTGACATCAGAATGTATGGCCTTCTGGTGGTATATATTAGTAGTGACATCAGAATGTTTGGGCTTCTGGTGGTATATATTAGTAGTGACATCAGAATGTATGGCCTTCTGGTGGTATATATTAGTAGTGACATCAGAATGTTTGGGCTGCTGGTGGTATATATTAGTAAGGACATCAGAACGGTTGGGCTCCTGGTTGTATATATTAGTAGTGACATCAGAATGTATGGGCTTCCGGTTGTATAAGTAGTGACATCAGAATGTATGGGCTTCTGGTGGTATATATTAGTAGGGACATCAGAATGTTTGGGCTTCTGGTGGTATATATTAGTAGTGACATCAGAATGTTTGGGCTCCTGGTGGTATATATTAGTAGTGACATCAGAATGTTTGGGCTCCTGGTTGTATATATTAGTAGTGACATCAGAATGTATGGGCTTCTGGTTGTATAAGTAGTGACATCAGAATGTATGGGCTTCTGGTGGTATATATTAGTAGGGACATCAGAATGTTTGGGCTTCTGGTGGTATATATTAATAGGGACATCAGAATGTATGGGCTTCTGGTGGTATATATTAGTAGGGACATCAGAATGTTTGGGCTCCTGGTTGTATATATTAATAGGGACATCAGAATGTTTGGGCTCCTGGTAGTATATATTAGTAGGGACATCAGAATGTTTGGGCTCCTGGTGGTATATATTAATAGGGACATCAGAATGTATGGGCTTCTGGTGGTATATATTAGTAGTGACATCAGAATGTTTGGGCTCCTGGTGGTATATATTAGTAGTGACATCAGAATGTTTGGGCTCCTGGTTGTATATATTAGTAGTGACATCAGAATGTATGGGCTTCTGGTTGTATAAGTAGTGACATCAGAATGTATGGGCTTCTGGTGGTATATATTAGTAGGGACATCAGAATGTTTGGGCTTCTGGTGGTATATATTCGTAAGGACATCAGAATGTTTGGGCTTCTGGTGGTATATATTAGTAGGGACATCAGAATGTTTGGGCTCCTGGTGGTATATATTAATAGGGACATCAGAATGTTTGGGCTCCTGGTGGTATATATTAATAGGGACATCAGAATGTATGGGCTTCTGGTGGTATATATTAGTAGGGACATCAGAATGTTTGGGCTCCTGGTGGTATATATTAATAGGGACATCAGAATGTATGGGCTTCTGGTGGTATATATTAGTAGTGACATCAGAATGTTTGGGCTCCTGGTGGTATATATTAGTAGTGGGTGTCTGGATGAAGGTGCTCTGTGTAAACACGTCTATATGTAATATGTGAGTATATGTGTGTATATCCATGTACAGTATGTGCTCTGTATACATGAATGTGCTGTATATACATTTTTGTAACAGTGTTTGTCACATACCATGTGTAGTATCCACATGTATAAATCTTGTCAGCACAGATGAGAGTTCATACGTGTGAACATGTCGGCAATCGCCCAATGAACGGGCAAAATGCTGCCTATTCAGCGAGTGCTTGGATTGCTGGATGGAACAGAAATCATTGTTCTCGGCAGCACATAGCCTTGTAAAAACTGCAGATATGCTGCTGATAACATGCATGATACTGTATGGGGAGAGATTGATTAATGATTGTTCTGTACCCATCATTCTTCCTCAGCCAGTGTAAAGAGGCCGGGAAACAAGCGAACAATTTCAATATTAATCGATCATAGTCCTTTAACAGTCTGAACTCAGTGCATGTAAATACAACCGAAATGTTTGTGTGATGGTGCAATATATGAGCATCTGGTGATATATTAGTAGTGACATCAGAATGTTTGGGCTTCTGGTGGTATATATTAGTAGTGACATCAGAATGTATGGCCTTCTGGTGGTATATATTAGTAGTGACATCAGAATGTTTGGGCTCCTGGTTGTATATATTAGTAGTGACATCAGAATGTATGGGCTTCTGGTTGTATAAGTAGTGACATCAGAATGTATGGGCTTCTGGTGGTATATATTAGTAGGGACATCAGAATGTTTGGGCTTCTGGTGGTATACATTAGTAGTGACATCAGAATGTTTGGGCTCCTGGTGGTATATATTAGTAGTGACATGAGAATGTTTGGGCTCCTGGTTGTATATATTAGTAGTGACATCAGAATGTATGGGCTTCTGGTTGTATAAGTAGTGACATCAGAATGTATGGGCTTCTGGTGGTATATATTAGTAGGGACATCAGAACGTTTGGGCTTCTGGTGGTATACATTAGTAGTGACATCAGAATGTTTGGGCTCCTGGTGGTATATATTAGTAGTGACATGAGAATGTTTGGGCTCCTGGTTGTATATATTAGTAGTGACATCAGAATGTATGGGCTTCTGGTTGTATAAGTAGTGACATCAGAATGTATGGGCTTCTGGTGGTATATATTAGTAGTGACATCAGAATGTATGGGCTTCTGGTTGTATAAGTAGTGACATCAGAATGTATGGGCTTCTGGTGGTATATATTAGTAGTGACATCAGAATGTATGGGCTTCTGGTGGTATATATTAGTAGGGACATCAGAATGTTTGGGCTTCTGGTGGTATATATTAATAGGGACATCAGAATGTATGGGCTTCTGGTTGTATAAGTAGTGACATCAGAATGTATGGGCTTCTGGTGGTATATATTAGTAGGGACATCAGAATGTTTGGGCTTCTGGTGGTATATGTTCGTAAGGACATCAGAATGTTTGGGCTTCTGGTGGTATATATTAGTAGGGACATCAGAATGTTTGGGCTTCTGGTGGTATATATTAATAGGGACATCAGAATGTATGGGCTTCTGGTTGTATAAGTAGTGACATCAGAATGTATGGGCTTCTGGTGGTATATATTAGTAGGGACATCAGAATGTTTGGGCTTCTGGTGGTATATATTCGTAAGGACATCAGAATGTTTGGGCTTCTGGTGGTATATATTAGTAGGGACATCAGAATGTTTGGGCTTCTGGTGGTATATATTAATAGGGACATCAGAATGTATGGGCTTCTGGTTGTATAAGTAGTGACATCAGAATGTATGGGCTTCTGGTGGTATATATTAGTAGGGACATCAGAATGTTTGGGCTTCTGGTGGTATATATTCGTAAGGACATCAGAATGTTTGGGCTTCTGGTGGTATATATTAGTAGGGACATCAGAATGTTTGGGCTTCTGGTGGTATATATTAATAGGGACATCAGAATGTATGGGCTTCTGGTTGTATAAGTAGTGACATCAGAATGTATGGGCTTCTGGTGGTATATATTAGTAGGGACATCAGAATGTTTGGGCTTCTGGTGGTATATATTCGTAAGGACATCAGAATGTATGGGCTCCTGGTGGTATATATTAATAGGGACATCAGAATGTATGGGCTTCTGGTGGTATATATTCGTAAGGACATCAGAATGTATGGGCTCCTGGTGGTATATATTAATAGGGACATCAGAATGTATGGGCTTCTGGTGGTATATATTAGTAGGGACATCAGAATGTTTGGGCTCCTGGTGGTATATATTAGTAGTGGGTGTCTGGATGAAGGTGCTCTGTGTAAACACGTCTATATGTAATATGTGAGTATATGTGTGTATATCCATGTACAGTATGTGCTCTGTATACATGAATGTGCTGTATATACATTTTTGTAACAGTGTTTGTCACATACCATGTGTAGTATCCACATGTATAAATCTTGTCAGCACAGATGAGAGTTCATACGTGTGAACATGTCGGCAATCGCCCAATGAACGGGCAAAATGCTGCCTATTCAGCGAGTGCTTGGATTGCTGGATGGAACAGAAATCATTGTTCTCGGCAGCACATAGCCTTGTAAAACTGCAGATATGCTGCTGATAACATGCATGATACTGTATGGGGAGAGATTGATTTATTAATGATCGTTCTGTACCACCTATCATTCTTCCTCAGCCAGTGTAAAGAGGCCGGGAAACGAGCGAACAATTTCAATATTAATCGATCATAGTCCTTTAACAGTCTGAACTCAGTGCATGTAAATACAACCGAAATGTTTGTGTGATGGTGCAATATATGAGCATTTGTCTAAAATCAGCCCTGGTCATTAGACATGCAATAGACAGCCTTGTTCTCAGCAGCAACTGTACTATAGATCAGTGTGCTTACAAATACCTCCAAATCTCTTCAGGACAGTATCAGTGTGGGGGGAGGGGTCATTACAAACATGTCTGCAATTGCAGTTCACAGCTCTACCCCTCCCGATTGGTGGTGATCAATAGGGGGTGTGGAATGAAGAACACCCCCAGAGAAGACCAACACCCAATTTGGCTTCTAAATTATAATCTAAACTTTACAAAAAAGCATCTCCTCAACCGAAGACAAAATTAAAACCAAAACCCACACTCCTATATTTTGCTTAGCGTAGTTTGCAGTAACCACTCCATGATTTCCCCATACTCAAACTGGTGATCGGTTTTCTTTATGATGTTTGCAATTGTAGACATTTAACAAGGTGCAACACGCATGTGAAAATAAGCAACTTTACAATATATCACCGATTAAAAAGCCTCTAGTGAAGGAGAGATTTTTTTATTTTTTTTTTAAATTATTATTTACTGCCACCTTTTATCTATGAGGAGTGGTCCTTTCCTATTGAAGCGCACACTTGAAAGCGCTGCCTGGAGTGGTGGAGCTGACCGGCATCAGTGTCCCTTGTGCTCCTCCGTTGCAGACACAAAGCGGCCTCTGCTTACAGAATAGGAGAACACGCAGTTTAGTCCAGCATCATGGCTGTCTGAGGCCCAAACAGTTATTTATTGGGTGGGAGTGCACCGTTTATTGTTAGGAGTGCACTGTTCCTAGCATGCAAAAACCCAGGAGCAGTGCACAGAACCCCAATAAAACAGGATTTGGCTTTGATCAATGATAAAAACGCTTGCTTTTCCTAAATAGCACTTAGTGTCCAACCCCATCTTTGAGGGCCTGTATTATGTGCTCTTAAAGGGGTTGTCTGGTGCTGCTTAGTTCTGCATTGGAGGGAAGCAATGCAATGGTGTTCCGACCCCACGTATCTGCTGAGACATGTGCATAAACATTAGGCATCACGCATAAGAAATTTGCCTGACCCCCTCTAATCAAGCACATGTAACATCACCTGCTGAGACATCATCTGTAACAATGGCGTCACACAACCCCTTTAATTGCAACAATACTTCCTCCACAAAGCATCAGAGCATTCTAGGAACACTTTTATCCACCATATGAAATTGGTTGTGTTTCATGAGTGCACTGAGCTTTATAACCCCCAGCTTTTTTCTTTTGCATTAAGTCCAGTTTCTTACACCAATACTAATCAAATGCGTCACAATAGAAGAACGGCATCTGTGCTCAATAATGGGAAGCTGTAGCATGGACATCAGTGCCGCAAACTGGCCGCAGATTCCAACAGAGTAAACCCTCTTTTAAAGCCATACAGTACAATACTTGGAATTTATTGGAGACCAGTTTCAGGACACTGGCATGTCATGTTGGGGATCACCGCTATAAAAACAGTCCAGGACGATGTTTCAGAAATA
This sequence comes from Ranitomeya variabilis, assembly GCF_051348905.1. NCBI lineage: Eukaryota > Metazoa > Chordata > Amphibia > Anura > Dendrobatidae > Ranitomeya > Ranitomeya variabilis. The sequence goes on along the minus strand of NC_135235.1, from coordinate 48,018,775 downwards.
AAAATTTTATTTCACATTTCAGAAGCAGCAGAGAAAAATATATGTTGAACTATAATATTAAATAAGGTCTACCTTTATTACCATAAATACTACAAGACATACAGAAAAACTGAGCACTAAATACAAACATGGGCAAATCTTCAATACACGAGGGCTGTATGGCTTGACGATGGCCCACCAGTCCATTACCCATACCTGCAGCCTTCCAGTCCTTACCAATCACTACCAGTCTAGTAGAGGGCACACTGTGTCCATCAGACCAAAATTTAGTAACACTCAATGTTGGGAGTATTTAATTTTATAACCACATGAAAAAGCAGTATGAAGGAATACAGGACTGATGTCTGCTCAGAACGAGAGGAGAGTCTTATGGATGATTTCGCTGCACTCCTGGATCTCATCCTCCTTAATGGTTAGCGGTGGTGCCAGTCTGATGATATCTCCATGGGTGGGCTTGGCTAGAAGGCCATTATCACGAAGTCTCAGGCAAACCTTCCAAGCATCACAATCTAAAGCCAAAAGAGACACCAAGTTAGGTTTTTTTTCGGCACATCCACATAGGATTGATCAAATTGGCAACATTTTTGCAATAAGATCTGCAGCAGAAGTTGATCACAGCCTTCACATTGCAGAAGGTAAAGCAGAAGTAAAAGATCACAGCAAAAATGGACAGTAGATGTAAAGTCTGCAGCGCAGGTCAGTTTTGGGCTGTGGAGTTTCTCTTCAGTGTGCACTCCTCAATCCTAGATAGGACAATTCCGTGCTCCACCAAAATCAGGCAAGGGAATCCGTTCAGAAGAGTTGTAGAATAAAGTATACAAGTTCTGAACTCTGATTCCCTTGGCTGATTTTGGAGGAGCGCGGAATTGTCGGCATCTTGAATATACCATCAAGAATTTCTTGAAGATCCTTCGCGGGTCTGGTGCCATCTGCAGCCCTCCTATCATACTTACTATATGTGTTGTGCGTACGCAACGTGTAAAGGTGAGAATCTTACCGTACAGTAAACTAATTGTTATTTTGGTAACTGCGCTATTGCGCCTCTTTACCATTTCACTCCTCATAATATCATCCAATGTTACTGGTCATGAATATGCAGCACATTTCACATGGCAGCACGGTGGCTTAGTGGTTAGCACTGCTGCTATGCAGAGCTGGGGTTTTGAGTTGCCATCAAATCCCACCAAGGACCACATTGGCAGGTAGTCTATGTTCTCCCGTGTTTGTGAGCGTTTCCTCCCACTTACCAAAGACATACTGATAGGGAATCTAGATAGTGAGGCCCAACAGGGACAGTGATCGTGCCTGTAAAGTGCTGCGGAATATCATTAGGCAAAATGTAAAATTGGCACTGCTGGTCAATTTCCATGCAAAAAAAAAAAAGAAATGGCATGTGATTGTACCAGCCATATGAAAATGTCACTGCAGATTTTATGTCTAAACCCCACTATCGAAATCATACACCACAGGGAAAGGTTTTCACTATTGGGGATCCCAATGGACATTGTCAATAGCTCATAACAGTGGGAAATCGGGAGAAGGTAGAAGATTGAAATTGGTTCACAACAAAGAACATCACATCCCTGCATTTACATATATCTAATGATCTGGGGCCCATTTATACAGACCAAAAACTACCATGCAACGTACAATCGATCAGCAATTGTTTAACAACTAGATGGGTCGAATTCTATGAGCACAATAATGATCGGTCTGTGCACATAGATCATTGCAGCACTGGGTGATGCGCTACTGAGAACAATGATGTTTACTCTTAAAGAATCATTTCATCTGACTAGTTTATTGGATGCTCATCGATGGGTGATGCAGACCGTTTAGAGAGGTAGATAATTGGGGGATGAGCTTTCCTAGAAACTCTTGGTTGCCAATTATCATACTGTCTAAATTGGTTCCAAGGGTTGGTAAGCATGCTTGGATAAGGTGCCATCTGAGCATGCTTGGGTGCCAGTGACTTTGGCATGCTTGAATACTAGGTTTGAGTTGATGAGTGACTACCTGGCCGAGAGGTGGCCGTTGTTCCCCCTACTGTAGAAATGTGTTGTGTGGAACAACTAGGACCCAGGGGCAACTTTTTAGCGGAGGTGCACAATTTAGCTTCATGCCTCTCTAATCTAGAACCACCTCCCAGCGAGAAGGTGCATTAATATGGTTAGTCACAATGATGAAAATCTGGTACAAATGGCACCTGTGACCCAGTGGTCTCGCACTGAGCTATGGCCAAGTTATAGACAAGTCACAATACAAATAGGAACAGACCTTAACTAAATTGCTTCCTTTTCCCTGACAAAGTTTGAGAAGCCCACAAGGAAAAAAAACAAAAAACCTTGAAAGTTGAGTCACTTGAGAGCAGATTACCTTTTGTCTCTTTGATGACAATGGCGTTCAGCAATCCCTTTCCCCTCACATCTGTGACAATATCCGAGGGGGTCTTCATGAGTTCTGCTCTCAGCAGCTCACCCATTTTTCGGGCATTGTCGGCCAATTTCTCCTCTTCAATGACCTATAAAAATCAGATGGATAAATCCAGTGACTGATGTACAAGGCAACATGGGACATAGATATCACCAATGACCAGTAAAATACCTCTAGAGAAGCCATTGCCACCCGACATGCCAAAGGATTGCCTCCATATGTGGACCCATGTTCTCCCGGCTTTATCGTGAGCATCACTTCATCATCACACAGTACACCCGAGACCTGGAGTTAGGAAAATACCATCAGTAATAGGGTCATCAACAACAACAACAACACTTTTCCAAAACAGAAAACTCCTGATGCGTGTGTCAAACGTAACTGTAGACCCTCATTCACCTAAAATGCCAACATTGCCCTTTCGATCTGCCATCAGCACTGTATGCACCAGCCCGGTCCACATGTTGCCCTCCATATGACAGTTCTTACCAAATATCCTGCAGACATACAAGGATGCAGTACTACATATACACTTACAGGATAAACTCCTCCTGAAAGGGCTTTTCCCAGCATCACAATATCTGGACGGACATTCTCGTGGTCCACGGCCAGCATCTTCCCGGTTCTGGCCAAGCCAGTCTGCACCTCATCAGCAATGAACAAAACCTATAGAAAAGAATGGAGCTCAGCCACATTCAGAGACGTCCGAAGAGTCATCCCATGTAGTCCAACCACTTACATTGTGTGCCGAGCACAGCTGCCTCACTCCGGTCAGGTAACCATCATCGGGGACAATGACTCCGGCCTCACCCTGAATGGGTTCCACCATGAATGCAGCTACATTGGGGTCCTGGAGCGCTCTCTAAAATGGAGAGAATTTACATGTAAGAACTAACATTCTAGATATTTCATAGAACATATCCTATACCCGAATTTAGAAATTCTATGCCACGAGTACAACCTCAACAAATCGGAGGTCCGTATGATGCCAGGACAATGTGCATGTTCTGCAGCAAGTTAATTCACAATGTAGTACCAGTTGTCACCATACGAGGTCGTTAGGTACACATATATCCCGCTCCTGTATTCAGGAGCATCTCACTTTAAGCCCTGTGTTCTGACTAGAACCGCCCCCCCCCTGGTTTCCCGGGCAAGAGTAGCCATTTTCCCCTGGACCTTGAGTCTTACACACATGTTCCTGGCTCTCTACCTGCAGATCATTGCTCTTGATAAGCGGATTCCAGTGAGGCACAAATGTACTTGCATGTGTGTTATGTAAGAATCTGTATATGCAGCCACCATGCAATGTACTGTGTAATTAAGTATATTGTGCAATGTATCCTGCACTTTATTATAATGCCTTTGCACTGCTTACAGATCGATTGCATTTGTGTATAGAGCAGAACAGTGTTGCAGCATATATTTGCCTTCGATATTATAACTGCATTCCTGTGTTGTAATGTTACTGTGCAGCCCCTAGTGTGAGTTAATGATATAATTGCACTCTGTATCATGCTTTGTCTGTTATCTGCCAGTACTGATACACTATTTATTCCCTTTCTAGTTTTTACCCATTATCGTCCACTGTTCGTCATCTCAATATAGACTTAAGAATCCATACAGTCTGTTAACTGGGAAGTGGATGAGGGTTAGCCGTATGCTGAAATCCACACGGCACCAAACGTGGAGGAAGGCAGAACAGTGCATGAAGAGTGGATGGCCACCCACCACCAGTAGCAGCATACTGGTTTATGTATTGCACCCTTATTGCCACAGAGATGGATCAATGATTTCATTCTGTGGGCAGGGAAGCTGAAAATGGCCTAAAGCCCAAGGTCAAGTCAAAACCGGAAGCCATGAACCAAGATCCGATCATGGATATTTACTGGAAACCTGTGTGGAGCCAAATCTGGTTTAACAAGACTTAAACCAGTCATCTTGGAGGCTTAGACCACCTCCAGCAGCAGTTACAATCACTTTCCATCAATTTTCCTTCAGTATTTTACATCAATATTTGTAAGCCAAAATCAGGAGTGGAGGAACACTAATAGAAACGTCACCACTTCTGTATTTATCACCCACTCCTGGTTTAGGCTTATAATACGGATTTAAAATAAACTCACCAAATACGTAATGTGTGCACTTGGTCGTAAACTTTGCAGCATTTCAGAGAAGCATCCAGCATGAGACTGTCAAGGGGCAGTCCAAGAGGCCAGGTCCCCGGTGGCTTCGGTCCACTCCAATACCCAGTCATAAGGTTTCTCTCCGTGTACACAGGCAGAGACCCATCAGTTCACCAGAGCAGGAAGAAGCCTCCAGGGACGACCTGCCTAGATGTCGTCTGAGTCAGACAGCTTTTCAAAGTTATGTTTTCTCCGAAAACCTGCAAAGTCTCATAGTAAAAAAATAAAAAATATATGCAGTTGTGTATCCAATGTGACTCCGGTTACCCATGGTTCGATACATAAGCACCTGACCTGCTGAAGTTCTAATGCCAGATCCCAGAGGATAAGGTACGGAGTAGACAGCAGTGTATGTCTGATCTAGGAAAGGCTGATTACCAATGTCAACCATTGATAAGGTCATTGTGCCCCCGACACAGTCATGTCAAAGGCAGCACATTACTCGCACTGCCGAAGATTGTTACAAGCCTCTTGCTTGTTTGCAGTGGAATCGCCAGGATGTTTACATGGGACAATAATTGGAACAAGAGATCATGTACATCAGAGGTGTCACACTGCATTCGAGGGCTGCCAACAGGTCATGTTTTCAGGATTTCCTTGTATTGCACAGGTGATAATTTAATCACCTGTACAGAATGATTCCAGCACCTTGTGGAATGCTAAGGAAATCCTGAAAACATGACCTGTTGGCGGCCCTCGAGGAATGCAGTTTGACACCTCTGATGTACATGACAAAACTCCAAACAACGCACAAACACTCGGAGAAACCCCAGTAACCAGTAACAGAGCATTGAGCAGCATGGCGACTCTTCACACCTTCCTATAGAAGACATTTGATGAACCATCAGCAATCTGGACCTTCAGTGTAAGTTGATCATTCTGCCATAACTATTTTGACTGGTTCAGGTTCCCTAAAAGTTACACCACTTTAACAGATAAATAGCCATATATTGAATAGAAAGAAAACATTAAACTTCAAAGAATCCAAGTTTCTATAGGTAATTAGAATTATTTTTTGGCATTTATGTGCAGATGTAAAAGATTTTATTGTGCATTTTTTTATATGTGCGTTTAGGATGTTTTATTATTAGGAATAGTTTTATTTGCATACTTTCTGTATATGTTTTACTGCTCATGCGTTTAGGTTTTTTTTATTATTGAGAACAATTGTATTGTTAGTAGTGTGCTTCTTGTTAATGAATAACTACACCCTTATCAGGTGAGGAGGGTATAAGAAGGCCGAGCCTCATTTTATATCTGAAGACACAAGAAGGCTGTTAGCCGAAACGCGTTGCGTTTAATAGATTAAAAAACAAAATATAAAAAAAATAGAAAACTCTTATTTGGAGACAAGTCCCACTGCTATTCCTTTACGTGGTGGTAGCGCCACATACCTGGAACCTCTCTTGCCATTATATACCGTTGGAACTCCATTAGAGGAACTTCCTACAGTATCAGTCCGCTGCATACGGAGCTAATCATTCCTAGTGTTGTGTTTTAGTTAGCACAAACCACTTTATTTTATTCTGCTTTAGTCCCTCTTTCAGGGTCTACTGTTGAGTCTCCGCCACTCGTCCTGGTATCAGATACTTCCTGCAGCATCATCGCCATGATGACAGAGCTGCAGCCGGTAAGTCATCAGGACCAGCGGTGGAGACTGCTGGACCCAAAGGGAAGGGGGGGTATAGTAGTTATTTTAATAACACAAAAGTGCCACCAGTGGACATAATTACTTTAAAACAGAAATCCCTTTATGCTGAATAAGTTACTCGGCACAAACTGATGGGAACAACTTTGGGCTGTGGCTACCCTGGCAGGGCATCATTCTTGATCGCTCAACCTCACTGCATCATTACCAGGTTGTACCAGGAGATGCATTTCTTATGCTTTAGCACGCAAAGTCAGGAGTGTAACTTCGACAACAAGGGTCTTTGCAGCAGGAGTGTCTTGCTTCCATTACTAGAAGGAAATGAGAAGCGCCAGCTTCCTGGATGACCGTCAACGTTATATCCGGTCAGAGGCAAAGGAAACAATCGGCAGTAAGAAAAAGTCTATTATTGGACCAGTGTGAACTCTATAGAACCAGGGTATGTTAGACAGATCCTAAGGAAGCAGTCACCAGTCTGAACCCATCAATAAGAAGTCTCTAGGAAAGGTCTGTCTCGCCGATATAAATTGGTCATACTATATAATATAAACTCTGGTTATCGGCCCCTGTCCTGGCAGCTGCTGGAATCTGTAGTGTCACATGTTGGGAGTTGAGGTTCTACCTTAGTCTGGACAACTATGATCTCCGCTTACATACAGTCACTGAGGATCGTCACTGATCCATATTAATCCCTGCTGCAATCAGCCCATATACCACTCACCTCTAGAGCCGGAAGGTCATTGTAAGGAATTACTTGAAATCCCGGCATAAATGGCCCAAAGCCTTCATAGCTGGAGGGATCTGTGGAGCTGGATATGGCCGACATCGTTCTTCCCCAGAAGTTACCAGCTGTAAAGAAGACATCCAGATATGAAGCAATGGACAATAGCAGAACAGCCCATACATTACATCCCCGGGAGCGGTGCTGGTCCAATGGTGGTAACAGAACAATGTAGTGACTGCTTCCATCATGTGTTACATCATAATATACAAGTGAAGTTATCAGATTCTGCAAGGGTGGGAACTTTATCCGAGTGATTCATTGTGTTCCGATATCTGACAGTTTGAAAAAGGGGAAATTAATCATATTTGGGAGGAATTCGATATAAAGCTGTTTGAGTCATCGTCATGTGAAAATCAACGTTACCATTTTTGCAAATTTTTCAATGCAAGACTGAAACTGCCTGATAATCTACCTGCAAAAATTATTTGAGCCTTGTACTTGGGGACTCCCTTCACGGTGTACGCCCATTTTCTAGCCAACTTGCAGGCAGTTTCTCCACCTTCAACTCCTAAAGAGACAAAATTACAGGTTTAAATGAGTGGAAAAAAAAAAAAAAAAAAAAGGGATCGGAAGCTGATGAATCAGAAATACAAAGAGCTGTCCCGGACATAAAGAACTCCTGACATGGAGTGTCACATTCTCACACCCACAGTACCCCACAATGAGAAATATCGGCTCACCATGCCGGAAGGTCTGATTACAGGCAAGAACGAGTCTAGGAACACTTCGGTAGCCATATGCACAGATGTCAGGACAGACCAGTCATTTAAGATCACTCCTCCGTAAATGATGAATGAGGTGCTAGGTGTCTAGAAGCAGGTTTTATCTTACACTCTATGCCAGGCTGACCACCATGTGTACGAGGAGGTCTGAGTGATGACCAACGCACACTTCAGCCGTCAGTTATCAGCTATTGAAGGTGTCTGGTGGCTTTAGAATTAGAGGGTGCAACTAAGGTTTCTAAAATCATGACATTGCAGTCTAGTCCCCAACCGTACAGAAGACATGTGCCCTCTAGTATTGGATTGGGACAGAGCCATGCTGAGATTAGTAGTACATCAGCGGCCTGGGTCATATTTAGCCATCTACATTCCAGGTACAAGAAGCCTGTGTGAATGAGACTGGGGTCAGAATCTGGGGGTATTGCAAGGAAAACTCAGACTCCATAGTAGAAATTTTAACACATAAAACTAACTGACGGCTGTTGACACACTGCCCCCGCTTACCTGTGTTCATAGGTAGTATTTTGTTGTAGTTGAACAGCTTGGTGATGTACTCCTCGTATTCTCCCAGGACATCGTTGTAGAAGGCCCTGGAGGTGAGCGTCAGCTTCTCTGCCTGAGACTTTAAAGCATTGACGATCTTGGGATGACAGTGTCCCTGGTTCACCGCGCTGTAAGCGCTCAGGAAGTCGAAGTATCTCCGGCCTTCTACATCCCACACGTAAACCCCTGCAAGGAACAGCACGTTTAGTCTGCGCAGCGCATCATCTAAGTGCAGCATATAAGCGTACCATTGTCATCTACCACCATCGCTCTCTAATCTAATTATGTTGGCCTACACCTCCAGCAGGCATGTTTGATTCGGCTATCCAGCTTTTCCTAATCTGATATTCCTTGCCTCTGCTGCTCATCAATGGTATGTGTGATTCTGCTCACTTCACTTCCCCAATCCCCACTTCTTTACGACCTGCTTACAATATCCTACATCTGGCTCAGCGATGCTTAGCTGATCAAGATGAGTACAGGCCTCTGCTGCACACCTGAATGTATGTGTATGTCTATATATTTCGAGGGATAGGTCTGCGTAGACTGATGATGCGCTGAGCAGACCAAGTGCAGCATATAAGTACTGCAATAAATAGACCAGAATTGAACTGAAGGTAACTGGATATGTAGTCACTGTCAGCAATGTCTCTTCACTCTCATCCCCATAGTCATCTCCTGACCGATAATTGCTCCTTTACCCCAATTCAACTGCCACCCTCCGTTACTCTCCCTTCTTTTGGCGGTGCGCTCCATCCGCATCTATTTTCTGACCCACCATCTGGTTACTTCATTTCCTTTTCGCCGACATCCCGACTATCAACATCCCCATTGAGACTTCTCCAAGCTTCTAACACTCATTTCCTCCTACAGCCTCGCAGAGATGGCCACACTGGACCTCATCTTCACCCGCCTCTGTTCCTGATTTAATCTAACTCTCCGCTCCCTCTTTCTGAGCACAGCCTATTCATTTTCTTCCCGCTCCATTTCTCCATTCCATCATCTGAGAGCCACATGAAGGGGCAGAGACCCAGATTCCAGCAGTAGGTCACTTTCTTGCTGCAGATTTAGCATTTATCTGAATGATCCCGCCCACACCATTGATTGGCTGCTTTCTGCCTCTGCACAGTGTACACAGTTGCCAATCAGTGGTGGAGGTGAGGTTTGACTACAAGGCAGCAGGTTTACTAGTCCTGTAGTAATTCTCTCCTGCTAATTTTTATCAAAACTACAGCAAGTAGCTCAGTAATGAAACCAAATTGTGAAGAGCACATCTTAGTCCAAAATAAATACAAGTGAAAGATAAAATGTCCCAGAAGACTGACACCACATTTCTCCTGAATACAAGCAAACGTGTCATCACGTGAAGAAGTAAAACTGGACCCGATAGCACCTTGCACACCGCCATGTTAGTCTCCATCCTAATCCATCCCACCCAACATTTGCATTATACTATAAGTGTCTGACAGATGCAGATTCCACCTCATGGACCCCCATTTGTCACCAGAACAAGTGTCCCATGATCTAATCCCCTGTGACTGGCCAGGTGGGGATGCATGGGTCAGGTCTATCCATTCCTTACCATCTGGAGGGCTGAAGGCAGCAGAGTAAATCCTCTTGGCTGTATTGGAAACTCCCATAGCAATGAATGTATTACAGCAGGTGCCGCCACCGCACCACTCACTGATGGCAAGATGCTGGTCAGAGCGGTCATAGATAGTGATGAGCGAGTACTCGTTGCTTGGGTGGTCTCTGAGTATTTATGACTGCTCGGAGATTAAGTTCATCACCTCAGCAGCATGATTTACAGCTACTAGCCAGCTTGATTACATGTGGGGATTATCTAGCAACCAGGCAACCCCCACATGTACTCAGGCTGGGTAGTAGCTGTAAATTATTCAGCTGTGGGGATGAAAACCAAATCTCCGAACACTAACAAATACTCGGAGACCACCCGAGCAACGAGTACACTCGCTCATCACTAATTAACACCTGTTTGCAGCTCATTGCCTAGGAAACAGACCACCACTGCTGTCTAGCTTGTAAGCACTGTGCCGAAACTGGTCAGGATTAAGAGGCAACAATGTGCTCGAGCGTTCAAAGGCGTGATTAAAAATTCAACAGAAGAACCTGTAAGCACTGAGTGTTCTGCTCTCTAGCAACAGTGGTCAGTCTCCAAGGCAACAAGCAAAAGATAAAGGTGCTAATACTGCAAGAACAGCTGAAATTTTAATAAGAAGAAAATTTTTAAATTGTTAGTGCTTGTAAATATAATCGGAAAATACCCATATTTACAAAGGAGAAAAACCTTACAGTTGCTCTCAACATCCTAGTAAATAGTTGTATTCTCCAGGAAACAAATCGAGGAGTTGCTGTTTTTTCCTTAAATATCTTTACAATAGTGTTCCTGTTATTCCTCTTGGTAACGTGTGATTAAATTGACAAAGGGGTGTTACACAAGCTGGAGGTGTGTGTCTTTACACTGTCCAATCAATGCCAACCATATCACATTGTGGTGGAAACAGCCATTCATTCAGACACTCCCAGGAGGAACCAGAACGACACTCACAGTTTAACAAAAGAGGTTACAAAATTCTTATTTCAGGAAAAATTACAGAAACAGCAGGAGACACACCTGATACTGTTTAATCATGCAATGAACTGGATTTACTGAAAAATTTATGTTTTTATGGAAACTTTTTAAAATACCCTCATCAGTAAGAATACAAATGTAATCTCAGACTACATTAATAATACAAGTATATCAGCAGCACAATGGCTCAGTGGTTAGCACTGCAGCTTTGCAGTGCTGGGTTTTGGGTTCAAATCCCACCAAGGACAACATCTGCAAGGAGCTTGTATGTTCTCCCTGTGTCTGCGTGGGTTTCCTCCGGGTTCTCTGGTTTCCTCCCACACTCCAAAGACATACCGATAGGGAATGTGGATTGTGAACCCCAATGGGGACAGTGATGTCTAAAGCGCTGTGGAATATGATGGCGCTATATAAAAGAGTGAGTAAAATAAGTATAGCATAATAGATCTGTTGATAAACTATTCTGATCCTAAGCTGCTGAGCACAGTCCCATCCTGGATAACACGTCAGGGGGAGGTCATGTTCTGTCATATGATGCCACCGCTGCATTATATATGGCCTCTGAGAAAACGCTTCTAGGAAAGACACCTGCAATACAGCATATGTTGTAATGAAAGGGTTCTCCATTTTCAGGGACTTTACCAGCCGATTTATTTGGGGCTAAACATTTTTTAAATTTGGTGCAAAACTTTTACAGACTGTTTTCGAGCAAATTTACTTTGATCTGTGGTCATAAATCAGTCGATGGGAGCTCAGAAAAAGAGAAGGGTTACAAACTCATCAATCCAGGTCAACAAGCTCACTGACCGTCTCAGTTAACTCATTCTGCAGCCATCAATAGACCATGCTACAAGGTAACATTTGTTTTTAAGTACCCAATTGCAAAAATTTTAGCGCTATGTGAATTTAAGGAAGAAAAAAAAAAAAAAAGAAAACCCTCCCCAAAGCTGGAAAGCCCCTTTAACAGACACAGTAAAGGAATAGTTCAGTAAGCATAAAAAAAAATTAAAAAAATATAAAATGTAAAAACAAAGCACAAAATAGTAAAAAACAAATTTTAAATAACAAACCTTTCCCCCTTTCTAGGGCTACGGGGAGCGGGTGGTAGTTGTGGGCTCCGTATTTTGCTTCTCTGTCGAACACATAATCAGAGTTTAACGCTTCCTCCAAGCTGCTCTCGGTGGCCACCGGGCCGGCAGAGCTTATTGAAGCCCTGAGGTTGGTGCACAGTGCACCCAGGCTGCGTCTCTGGACAAGTTTGGAAAACATTTTGGAAAATCCAAGAAAATACTAGAAGTCCTGTGGTAGAGAATGGAAAGCATTAGATGAGAGTCCTAGAGGCAGGTGCATCCAAATACAAGAAGAGCCGAGGTGCGAGAGCCTATAAATGGCCGAGAACGACCAGCATAGACCCAATCGATATCAAGCTCCACATCCCACGCCAAACACCAAATCACGGCGAGTGCAAAAATGACCATGAGGACACACCCAAGATCACACAGACGACTCCGCTGGGTAAACACCGAGGTCCAGGCAGTGCAAAGCGAGCAGATTGTCAGCATTCTGCCAGACCAGGAGGAAGGTTTGCATCAGCAAATTCTACCTGGATTGTTTACCCCAAAAGTTTGAATGTAAAGATTTTGCAAAAGTATAACATCACTATGTTATAGACTTCATCTAGACCGTCAACTGATCGCAGAAGTGATGCAATTTCATTGGTCATTAACACAAGTGCATTACAGATCAGATTTTTTTTTTTGAGCTTAAGTAAACCCTTAATCCACTTGTGTTAAAATAAAAAAAAATAAAAAAAAATTATATATCATATCTATTACAACACATGCACGAGGATAAAGTATAATGCAAAAGGAGAACGGTCCTACTTTCACCAAAGTCTGGCTTATGGGGCAAGGAGGCCTTTGGGTCTCTTCACACAGTCCATTGCTTGATGACTCCTTTGTATCTACCTTTTAGTTGAAGCAAAAATCCCCAAAATCTTAAGCAGACACCTCAGTCTCGTTAGTCACACCCAGGCATTTCCCTTTTTATAACCCCGAATCATGAAAAACTTCCGCCTGTGGCTGCACGTTGCTCAGTCTTATGATCATCAGATGCCAATCAGGAGACAATGCAAAAACTAAAAAGGACTTTGTTTTGCCTTATGTCAGTGACAGCTCACACTGAAGACTTTATAAAGTCAGTTACAAGGAAAAAAAAGTCATTTGAAGCCTTACTTTTTGCACAAATAATGAGCACTGAAATTCCTGAAATTGAAGTCTGTGGCCAAATATACGGAGCCCACTGCTGAACCCGCACTGGGCAGCTCATTCTTTGGCAAGGAGACAACACAAGCAATCCATGGTGTTTGGTTCAGATAGAGATGCAATTGGAGGAAAACCAGCACAACCCACGACACACCCAGTAATCACAATATAAGGTCATGGAAGTCACGTGTACAAGTCCAGAGGCAGTGACATACACTGGAAAGTTTCTATTTTATGCTCTACGCCCAAGTTCATGTGCAACAAAGACCCTACAACAAAATAAATGGCTGCAAATATCAGGTAAACCACAGTGCAGAACGCCTACAGGACAAACTAAAAGTTTGCACCCAAACTTATCTGAGATGGAACCCTTAAATCTCCTGCACCAACAGAAAGGACTTAGGGGCTACTGTAAAAGATAAGCTGGACTGGTGGTAAGGCAAGAAAGTTCCCTGGTGACCTGGAACAATAAAAGAATTAGGTTGGGTTCAAAGGGTATCTGAGCCATTTTGGACTTTATTGGGGGGGGCTTCCATCTGAAAAATGGACTTGACTCCATTTGACCTTTTTCCCCACCAAAGTTGCACATTTTGGACTTCGTTTGCCTACCAGTGCCACACTGAAGCCAATTTATCAGGGGTTCAGATGAAAGACCCTCAATGGAGTCCAGATTTGGCTATCCAACCGTGATCTGAAACCAATCTCAATTGTAAATCCATCTCCCATTCAAAAGGCATCAACATCCTACACCCAAATCAATTTATCATGGGTACGTTCCAAACCCTCAGATGTTGGTCTTGTTGCGCACCACAATATATTGCATATGGCACAAGAAAACATGGTGAGCCAACCCTAGTTTTCCCATAGGCGAATATGGTGGCAACCTACAAGAGATGACCCAGTGATGTAAATGTCTGGCCATAGTTGGGCATTTGGGACTTGTGCAACCTTTACTTTGAAAATTCGTGAGGCATTGACCTAATGGCAGTTTTGTAATTTTACATCAAAATTATGCCAGCTCACGGGTTGGAAAATGGGCAAGATAAATGCCAATAGCTGATGTGTCCCACCACATTCCCAGGTTTCAGCTCAATGCTTAATGTGCAAAACTATACTAAAACCTAAATGAGGGCTCTTGAAGCAAGACAAGTATGTGTGGCTTACAGGGCCACGTAGTCAGTCAGCACCATACAAATAGTCTAGAGGACAGCTTGACTTATCAGCTATGCCAGGTTATGTTTGCCTGTTGGCACGAGGTGGCGTACAAGTAAATACACCAAAAAATCCTATTCCATCTACGTGATGTCAGACTGCTCTATAATCCTCCCACACCTGGCCACGAACCAAGAGTCCCCAACTGACCTTGGGTCCCAGCCACCACCAGTGTTCCTTTCATGGTTGAATGTAATTTTTCCAGACAATACAAGTCAACGAAATATCAAGGTGAGGCTGATACAAGTAGATGAGGTGGAGTCCATGTATCCAGGTGTAACTGGCCTGGGGCTTGTGCTGTATTAACTGTAATGTGACCTGAAGAAAGCCCCTGTATACAAGGGGGAACCATTGCTGGAAGTCATCCCATGTGCAATGGCTGCAAATATTTGGGACAACCATTTACTCTATGAATGCATTCGAGAGATGATAGAAGAAGATAGACATCTTAGAAAATATCCTATCTGCAACTGAACTATGCCAGTCATTCTACTGTATATTTAGAGGGCTCTGGCTCGTATTAAAGGGGTTGTCCACTACTCGGCCATCCCTTACTGAACTACTATACTCTATGGAAAATACCAGCCGGTACTCTCCTCCAAAGAGGTCAATGCCAGGTTGGGTGACGTTATGTGTGCCCAGAAACCAATTAGTGGCCACTAATGAGGCGCTTTACTACCTTCCTTCGGACATATCGGACATCTGGAGGAGGTCAGAGCAGCAGATCTCACGTGTTTCGGGTGTCAGTTCCATTTGAAGGAAGGAAGACTGATCGGCTGCAGGGGTACAGTGACATCACACAAGACCAGTAGCCAACATTACTAAAATGGCACCAGAGCATTACCATACGTCCCCGTGTAAAATAAATTGAGAATTGGGTTGTCCGAAAAGAGGACAGACCCTTTAATAGACCAGTTTTGTATGGAGTTTTATGGGCAATGCCCCATGGGAAATAAAAGCACAAATGTGGAGGAACCAAACCTTCACTGGTGCCACGGACTGGAGGTTATCCATCCTACAATTTTATGTCTGACATCACCAGACTTGTCAGCAGAAGAAAAATTACCGTTTTTGCTTGGGCCATTCCCACTCCTCTCCTGACTATTCCATTTTCTTTGTAAATCCGTTACACAGTTCGAGATATGGGTCTTTTTATAGTGTTTACAAGGAGGTGTGGCTTACAGGATAATAATGCAGAACAGCCTAAAGTCACACCCCTGAGGATCCATGGAGCCACACCCCCTTTGTAAAGACCATAATTATTAGCACCAAATATGGCTCTGGATCTGTATGAAGGATTTATAAAAAAAAAAAAATTACTCAGGTGAGCAGCAGAAACTAAATTTGAGAGCTTGACACTGGTGATAGACCCCAACTGCCAGGGTTGCAGCTGGACCAAGGATATTAGTCAAGCCAATAAGGAAGGGGGGGGGGATATTTCCCCTCATTACTACATGTCGCAAAGCTCATCATTCATTGGATCAGACTGACTTATGATAGCCACCTATAAGGCTACATTTCCACCATGAGTTTTATTTTTTATGCCATGTACTTTTGGAAAAAAATGCAAGGAAGCCATTTTACATAGTTGGTTCATAAAGTTGAATCCTGTACTGCATTGAGCAGGGGGCAGGATAAGATGACCCTGGAGGTCCCTTCCAACGCTAACATTCTAGGATTCTATGAAATTCTGCAACATCAAAAGCTCATGGTGGGAACATAGCCTTACAGGTGGCACCAGAGATTATTCCTTCTCAGTTAATTTGCATTTACACAGTGTATAGTGGCAAGACCCTATGAATCAATACAAGTCATATCTTTAGTATTGCAATCAGCAATGGCGTTTAGGAATATTTTCATCTGTGCTTATTGAAAACCTTCACCTACCAATCTACACTTTCCTTAAAAAAAAAAAAAAAAATTATATATATATATATATATATATATATATATATATATATATATATATATATATATATATATATATATATATATATATATATATATATATATATATATATATAGGAAAAAAATTTTTTTTACCATTACCAGTAAGTTTCTCCTGCAGCAGACAGGACGTCACTCATCTGTTACAAGCAGGTGCCATTAGAAGTGACCCTTTCAGACAGATTCTCCTCCGTCATCCTTCGTGTATTTGCTCAGCCTATTTGCATTGCTCCGTATTACGTAGGCTGACGGGGGAAGCAGGTTCTGCTGCCTAATGTGCCGCCTGCGGCTGAGTACTGGCTGCCGCCCTGTCCCCGTCCACTCCTCTGCACAGCATCCAGTCACCGCACAGCCCTGCACACACGCAGGTGACACCGCTCCACCTTGACCTCACCAATGGAAAATCCTAACAAAATATGTATCTCCTAATCTCCAGTCTCACAAAGCCGTATGTTACGTGGCACAAAAGTTTGTATTGAGGAAAGTTAGTCTGCAGCTGGCAGCAATAAATGCCAGCCTGGCACAGAGGTGGCAAACCACCCAATGAGGACATTTGGGAAGGGGATGGAGTGGGTTTACATGAGCACGTAGCAGGTCTCTTATGAACAGTATCAGTACAACTATAAGGCATTAGATCGGTTCCCAAAACTTATGGCCATACTGGGTTATGCAGTTGTAATGTTCTTGAGAAAATATATGACAGTAGTATGGCGGTGTAAACCTAGATTCTGAGGATCAGTGGGGTCCCACTAGTTAGAGCATCATAAAAAAAACAAAAAATTTTTTATTCTGTTCTTATCTCATGTCAAATCATCTTTGAGGAAAACCTATTTAAAAAAAGTTTTCCTTTTTTTTTTTCTTTAAAATTGGTGGTAAGCAACTTCCAGGACCACTGCATCAGACCGGTTAGGCACCCCAAAATTGCCAACCATGTAAGTGCCACCTAGCAGATCTGGCCGCAGTCCTTACTCCTGCAGTTATTTGGCACAGATCTAATGTACAGGGCTGTCCCGGGTGATCAGTGGGGTGTCTGGAGTCTGACCCCAACCCATATGGTTTTGGCAACCCACCCCAAGGAAATGCCATTGATATTAAAGTCATGGGAAACCCCTCTAAGGAATCAAAATTGTCAGACAGCAAAAGTGCTAACAAGAGTTTAGAAACATCAGAGCGATTTCTGCCCACGTGGGCTATGTGCGGCACAGTACAGTCATAGGAGGTCTCCTTCACACACTGACCCCACTTACCGAGCAGTTTACATTAGTATGAGGCATAAACAAAGTCACAAATCTTAATTTCTGAACCACATGCGACAAAAGTTGAGAAAGTGGGCACAGCGAGAAGGTAGAGGGGCAGGGGCGTAACTAATATGTGAAGAGGTTGTAATCACACCCAGGCCCTGGAGCCTAAGGGGCCAAAAAAGTCCCTTTGGCCCATATGCAAAGACCACTACTTGTAAAATACCCTTGAAAGTTGTGGGACCTGTTGGAGATTTGGCATTGGGGGCCCCAGAAGGCTGAAGTTACACAAATGGAGTGGGGCCAAAAACAATGACAACGTTGCACAACAGAAAACCATGCAGCAGATAAAACATCATGCTTTACTGAATATCCAGAAGAAGTGTACAGCAGGAGGCCGGACAGTTAGCAGCGGGGCCACAGACGGCAGCGCTTCTATAGACAAGCTTTATACTGGGAAAAACATAAAATTTGTCAAAAAGCTGAACATGCTCATAGAAGGTACTGACCTCATTACTGGATTTTAGGACAGTAAATATTCAGTAAGTTTATTAGATGGCTTGTGCCATTTAATACAGTTACCGTAACTATGCCCCAAAACTACTGGAGCACCATGTCCATCATGATCTGTCCTCATCTCCTCCTGCTTCCTCTATGACCGCACCACTCCACCGAAACTGCCCTGACTAAAGTCACCAACGACCTAATTACAAACAAATCCAAGCGACACCACTCTGTCCTCCTCCTGGACTGGTCCTCTGCCTCCAGGTATAGATTCATCTCTTGGCATCACAGACTTGGCACCATCTCTGATCTCTTCATACTCAACAGACAGGACATTCAGCGTCTCCCACACCACCTCATCATCATCATCTCGCCCCTATGTGTCAGTGTCCCGCAAGGTTCAGTCCTAGGGCCCCTGCTCTCCATCTACACCTTCCGCCTTGGACAGCTCACAGAATCTCATGGCTTTCAGTATCACCTCTATGCTGAGGACACAGGTCTACATCTCAGGACACGATATCACCTCCTTACTAACCTGGATACCATAATGTGTGTCCACTATCATCTTCTCTGCTAGATTTCTAAAACTTACGGTACCATGGATAAAACTGAAATGGTCATCTTTCCCCCACCTCACTCAACCCCCTCCACCCACCAACAGACCTATCCATCTAAGTCAAAGGCTCCTCACTCCCCAGTCCCACAAGCTCGCTGCCTTGGAGTTGCTCTTGACTGATCTCTCCTTCTAACCACATATCTAAGCTCCTTCTAGTTCTCAAGCAAGAATCTGCGAAGACTAGTCCATGCCCTCATCTCCAGCCTCAACTACTGTAGCCTCCTGCTTTGTGGCCGCCCCTCTAACCCACCAATCTATCCTGAACTCTGCAGCCAAACTCCTCATTGCCCAGAGACTCCAGTTCAAAACCTTAACCATGACCTACAAAGGCATCCACAATTTGTTATGGGCAGGTAGGACCCTGCAGCAATTAAACCTACCCATAAAATCAGACTTAGAAGATAGGTATTCACATCTACCCAGGAATTCAGACTTCAGCCTTTGAGAGGTATCCACGCTAGACAGTAGGAGCCAGCAGATTTGAGACCACCTTGTCTTTGGTTGCTGGGCATGCATGAGCTGGCCAAATTAAGTGCTCTCATTTTTTCCTAGTATCCAGAAGCAGTATTGCTATTCATATTTCACATGGACATGCTTTAGCACTACAGAGTGCAACTTTTTTTTAATTATATATGGAGATGGCTGCTCCTAGCTGTCACCTGTTCACATTAGCTTGGAAGTGCCAGTCTTTGTGCTATGGATCTATACATTGACAGCTCCACCAACATCTGAACTCAGCTGAACAAAAGTTAGATGTAGATTTATACAACAAAAAAAAAAAAAAAAGAGAAAGCTTTGGCTTATCTTCGCTTTTATTTTTATTTTTTTAAGGGAAAAAAAAAAAAAAAAAACACACCTTTCCCACTCCTCCAACTTGTTTTATTACAAAAGTGCACATCTGATGACAGATTACAACCCATGAGTTCTGTAAGTCACGGGACAATGCTGCTGCAGATCAGAGCTCACTGGTTGGCAACATAAAAAATAAATGATGCAATACGTCCTCGTGTACATCAGGATAAGCGGAACAACGACCCTGCCCACAACGTGGCACCAAGCCGCATGAGCACCACAACATCCGAAAGAGAAGCTGCAGATGAAGACTGAATGCAGAAGGAAATCACACAAACCGATAAGACCCCATTATCAGTGTAAATGCTGCCTTTTTATTTGCAGGTGTCCATATTTGGCTGTATTTTATGCATTCTCCGATTTGATAATGCATTTTTTTTATAGTAAAGTCAATTCTATAGTTTAAAAAAAAAAAAAAAAAAAAAACACTGCGTTACCATGCATTTTTCAGAATTCCCATAGAAGTCCATAGAGAAAAGTATAAACACAGTTCAGTCTTTAGCCGCCTTGTTGGCAGGAGAGTCACGTCAACATTGATTGGACAATTAAGATTTTCAGGACAAAAAACAAACAAACAAACAGTATTTACACTGAACACGGCCTTAACATGAAAAGATACAAATTCAGCAGATGCGCATCCTGTGATGTCCATCATCCAAATCCCCCACACCCCCAGTATCTACAGGCCAGGAATGATGCAGGGATTTCTGGGGACTGTAGTTCCTCCCAAGAGGTAGAGACCACCGCTATAAATGCCAATCATTCATGGTGAGAGCTGGATACTGGGGGGCACATGTAGCCATCACTGGAGTCCAGGGGGATACAGCTAGTTAGATATGGACTGACTGACAACATTGTATGGCCGGCAGCATCCACAGGAGCAGGAGTGGCCCCTGGCAGAAGTCAGAGCCCCCGCATCACACAGGGGCCACACCTGGGAGACAGTGCGACCTCATCGTACAATCAAATCGTACCAGTCATTTCAGACGACAAATCGCATCCGGCATCAAACCCTTTTATTGAGAAGGAAGTGAGACAATGTAAGAAGCCGGCAGGATGATGCAACGCCATGCGGGCACCGAGCATCCGCCCCCCGCAGTATCGGCACCGCAGCCCGCCCCGACCACAGGACATGAGCCAAACAGTCACTTATCGATCCCGACCCTGCACCGAGACTCCCGGGTCACCCACCTGCTCCAATCACCCTGCTGCGAGCGAGACCGCGCCCCCTCCAGGCCCCTCTTATGTATAATCACCGCCGGGTGACGTCCGGCAGGGTTTTAGTTGATTGGTTGAAATACTAGCCAGGTGACCAATCACATTGTTCATTTGAGCCATCTCCCTCCTCTCGCCCCCTTGTGCGTGACAGATGGGCGGAGCCGAGAGAAGGCTGGAATGTGCAGAGCGCGGCGTTCTATTACTGTGCAGCCACCCCACGTGACTCACTGCTCTATTACTGTAGAGCCACACCACGTGACTGCCGGCATTACACCTGTACACTGTGCTCTATACTGTACTGTATAATGTGCTCTATACTGTGCTCTGTACTGTGCTGTACACTGTACTGTGCTGTATATTGTACTATATACTGTGCTCTATACTGTACTGTATAATGTACTGTGCTCTATACTGTGCTCTGTACTGTGCTGTATAATGTACTCTATACTGTGCTCTGTACTGTGCTGTACACTGTACTGTGCTGTATATTGTACTATATACTGTGCTCTATACTGTGCTCTATACTGTACTGTATAATGTACTCTATACTGTGCTCTGTACTGTACTGTGCTCTATACTGTGCTCTATACTGTACTGTATAATGTACTCTACACTGTGCTCTGTACTGTACTGTGCTCTATACTGTGCTGTATACTGTGCTCTATACTGTGCTGTATAATGTACTATATACTGTGCTGTATACTGTGCTCTATACTGTACTGTATAATGTACTGTATACTGTGCTCTATACTGTACTGTGCTCTATACTGTGCTGTATATTGTACTGTATACTGTGCTGTATAGTGTGCTGTGCTGTATAATGTACTGTATACTGTACTGTGCTGTATACTGTGCTCTATACTGTACTGTGCACTATACTGTACTGTGCTCTATACTGTGCTCTATACTGTGCTGTATACTGTGCTCTATACTGTACTGTGCTGTATACTGTACTGCGCTCTATACTGTGCTGTATATTGGGTTGTATACTGTGCTCCATACTGTGCTGTATATTGGGTTGTGTACTGTGCTGTATATTGGGTTGTGTACTGTGCTGTATATTGTACTGTATACTGTGCTCTATACTGTGCTGTATAATGTGCTGTATACTGTGCTCTATACTGTACTGTGCTCTATACTGTTCTCTATACTGTACTGTGCTCTATACTGTGCTGTATATTGTACTGTATACTGTGCTGTATAATGTACTGTGCTCTATTCTGTGCTGTATATTGTACTGTATACTGTGCTCTATACTGTGCTTTATACTGTACTGTGCTGTATACTTTACTGTGCTGTATAGTGTGCTGTATATTGGGTTGTGTACTGTGCTCTATACTGTGCTGTATATTGTACTGTATACTGTGCTCTATACTGTGCTGTATAATGTACTGTGCTCTATTCTGTGCTGTATATTGTACTGTATACTGTGCTCTATACTGTGCTTTATACTGTACTGTGCTGTATACTTTACTGTGCTGTATACTGTGCTGTATATTGGGTTGTGTACTGTGCTCTATACTGTGCTGTATATTGTACTGTATACTGTGCTCTATACTGTGCTGTATAATGTACTCTATACTGTGCTCTATACTGTGCTTTATACTGTACTGTGCTCTATACTGTGCTGTATATTGTACTGTATACTGTGCTCTATACTGTACTGCGCTCTATAGTGTGCTGTATAATGTACTGTATACTGTGCTCTATACTGTTCTGTATACTGTGCTCTATACTGTGCTCTGTACTGTGCATTATACTGTACTGTGCTGTATACTGTACTGTGCTCTATACTGTGCTCTATATTGTACTGCACACTGTGCTACATACTGTGCTCTATACTGTGCTGTATACAGTGATACGTACTGTGCTGTATAATGTACTGTATACTGTGCTCTATACTGTGCTACGTACTGTGCTGTATACTGTACTGTGCTCTATACTGTGCTGTATATTGGGTTGTATACTGTGCTGTATACTGTACTGTGCTCTATGCTGTGCTATATACTGTACTGTATACTGTTCTACGTACTGTGCTCTATACTGTGCAGAGTGTTGTGAACTATACTTCTTGGCTCCCTCTTGTGGTTACTAGTGGTTGGCACTTGGATTGTCTTTCCCCAGGTTGGTTCTCACCTGGTTCGTTAGGCCTGGGGTGTTGCTATTTAAACTTCCTGGATTCTCAGTCCAGTGCCTGGCATCGTTGTAATCAGTTCATTTCTGTTTGCTCCTGTCTTCAGGTCCTGGTTCCTTGCAAGATAAGCTAAGTCCTGCTTTCTTATTTTTGTTTATTTGCATTGTTCTTATTTTTGTCCAGCTTGTACAATATGTGATTCCTGATTTCGCTGGAAGCTCTAGGGGGCTGATATTCTCCCCCCTCGCCGTTAGTCGGTTCGGGGGTTCTTGGATATTCAGCGTGGATATTTTGCAGGGTTTTTTGCTGACCGTATAAGTCATCTTACTATCTTCTGCTATTAGTCAGTGGGCCTCTCTTTGCTAAAATCTAGTTCATTCTTACGTTTGTCTTTTCTTCTTACCTCACCGTTATTATTTGTTGGGGGCTTGTTCTATAACTTTGGGGTCTTTCTTCTTGAGGCAAGAGAGGTCTTATTTTCCCTGACAGGGTTAGTTAGTTCTCCGGCTGGCGCGAGACGTCTAGGATCAACGTAGGTACGTTCCCCGGCTACTGTTAGTTGGTTGTGCTAGGATCAGATATACGGTCAGCCTAGTTACCACTTCCCTATGAGCTGGTATTTATGTTTGCAGACTTTGCTGAAATCTCTGAGATCCTCTGCCATTGGGATCATAACAGCAGAGTACTGTGGTGTCTACTGTGCTCCATACTGTGCTGTATATTAGATTGTATACTGTGCTCTATACTGTGCTGTATATAGGGTTGTGTACTGTGCTCTATACTGTGCTGTATATTGGGTTGTGTACTGTGCTCTATACTGTGCTGTATATTGGGTTGTGTACTGTGCTCCATACTGTGCTGTATATTGGGTTGTGTACTGTGCTCTATACTGTGCTGTATATTGGGTTGTATATACTGTGCTCTATACTGTGCTGTATATTGGGTTGTATACTGTGCTCTATACTGTGCTGTATATTGGGTTGTATATACTGTGCTCTATACTGTGCAGAGTACCGTGGTGTCTACTGTGCTCCATACTGTGCTGTATATTGGGTTGTATACTGTGCTCTATACTGTGCTGTATATTGGGTTGTATACTGTGCTCCATACTGTGCTGTATATTGGATTGTATACTGTGCTCTATACTGTGCTATATATTGGGTTGTATACTGTGCTGTATATTGGGTTGTGTACTGTGCTCCATACTGTGCTGTATATTGGGTTGTGTACTGTGCTCTATACTGTGCTGTATATTGGGTTGTGTACTGTGCTCTATACTGTGCTGTATATTGGGTTGTGTACTGTGCTCCATACTGTGCTGTATATTGGTTGTGTACTGTGCTCCATACTATGCTGTATATTGGGTTGTATACTGTGCTCCATACTGTGCTGTATATTGGGTTGTGTACTGTGCTGTATATTGGGTTGTATACTGTGCTCCATACTGTGCTGTATACTGTACTGTGCTCTATACTGTGCTGTATAATGTACTGTATACTGTGCTGTATAGTGTACTGTGCTGTGCTGAATAATGTACTGTATACTGTACTGTGCTGTATACTGTGCTCTATACTGTACTGTGCTCTATACTGTGCTGTATATTGTACTGTATACTGTGCTCTATACTGTGCTCTATACTGTACTGTGATCTTTACTGTGCTGTATATTGTACTGTATACTGTGCTCTATACTGTGCTGTACAATGTACTGTATACTGTGGTCTATACTGTGCTGTATACTGTGCTCTATACTGTACTGTGCTGTATATTGTGCTGTATATTGTGCTGTATACTGTGCTATATACTGTGCTGTATAATGTACTGTATACTGTGCTCTATACTGTACTGTGCTCTTTACTGTGCTGTATATTGTACTGTATACTGTGCTCTATACTGTGCTGTACAATGTACTGTATACTGTGATCTATACTGTGCTCTATACTGTGCTCTGTACTGTGCTGTATACTGTACTGCGCTCTATACTGTGCTGTATATTGGGTTGTATACTGTGCTCCATACTGTGCTTTATATTGGGTTGTGTACTGTGCTATATATTGGGTTGTGTACTGTGCTGTATATTGTACTGTATACTGTGCTCCATACTGTGCTGTATAATGTGCTGTATACTGTGCTCTATACTGTACTGTGCTCTATACTGTTCTCTATACTGTACTGTGCTCTATACTGTGCTGTATATTGTACTGTATACTGTGCTCTATACTGTGCTGTATAATTTACTGTGCTCTATTCTGTGCTGTATATTGTACTGTATACTGTGCTCTATACTGTGCTTTATACTGTACTGTGCTGTATACTTTACTGTGCTCCATACTGTGCTGTATATTGGGTTGTGTACTGTGCTCAATACTGTGCTGTATATTGGGTTGTATATACTGTGCTGTATATTGGGTTGTATACTGTGCTCCATACTGTGCTGTATATTGGGTTGTATACTGTGCTCTATACTGTGCTCTATACATGCTACCACAGTCTGTATTCTTCTGACTAGTATAGGATTATTTTGCCCTGTATTTCTTCCTCAGTGCCTCAGCTGTTCAGTGTTGGCCACTCCCCTCTGGTATATATGCTTGCCACTGGCACTTGTTAATTGTCAGTGATAGTAATTCACACTTCCAGGTTTGGTGTTGGAGGAGAAGTTCAGTGTTTGGAGTAGGCAGTTGGAGAGTGTCCAGGATATTTCTGGGTGATGTTGGTTTGCAAGTTTATCCTCATCCTCTCCCATTTGGTTTCTCCTTCCTATTTCTCCCGTTTCCCACTCTTCTCAGTCTGGTTAGTATAATCCTATCCACTTCAGCCTCCTCCTGAGTGGGGGAGCTAACAGATAATGGTTAAGATACGGGCATAGCAAGGTCCATGACCATCCATCTGTTTAATCCCTTTGTTCTGATCCACTATCTGCCTGGTATTTTCACCTCGGACTCCTTGTGTCACGGGCCACAAGACCGCAGCGTCTGATTTTTCCCACTCCTGCACTGATTAGAAGAACTTCACCTTCATATTAAATGGTGTAACTTTCTTTTAGCAGTCCAGGGGTTAGTCTCCTCAGTTGAGAGCTCCTGGAGTGTTAAGGCTCTCAGCTGTACACTGTTAGCCACTCCCATCTCCTATATAAACTGGGTCCTGGCTAGCACTCATTGTCAGAGTTAGCTTTTGCTGCATGGCTGGAGGTTATTGTTGGTTATTATTGGAGGAGTTTGGTGGATTTATCTGTGACCGTTTCTAGGTTTTGAATGTGTGATTATTCCCTTTCCTTCTTTGATTTAACCCCACCCTCCACTCCCGGTGTTTAACTCTATTGTTTATGTGTGTATATTTGTATGATTTGTATTTTACTTTATCCCTGTTCGTATTACTTTGTTAGTCTGGCTGGTGTATTATGGTACACTAGTACTCTCCTCTTCCCTGGGTGGGAAGAGGGTACAGACTGAGAGCGGATTTAGGAGCTAAGGCAAGGCAAGTGGCCCTGGCGGCTTCACAATAAGAAGTATGCCCGGGAACATGACGAGCTACGGCGACCCTAATGTTAGGGGCAGGGAAGGAGTCCCGGGACACCTGACAACAGAGCCCTGACACCTTGACTATCCCTACTCACGGCTTGTTTATGAGAGGTGACTCATCACCTCAAATGGCACTATCAGGCTCGCATAATTTGCGGAAACCAGAAAACCCTTTTCATGGTGTGTTTAGACAGGCCGGTCAGAATCTTCTGGTTGCACGGGACAATATGCTACAGATAAAGATGATTTTAAAGAAATCATGTTACTTGATTCAAGCAGCCCAAACCACGAGCACCATGAATCCTAGCCTGGCCGCAGAATTAAAGTATACTTTGAAGATCTGGTTGGGTACCATAGCCATGGACCAAACTAGTCTGGCTCTGCCTCTGGCCGACTATTCCCTTCGCCACTGCTTGTGATTTACGGAGCTCTCCTTTGACAGTTCCCTCCTTACATACAATCACCTTGAAGGCAAGGTGCAGACAACTGTGTATTCTGTCATCTGAAAGAATCAGCCCAACTATTCAAATCTCACTCTGATCAAACTCTGATCAGAGTGTGATCATAGTCTGATCATAGTGTGATCCAATTCTCTCAGATGAGAAGTGAGAAGATGGAGAAAAAATATCTCCATCTTCTCCATTCTGTCAGTCCATAAAGATTGGACTGCATTCAAATGTCACCCGAGTGCAGTTCAATGTTCACACGCACTCATTGACTTGCATAGCCGAGTGTGATCCAAATATCGGATCAAACTTGGGCATGCAGCAATCTTTTCCTTAGACCGACTCTCTCAGAGGAAAAAAATCGGACATGTGCATGGCCCCATAGAATAACATGAGGACGAGTGCTATCCATCAAAATGAGGCTGCCGTCACACTAGCAGTATTTGGTCAGTATTTTACATCAGTATTTGTAAGCCAAAACCAGGAGTGGAACAATCAGAGGAAAAGTAGAATAGAAACATATGCACCACTTCTGCATTTATCACCCACTCCTGGTTTTGGCTTACAAATACTGAGGTAAAATACTGACCAAATACTGCTAGTGTGACGGCAGCCTGACTGGTAGCACTCGCCTGAATATTATGGCCGTTTGCACAAACCCTAAGAGCTCTGGGAAGAGCCGGCTGGGGACCCTTGTCAGAGACAAGACTAGTCTGAATCATCAAAGCATATTTTCTCTGCAACTCTGCAGCCAGGCTGCGATTAATACCACATGTAGTCTGGACAGCATGTATCGCCTGACACAGAGGCGCAGCTAGGCGCTGAGCTCAGGGGCAGTGAGCGATTCACCCCTAACCAGGTAACTCTGATTATAACTATGGTGCTGCACCATAATTGTGGGTTTAGGTGACCCTCAGCAGATGACCTACACTGTTTGAGGGTCCCCACAGTAGCCCCCAAACTGTATAATGTCCCCCACAGTAGCTCCCACACTATATAAAGGCCACCAGGGTATATGATGGCCCTCACAATAGTCCCCACTCTGTATGATGACCCCTACAGTAGCCT
This sequence comes from Ranitomeya variabilis, assembly GCF_051348905.1. Taxonomy (NCBI): domain Eukaryota; kingdom Metazoa; phylum Chordata; class Amphibia; order Anura; family Dendrobatidae; genus Ranitomeya; species Ranitomeya variabilis. The sequence goes on along the minus strand of NC_135235.1, from coordinate 47,990,853 downwards.
TCAAACTGTATAAGGGCCCCAGCATTAGTTCCCACGCTATATAAGTGCCCAGGATTAGCTCCCACACTGTATTGAGGCCTCAGAATTAGCTCTCACACTGTATAATGGTCCTGACAGTAGCTGCAACGATGTTTAACTCCTTTCTGCCATGGGACGGAATAGTACGTTCCATGGCAGAACCCCCACTTTGATGTGGACTCCGGCGGTGAGCCCGCATCAAAGCGGGACATGTCAGCTGTGTTGACGTGGGCAGAATCGCGAACCGCCTGCTCCTATTAGCTAGTTAAATGCCGCTGTCAAACTCTGGTAGCGACATTTAACAAGCCGGCCGGAAATGCGCACACCACTGACCCCCGTCATGTGATCGGGGGGTCAGTGATGAGTCGGCATAACAACCAGAGGTCTCCAGCAGACCTCTATGGATGTTGATGCCGAATTGCTGTGAGCGCCACCCTGTGGTCGGCGCTCATAGCAATGCAGTAATTTTGCTACATAGAGGCGATCTGAGCATCGCCCCTATGTAGCAGAGCCAATCAGGCTATGCCAGCTTCTAGCCTCCCATGGAGGCTATTGAAGCATGGCAAAAGTAAAAAAAATATTTTAAAAATACGGATTAACCCCATTCAAAATAAATCAATAATAAAAAAATACACATATTTGGTATTGCCGCGTTCAGAATCACCCGATCTATCAATCAAAAAGGGATTAATCTGATTGCAAAACAGCGTAGCAAGAAAAAAATTCAAAACGCCAGAATTAGGTTTTTTTGGTCGCTGTGACATTGCATTAAAATGCAATAACGGGCGATCAAAAGAACGTATCTGCACCAAAATGGTATCATTAAAAACGTCAGCTCAGCACACAAAAAATAAGCCCTCACCCAACCCGAGATGCCGAAAAATGGAGACGCTAGGGTATCGGAAAATGGCGCAATTTTTTTTTAATTTTTAGCAACGTGTGGAATTTTTTTTCACCACTTAGAGAAAAAATAACCTAGACATGTTTCTTGTCTATGAACTCATAATGACCTGGAGAATCACAATGGCAGCTCAGTTTTAGCATTTAGTGAACCTAGTAAAAAAGCCAAACAACAAACAATTGTGGGATTTAACTTTTTTTGTAATTTCACAGCACTTGGAATTTTTTTCCCGTTTTCTAGTACATGACATGGTAAATCCAAAAGTACAACTCGTCCCGCAACAAATATGCCCTCACATGGCCATATTGCCGGAAAAATAAAAAAGTTATGGCTCTGGTAATGAGGGGAGCTAAAAACCAAAATGCAAAACCGAAAAAAACTCTGTCATTAAGGGGTTAATGGTCCTTGCTGTAACACCACTGCCTGTGTCACTGCATGGCTTCCCATCCTCCACCACCCAGGGACACCAACTTACTCACCACCCCTGGCCGTGCTGTAAGCTTCTGCTCCTCTGCTTGCTGTCCATTTTTCCTGGCAGCATGCTTAGGGCGTTCCTGGTTCTTAAAGCGTCAGTGCGTGCGCTCCTAATGTGTTGTCAGCCAATTGCTGGGAGGTACTTAATACTTAAGGCACCTCCACCTGTTGTGAGGTGCCTGAGCAACATTCTCCTTTATTGTTGGTGCAACTACTAAGTTGCCAGGACCTATCCCTGAACATGTTTGTATCTAAATCTGGATTTTTCTCTGAACCTGCTGTGTCTGAACCAGTACTTATCCCTAAACCTCCTGTGACTGAACCAGTACCTATCCCTAAACCTCCTGTGACTGAACCAGTACCTATCTCTAAACCTGCAGTATCTGAACCAGTACCTATCTCTAAACTTGCAGTTTCTGAACCAGTACCTATCTCTAAACCTGCAGTATCTGAACCAGTACCTATCTCTAAACTTGCAGTATCTGAACCAGTACCTATCTCTAAACCTGCAGTATCTGAACCAGTACCTATCTCTAAACTTGCAGTGTCTGAACCAGTACCTATCTCTAAACTTGCAGTGTCTGAACCAGTACCTATCTCTAAACTTGCAGTATCTGAACCAGTACCTATCTCTAAACCTGCAGTATCTGAACCAGTACCTATCTCTAAACCTGCAGTATCTGAACCAGTACCTATCTCTAAACTTGCAGTGTCTGAAACTAGCGCTATTCTGTTGTTGCTGTACAACATTAGTGATCTGTATGTACACTTGCTTCTTCATTGTAAGTACCTTGTTGGAATCTGGTCCTGTCTGTCCTGTGTTTGCCTGTTCTTGTGTTTCTTCTGTGTGTACCTGACCGTGTCTGTCCTGTCAGAATCTGCGATTCCGTACCTGACCAGACTCACGGTTCCATATCTGTCCGCACCCATGGTTCCGTACCTGTCAGTGACCCAGTTCTTCCTGAAGCTGTTCCTGTCATGTATATCAGCTGTGCCCGCCTGCAGTACCTGCCTGCACCTGACGTTACAGTGTCCTGTCCCTTTGGGGGTCAGCTACTGTGCGTTCGAGGTCTGTCCTGGAGTAGCACCAGGCGTTCACCCGCAGCCAAGTCTAAACCCACCATCAAGGGCTCTAGCAATGAGTCGGGTGTTCTCTTAACCATGCCTCTCCAGGCTCTCCTCGGTCAACGTCACAGTAGGTCTACGAACCACATGCGCCACCTGCGCCCGTAACGACTGCATCAGCTACAACAGTGTTTAATGGCCCTCGGATTAGGTAAACACTGTATAAGGGCATTGACATTAGCTACCACACTGTATAATGGCTCAGCATTAGCTCCCACACTGTATAATGGCCTAGCATTCCCTCTTACCTGTATAAGGGCCCCAACATTAGCTTCTACGCTGTATAATGGCCCCAACATTAGCTTCTACGCTGTATAATGGCCTAGCATTCCCTCTTACCTGTATAAGGGCCCCAACATTAGCTTCAACGCTGTATAATGGCCCCAGCATTAGCTCCCACGCTGTATAATGGCCCCTGCATTAGCTCCCATGCTGTATAAGGGTCCCAGCATTAGCTCCTATGCTGTATAAGAACCCCGGCTGTTATGGTTCTCAATGGCAAGAGAACATAGCCCAGCAAACATAAGTACTAGCTCTTGGAAGGATGGAAACTAAACTGACCATGAACTAAACCTGCCGCACAACTAACAGTAGCCGGGTAGCGTTGCCTACGTTTTTTATCCCTAGACGCCCAGCGCCGGCCGGAGGACTAACTAATCCTGGCAGAGGAAAATATAGTCCTGGCTCACCTCTAGAGAAGTTTCCCCGATAGGCAGACAGAGGCCCCCACATATATTGGCGGTGATTTTAGATGAAATGACAAACGTAGTATGAAAATAGGTTTAGCAAAATTGAGGTCCGCTTACTAGATAGCAGGAAGACAGAAAGGGCACTTTCATGGTCAGCTGAAAACCCTATCAAAACACCATCCTGAAATTACTTTAAGACTCTAGTATTAACTCATAACATCAGAGTGGCAATTTCAGATCACAAGAGCTTTCCAGACACAGAAACGAAACTACAGCAGTGAACTGGAACAAAATGCAAAAACAAACGAGGACTAAAGTCCAACTTAGCTGGGAGTTGTCTAGCAGCAGGAACATGCACAGAAAGGCTTCTGATTACAATGTTGACCGGCATGGAAGTGACAGAGGAGCAAGGTTAAATAGCGACTCCCACATCCTGATGGAAACAGGTGAACAGAGGGGATTGTTATGGTTCTCAATGGCAAGAGAACATAGCCCAGCAAACATACGAACTAGCTCTTGGAAGGATGGAAACTAAACTGACCATGAACTAAACCTGCCGCACAACTAACAGTAGCCGGGTAGCGTAGCCTGCGTTTTATCCCTAGACGCCCAGCGCCGGCCGGAGGACTAACTAATCCTGGCAGAGGAAAATATAGTCCTGGCTCACCTCTAGAGAAATTTCCCCGAAAGGCAGACAGAGGCCCCCACAAATATAGGCGGTGATTTTAGATGAAATGACAAACGTAGTATGAAAATAGGTTTAGCAAAATTGAGGTCCGCTTACTAGATAGCAGGAAGACAGAAAGGGCACTTTCATGGTCAGCTGAAAACCCTATCAAAATACCATCCTGAAATTACTTTAAGACTCTAGTATTAACTCATAACATCAGAGTGGCAATTTCAGATCACAAGAGCTTTCCAGACACAGAAACGAAACTACAGCTGTGAACTGGAACAAAATGCAAAAACAAACAAGGACTAAGTCCAACTTAGCTGGGAGTTGTCTAGCAGCAGGAACATGCACAGAAAGGCTTCTGATTACAATGTTGACCGACATGGAAGTGACAGAGGAGCAAGGCTAAATAGCGACTCCCACCTCCTGATGGAAACAGGTGAACAGAGAGGATGATGCACACCAGTTCAATTCCACCAGTGGCCACCGGGGGAGCCCAAAATCCAATTTCACAACAGTACCCCCCCCTCAAGGAGGGGGCACCGAACCCTCACCAGAACCACCAGGGCGATCAGGATGAGCCCTATGAAAGGCACGGACCAAATCGGAGGCATGAACATCAGAGGCAGTCACCCAAGAATTATCCTCCTGACCGTATCCCTTCCATTTGACCAGATACTGGAGTTTCCGTCTGGAAACACGGGAGTCCAAGATTTTTTCCACAACGTACTCCAACTCGCCCTCAACCAACACCGGAGCAGGAGGCTCAACGGAAGGCACAACCGGTACCTCATACCTGCGCAATAATGACCGATGAAAAACATTATGAATAGAAAAAGATGCAGGGAGGTCCAAACGGAAGGACACAGGGTTAAGAATCTCCAATATCTTGTACGGGCCGATGAACCGAGGCTTAAACTTGGGAGAAGAAACCCTCATAGGGACAAAACGAGAAGACAACCACACCAAGTCCCCAACACAAAGCCGAGGACCAACCCGACGCCGGCGGTTGGCAAAAAGCTGAGTCTTCTCCTGGGACAACTTCAAATTGTCCACTACCTGCCCCCAAATCTGATGCAACCTCTCCACCACAGCATCCACTCCAGGACAATCCGAAGATTCCACCTGACCAGAAGAAAATCGAGGATGAAACCCCGAATTACAGAAAAAGGGAGACACCAAGGTGGCAGAACTGGCCCGATTATTGAGGGCAAACTCCGCTAAAGGCAAAAAAGCAACCCAATCATCCTGATCTGCAGACACAAAACACCTCAAATATGTCTCCAAGGTCTGATTCGTCCGCTCGGTCTGGCCATTAGTCTGAGGATGGAAAGCAGACGAGAAAGACAAATCTATGCCCATCCTAGCACAGAATGCTCGCCAAAATCTAGACACGAATTGGGTACCTCTGTCAGAAACGATATTCTCCGGAATACCATGCAAACGGACCACATTTTGAAAAAACAGAGGAACCAACTCGGAAGAAGAAGGCAACTTAGGCAGGGGAACCAAATGGACCATCTTAGAGAAACGATCACACACCACCCAGATGACAGACATCTTCTGAGAAACAGGAAGATCCGAAATAAAATCCATCGAGATGTGCGTCCAGGGCCTCTTCGGGATAGGCAAGGGCAACAACAATCCACTAGCCCGAGAACAACAAGGCTTGGCCCGAGCACAAACGTCACAAGACTGCACGAAGCCTCGCACATCTCGAGACAGGGAAGGCCACCAGAAGGACCTTGCCACCAATTCCCTGGTACCAAAGATTCCAGGATGACCTGCCAATGCAGAAGAATGAACCTCAGAAATGACTTTACTGGTCCAATCATCAGGAACAAACAGTCTACCAGGTGGGCAACGATCAGGTCTATCCGCCTGAAACTCCTGCAAGGCCCGCCGCAGGTCTGGAGAAACGGCAGACAATATCACTCCATCCTTAAGGATACCTGTAGGTTCAGAATTACCAGGGGAGTCAGGCTCAAAACTCCTAGAAAGGGCATCCGCCTTAACATTCTTAGAACCCGGCAGGTAGGACACCACAAAATTAAACCGAGAGAAAAACAACGACCAGCGCGCCTGTCTAGGATTCAGGCGTCTGGCGGACTCAAGATAAATTAGATTTTTGTGGTCAGTCAATACCACCACCTGATGTCTAGCCCCCTCAAGCCAATGACGCCACTCCTCAAAAGCCCACTTCATGGCCAAAAGCTCCCGATTCCCAACATCATAATTCCGCTCGGCGGGCGAAAATTTACGCGAGAAAAAAGCACAAGTTCTCATCACGGAGCAATCGGAACTTCTCTGCGACAAAACCGCCCCAGCTCCGATTTCAGAAGCGTCGACCTCAACCTGAAAAGGAAGAGCAACATCAGGCTGACGCAACACAGGGGCGGAAGAAAAGCGGCGCTTAAGCTCCCGAAAGGCCTCCACAGCAGCAGGGGACCAATCAGCAACATCAGCACCCTTCTTAGTCAAATCAGTCAATGGTTTAACAACATCAGAAAAACCAGCAATAAATCGACGATAAAAGTTAGCAAAGCCCAAAAATTTCTGAAGACTCTTAAGAGAAGAGGGTTGCGTCCAATCACAAATAGCCTGAACCTTGACAGGATCCATCTCGATGGAAGAGGGGGAAAAAATATATCCCAAAAAGGAAATCTTTTGAACCCCAAAAACGCACTTAGAACCCTTCACACACAAGGAATTAGACCGCAAAACCTGAAAAACCCTCCTGACCTGCTGGACATGAGAGTCCCAGTCATCCGAAAAAATCAAAATATCATCCAGATACACAATCATAAATTTATCCAAATAATCACGGAAAATGTCATGCATAAAGGACTGAAAGACTGAAGGGGCATTTGAAAGACCAAAAGGCATCACCAAATACTCAAAGTGGCCCTCGGGCGTATTAAATGCGGTTTTCCACTCATCCCCCTGCTTAATTCGCACCAAATTATACGCCCCACGAAGATCTATCTTAGAGAACCACTTGGCCCCCTTTATGCGAGCAAACAAATCAGTCAGCAGTGGCAACGGATATTGATATTTAACCGTGATTTTATTCAAAAGCCGATAATCAATGCACGGCCTCAAAGAGCCATCTTTCTTAGCCACAAAGAAAAAACCGGCTCCTAAGGGAGATGACGAAGGACGAATATGTCCCTTTTCCAAGGACTCCTTTATATATTCTCGCATAGCAGCATGTTCAGGCACAGACAGATTAAACAAACGACCCTTAGGGTATTTACTACCCGGAATCAAATCTATGGCACAATCGCACTCCCGGTGCGGAGGTAATGAACCAAGCTTAGGTTCTTCAAAAACGTCACGATATTCAGTCAAGAATTCAGGAATCTCAGAGGGAATAGATGATAAAATGGAAACCACAGGTACGTCCCCATGCGTCCCCTTACATCCCCAGCTTAACACAGACATAGCTTTCCACTCAAGGACTGGGTTATGAGATTGCAGCCATGGCAATCCAAGCACCAACACATCATGTAGGTTATACAGCACAAGAAAGCGAATAATCTCCTGGTGATCCGGATTAATCCGCATAGTTACTTGTGTCCAGTATTGTGGTTTATTGCTAGCCAATGGGGTGGAGTCAATCCCCTTCAGGGGTATAGGAGTTTCAAGAGGCTCCAAATCATACCCACAGCGTTTGGCAAAGGACCAATCCATAAGACTCAAAGCGGCGCCAGAGTCGACATAGGCATCCGCGGTAATAGATGATAAAGAACAAATCAGGGTCACAGATAGAATAAACTTAGACTGTAAAGTGCCAATTGAAACAGACTTATCAAGCTTCTTAGTACGCTTAGAGCATGCTGATATAACATGAGTTGAATCACCGCAATAGAAGCACAACCCATTTTTTCGTCTAAAATTCTGCCGTTCACTTCTGGACAGAATTCTATCACATTGCATATTCTCTGGCATCTTCTCAGTAGACACCGCCAAATGGTGCACAGGTTTGCGCTCCCGCAGGCGCCTATCGATCTGGATAGCCATTGTCATGGACTCATTCAGACCCGCAGGCACAGGGAACCCCACCATAACATCCTTAATGGCATCAGAGAGACCCTCTCTGAAATTCGCCGCCAGGGCGCACTCATTCCACTGAGTAAGCACAGCCCATTTACGGAATTTCTGGCAGTATATTTCAGCTTCGTCTTGCCCCTGAGATAGGGACATCAAGGCCTTTTCCGCCTGAAGTTCTAACTGAGGTTCCTCATAAAGCAACCCCAAGGCCAGAAAAAACGCATCCACATTGAGCAACGCAGGATCCCCTGGAGCCAATGCAAAAGCCCAATCCTGAGGGTCGCCCCGGAGCAAAGAAATCACAATCCTGACCTGCTGAGCAGGATCTCCAGCAGAGCGAGATTTCAGGGACAAAAACAACTTGCAATTATTTTTGAAATTTTGAAAGCAAGATCTATTCCCCGAGAAAAATTCAGGCAAAGGAATTCTAGGTTCAGATATAGGAACATGAACAACAAAATCTTGTAAGTTTTGAACTTTCGTGGTGAGATTATTCAAACCTGCAGCTAAACTCTGAATATCCATTTTAAACAGGTGAACACAAAGCCATTCCAGGATTAGAAGGAGAGAGAGAGAGAAAGGCTGCAATATAGGCAGACTTGCAAGAGATTCAATTACAAGCACACTCAGAACTGAGAAAAAAAAAAAAAATCTTCAGCAGACTTCTCTTTTCTCTCCTTTCTCTGTCAATTAATTTAACCCTTTTAGGGCCGGTCAAACTGTTATGGTTCTCAATGGCAAGAGAACATAGCCCAGCAAACATACGAACTAGCTCTTGGAAGGATGGAAACTAAACTGACCATGAACTAAACCTGCCGCACAACTAACAGTAGCCGGGTAGCGTAGCCTGCGTTTTATCCCTAGACGCCCAGCGCCGGCCGGAGGACTAACTAATCCTGGCAGAGGAAAATATAGTCCTGGCTCACCTCTAGAGAAATTTCCCCGAAAGGCAGACAGAGGCCCCCACAAATATAGGCGGTGATTTTAGATGAAATGACAAACGTAGTATGAAAATAGGTTTAGCAAAATTGAGGTCCGCTTACTAGATAGCAGGAAGACAGAAAGGGCACTTTCATGGTCAGCTGAAAACCCTATCAAAATACCATCCTGAAATTACTTTAAGACTCTAGTATTAACTCATAACATCAGAGTGGCAATTTCAGATCACAAGAGCTTTCCAGACACAGAAACGAAACTACAGCTGTGAACTGGAACAAAATGCAAAAACAAACAAGGACTAAGTCCAACTTAGCTGGGAGTTGTCTAGCAGCAGGAACATGCACAGAAAGGCTTCTGATTACAATGTTGACCGGCATGGAAGTGACAGAGGAGCAAGGCTAAATAGCGACTCCCACCTCCTGATGGAAACAGGTGAACAGAGAGGATGATGCACACCAGTTCAATTCCACCAGTGGCCACCAGGGGAGCCCAAAATCCAATTTCACAACAGGGGATGATGCACACCAGTTCAATTCCACCAGTGGCCACCGGGGGAGCCCAAAATCCAATTTCACAACACCCGGCATTAGCTCCCACGCTGTATAATGGCCCAGCATTAGCTTCCATGCTGTATAATGGCCCCAGCATTAGCTCCCATGCTGTATAATGGCCCAGCATTAGCTCCCATGCTGTATAATGGCCCCAGAATTAGCTCCCACACTGTATAATGGCCCCAGCATTAGCTCCTATGCTGTAAAATAAACCCCAGAATTAGCTCCCACTCTGTATAATGGCCCCAGCATTAGCTCCTATGCTGTATAATGGCCCCAGCATTAGCTCCCACGCTGTATAATGGCCCCAGCATTAGCTCCCAAGCTGTATAAGGGTCCCAGCATTAGCTCCCATGCTGTATAATGGCCCCAGCATTAGCTCCCACGCTGTATAATGGCACCAGCATTAGCTCCCAAGCTGTATAATGGCCCCAGCATTAGCTCCCACGATGTATAATGGCCCCAGCATTAGCTCCCATGCTGTATATTGGCCCAGCATTAGCTCCCACACTGTATAATGGCCCCAGCATTAGCTCCCACGCTGTATAATGGCCCCAGCATTAGCTCCCACGCTGTATCATGGCCCCAGCAATAACTCACACACTGTATAATGGCCCCAGCATTAGCTCCCACACTGTATAATGGCCTGGCATTAGCTCCTATGCTGTATAATGTCTCCGGCATTAGCTCCCATGCTGTATAATGGTCCCAGCATTAGCTCCCACGCTGTATAATGGCACCAGCATTAGCTCCCAAGCTGTATAATGGCCCCAGCATTAGCTCCCACGATGTATAATGGCCCCAGCATTAGCTCCCATGCTGTATATTGGCCCAGCATTAGCTCCCACACTGTATAATGGCCCCAGCATTAGCTCCCACGCTGTATAATGGCCCCAGCATTAACTGCCACGCTATATCATGGCCCCAGCAATAACTCACACACTGTATAATGGCCCCAGCATTAGCTCCCACACTGTATAATGGCCTGGCATTAGCTCCTATGCTGTATAATGACCCTCGCATTAGCTCATATGCTGTATAATGGCCCCAGCATTAGCTCCCACACTGTATAATGGCCCCAGCATTACCTCCCATGCTGATAATGGCCCCAGCATTAGCTCCCACACTGTTTAAGGACCCCAGCATTAGCTCCCATGCTGTATAAGGGCCCTAGCATTAGCTCCTATGCTGTATAATGACCCCAGCATTAGCTCCCATGCTGTATAATGGCCCCAGCATTAGCTCCCATGCTGTATAATGACCCCAGCATTAGCTCCCACGCTGTCTAATTGCCCCAGCATTAGCTCCCACGCTGTATAAGGACCCCGGCATTAGCTCCCATGCTGTATAAGGACCCCGGCATTAGCTCTTATGCTGTATAATGTCCCCACTGTATAATGGCCATGCACTAGTTATTAGTGATAACAGTGTTCAAACAAACACGCATTCACGATTATCGGCATCAATAAATCGGCCATTAGTTGTTCTCTACTGATCTGTGTTACATCAGCACTTTATTACTAGGTCATGTTGTATTACAGTATCACCCAGGGGCGGCATGAGCCCAGCAAATAACACAAGAGATAAGATAAGGATATCAGCAGATGCAGATGTGTCGCCGAAAATGACGAAGAGCAACCGCTAAGGAGTATTATAATTTCAGGAAATAAAAGTTATGTTTTTATATGATTAAAAGTTACACATTGGTTTTCAAGACCTCTGCTTGACTAAATTTAATGGCAACCTTCATAGTTTACTTTCAGGGAATATAAAAGTCTGTCTTGTTCATGCAGTAATCACACTAGTTTATGATTCATTACAAGTGAGTAACAAGCAATGCAGTCATGTCTCCCTGCTTGTGGTATTTGTTCATTCTGGTAAGAATCTGCTTCCTAAATGCACAACTTTTAAAATAATGCTTATTGAAATATTTCTACCGTTCTGTTGCTGCAGTATCTGAAAGTCCTTTAGCCCAGTGTCTGCAAAAAAAAGATAAAAAATCTTTAAGAGCTCCTCTTCAGTTTTGAAGGCTCTCTCTACCAGGGTTACACAGATCTCAATAATGTGAAGAGATGAGAGAGCGTTTACAGTCTTATGGAGGGCAGAGAAAACAGGTTGAAGATAAGGGATGAAGAGGAAGTAGGTGCAGGATAGAAGCTGTGCTGATATATGAGCTAATGAAGACAGCAGCATCCTGGTGTCACAGACACACACAGACCTCATACCCAGCCTATATTACTGGGAGAAACATTACCACTAAAGAAAAATATCTGAAATTGGGATCATACAGCAAAATAAACGATGGAATGAAAATTGCTGACTGGATTTCAGTGCAATTTTATTAAACGCAATGTGACTATTGATTCATGTTTCCCAAACCACAGGCAGCAAGAATCAGTCCCTGGCTCTGTCATTTCAGGCAGGTATGTTTTACTCTAAAGTGCTGCAGCATTTAAGAACCATCTGAGGACCCTCCAGCTCGAGTGACTGGTCCAAGAGGCCTGAAAAGTTGATGATTGTTGAGGGTCTGACTGCTCAGACCCCCAGAAATCACAAGCACAGTGCTCAGCAGCTGCATCCTTAATGCAGCCGAGTTGCCTATGTGCAGCTTTCAATCCATTCATTCATTATTTGTCTATAGGACTGAGAGAAATAGCTAAGCGTTGTGCTTTGCCGTCCAATAGACAATGAATGGAGTGGAGGCTTAGCATGCATACCTCCGCACCATTCAGGATGGGACTGCTGAGCCTTGCTCTCAAGGCTCCCAAACCTCATTATGAACCCAAATTATCCCCGCTCTTACTTTTTTTTTGGAACTGACCCTTGAACATTTTTTGGGTGAGAATGGAAAATAGATTTTTTTTTTTGTATAAAATGGTGTCAGATCAGAAGAAGTATAACCTGGGAGGACTGTCAATGGTTCTCAGATGCCACCATACAAGGAAGGTGCAACCAGAGATATATAAGAGTCACCACCATGTCCCGTCCCATCAGCAGTCCTACATATCCATATTAAGCAGTGTATTACTTTTACTTCAGAAAATAATATTATTTCTTCTGTAATTTCCTGATCCTTTGTGCATAATTTTTTTTTGTGCCACTTTACAAAGCACGATATTGAGATAACACATTGTAACCAATAAATAAAAGTGCGGTTCACACAAGTCATACAGCGTTTACCGGGTACGATGAGCATTAGTTTGTTACATCGGTGCCTGTGATTCTCTCCAGTTATGTGACAATATCCAGGATACAGTCTTTCTTAGGTTTGTTGCTTTGTATCCACCATTTGCTGAATATTGGATCTCCAGAGTTCTTCACTGAGGAGGCTGGTGCCCTTCATTCTGCATGCCTGGGTACCAGGGTCTCTGGACACATTTCAGCTTGAAGTTTATGGACTTGAAAGTTAATGCACCACAATCTGCTCGCTGCCGGTGACATTGAGCTCCGTCTAAAGGAGAACTGCTTGGCTTATTCATGGCTCAAAGGCTTCCAGTGGTGTATAATAGCAAAAAGAGTTACACCTGACAATATACTCACTGCCATGCTGCCGCTTCCATAGTCCCCCACCGTTCTCTCCTCACCTGGCTCCCCACTGGTCTTCTCACCCGGCTCTCTGCCAGACTCTGTTCCTCACCTGGCTCTCCGCCGGACTCTGCTCCTCACCCGGCTCTCTGCCGGACTCTGCTCCTCACCTGGCTCTCCGCCGGACTCTGCTCCTCACCTGGCTCTCCGCCAGACTCTGCTCCTCACCTGGCTCTCCGCCAGACTCTGCTCCTCACCTGGCTCTCCGCCGGACTCTGCTCCTCACCTGGCTCTCCGCCGGACTCTGCTCCTCACCCAGCTGTCTGCCGGACTCTGCTCCTTACCTGGCTCTCCGCCGGACTCTGCTCCTCACCTGGCTCTCCGCCAGACTCTGCTCCTCACCTGGCTCTCCGCCGGACTCTGCTCCTCACCTGGCTCTCTGCCGGACTCTGCTCCTCACCCGGCTCTCTGCTGGACTCTGCTCCTTACCTGGCTCTCCGCCGGACTCTGCTCCTCACCTGGCTCTCCGCCGGACTCTGCTCCTCACCTGGCTCTCCGCCGGACTCTGCTCCTCACCTGGCTCTCCGCCGGACTCTGCTCCTCACCTGGCTCTCTGCCAGACTGCTCCTCACCTGGCTCTCCGCCGGACTCTGCTCCTCACCAGGCTCTCCGCCAGACTCTGCTCCTCACCTGGATCTCTGCCAGACTCTGCTCCTCACCTGGCTCTCCGCCGGACTCTGCTCCTCACCTGGCTCTCCGCCGGACTCTGCTCCTCACCAGGCTCTCCGCCGAACTCTACTCACCTGGCTCTCCACAGGCCTCTACTCACCTGGCTCTTCACCGGTCTCTATTCACATGACGCTGCTGCGGAAAATTCTGCGCGGAAACGTTGCAGATTATTTTCCGCAGCATGTCAATTCTTAATGCAGATTCCGCAGCCTTTTACACCTAATCCATTATAGGATTCCACAGGTGTGAAAACGCAGGTGAAATCCGCACAAAATCCACAATAAACCCGTAGGTAATCCCCAAGTAAAACGCAGGTCATTTTACCTGCGGATTCTGCAGAATCCACGCGGAAAAATCTGCAATGGAATCTGCAACGTGTGCACACACCCAAAGTAAAAACAGGTGAACACACATACAATAGAATTAAACAAACGCGCAAATGAAAAACAGGCGAAGAATACCAAAACCTAGACAAGAAAAGGTGCAAATGGAATAATAAATCAGGTCCTTGACTCCAAATTAACATGTAAACTATGCAATAGTATATGATCCATGTAAATATACACCTGAATGATGACTTTATTTTAACTCACGGGATGACATGTAGCATTTTGATTCCTGTGTTGTTTTGCGTGAAGACCATGTGTGGACCCAAATATCTTAAATCATTATGTCTGTGTATAAATCTTTATGTATAGAACATAAATGGATTTAACCCCTTAAAGCCCCAAGGGTGGTTTGCACGTTAATGACCGTTCCAATTTTTACAATTCTGACCACTGTCCCTTTATGAGGTTATAACTCAGGAATGCTTCAACGGATCTTGATGATTCTGACATTGTTTTCTTGTGACATATTGTACTTCATGTTAGTGGTAAAATTTCTTCGATATAACTTGCGTTTATTTGTGGAAAAAAAAAACGGAAATTTGGTGAAAATTTTGAAAATTGCACAATTTTCCAAGTTTGAATTTTTATGCCCTTAAATCACAGAGATACGTCACACAAAATACTTAATAAGTAACATTTCCCACATGTCTACTTTACATCAGCACAATTTTGGAACCAACATTTTTTTTTGTTAGGGAGTTATAAGGGTTAAAAGTTGACCAGCAATTTCTCATTTTTACAACACCAATATTTTTTAGGGACCACATCTCATTTTAAGTAATTTTGAGGGGTCTATATGATAGAAAATAGCCAAGTGTGACACCATTCTAAAAACTGCACCTCTCAAGGTGCTAAAAACCACATTCAAGAAGTCTATTAACCCTTCAGGTGTTTCACAGGAATTTTTGGAATGTTTAAAAAAAATGAACATTTAACTTTTTTTCACAAAAAATGTATTCAGCTCCAATTTGTTTTATTTTACCAAGGGTAACAAGAGAAAATGGACCTCAAACGTTGTTGTACAATTTGACCTGAGTACGCCGATACCCCATATGTGGGGGTAAACCACTCTTTGGGCGCATGGCAGAGCTCGTAAGGAAAGGAGCGCCGTTTGACTTTTCAATGCAAAATTGACTGGAATTGAGATGGGACGCCATGTTGCATTTGGAGAGCCCCTGATGTGCCTAAACATTGAAACCCCCACAAGTGACACTATTTTGGAAAGTAGACCCCCTAAGGAACTTAACTAGATGTGTGGTGAGCACTTTGACCCACCAAGTGCTACACAGAAGTTTATAATGCAGAGCCGTAAAAATAAAAAATCATATTTTTTCACAAAAATTATCTTTTCGCCCCCAATTTTTTATTTTCCCAAGGGTAAGAGAAAAAATTCGACCCTAAAAGTTGTTGTCCAATTTGTCCTGAGTATGCTGATACCCCATATGTGGGGATAAACCACTGTTTGGGCGCATGGCAGAGCTCGGAAGGGAAGGAGTACAGTTTGACTTTTCAATGCAAAATTGACTGGAATTGAGATGGGACACCATGTTGCGTTTGGAGAGACCCTGATGTGCCTAAACATTGAAACCCGCCACAAGTGACACCATTTTGGAAAGTAGACCCCCTAAGGAACTTATCTAGATGTGTTGTGAGAACTTTGAACCCCCAAGTGTTTCACTACAGTTTATAACGCAGAGCCATGAAAATAAAAGTTCTTTTTTTTCATCACAAAAATGATTTTTTTAGCCCCCAGTTTTGTATTTTCCCAAGGGTAACAGGAGAAATTGGACCCTAAAAGTTGTTGTCCAATTTGTCCTGAGTACGCTGATACCCCATATGTTGGGTAAATCCCTGTTTTGGCGCACGGGAGAGCTTGGAAGGGAAGGAGCACTGTTTTACTTTCTCAACGCAGAATTGGCTGGAATTGAGATTGGACGCCATGTCGCGTTTGGAGATCCCCTGATGTGCCTGGACAGTGGAAACCCCCCAATTCTAACTGAAACCCTAATCTAAACACACCCCTAACCCAAATCCCAATGGTAACCCTAACCACACCCCTAACCCTGACACACGCCTAACCCTTATCCCAACCCTAATCCCAACTGTAAATGTAATCCAAACCCTAACCCTAACTTTAGCCCCAACTCTAGCCCTAACCCTAACCCTAACCCTAACTTTAGCCCCAACCCTAACTTTAGCCCCAACCCTAACCCTAACTTTAGCTCCAACCCTAACTCTAGCCCCAACCCTAACTGTAGCCCTAACCCTAATGGGAAAATGGAAATAAATACATTTTTTACATTTTATTATTTTTCCCTAACTAAGGAGGTGATTTAAAGGGGTTTGATTTACTTTTATAGCGGGTATTTTAGCAGATTTTTATGACTGGCAGCTGTCACACACTAAAAGACGCTTTTTATTGCAAAAAATAGTTTTTGCGTCTCCACATTTTGAGAGCTATAATTTTTCCATATTTTGGTCCACAGAGTCATGTGAGGTCTTGTTTTTTGTGGGACGAGTTGAAGTTTTTATTGCTAACATTTTCGGGTGCGTGACATTCTTTGATCGCTTTTTATTATGATTTTTGTGAGGCAGAATGACCAAAAACCATCTATTCATGAATTTCTTTTGGGGGTGGGGCGCTTATACCGTTCCACGTTTGGTAAAATTGATAAAGCAGTTTTATTCTTGGGGTCAGTACGATTACAGCGATACCTCATTTATATTTTTTTTATGTTTTGGCGCTTTTATACGATAAAAACTATTTTATAGAAAAAATAATTATTTTTGCATCGCTTTATTCTGAGGACTATAACTTTTTTATTTTTTCTCTGATGACGCTGTATGGCAGCTCGTTTTTTGCGGGACAAGATGACGTTTTCAGCGGTACCATGGTTATTTATATCCGTCTTTTTGATCGCGTGTTATTCCACTTTTTGTTTGGCGGTATGATAATAAAGCGTTGTTTTTTGCCTCTTTTTTTTTCTACGGTGTTCACTGTAGGGGTTAACTAGTGGGACAGTTTTATAGGTCGGGTCCTTACGGAGGTGGCGATTCAAAATATGTGTACTTATTGTTTTTTTTTATTTAGATAAAGAAATGTATTTATGGGAACAATATATATATATTTTTTTTTCTTTATTTAGGATTTTTTTTTTTTTACATTATCACATTGTCCCAGGGGGGGACATCACTATATAGTGACAGATCGCTGATCTGACACTTTGCACAGCACTGACAAGCAGGGCTCCAGGCTTACAGGTGCCTGCTCTGAGCAGGCGTTTGGAAGCCACCTCCCTGCAGGACCCGGATGTAGCCCCGCGGCCATTTTGCATCCGGGGCCTGCAGGGAGGAGACGCTCGGTACAAGGTGAGCACATCGCCTTGTACCGAGGGTCTCAGGGAAGCCCGCAGGGAGCCCCCTCCCTGCGCGATGCTTCCCTATGCCCCCGGAACGCTGCGATCATGTTTGACCGCAGTGTGCCGGGGGTTAATGTGCCGGGGGCGGTCAGCTGACACCCGGCCGCGATCGGATTGCATATGACGTACTATCCCGTCACTGGGAATTAAGTCCCAGGTCACCTTGACGGGATAGTACGTCATATGGAATTAAGGGGTTAATGAATATCAATTCACAGCACATTGTAGGAGTCAGTGCAGACTCAGGCATTGAGCCTGTAACTTCAACCAATCATATCTCGGCAGGTAAGGCCACGTTCAGTATTTGGTCAGTATTTTACATCAGTATTTGTAAGCCAAAACCAGGAGTGGAACAATCAGAAGAAAAGTATAATAGAAACACGTCACCACTTCTTCATTTATCACCCTCTCCTGGTTTTGGCTTACAAATACTGATGTAAAATACTGAACGTGTGACCGTGACCAAAGTCTGCTAAGGGGATGTGTCAGACTCATGGCTTCTACCGTGTATGATCCCTATGGACCCCATTCTGGGCTGATAGAAGTCATCACTCCTTATTACATGTATACCCTCACAATATGTAGGGCTGACACAAGTTTTATACTTTAATATTAATAAATGTATATTTACAGATGTTAACAATTCCAGAAATACGGCTTGAAATTAAAAGAATCATTAAAACGTAACCATCATTTTACGGTTTATTTCATAAATTAATAGTAAGAACGTGAAAATGGGCAACTTTGTAATATATCTTATCAGAGAAATCTGCTTCTTTCTCCTCCTGGACTGATCTTTCGCTTTCATTTCATGGTTAAAATCTGATATGAGAATTTTCATTTTTAATTGTAAAGTGCGGCAGAATACGTTGGTGCTATAAAAATAAAAATATTATTATTAAATTAATCAATAAATTATTATTAAAGTATTGTTATATTACTGAGCTAGAAGATGATAGTTGGTGCTTATAAAATTCTATGGAGAATGTAGGGGAAGGAGCTAGAGTCACCGACATTGTGCTGTAAGTTTTTCTGAAACGTCAGTTAGAATTCTCCGTAGAATTTTAATTGCACCAACTGTCATCTCCTATCTCAGTAATGGGAAAATCTGTATTTAACGAAGACACATTTTACCCATGAGAATTTTGGGAATGAATGATCCGTCCAGTAGGAGAAAGAAGCAGATTTATCTGATAGGATTTATTGCACAGCTTCTTATTTTCATCTGCACTACTGATGTATGAAAAAAAATTTAATCGACGGTTACTCTTTAAAGCCGGGACTAGGGGGTCTTCGGACCTGAACTGGCCTTTTATATGCTTAGGAGGACAATGTGGACCATGAAAGTCGGATGTACGAAACATCCAATCGACCATAAATCCATCGTCGTCTTCCTCCCGCTCGGTGAAATGGTTGTCCGCTTATGATGCTTTGATAACACCATGAAAGTCACTGACGGACACAGACTGAAGAGGTCCATGTGCAAGAACAGTATATAGGCCCTTCATGGCCCAATATCTCATCATAATGCAGAATTGCACCTGTTTTGCAGGTGATGGTGGTAGTGGCCCCCTGATTTCTTGGGCATCTGCACAGGTTGCACCAATGATATGTCCACCCCTGATAAAAGTGCAAAGAGCTTGTCCTTCTCACGTGACGAGGGAGTATATTGCATATCAAGACTGAAGGAAGATATTGATCGGTTACACATCCCGTCTCTGAAACGATGAATGTACAACTTCCAACATGACCAACGGGACGGAGAAGCTGGTAGTTGTAGTTTCACACCAGCGAGAAGGACCTCTACATCCATGGGTTGCTTTAGTCATTAGCGGCCATAGAATGATACGAGGCCAACCGAATTTACAAGCTGGGGAAATGGACATGTTGGTGCAAGGGGCAGATTGTTGGAGGAAGGAGAGAAGAAAAGTCTTGGGAATGGAGGTAAGTGGTGGTTTGTACTGGATGGAAGCTGCGCAGGGCAGGAGAAGGCTGGGAATGGTGGGAGAAACTGTTGACCAGGACTTGGACAATTGTGAGGGCCACATCCTCTGCCCTCTGAACTTCCGGGCGGTTGCTGCTTCTTCCACTTAGTTCTTCTATTCTGGAACCAGATCTTGACTTGGGTCTCTGTTAGGTGAAGGGTCAATGCCAGACTTAACCTCTCACACACCGACAGGTAGCGGCTGCTGCGGAAGCGGCTCTCCAGCGCCACCAGCTGTTCATAAGTAAAGGCAGTACGTGCCCGCCTGGGCTTAGAACTGGCCACCGAGGGTCTGAGGTCTTTCTGAGCCTCCCCACTTACTGACTCTCCTTCATCCAGGTCCTTAATCCTATGAGAAGTAGATGATCCGACATCATTTCCAGGTCCGGCAGCAATGTCCACAGAGGAGAAGTTCTCATCTGTCGCTTGTAGAAAAAAAAAATGGACAACCATAAGCATGATTCATAAAACTAAACTGGAAATGACAGAAGCACAAAGGTTCCTCCAGGAGAGTTCACAACAGTAAGAATATGTATAAAGCATAAATGTGCTCCAAAGGCTAATGCTGTATGAATACCATATATATTCTATAGGAGACCTTTCTGATCCTATAAAAATGCTAGGGGTGTAATTTCACAAAATGAAGGCTATTGTTTTCAAAATTAAGACCACTGCCAAAATATATCCTGCGGCGTTTTGGTACATTAAATGGTAATAATTGGATTTCTGTACTGACATTTCTCCCATGCAGTACACAATTACAACCACAAGGTGGCCCTCCTAGACGCAGCACTCACACTGCTGCGCTGTAGACTGTCAGCAGCAAATTCGTTTTTTAAATGCCAAAATGGAGCTAAATGGACAAAGAAAACTAAACACGATAAAGACATCTCAGGCTATGTTCACATCACATTTTCAGCCTACAATCAGCTCTAAACGTACATGCTAAACTCACCCATAGAGCTTTTTTGCGAGGTGATGGCTAAAAGAGTGTAAAAAAATTGTCAACAGGGCCTTACAGCTCCCTTAAAGGGTTGTCCGGCCTTAGACTACTAGTCTGCAGTCACTCTATGTATCTGTAGACTTGTGAACGCTGAGCATTGTGGTGTGATCTTGTGACTAGTTTGCATGCTTCCAGCCACATTCCGACTAGACTTGTTTGGCTTCACTCAATTCACTTGCACTGAGCGAGGCCATGCACGTCTGGTCGGCATGTGATCGCATGTGTCATGATCCAGGTCGGGGTTTGCTTCTAGCTTCTGTTTCCCCGGCCTGGTCATGGAGGGGTTAACCTTTCCAGACTCTCTTTGGTTCTTAGGTGGCTATTTATTGGTGCTATTTTTGGTAGCCTGTGTCAGTGATCATTCTTGGCCTTTGCTGGAGCAGCTGATCCGTATACCCTAGTGATCCTTCTGCCTCTGACTTCCCGTGTGTGTATCTGACCTGTTCCCTATCCCTGACTCAGTGTACGTTTGGTGATTTCCCTACAGTGTATGACTCGGCTTGAACTCTGAACGTCACCTTTGGATTTTCTGTCTCTGGTACTGCGTTCCCAGACTGGCTTTTGACCCTCTGGCTTGCACCTTGACTCCTCTTTCCATCTCACGTTTTGGATACCGCGCTGGCTCTGACTTTTGGCTCGTCTCTGACCTCGTGCTTTGCTGTGACCTCTGGTACTTCATCTCCTTGTTTGTTGCTGACTTCAGCCTGTCTGACTACTCTGACGCCTCCTGGTGGCGGCCTGCACTTCTGCACCGAAGTGCTGCACAGTAAGTGTCACCCTTTTTCCCGTAACAGCAGTATTATAGCATGTATGCAAATCACATACTCGCAGTCAGGCTCCCAGTGAGGAAGAACTGCGTCCGCTGCGGGGGTTCACAAGTCTGCAGTCACATTGTACTAAAGGCCAAACAAATCCTTTAAATAAATATTGACTGTAATGGGGTCTATGTGATACCATCAGGGGGGTCCATCATTTTTCCAGAAGAAATGCCACTACTTGGTGAGGGATTTTTTTTCCAGCAATTATGATGAAATCTGCAAGGAACCAGGATTGTGACGAGCAAGTGGCAAAACGTTCTTCCATTTTGTGACTTGCTGGTTGATGTCCCATTACTTTTGCACTATACTGAAGTGATCATCCTATGCCACAATAAAAGTTACTTTATTCATTTTTTTTTATTCCTGTTTGTCTTTATTAACCACCTGGTTTTCTTAAGAGTATCCATATACCATTTCGTAAGCTGTCAGGGCATCCTTTGACTTGTAGTTCCACACATTAGCGTATGTACCTCCCTATACTATACCTATGCTACAAGTATTAAAACCGTGACCTGCGGCTGAGCACAGACTGGCGGATTTTATTAGCCAGGGTTATTAAGAAGGAATTGCTGGCTTCCGTGCCCAGATGAAGTGACCGGCCAGTGATTAGATCGATAGCTGTCATTTCTGTAATACGGGGGCTTCTCGTCAGACAGGACGCCTGTGCTCAGAGATAGGCAGCCACCAGTAATGGGATATTGATCAGTGCCAGGGACAAGCAGCCTTACAACTAAAGCGACTTGCCCCTGCTTCCCATAGGGGCCAGAGCAATTACTGGGGCCCCCGGCTCGGGGTGATCGGCATGCCTTATTCATCTGCTCTTCACCTTATACACAGTGACGTCACCCAGGCCTGGGATAAAAAAAAACTATTATTATATGTAGATAATATATCCTAGAAAATACCCCCCTTTATATTATCATCTTACAGTAACATTAACCTATGCGGCTACGAAACTCATTATAAGTTATGAATCCCAAAAATCTGACTGTATGTCCCATAGGAGAATTGGGGATGGGAATAACCCCATTAATATACCAAGTGCCTAGATTAAAAAAGGCATCCTGACCCTGCAATAACAATGTCCTGATATCCTAAGACCCCCCCTCCCTCCACTTATCATAAAACCTTTCTGATACTTCCACCCAAAATTACATTGAAAAGAATATATCATGGTCTGGATAATGGGCTTGTCTTCTACAGTGGTTTCACTGGATATGCAAAGAGGTTCTGCAGCTATAGGAATGATATCCCCCATACAGACATAGTTTGCTTTGCTCTAAACTGAAAAATTCGATCTAGTGACCAAAAATAAACTGGAATCAGATCTGAAATATCTGGAATTTTCTTGATTATTATCCCAATTTTTCTTCACCTATATTATAAATGTAACCACCAGTTATCAGAAAAATATTTTTATACATTATCCTATTGTATATATATATATTTTTAAATGAAATGGTCAAATTTTTAACTCTTGTCTCTCTCTCGCCACCGAGAAACTAAAAGTCCCAGCGCCAACAGGTTTAAAGCTGGTAAAAGTTTTACAAAAGTTTGTGATCAACAAGTTATTTAATCCTTTTAAAAGATACAGACTTTAACTGGTGATTTTTATTTTTATTATTTGGTTATATTTCTACCGTGATTTTATTATTTTTTTTTTTTTTGCATTTCTCATTTGTTATGGAGAAGTCAGGGTTTTTTTAGCTGAGTTTTTGGAGCCGAAACTCCAAGTTTATGAGGAGTTTTTAGATTTAAAGAGTTTCCGCTCCAAAAACCCCTAAAAAAAAATGTGCACATAGGTACCTATTTGAAGAATACTATACCCGGATAATGTGATGTTTTGACTCCCCCCAAAAAAATCACCGAAACGCTGGAAAAAAAATGCATTTGATATGTCACTATATACTTGAACATATCACATGGCCATATGAAAAAAAATATATATTTTTTTTTTTAAAAAAGTGAAGAAAAATACACAAAAATTATGAAAAAAAAAACAGTGTTAAAGGAGCCTAAAGATAAAGGAGAAGATTGTCATCTTCTCCACCACATCTCACCTGCATCCTCTCCCCCTGTCTTACTCTCTTCAGAACTCTCACTTGGTTTCTTGTCCTTGTCTTGACTCAAGATGTCCACAATGGAGAAAGGTGTATGAAGATGTTTCGGAGCAGAGTTCATCTTTTCGTCCCCACTGTCGCAGTTGAACATCCCCATTATGTTCTAGGTGATGTCCGATGTGTCCTACAGGGAGTTCCTGGAATTCCTCAGTGACTTGTGGAGGGATTAGAATGTTTTTTTTTTTTCCTTTTTGTAGGATGAGTCTGGAAGGGGGTAAAACTGTAGTTTGTAGTCAGGGTGATCTCTGAAGCCCCTCGGTGTCTCCTCTGTATGATGACTACTCTTTATGTGAGGCACATGATGACTACTCTTTATGTGAGGCACCAGCCTCTGGCTTAGTGGGCATCCCATAAAGGAGGAGACATAGCAGCCAGGAGAAACAGGGGGGAGGAGAAGACACGAAACTGGAATGACAACATGACAAGGGGAGGAGAGGAGAAGTCTATTTATCCTGGTACCCAGTCCATTTATTTGTCCTTGGTGTCCTCCTATTGTGCTCTTTCATAGCCACAATTACCGTGCACTTACACTGCCCCATCCTGTCATTCCGCTCTTTCATCTCCCATCTGCCCATCATCCCAATCATCCATTTAATTCCTCATCCATTTGGCCTCACTCTTCAAATTAGCATTGGTTGGTTAGTTATAATGTGAATTTCAAGGTAAAGATTAAAACAGACATTAACGGGGTCATTGTTCTCCGGTTATAGATTGATGCGGATTCTAAATAATTCACAAAGAAAACAAAACACGACGTCAAGTCGCTCTCATCAATCTTTACAGGTAATGGATGGAGCTGTGTCACAGACGAAGAGACAAATCAACACATTTATTATGGGGAAATGTTACTTTTCAGAACAATTTGAAACTTTGTATCAATATTTAATATGCAAATTGCCTCTTCAGAGAAAAAGAGGACTTAACTCTATAGCGCCACCTGTTGGAATTAGCGACCCTACAAGTCACAATCAACCCTTTAACGAGTCAATATTTACAAATAATGAAATCATTTTGCAGATTCCATGCACCTTGTGAGCTGATGGGTAAAAGTTTTGCAGGGCAATATCGGCATCCACAGTATTGTGGTTTTCTGCTTTTGGAAAATCTCTGTCTTAGATTCAGTCAAAAAATTTTTTTTAAACAAACAAATTATGTTTACTCCTCTCCCCAGGTCCAATGATGAGTCTCCACCGCTGCTCGTGGTTACTGTTATTGTTTGCGGCATTGACATCTCTCGCACAGCGCTGCAGCCGATCAGTGAGTTCAGCAGCTCTGAGTGTCAGATGCCAATCACTGTTATCAGTGATTGGCTGCAGTGTTGTCGACTTGACGTCAGTGTTTTAGACAATACGAGACATCACAAGCAGTGTTGCAGAGTCAGAGCTGGACCTGGGGAGGATGAGTAAGGCCTCTTTCACACTTCCGTTAATTTCCTGTACCGGAGATATCCGTGTCCATGTGTGTAATACTTGCGGCACACGTGTGGCAACCATGTGCCGCATCAGTACCACATGGACAGCCCCCGGGGAAGAAGTGCTACAGTAAGCGCTGTTCCCCGGCGGCGGGTGCTGAAGCCGCTCTCATCATTCTCCCCTGCTCTGATGGCGATCGGCGCTAGCTGAAGAGAATGATGAGAGTTATATTAAAGTCTGAACAATGACAGCAGGTGATGGCTTTTGAGACTCTTACTTCCATCATCCAACACCTGCTGCCGCTAATAACAGTGACAGTAAGAGCGGATGATCGGGGTATTCCTCACCCGCCACCTGCGATATAACAAAATAAATCAATGAAAAACCTGACATGGGTTCGCCCCTATTTTCTTTAACCAATCAGACAAAACTCACAGCTGGGGGCTGCAACCCTCAGCTGTCAGCTTCAGCAAGGCTAGTTGTCAATAATAGAGGGGTCCCCACGCTCTTTTTTTAATTATTTAAATAAATAATTAAAAAAAACAGCATGGGGTCCCCCCCATTTTTGACAACCAGCATTGCTAAGGCTCACAGCTGGGGGCTGGTATTCTCAGGCTGGTAAGTGGGCCATGGATATAGGCCCCCCAGCCTAAAAATAGCAATCTATTAGATGCGCCAATTCAGGCACTTTGCCCGGCTCTTCCCACTTGCCCTATAGCAGTGGCATGTGAGGATAATATTTATGGGGTTGATGTCACCTCTGTAATGTCAGGTGACATCAAGCCCACGGCTTAGTAATGGAGAGGCGTCTATAAGACATCTATCCATTACTAATCCTATAGTTGTATGGTAAATAAAGACAGAGCCAGAATAAAGTATTTTATTATAAGTAAAACAAAACACACTTTTCCTTTTTTATTTAAAAATAACAAACACAGTTATACTCACCTAACGCCTAATTCTTCCGAAGCCCTCGTCTCCTGTAATAAAACAAAAATAAAAAAACAACAATATACCATACCTGTCTGTCGTTCTGTCCCATGCTGTAATCCATGTCCGGGGGCTAAATAGTTTTCAACCTGGACAATACCAAGATGCGACCGTCCCGGCTGAGAACCACTGGTGACTGACCTGCTGAGAGCGCAGCATCAGTGAGCAGCGGTGACATCATCCCTGGCATTTTCCCACGGTCCTGAGGTCACCGCAGTTCAGCCCGGCCTCGATGATGTCACCGCTGGCGAATCACGCTGCGCTCTCAGCAGCTCAGTCACCAGTGGTTCTCATCCGGGAAGGTCACATCTTGGCACCATCCTGATTGAAAACTATTTAGCCCCCAGACATGGATTACAGCATGGGACACAACGACGGACAGGTGAGGTATATTGTTGTTTTTTTATTTTTGTTTTATTATAGGAGATCAAGGGCTTTCGGGGGAATAGGCGTTATCAAAACTACTGCAAGCAGCCCAGTAAGTGACACATCCAAGCAGCCCAGTAAGTGACACATCACTGCGGATATTGCTGCAATACACTCTGCTCCAACTGTACGTTACCCCATATCTCCTGTGTATACAATTCTCTGCTACTTTATAGTTGTTTATCCAGAATACATTTCAGTGCTACAATAACCTGGTACCGTCTCCGGGAAAGACTCTGCAGAATCTCACTTCTACCGGTCCTCCTTAAGGAAACAGCGATTTAGATGAATTGTCAATTATTTTATTAATTACTTGTATTTTTTTTTCCTGTTTCATTATGATTTATTTCATATTTTCTTTCCATCTTCATCATCATCATCATCATCATCATCATCATCATTAATATTCTGTCCCCGTGCAGCCTTTAAATTACTTTGATCCAGGGTGTGTATCACCCCCCGACCTGTCCTGATGACTAGAGCAAGCTGAAATCAATACTCTCAGCGTGTGGCTTGGGCTGATAAGGGAGCGCGGCGCGGTTTGGCCTTCAAAGGTACGGCTGCTCGGATTCATTATTAGACATCAGGCTCAGAAACGGACATTGTGCGGCTTGTACCTACATGGAGGAAAATAAGCAGCTTCATAAAGCGTGAAATGTTAGTCGATTTAAAGGGTGTCGGTCACCCCAAATTTACACTTCAAACTAACCCAATAGCCTTGTTGGAGATGTAGCAGCAATAAATATATATATATATATATTTTTCTTTTAATCTGTTCCAATATTGCCCTCCAAAATAACGTTCTTGTAATATGCAAATGCAAGAGCTTAGTGCACCCTTGGTGTGGTTAAATGCCTCAGGGCACCGTTCCACCCACTTATTTAGATTACTGTCATTCTATGTTCATTGACAGCGCTGGCCTCTGTTAGGTGATCTCTGTCCCTGTGCAGGATAGAGCTCACAAATCTCTCTCTCCTCGCTGCTGACATTGCTACACAGCTATACATAAGTAATGTAAGGAGCAAGGAAGGAGTGATTTGTGTGCTCTCTCCTGCACTGAAGTGATAGTAGAGGAGACGAGCATTGTCAGCAGCGAGGAGAGAGTGATTTGTGTGCTCTCTCCTGCACTGAAGTGATAGTAGAGGAGACGGGCATTGTCAGCAGTGAGGAGAGAGTGATTTGTGTGCTCTCTCCTGCACTGAAGTGATAGTAGAGGAGACGAGCATTGTCAGCAGCGAGGAGAGAGTGATTTGTGTGCTCTCTCCTGCACTGAAGTGATAGTAGAGGAGACGAGCATTGTCAGCAGTGAGGAGAGAGTGATTTGTGTGCTCTCTCCTGCACTGAAGTGATAGTAGAGGAGACGAGCATTGTCAGCAGCGAGGAGAGAGTGATTTGTGTGCTCTCTCCTGCACTGAAGTGATAGTAGAGGAGACGGGCATTGTCAGCAGCGAGGAGAAAGTGATTTGTGTGCTCTCTCCTGCACAGGGACAGTGATCACATAACAGAGGTTTATCTTCAGACAGTGCAGGCCAGCGCTGTCAATCAACATAGACAAACTGGTACTAATCTAAATAAGTGGGTGGAACGGTCCGCTGAGGCATTTAGCCACGCCGAGGGTGCACTGAGTGCA
Source organism: Ranitomeya variabilis (assembly GCF_051348905.1). NCBI lineage: Eukaryota > Metazoa > Chordata > Amphibia > Anura > Dendrobatidae > Ranitomeya > Ranitomeya variabilis. The sequence goes on along the minus strand of NC_135235.1, from coordinate 47,962,985 downwards.
TTTGCATATTACAGTAATGTTTTTGGGGGCAATGGAGGAACAGATTGAAAATAACTTTTTTTTATTGTTGCTCTATTTCCTACAAGGCTATAGGGTTAAAGTGTAAATTTGGGGTGACAGACTCCCTTTTACCCCTTCATGACTTTAGATGCGTCATAGGTCACGTCCCGGCATTTGGTGCGGGCTCCTGTGCTGAGCAAGCATGTTTTCCGGCACATGACACTTGATCTGATCAGCTGTCATGTGCTCCTAACAGCCGCGGATGGAATAGCGATCCACCTGTGGCTGTTAACTTGTTAAATGCCACTGTCATTCTCTGATGGCAGCATTTGACTCGAGCTTCCAGGAAGCGAAACACATCGCGGGGCACCGATGGGTTGGCATACCAACCTGGGGGGGGTCTGCAGTGATAACGCAATGGCCAGCATTCATAGCAGTCGATTATTTTTGCTACACATAGCAAGGCTGAAGCTCTGCTATATGTAGCACAAGCGATTGGACAATCTTCGGCAGCAAGTGAAAAGTAAAAAGAAAGCTTTTAAAAATATTTAAAAAATTAAGAAAAATAAAATTTCAAATCACCTCCCTTTTGCCCCATTAATAATAAAACATTAAAAATTACATATAATTGGTATTGCCGAGTTCAGAATCGCCCGATCTATCACAATATAAAAATAATTAATCCAATTGGTAAACGGCATAATGAGAAAAAAATCAAAATGCAAGAATTACGGTATGTGTTTGTGGTTGCTGCAGCATTGCAAGAAAATGCAACAACAGGCAATCAAAACATCGTATCTACACCGAAATGGTATGAATAAAAATGTCAGTTCGGTGCGCAAAAAATAAGCCCTCACCCAACCCCAGATCCTGAAAAATGGACACGCTACCGATCTCAGAAAATGGCACCCTGTTTTTTATACAAACTTTTTGATTTTGTTTTCACCACATTAATAAAAAAGAACCTAGACATGTTTGGTGTCTATGAACTCGTAATGACCTGGAGAATCATAACGGCAGGTCAGTTTTAGCATTTAACATGGTGAAATAAAACCCAAAAAATCAATTGTGGAATTTTCCTTTTTTTGCAAGTTCACTGTACTTAGAATTTTTCCCCAGTTTTCCAGTATACGATATGGTAAAACCAATGGTGTCATTCAAAATTACAACTCGTCCGGCAAACAACAAGCCCTCACACGGCCATACTGACGGAAAAATAATAAAAGCTATGGCTCTGGGAAGAAGGGGAACAAAAAGTGAAAACGCAAAAAACTGAAAATCCCAAAGTCGGGTAGGGGTTAAGGCGACTACCATGACCCGTATATATGGTCACCTGAGGGCTATTTTGAACATATATAAATTGGATAAAAACAAGTAAAATCTTTAATATAATGCTGGGAGCCTCCTCTGTCCGAAGCCTTTATAGACTGCGCACACGCGACGTGCCTGCGCAGTCTGGACCCCACAGAGTTACACATCCAGGGATGACGATTGTGGCCCAGAAGATCGCAGTATGCATAAGCACTGAACGCGATCTCCGACGGAGAAACAGGGACGTGCCAGGAGAGTGAGTATGACGGGGGAGGCTGAGCCATGCGATATTCACCTGTCCCCTTTCCACCGCCACGTGCCGCTGTGTCTTCCGTGTCCTCTGGCTGTGACGTTCAGGTCAGAGGGTGCGATGACGTGTTTAGTGCGGGCCCTCTGCCTGAACAGTCACAGTCAGAGGACCCGGAAGACACAGCGGCACGTGGCGGTGGAAAGGGGACAGGTGAATATCGCAAGTGCCTGGAGCCTGAGCCAGCGGCGACTCCGGCACCTGAGCCCCATAGCGCTCCGGTGTCCCCGCCTGCTCAGGCCCGCGACACTCGGAGCCTAGGATGAGAGGTGAGTACGTCATTTTTTTTTAATCGCAGCAGCAGCATACGGGGCATATTATTCTATGGAGCATCTTATGGGGCCATCATTAACCTTTGTGCAGCATTATATGGGGCGTATTTTGTATGGAGCATCTTATGGGGCTCCTGATTCAATATGGATATTCAAAAACATTTAACCTACTGATGTCTCAATTAATTTTAGTTTTATTGGTACCTATTTTTATTTTTTAAATTTACTGGTAGCTGCTGCATTTCCCACCCTAGGCTTATACTCGAGTCAATATGTTTTCCCAGTTTATTGTGGCAAAATTAGGGGTCTTGGCTTATACTCGGGTCGGCTTATACTCGAGTATATACGGTACCTATCCGGGTGCAGCACATGACAGAATGGGGGCGCAGAATGGAAGCAGCACATGACAGAAGTGGAGCAAAATGGGTGCAGCACATGACAGAATGCGGGCGCAGAATGGGTGCAGCACATGACAGAATCGAGGCACAGGAAGGGAGCAGCACATGACAGGATGGGGGCGCAGGATGGGAGCAGCACATGACAGAATGGGGGTGCAGGATGGGAGCACCACATGACAGGATGAGGGCTCAGGATGGGAGCAGCACATGACAGAATGGAGGCGCAGGATGGGAGCAGCACATGACAGGATTGGGGTGCAAAATTGGAGTAGCACATGACAGGATGGGGCGCAAGATGGGAGCAGCACATGACAGGATGGGGGTGCAGGATGGGAGCAGCACATGACAGGATGGGGGCGCAGAATTGTAGCAGCACATGACAGAAAGGGGGCGCAGGATGAGAGCAGCACATGACAGGATCGGGATGCAGGGTGGGAGCAGCACATGACAGGATGGGGGTGCAGAATGGGAGCACCACATGACAGGATGGGGGTGCAGAATGGGAGCACCACATGACAGGATGGGGGTGCAGGATTGTAGCACCACATGACAGGATGGGGGTGCAGGATGGGTGCAGCACATTACAGAATGGGGGCGCAGGATGGAGGCAGCACATACCAGAATGGGGGCACAGGATGGGAGCAGCACATGACAGGATGGGGTTTGCAGAATGGGAGCAGCACATGACAGGATGGGGGTGCAGTATGGGAGCACCACATGACAAGATGGGGGTGTAGGATGGGAGCACCACATGACAGGATTGGGGTGTAGGATGGGTGCAGTACATGACAGGATGGGGGCGCAGGATGGGAGCACATGACAGGATGGGGGTGCAGGATGGGAGTAGCACATGACAGGATGGGGGCGCAGGATGGGAGCACATGACAGGATGGGGGTGCAGGATGGGAGTAGCACATGACAGGATGGGAGCGCAGGATGGGAGCACCACATGACAGGATTGGGGTTCAGGATGGGTGCAGCACATGACAGGATTGGGGTGCAGGATGGGAGCACATGACAGGATGGGGGTGCAGGATGGGAGTAGCACATGACAGGATGGGGGCGCAGGATGGGAGCAGCACATGACAGGATTGGGGTGCAGGATGGGTGCAGCACATGACAGGATTGGGGTGCAGGATGGGAGCACATGACAGGATTGGGGTGCAGGATGGGAGCACATGACAGGATTGGGGCGCTGGATGGGAGCAGCACATGACAAGATGGAGGCGCACAAAACAGGATGAGGGCGCAGGATGGAAGCAGCACATACCAGGATGGAGACCATATACCAATATAAATGCTCGCCACCCGGGCGTAGAACGAGTTCAATAGCTAGTAAATATATAAAGGAAGAACATAGGCTTTATCGACTCAGAGACAGGACATCAGTGTTCAGTAATTGTAGCAGTGAGGAATATTGTATTAAAATAATATTTGGTGAACTTGCAGCGCCATATTATATTATTACTATTTATTTATATAGCACCATTGATTCCATGGTGCTGTACATGAGAATGGGTTACATACATATTACATAGAGTGAAGACTTTAGAGTGAGGCCACATGGTGCAACAGCACTGCAGCCGATATATATATATAGATAGATAGATAGATAGATAGATAGATAGATACACCTGTATAGTTGTGTAGCTTGAAGGAGGGCACAGAGGAGGGATCTTTGGGTGCAAAATTTCAAAATAAAGAAAAAAGTTCCTAATTTATTTTTTTTTGTTTCTAAACTTTGCGCCCTCATCTCCAGGTCAGTGTTGTTTCATTTTCTTCCCACTGCTCTCGGTTATTGATTGCTTTCTCCTGATTCCTCTATTTCGGAACTACATGTCCCGTGATGCACCGCTGCAATTACGTCATATGTGGTCTGATTAGCTCGGAACAAGCTGGACATGGCGTCCTGGACTGGCGGGGTCCGGGCGGTGCTGCTGGACGTCAGCGGGGTCCTGTATGACAGCGGCGGCCCTGCGGGGGGCGCCGCCATAACCGGCTCTACCGAGGCAGTCAGCAGGTGAGCAGGCTGCACTGCAGCCAGGGGGCGTGGTGTGCAAGTGACGGGGCGGGGCTAGAGTCGTACGAAGAGGCGTGGCTTATCTGCCGGTGAATGTCACTGTCACCTGGTCTGTGCGATCAAGTTCTTACAATTTGGTCGTTCCAGGATCGGCATGAATGTAATTCCCCAGCAATAAATCCTCTGCACGTCCTATAAGCTGGTATTTATCCATGATCCATATAACATCCGAGCACAGAGGGTTTCTTATTACTGTTCTCGAAAGTTCTGTTATCACTTTGTGTACTCTTATTACCCATCCACAGTGATCCCTGTGCTCCCTTCTGCCCGACCCCTACAGCTGCAGTCTAATGGACCCATGTTCATACTTCTCCCCAGGTGACCCCCTAATCGACCACCCACTACCACATCGTCAGCTCCATCATAGCTGGCAGACACTTCTGTTATTTGCACCATTATCCCCCTAACCAGACCACCAGGAAACTAAGGTCATAAGGTCACACTGATGGACCCCATTATGCCTCCTCTGCGGCCTATCACGGTCCCCCTCATCTCTAATTTCCCAGTGGATTACACCCCTTTTTAATCGTAGTTTGTGTTATATGACTGGTTTATTCCCCAAAGAGTAATCTCTAGGGTTGAGCGACTTTTGCTTTTTTAGGATCGAGTTGGGTTTTGTGAAACCCGACCTTCTCGAAAGTCGGATCGCGTGAAATCGGCCGATTCTACTGTGAAGTCGGGTTCCGGACCGGAACACGAAACCCAATGCAAGTCAGTCTCTCTCTCTCTCTCTCCTCCGTGCAAAGCATATGTTGTGTTTGACTGCGGAAATCACTGCAGCCCAAACGGTAATATGGCTCTATGACGCCGCAGAGACCGGAACCTATGTCATCACGCTGCCCACACTCCTTAATTGGCTGAAAAAATGGCGGGGAAGGCGTCATACGAAACGCGACTTTGGCGCCAAGATCGCGTACCGCATGGCCGACCCCACACAGGGATCGGGTCGGGTTTCATGAGACGCCGACTTTGCCAAAAGTCGGCGACTTATGAAAATGACCGATCCGTTTCGCTCAACCCTAGTAATCTCCTTTCCATTGCATAGAGGATAACTTGCTGATAGCTGGAGGTCCGACCATAGGGACCCCCACCGATCCCGAGAACGTTCATGACCTCTGCTAAATTCATTGTCTATGGGACTCCTATAGAAGGTACATCTCTCCGCCATTGGCCGCAGACCCATAGACAATGAATGGAACTGAGGCCAGGCATGTGCACGTACTCCCGTTTAAGATGGGACTCTGCTGGTCCCGTCTCAGGATCACTGGGGGTCTCAGCAGTCAGACCCCCAGCAATCAATAAGATATCCCTTATCCTGTAGATAGCATATGCAGCGCCCCAGAGTCCTGGTCGTTGCAGTACTGATGCTCCGCCGTTAAGGGGGGCTATGGTACGTCTGATGGCACTGAAGGAGTTCATCTGACCAGGTATCACAGACACCAATACACTTCACAGTCTGGCCTCCAGGGGGAGCTAAGGGTGCTATGTATTAGGCCACTCCTCACAATCTGGTAAAACTGGGGGTTGGATAGGAAGTTAGACAGAAGCTGACTGGGAATCGAACAGGCAACATCCTGTGGCAGAGGGTGTTGCGGGGAGAGACTCAGGGGGGTCCCTGTCAGGGGTGGGATCCTGACAGAGGCCTAGCGAACAGAGAGAACGTTACAGGACCGCGCCTGCACTTCATTGCGGCGGTGCCCCAAGAAAGGATAAGAAGCGAGATTTATTGTGCTGAGTGAGAAACGAGATCAACGCAACAAGGAGAAACACCAGTAGGAGTCGTGCTGTAAGACGAGGCAACATCCTACTGAGGCGCGCAGCCGGTGGCCGGAACGCCGAGGAAGTATTGAGCTCCAAACAATACTTCAAACCTACGGCAGGACAGTCAGCTATAGGCGGGCTGTCTCACCCAAATCACCTATGAAGACACGGGGCAACAACAGGAGAGGGGCGACACTAGGGTCCCGGAAGAACTCCGAGCCTACCCGTCATACGGGTGCGTCCTAGCCATATCATCTGGGGGACGTAGAAGAACATCATCATCGAGTTGTGAGGGAACTTCAGAAACAGACACAACAGTTGTGGGGACTATCCCGTAAGCACAGCAGGGGAGGACTACAACACACAAGCGCTAGAAGGTAGGCACAGATTTCCACCTGCAAAGGGAACTCTGGAGGTGCCATCGGACCGGCCGGACTCAGGTAGCCCGGGTAACTGTATTCCGGACTGAGGATCCTGAAGCCTTCAGTAAAGAGGTAAAGAGACTGCAACCTGGTGTCCTCGTTATTTACTGCGACCTGCACTGCACCATAACATCATCACCATCCACACCTTTCATTGGGCGCCCCTCAGCAGGGTCACGGACCGGGTCTAGCCACCATGACAACCCCAGAGCAGAGACTCAGAGGCCCGGTACCGGGTACCCCTCGGCCCTGCGGCAGTGGGGGCGCTACACATATAACTCACTATCTTGGAAATAACCCTTTAAAGACAACATGCCAACAAGTCCAAAATGGTCAGTTTTGCTCTTAGTTTATGCCCACTGCTGAGTATTTTTTGTGACATATATATATATATATATATATATATATATATAAATATATAATATACTGTTCCAGAAATATGGGCCTTTTTATTTAGTGTTATTTGTATGTTTTTTTATAAAGGGGCGTGGCTCACAGGATCTTCAGGGGCGTGTCTTTAGACTACTTGGCATTATTACTATGAGCCACGCCCCCTTGAAAAGACCATAAAAATAGTACTAAATAAAAAGGTCCACATCTCTAGAACTAAATGACAGTGTTTAAAAAGTAAAAAAATCTGAATACTCGAGGGAGCAGCGTGAATTAAATAAGAGCAAATATTTGTTCACTTTTGACCGAGTGAAAGATCCTCATAACTGCTTAGTCAGTCAGCTTTCTCCCTATAGGTTATCAGTGTCAGACTGGTGGGGGGCAGCACCCAGCACCCCCCGCCGATCAGCTGATATGAGACACCACAGCGCCGTACACTGTGTACTGGCCATTCTCGGGTACTGCAGCTCAGATCATAGTGTGACTAGCTGTTGCAGTACCAGAGAATGGCCACTACACTGTTTTGGCGCTTTGGAGCGCCGGATCTCTTGCTGGTGACTTCCGCTGATTGGTAGGTCCCTGTACAGCACAAGTCTGCAGCACATCACCGTGTATGAGGCTTTATGTCATGCTGCTATCAGTCACTGTGTCTGACTTTGGGCATTTGCTTTAAAAAAGGTGTCCGAGAAGGAGGCGTCCTGTGCTCACCTCCATGATGGGCAGCGACTGTATGTCTGGCAGTCTGGGGTGGCAGGTGGCAGCTATACTTAGTACACAGGTCTATATATAGAGGCGCGTGCAGTGACAGACGATCCACAGATTAGCACTGAACGGTGATACCAGCAACTACAGCACCTGGGCTGTGGGACAATCTACTTCCTTTTCAGTCCATACTGGTATGTGACCACTGCAGCCGATCACCAGCCACAGCAGTGGCACATTGGTCACCACTGCCGCCAGTGATTGGCTGCAGTGGTCACATAATTGTTCATAAGTTACAGGAAGTATGGAGACTGGTGGAGGAATGAAACAGCATTGGAAATGAAGTGGTGACAGATCAGTTAGGGAAATAGAGGTGTGACTTGTGGTTGTATGGTTGTATTCCTGTCTGTGATGATAGTGAGACTTATGAAAATTGTTCCTGAAAGGACAGTAAGTATGAGTCTAAAATAGCCTCAGCGCCCAATGTGAAAATTGCAAGATTACTTTATTTTTTATTAATTATTTTTTTTTTTTTCTTATACAGATCATGATATGAGATTAAAAAAAATAGCAAAATGTATTTTTAAAAATACTGATTTATATAATAGATCATTTTCTGATGACAAATTCCCTTTAAAGGGGTTGTCCATGCTTGGGGTTCAAGTCTGCAGTCACGGTGCCTGGAGCGTGCAAGCGCATGGCTGCACATATGCGATATACATACATGGTAGTGTGTAAGACCCCACAGTGTACATGAATTCACCACATGGTGGGATTCAGGAGCGGCACAGACATAAGAGGCTCCTGTAGGATTCAGGAGCGACACAGACAGAAGAGGCCCTAGTGGGATTCAGGAGCGACACAGACAGAAGAGGCCCCAGTGGGATTCAGGAGCGACACAGACAGAAGAGGCCCCTGTGGGATTCAGGAGCGACACAGACAGAAGAGGCTCCTGTGGGATTCAGGAGCGACACAGACAGAAGAGGCCCCAGTGGGATTCAGGAGCGACACAGACAGAAGAGGCTCCTGTGGGATTCAGGAGCGACACAGACAGAAGAGGCCCTAGTGGGATTCAGGAGCGACACAGACAGAAGAGGCCCCAGTGGGATTCAGGAGCGACACAGACAGAAGAGGCCCCTGTGGGATTCAGGAGCGACACAGACAGAAGAGGCTCCTGTGGGATTCAGGAGCGACACAGACAGAAGAGGCCCCAGTGGGATTCTGGAGTGACACAGACAGAAGAGGTTCCTGTGGGATTCAGGAGCGACACAGACAGAAGAGGCCCCTGTGGGATTCAGGAGCGACACAGACAGAAGAGGCCCCAGTGGGATTCAGGAGCAACACAGACAGAAGAGGCCCCAGTGGGATTCAGGAGCGACACAGACAGAAGAGGCCCCAGTGGGATTCAGGAGCGACACAGACAGAAGAGGCCCCAGTGGGATTCAGGAGCGACACAGACAGAAGAGGCCCCAGTGGGATTCAGGAGCGACACAGACAGAAGAGGCCCCAGTGGGATTCAGGAGTGACACAGACAGAAGAGGCCCCAGTGGGATTCAGGAGCGACACAGACAGAAGTGGCCCCTGTGGGATTCAGGAGCGACACAGACAGAAGTGGCCCCAGTGGGATTCAGGAGCGACACAGACAGAAGAGGCCCCAGTGGGATTCAGGAGCGACACAGACAGAAGAGGCCCCAGTGGGATTCAGGAGTGACACAGACAGAAGAGGCCCCAGTGGGATTCAGGAGCGACACAGACAGAAGAGGCCCCTGTGATAGAACAGTATATGGGACATCTGCAGCCAATATCTCATCAGAATGCACAATCCCACCTGCACTGGAGGCGCTAATGGCCCCTGACCTCCTGGGCCCCTGTATGGCTGCACAGGTTGCACCGCCCCTGGTTGGATGGTGTTGGATACTGATGACAAGCTCACCATCAGACACGTCCATTACAGCTTAGCAGAGCTCATTTATGCAGCGGCAGAGTTGGGTTATATTCACACGCAGCAGATTTTGTCGCAGTAATTTAGGACAGTAACAATCAGTTCTATTCACCCAAATGGGCTTGTTTTGGTCACAAACATTTAAATTTTTGTAAGCCACATTCATATAAGTGGGACATTTCCTGAAGCCTACAGATGACCAGTAGGAGCCCATGGGCCTCCGTGACCAGTGTACAAAGGATTTTAGAACTTGTACAGAGCCTTTAAGAGTAACAATACTTTTTTTTTTAATACTTTTGTCCACCATGGAAAGTTACGAAACTTTATCAGAGGATTTGTCTACATTCTAGTAAAAAAATTACCTGTAAGCAGCTTCCAAACCTCAGCTTTTCCTGTCTATTTGCTTGCTTTTAGCTGCATCAAAGAAGCCCTCCTCCTCCTCCCATCAAAGTTTTTATCCTCTTAATATATTGCAGTCACCACATTATATAGCACTGTGTTCTTACAATTGCTCACTTTCCCTTTCGACCCAGTAAATTCTTCTCTTTTCTCTTCTCTATGTAGAAACAGGAAGTTACTTGTCCCTGCAGAAATCATTCCTCTATTCACAACTTGACCCAGACTCCTCCTCCCGCCAGGGACTTTTGCAGCGATGACTCATACGGGGAAAATTGACCTCCTGTTTCTACATAGAGCTTAGAAAAATTCATGTGATGTCATAGACCTAATGGAAAAGAGAAGAATTAGCTGGGTAGAAAGGCAAAATGAGCAATTGTAAGCATGCAGTGCTATATAATATGATGACTGCAATATATTAAGAGGATAAAAATGTTGATGAGTACAGCTGATGGCAGTGATGGGTCAGCTCGGCACATATGTGTCATTATCATTATTATATTATAGTCACTAACTCTGATAAGCTGCTGCAGGAGGGATTCTTGTTCAGAGGTGGAGGAGACAGGCGCTGACCCATCACTGCCATCATCTGTACTCCAAATGAGGACGTTCTCAGTGCTTCTGAAGGCCGCTAAATACACCAGAGAAAAGCTACATTTTGGAAGCCACTTATATGCATTTTTTTTTACATAAATTAAGACAAATCCCCTAATAAAGTTATTTTCAATGTTTCATAATTTTCCATACTGAACAAATAAAAAAGAAAGTTTTAATCGCTTAAAAACAGACAAGTGCGTGTGTCCTTTCTTTACCTCCTTGTCTTGGATCTTTGTGGTGACAAGTGCATAGAATGAATGTTTTCATTGGGAAGTGTGCCTGATCAATAGAGGCCGGCAGGAGACCACCTTCTTCTATCAGCTCCCTCCTGGCATATGAATAGACATTTACAGCGTATTCTTGGAGATTTGCACACAACTTCTGTCTGAACAGTCTGCAATAAAATCCTGACAGGAGAAGTGAGCAGCGGGTGGCGGATCGGTGTCCCACCAGGCAGGACAAGACCCCGCTACCACGAAATATGTGCCTATACATATCCCATAAAGTGATCCCGCTCCGCAGGAGGCCGTCTGCTCCCCCGGGGCGTCCGGCTTGGAATTTATTGCTATTTGTCTTTTTAAATATTCAGTCTTAACAGAAGATTTTAGTTGAATTCCACTTCCAATGTAATGACGTTCTATAGCGGATCATCCCCACAGAAGAAGCCGAAAACACGGAGAAGCTCATAAACCACTAATGACAAGCGAGCTGTAAGTCTAATAGATTGGTCCCTTTTTGGGGACCTTTTTTTGTACCCATAGGACCTCACTTTTTTTTTAACTTTTTCTATACTATTCCATACAGCCAGCAAAAAAAATGAAAAAAATATGCAGATGCCTACAGACCTGACATACGCGTGCACTGCGCACTATGAGGATTATCCGATGCCGGGGGTGGGTGGTCATGTCACCGCAAGAATGTCATTTTCATACTTTTGGCCACATTTCGACTAGACGTGCATGAAGGAATAGAATGTTGTGTTTCATTTAGGGCAAGTGCAGACGGCGGTGGTCTCTCCATCGCCAAGTGTGCTAATCACGATCAAAGTGGGATCCGAATTTCCCGGAGGTGGAGAGAAAAACAAAATTTCTCCACTTTCTTCATTGTGTCAGTTTTTGACAATCGGAGGTCATCCGAGTGTGATCCGATTTTTTTTCTCAGACCCATAGACATTAATGGGTGAGTGCCTTCTGCGATATTTGTTTTCTTGCACCACTTGGTCCAAGGAAAAAAAATCGGACACGTGCCCGGCCTCATTGAATAACCCGGGGACGAGTGCTATCCGTCACAACTACGTATTGCACTTATCTGATTAATGGCTGTCTGTTCGGAGCACCGTTACCGGGCAGGAATGTCAGTTTTGTCATCCTTTAAGATACAACTTCTTTTTCCTTCTCCCTATAACGATGATTGTTGCTGATTAGTCCATGTAATGGGGGAACAGATGCCCCGATCACAGTTTAGATTCCCGCCAGCAGCCGATTAATGATTAAATGGCGCACAGGCATCTACGCAGGTAATTGTTTTACCAACACAGATGTTTTGTGGAAGTCATAAAAGATCAGAAGACCTGGAATTAGGATCGCATTAACCCCCTGCCGCTCAGAGCCTTACACTGCAGATAATGGGCAGGAAGGCGGCCTGGGGGGTAAGAGCGGTCAATCTGGGGTATCAATGTGTGCATCGCTCTTTATTGCCCCCCTTTTATTCTTCTTTATTGACACATGTCCATTTACAGAAATTCTAAGTGAATTTTGGAATGTGAAGGTTTGGAACGTACAGTATGAACATCAATGCTGCGGCCATTGATTCACTGACCTCTAGAAATAATAGTATGCCATCAGGGAAGAAAATCACTTTTTTAAGCCTGACCAGAATTAAACCCTGGACTGTCCATTGAGTATATAGTTTCGGCTGCCGCCGGCATCTGGCAGGAGGATAGCCCTCTGCCCCGGTTAGTAGCCTCTAGTTGGAGAGTCAGAAATGTGCGCCTGATGTTGAGCTCTGTGGATTTTTCCAGCTTTGGATAGTATGTCAGTTCAGATTAGACATCATTCAGAAATCCGTTTTTTCATGGGTAGAACATTTGCCCATTATAATCCACAGTACGGAGCTGTTCACGTGTCCGTGTCTTCTTTTATGGACCGAGAGTCTACAAAAATTTCACTGCAAAGACTTACGGATCGTATTCATCAAACCAAGGCCAAATGGGTCCATGGAAAAAGAAAGGGTGGCTCTCGGAGGCGTTTCATCCTTAATGGGTAGGAGAGGCTTGGAATTTTCTTTTTTTTTTTGCAGACCTGAAAAACAGATCCAACACTGATGGTAAAAACTGACACACAGACCAAAAATGGATAAAAATTGCATTAAAATCAATTTTTCCAATTCTCTTATGCAGAAAAAAAATATTGGAAGTCTGAATGAGGCCTAATATAGCTTCGGTTGGAGTTTAACATCCGTTGCGAGCTTGGAAATGGCACCGAGTGATTCAGGGTTTTCAGAATTCTTTTCTAGCTTTGCCAACACAACAGTGATGGTATCAGGCCTTGGTCTGTAAATCCCTTTAAGGGCGGGTGTAGGCGAGCGTGTGTGCAGTCCGAGTGTGAACTGACAAAACATGGGATTGCACTCTGACCAGTGTTATACTATAGGACCGCGCAGATGTCCGATTAGTTTCCTCGGACACAGACTGTCTGAGGAATAAATCTTTGCATGTCCAAGTGAGTTTGATCCAATATTAGCCATGCAAGTCAATGAGAGGGAAAAATCAGACTGCACTCGGATGACATCTGAGTGAAGTCCTATTCAAATGTCCTCATAGAATGTTGAAGATCTTCTCATCCGAGATAATCGGATCCCACTCTGGTCAGAGTGTGATTAGCATAATCGTCCCAGATGAGAGAATCTACGGCTGATGGAGAAGTAGCACATCCTTGCACCTTCCGCACACCTCTGCCGGTAGAATACCCGCTCCAGAAGCTTTATCGTTGCTTGTCAGTACTACAAAGGCTTAACAGGTTTATATTAATGATATATAGGACACATTGAATTAAAGTGTGGCCATGGAGCGCACACCTGGGACCATGGCGGCGTTCTTCCCTACATTCCGGTTCGGGTGGGCACTTGTTGGGAGTACTCGCCATATCGTGAGAGAACAGATGCGGCCTCGGCCCTTTCCTCCTGTCGCCCTCTGCTCACTGTTCTGAGAAGGTCGCACAGTCATTTATTAGGGATAATTGGTCCCTCGTATGCTCTGCTCACCTGCATCATTACCCTCCAAGTGCGCCACGCTCCGCTGGTACATTAGTAACGTACGCTGGAATCTCGTTATCTCTTTATCCAAATGGCCTCATTTAAAAGAGAAAAGCTCATGTTATGAAGGGCAATTACACGTTAAGTGTTCGGTGTAATTTTCATCTGTCTGATGGCCACAGACAAGCCCAGGAGCTGTATTTAACCTCGAGCTGCTGAGGTCTGAGGTACCACAAGGGCTCGGACTCTGCACCTCCATCTCCTGTGCCCGGTTCTGCACTTGGGCGGCGTCTACCTAATCTCACGTCTGACTTTGTCCCCAAAACTTACTTTTTTGTAAATTTCACCATTATAGATTTTGCATTGGCCCCATTCAGTTGTCCTTCTGGTTTACCAGACTGGATTTTTTACCTCTTGCTATTAACAGTTCTTGTTTTGCCCAAATATGCAAAAATGCACTACCATCGTCTACAGTATGGGACCAGACAGGCTAGGCTTTCCTCCCCATACCCCTCAGTGAGCCTTGGATGCCCGTTATTTTGCGTCTGTCACCGGTTGTCCTTACATGGACCCCTGTTCTTAGATACTGACCACTGCATCCAGGCAACACCCTACGAGACCTGCCATTATGGAGATGCTCTGACCCACTCGTCAAGTCAACACATTTTGCCCCTTGTTGGTGTAATTCATTTCCTTACACTTGTCAATTTTTCTTGCTTCTAACACATCCACTTTAAGAACTGTTCACTTACTACTTAATACATCACACAAAAATATCTCAATCACGGCCACCCAAAACTGCAGTGAAAAGATGATCTTCCAGAAAAGTGGCCGCCTGCTCAATGAAAAAAAGCCACTATACTACATATGGTATTTGGGGACTAAAAATTCCAAAACCCCCAAAATCTGATCTAGTTAAAGGGGTTGTCCAGGCTTGGGGCTCAAAGCTGCAGTAACTCCATGTGACTGCAGACTTTTGAATCCTCACATTTCGTGCACAGTGCTCGCTGTCAGGATTCTCCGGGAGCGGACAGTCTTGTAACCGCAAGCATATGAATTTCATGCTTCCAGCCACATTCTGACTAAACGTGACCAGCCTCGTTTAAGTTGCTTGTACTAAACGAGGCCGCGCACGTCTAATGGGCATGTAAACCTCAAGTATGCAAACCCCATATTTGTGATCACGCTTCCACCTGCATCGGAGAATCCTGACAGAGTGCACAATGCGCTCTGTAAGGATTCACAAGTCTGCAGTAATATACAGTGACTGCAGTCTTGAACCCCAAGTCTGAACAATCCCTTTAAGTCTTCCCAGGGAGAAGAAATGTCACTGTATATATGCGATTGTGTGTCTGCACATTTACAGACTTCGATTTCATCAAGTGAAGTTTTCGGTCTTTTTCACTAGGATCCGGCAAGCGGGTTTGAAGTTGCGATTCTGCACAAACGAGTCTCAGGCCACAAGAGCCCAGTTTGTTCGTAAACTGCAGAAGTTTGGTTTTAACATATCCGAAGATGAAGTAACGGCTCCAGGACCGGCTGCAAGAAAACTGATGATGGAACAGGGACTGCGCCCTCACTTACTGGTCCATGATGGTGAGTGGATATAGCGTCTCGCCGGAAGAAGCTGCACCTGTCCAATAATGGTGGTAACGTACCTGATGGATGATGGCAAATAATAGCTATAAGAATGGCTTATAAAGACAAATATTGTTTCACATTAGATGTTTTACATCACACCTTTATTCTTTGCAAATCACCTCTTTGAAGAAGGGGACATGGATTCTTGCACCAGTGTCACGAGGGTGTCACATCCCTTTGGAAGACTTGGAGTTAGACGGTCACAACGGGCAATGAATCGCAGTCCTCTTTAGAGACGGTGTGATTCGTGTTCTAATTTAGATGGATTTTCCTTTCCTTCAGTTCTGAGAGGGTTAAAAACTCTTTCCATGCTGGATGAGACCATACAGCCTGGTTGTTCCCAGCTGTAACTGCTTTATTCCCTCTGTATATATTGGCTCTGGGCGTTTAGTCCCTGCCTGTGAAAGATTCGTCTTCCTGTGCTAAGTAGTTGAAGTTTGGAGTTGGAGATGTGGTGTTCTCTAGTTTGCTGTTGAATGTGTATGTTTATCTCCTGTTCCCTTTTCCCATTCAGTTTATTCCTCCCAGTCCCTATCCTCCTCCCTATTGATGGTTTGTGCTTTTGTATGATAGAGGTTTTCTGTTATCCCTGTCTTGTCTTTGTCTCTGGCTCACCTTTCATTTCTGTTCCATGTCTCATGGGGTGGGGACAGATTAGGGTTTTTACAGGAGCATAGTAAGGTTGGAGACTTGGGCTTCTCTAAGAGCACCCCCGGGACATGGATAGTTAGGGTCCCAGCTCCAGGGGGACAGTTTGAGACCTTCAAAGCGTGACAACCAGCTATTGCATGTAGCAATCCCAAAAGTCAATATTGACTTTTTTTTATTATTATTATTATTATCATTTAAAATCACATCTTGAAATGTTTACCCTTATGGATCAATGAATTGTATCTATATGTCCACCATCTTTTTTCGTTTTAGATCTTCTCCCTGAATTTGACTCCATTGATAAATCTGAACCCAACTGCGTTGTGGTTGGAGACGCTGCCGAAAACTTCTCCTATCAAAATGTCAACCGAGCGTTTCAGGTGTTGGTCAATTTGGAGAAACCAGTGCTCATATCTCTAGGGAAAGGGTGAGTGGTTCAGCGTCCTACGTGTCCCCGGAATCATCTATAGAAATCCCTATGAACGAACGTGAGTCGGAATATTGGTTGTTCATACCAAACTAATGGACCAAGGAGATATCCTTATCATCCCTGCATTTGACATGAAGGACAATACACTTTAGGTAATCTTTAGTTTCCACTAATACACATTTAGTGTAAAATCTGTAGGGGTCTGATTGCTGGGACCCCCACAGATCATCATGATGTGGGACTCCTAAATACATGCATTTTTTACTTAGCTGCATGTATTTGGACTGAAAATATTTGCAATTAAATTTCATTAAAAATTTGGCACATTTTGACTATGAAGGCTATTTTTTTACTCTGCTTATTGTTGGCTGCGGAATAAGATTAACTAAGAACCTGTCAGTGAGCTTGTTCTGGCAGGGAGTTTATAGCTCTTTTATCTGTGATTTTCTGAGCTTCTCTCTGCTGATTTGCGATCATAGCTCACGGCAGAACTGATTGAAGCTTGGTAAAAGACTAAAAGACTAAAGAGTTACTAAGCTCTCTGACGGATACTTACTTAAAATATTCGTCTACCAGCCATAAAGATGGCAAAACTACAGGCAAAAAAAGTAAATGGTGCAACATTTTTAATAAACCCCGAATTGCAAAAATAATTTTGAGCCCATTTAAAGGGGTTATCCAGGACTAGAACTAACAAGGAGGTAGTTACTATTTACCAACCTGTTCTGTGCAGCGCAGATCGGTCATAAACTGCTCCTGTCTGCAATTCTGTAGCTTCCACTGACGTCACATCGACAGAGCAGCGGCTTCTCTTCTGCTTACAGAGAATTACTGCCGATGTCATGCTGATTGACAGCTGGCTCCCCGCTGCCTAACTGCAGGGAGCCGGCTTTCAATCAGCATGACATCTGCAGTCTTGCACCTGTTGACAGAGCAGCTCAGAAGAGGAAGAGCTGCTCTGTTTATGTGGAGCAGCTGAATCGCCGACAGTGACCACTCTGAGACGACACCGGATAGAACAGGAAGGTAGTTACTAACTAAATAGATAGCAACAGATTATTTTTGCACATTCGCATTCCAGCGGCCAAGCTGAGCGTTCCTGTAAATGAGGCAGGTGGGTGGAATTACAGTGGGTATGGAAAGTATTCAGACCACTTAAAATTTTTCACTCTTTGTCTCATTGCAGCCATTTGGTAAATTAAAAAAAGTTCATTTTTTCTCATTAATGTACACTCTGCACCCCATCTTGACTGAAACATAACAAAAAATGTAGAAATGTTTGCATATTTATTAAAAACCTGAAATATCACATGGTCATAAGTATTCAGACCCTTTGCTCAGACACTCATATTTAAGTCACATGCTGTCCATTTCCTTCTGATCCTCCTTGAGATGATTCTACTCCTTCATTGGAGTCCCGATGTGTTTAATTAAACTGATAGGACTTGATTTGGAAAGGCACACACCTGTCTATATAAGACCTCACAGCTCACAGTGCATGTCAGACCAAATGAAAATCATGAGGTCAAAGGAACTGGCCAAGGAGCTCAGAGACAGAATTGTGGCAAGGCACAGATCTGGCCAAGGTTACAACAGAATTTCTGCAGTACTCAAGGTTCCTAAGAGCACAGTGGCCTCCGTAATCCTTAAATGGAAAAGTTTGGGACCACCAGAAGTCTTTCTAGACCTGGCCGTCCAGCCAAACTGAGAAATCGTGGGAGAAAAGCCTTGGTGAGAGGTAAAGAAGAACCCCAAGATCACTGTGGCTGAGCTCCAGAGATGCAGTAGGGAGATGTGAGAAAGTTCGACAAAGTCAACTATCACTGCAGCCAACCAGCAGTCGGGTCTTTACGGCAGAGTGGCCCAACGGAAGCCTCTCCTCAGTGCAAGACATATGAAAGCCCGCATAGAGTTTGCTAAAAAACACATGAAGGACTCCCAGACTATGAGAAATAAGATTCTCTGGTCTGACGAGAAGAAGATAGACCTTTTTGGTTATAATTCTAAGCGGTAAGTGTGGAGAAAACCAGGCACTGCTCATCACCTGCCCAATACAATCCCAACAGTGAAACATGGTGGTGACAGCATCATGCTGTGGGGGTGTTTTTCAGTTGCAGGGACAAAACAACTGGTTGTCATTGAAGGTAACATGAATGCGGCCAAATACAGAGATATCCTGGATTAAAACCTCTTCTAGAGGGCTCTGGACCTCAGACTTGGCCGAAGGTTCACCTTCGAACAAGACAGTGACCCTAAGCACACAGCTAAAATAACAAAGGAGTGGCTTCAGAACAACTGTGACCATTCTTGACTGGCCCAGCCAGAGCCCTGACCTAAACTTAATTGAGCATCTCTGGAGAGACCTGACAATTGCTGTCCACCAACGTTCACCATCCAACCTGACAGAACTGGAGAGGATCTGCAAGGAAGAATGGCAGAGGATCCCCAAATCCAGGTGTGAAAAACTTGTTGCATCATTCCCAAGAAGAATGGCTGTACTAGCTCAAAAGGTGCTTCTACTCAATACTGAGCAAAGGGGCTGAATACTTATGACCATGTGATATTTCAGTTTTCCTTTTCCCACTGTAACTGTCGGCTAAACGATCATTTGGCCGACGGCTACTGTATATGGGGGTCTTAACACCAACAAACCAGAAAGTGGTACTTGTTTTAATGGCTCATTGAAGAAAGCTTTCCGGACAGTCCAAGCCATAGTTTCTTTGTGCTCCACACTATGCCATATTTTATGTGATCTTTTGTCGTGCCTACACTAGAGGCCAAAAGAAAAGCTAAATCTTCCCCTTTATCGTTGCCGTCTTATAGAATTTGATTCACGGACTATATCAGCATTAGGTTTCCTTTTGTGCATTTGATGGAAAAAAATAATATTAACATAAATTATATTTTTTGTGTGGGTCTTTTTGCTGCAGTCTTTTCCACCATTTTGGTCGTTCTGTATTTCGTGTGTATATTTAAGGAATATATATATTTATAGATAGTTGTGTTTGTGTTTTTTTTCAGACGTTATTATAAGGAAACAGGCGGCCTGATGTTAGACGTTGGGGCCTATATGAAAGCTCTGGAGGTAAGGTGTCTTTTGTGCTTGCGTTGTACATTATTGCACATTAGTAATTCTCTTTTTTGTCCAGTACGCCTGCGATATTACAGCGGAGGTTGTGGGAAAGCCGTCCAAGAACTTCTTCCTGTCTGCATTGGATGAGCTGGGAGTGCAACCACACGAGGTACAGTATGGAGGCGTCATGTCCCGTACACAGGGCTGTGGAGTCGGAGCCCATTTTGGTGGAGTCGGTGTCATGGAAATTGAGGAGTCGGAGGTTTGGCTTACTGACGCCACAGCCCTGACCGTGCATGCATGTAGCAACCGGTTTGGTAGCTGAAAAATGAAGGCAGGGATTGTAGGCAAGTGCACCACCTTTGATAAATTGTCCTGCAGCCACAGGTTGGAGATCACTGCCCTTATATTGCAGGCTGTAATGATTGGAGACGACGTGGTGAACGATATCGGAGGAGCACAAAGCTGCGGCATTCGAGGTGTACTCGTCAGAACTGGAAAATACAGGTAGACCAATAAGAGCCAGATCTTAGCACCGTTTTGCTGTACACTAGTGATGAGCGAACGTGCTCGGATAATGTCTTATCCGAGCACACTCGGGTGTTATCCGGGCATTTGGGCGAGCTCGTATGTTCTGTTCGAGGCCCTGCAGTTACATGATCTGCGACTGTTATACAAATGCAGGGATTGCCTGTTTGTTAGGGAATCCCCACGTGTTCAGGCTGTCTAACAGCCGCAAATCATGCAACCGCAGGGACTCAAACATAATATACGAGCTCGCCCAAATGCTTGGATAAAACCCAAGCATGCTCGGTAAGACGTCATCCGAGCATGTTCGCTCATCACTAGTGGATACACAAGAATATGCCTAAATATGTCCTCTCTTCCAGGCCCAGCGACGAGAGCCACCCTCAAGTGACTGCTGATGGGTATGTGAATAATTTAGCCCACGCCGTGGATATCCTCCTGGCCTCTGTGTCGGCCGGCCACTGACCGCAGTTTACTCTTTATAGCCTCTTTCTCTAATTTGCTAATAACAGCAAAAGAAATGGCAGCGAGTAGTAAAAGTATGCAAAAATAACTGCACTGTGAATAGGAAATTCAGCAACGAACACTCAGCCTGACCGCTGCCCTCTCCAGTATACGGGACATTACTTGGATTAGATGCCGTGTCATTTACTTGAATAACAAAGTTGTAAATTAAAAGGACGTGTGTTATATAGGGGCTGCCATTATGTTTACATTTTTGTTTTTTTGTTTTTTTAAATTTTGGAGCACAATTCTTGTTATAAAAAAAAACACTGGACCCCTACAGAAACGCGATGGGCCCTGTCTTACCTCAGTAGGATTTATCAGGGTCATCTGGAAAACCAATCCTTCATAGCAGAGATAGACCAGGAGCCATGACGGCAGTGTGACCGGGGCTGTTTGCACAGGGGGCTATACAAGCTAAAATACATGTTATGAATCGCTGTATACAGATGAGAGGCCCCAAATTTTCTTGCTACCACATTGGGCCGTGTCAAGCACCCAAAACTTATAGTGCAGAATACCAGACTAGTTACTCTACTACAATGACGGCACGGTGCCTCACAATAATGGCGCCTTTCTTCCTAAATAGGGTTTCCATGCGTCCCCAATGTGCTAACCATTACCTTGTGCCACCTTGATCTTCCCCCCTCTGGATGGTGGTGCAAGGTAGTGATCTACATCCATAGAGGTCACCAAGTACAGAGGTCACTATACTCAGAGTTCACATGTTTATAGAGCTCATCAGGTACAGAGTTTCCCGGTACATAGAGGTCAACAGGTACAGAGATTCCTGGTATGGAGGTCACTAGACATGGAAAGTCACCAGGTAACCAGAAGCCACAATGTACAGAAGTCGCCAGGTACAGAGGTTTCTGGTATGGAGGTCAACTGATATTGAGGTCTCCAGGTATGAAGGTCACCAAGTATAGAGATTCCTGGTACGGAGCTCACCAGATACAGAAGTGATCAGGTATGGAGGTCACCAGGTACAGAGGCACCGTGTACACAGATTACCAGGCACAGAGTTCACCAGGTACACAGATCACCAGGCACAGAGGTCACCAGGTACAAAGGCACCGGGTACAGAGATCACCAGGCACAGAAGTCACCAGGTACAGAGGCACTGGGAACATAGGTCACCAGGTACAGAGATCACCAGGCAGAGAAGTCACCATGTACAGAGATCACCAGGTACAGAGGCACCGGGTATATAGGTCACCAAATACAGAGATCACCAGGTACAGAGGCACTCGGAACATAGATCACCAGGTACAAAAATTCCTGGCACAGAGGTCACCAGGTACAAAGGCACCGGGTACAGAGATCACCAGGCACAGAAGTCACCAGATACAGAGGCACCGGATATATAGGTCACCAGGTACAGAGGCACTGGGAACATAGGTCACCAGGTACAGAGATCACCAGGCACAGAGGTCACCAGGCACAGAGGCATTGGGTATATAGGTCACCAGGTACAGAGATCACTAGGCACAGAGGCACCGGGTATATAGGTCACCAGGTACAGAGATCACCAGGCACAGAGGCACCGGGTATATAGGTCACCAGGTACAGCGATCACCAGGTACAGAGGCACCGGGTATATAGGTCACCAGGTACAGCGATCACCAGGTACAGAGGCACTGGGAACATAGGTCACCAGGTACAGAGATCACCAGGCACAGAGGTCACCAGGTACAGAGATCACCAGGCACAGAGGCACCGGGTATATAGGTCACCAGGTACAGCGATCACCAGGTACAGAGGCACTGGGAACATAAGTCACCAGGTACAGAGATCACCAGGCACAGAGGTCACCAGGTACAGAGATCACCAGGCACAGAGGCACCGGGTATATAGGCACCGGGTATATAGGTCACCAGGTACAGCGATCACCAGGTACAGAGGCACTCGGAACATAGGTCACCAGGTACAAAGATTCCTGGCACATAGATCACCAGGTACAGAGCGATTGTAGAATATTATCGGAAGACCAGATAACCCCTTTAATGACCCCAGGCACAGATTAACATTGGCCGATGTTGACAAGTTCACCAGACAGCTTACGGTAATAAGTATGGGATCCCCTACTTTCACCAGATCGATGATATTGGGGTATAAAAGAATCTAGAATTCCTACAAGCGCTGTAAGCCTAATTTTTTCCCATAATATCCCTGGTTTATATCATCTGCTGGTTGATGGTGCTGGTATATACCAGAGACACAAGTTCTCCTGCGGCAGCGGCCGTATAATGTCGCCATAAATCACCAAAACCAGATATTAGACCGTGAGCAACCTGCAGGCAAACACTGGTTCAGTAAAATTCTATGGAAAAGATTAATTAAAACTGTTGCAAGGTGGAGGAGTTTCCTCCAAGCATTTTTTAGACCATTTTTGGAACAAAAATAGCAAATTATTGGTTGCTATTGTGTAACTCCTCCACTTTTTCTTTTCACCAGCCTCCACAGATCCCCTCCCATGTGTTTTGGACAATGTAACTGGTCTAATTAATATCGCCCGCTGTAACGGAAGAATCTGATTTTGTCTCTTTTTGTAACTGGAATTAATGATAGAATTTTATAATATCAAATAAAATAATTTTCAATGAAGATGCAGTCAGGCTCCTTGTGTTTATTGGTTAGGAAAATGGTCTGATACTACGCTTTTCAGCAACGGCGCTACCATGGTTCACAGGCTGCGTCTGGTACTGCAGATTAGCTCTGTAGGGAAAAGTTGAAAGTGACACTTTTACCCTTCGCCACGACAGCACCCCACATGAGAGAGAGGGATCCGCCCCATAGGAACAGGAAACCTACAGAATAAAAGGAGGCGGTCCCCTCTCCTCCTCAGTTTAGGTTTCCTGTTCCTACAGGGACCCAGCTTACCTACAGATGAAGAGGATCCCTGGGCCATGCACCCGCCTGCGTCGGTATCTGAGGGAACGGCAGGGGCTGCGGTTCCAGAAGCAGCGGCGGGGGAGCCCCTGCTTGCAGCCTCCCCCCTCGTCTGGCCAAGCATCCACGGTCCGGATCCGGTCACCGTGGGTCCGCCCGGCACCGTGAGGACGCGCGCGCTGCTGCGGCCGGCTTAATATCCCTAGCCGCCGCATGGTGAGTGAGAGCGGCGCGTCTAACCCGGAAGTCGCTGGAGCACTTCCGGGTTGGTCCGGGGAGGCAGGAGAATGGGCGGCAGATTTAAAAATGCAGCGCTAGCGTCGGGCCGGTGTGTGTAAGATGGCTTCACCGGCCGACGATGCGCACTTGCCCGCAGTGCAACAGCGTTCTCCTAGCAAGGAGAGAAGCGCTAAGAGCAGCACAAAGAGTGGTGGTCGACCTCCAGAGAAGGGTTCTACCACCAAACGAAATCCGCCTCCAGAACCGGTACCTGTCAGCTTCACTGGGTGAGTTTTTGAAAGAGTCTCTTCCTATATGCTGATATATGTTCCTCCTGTATCTTTCCTCTAGACTAAGAAAAGGACACACAAGTCCAAGCACAAGGAATGTGCTTTATGTACGCAGCCCCTCCCGGATGATTATGTTAAAAAACTGTGTTCGGAGTGTATCATGCAAACCTTACGGCAGGAAAACATAATGACTCCATCAGATGTCAGAGCTATAATCCGGGAAGAAATGCAGGGGTTGGCGCAGACAAGTACCACCAGTACCCGTCAGCTTAGTAGGTCCAAATCTCCAGTCAGTTCACAGTCAGAGGATGTACGTATATCCTCAGGTGAAGCGGAATCCCAGCCGAGCTCATCCGAGACTGAAGGGGGACTTTGTCTTCCCAACAGCAGTGTGGACAATTTAATAAAATCTGTCAGAAGCACGATGGGGTGCTCAGATGAGAAAGAAAGTAAATCGGCTCAGGACATCATGTTCGCGGGGTTAGGACAGAGGAAACGTAGGTCCTTCCCCGTCATAAAAACTATTAAAGAAATAGTAAAAAAAGAGTGGGATAAGCAAAATAGAGGTTTTCTACCATCATCCTCTAAAAGACGCTATCCCTTCAGCGACGAGGAGCTAAATACCTGGTCAAAGGTGCCGAAGGTTGATGCCGCTGTAGCCTCCACAACCAAACAGTCGGTCTTACCGGTGGAGGATTCAGGAGTCCTGACAGACCTGCTGGACCGTAAAGCGGAAGCTTTACTAAAAAGGTCATGGGAAGCCAACACGGGGGCGTTCAGGCCCGCCATATCTAGTACCTGCACTGCGAGGTCACTACTAGTGTGGATGGAGCAACTGGAGGAACAGATTAGAGGTAGAACTTTGAGAGAGTCAATCCTGCCGAAATTCCCTCTAATCAAAGAAGCAGTAGCATTCCTGGCTGATGCCTCTGTGGATTCGCTACGCCTAGCAGCCAGGTCAGCCGGCCTAGTGAACACAGCCCGGCGAGCACTCTGGCTAAAGAACTGGAAAGGGTACGCACAGGCCAAAGCAAAACTTTGTGCGATCCCCTGCCAGGGTGAGTTCCTTTTCGGAAAAGCGCTGGATGAACTCCTGAGTAAAGCAGGAGAAAGGAAAAAAGGCTTCCCTAACCAGTATCTTCCATCCTACAGGAGAGCCTTCAGAAGACGTCCCTTTACCAGGAACAAGCCGTTCGAACAAAGGGAGCGATGGGAGTCGAAGGACCCGAAGCAAAAAGGTGCCTTTTTTAGCGGGTCCCATAACCCGAAACGCAAATACCGCTAACCAGGAGGTGGGCGGCAGATTAAAATTCTTCCTCCCCAGATGGGAACAAATAACATCCAGCCAGTGGATTCTGGACATTGTACAATACGGCCTAAAATTGGAATTTGACCGAATCCCTTGGGATTCCTTTATAGTAACATCTCCAAAAGGTCAAGACCAACAAAGGGCTCTGGAATCAGAGATCCTATCTCTTCTGTCTAAAAAAGTCCTGATAGAAGTTCCCCAAGACCAAGAAGGGAAGGGGTTCTATTCCCCTTTATTCTTGATCAATAAGCCTGATGGTTCATTTAGAACCATCATAAATCTCAAGAGATTAAACGCCTTCCTGCGTAATCATACCTTCAAAATGGAATCCATTAGTTCAACCATAAAACTCTTGTTTCCTAGGTGTGTCATGGCCGGAATAGACTTAAAGGATGCCTATTATCATCTTCCCATACATGCCGAACATCAAAAGTATCTAAGGGTAGCAGTCACCCTGGAAGGACAGGTTCGTCACTTTCAGTATGTTGCAATGCCATTTGGGCTTTCTATGGCTCCCCGCATCTTCACTAAGGTGATATTAGAAGTGATGGCTCATCTACGTCAACGAGATACCTTGATAATACCCTACCTAGATGACTTTCTAGTGGTGGGAAACTCTATGCTTCAGTGTAAAACCCGTCTATCTAATACGATCTCGTCCCTACAGGAGTTAGGTTGGATCGTCAACTTCGAAAAATCCCGGCTGAATCCAGAAACTGTCCAGACATTTCTAGGAATCCAGCTAGACTCCGTAAGTCAGAGATGCTTCATCCCCCAGGCAAAGAAACTGACTATACAATCAAGGGTATCAGACGCAATACGCAACCCATACATGACACTAAGGAAGGGCATGTCTTTACTGGGGTCATTATCATCATGTATCCCTGCTGTACCATGGGCACAATTTCATACTCGTCAATTACAGTATGAGGTATTGTTGGCTCAGGGAAAAGACGGACATCTAGAAAGCAGAATAACTCTTTCCAAAGATGTCTTAGAATCACTATCCTGGTGGCTAGACATGGACCACCTCTCAGAGGGTGTGCCATGGATAATAGACCCGTCTAAAATAATTACCACCGACGCCAGCCCTATTGGGTGGGGAGCACATATGAAAGACAGTCTGGCCCAAGATACTTGGGACCAGGCAGAATTGTCATATTCCTCCAATTGGAAGGAGTTAAAAGCGGTAGAATATGCCTTAAATCACTTTCTTCCACAGATTCAAGGAGCAAATGTAAGAATTTACTTGGACAATTCCACCACAGTGGCATATGTGAACCGTCAGGGTGGTACAAGGTCAGGAAGTCTAATGACCATAGCTGCAGACATCTTCCAGCTGGCAGAGACTCATCTAACATCCCTAACAGCCCTGCACATCAGAGGTGTAGAGAACATCAGGGCAGACTACCTCAGCCGAAACGAGTTACGTCAAGGGGAATGGACCTTAAACAGATCCATATTCAGTATGATAACAGAATCATGGGGGATACCACAAATCGACCTATTTGCCACAAGAGACAACCGGCAAGTAAGAAGGTTCGCTTCCCTGAACGCCATGGATCACCCAGATATGTTAGACTCTCTCCACCATCCTTGGAGGTTCCAGCTGGCATACGTCTTTCCTCCGATGTCTCTGATTCCACTAGTGATCAGAAAGATCAGGAGGGAACAAGCAAGAGTGATCCTCATTGCACCATTCTGGCCGAAAAGACCATGGTTCTCTTGTCTCCAGACCATGTGCCTATGCGATCCATGGATTCTCCCATCAGACAAGAAGCTGCTGTCCCAAGGCCCCTTTTTCCACCCGCAAGTGAAAGGTCTTCACTTGACGGCGTGGAATTTGAGAGGCAACTACTAAGATCAAGAGGGTTCTCAGCAGAACTAGTAAACACCCTCTTATTGAGCAGGAAAAGATCTACGACCCTGATATATAGTATGGTATGGAATAAATTCTTAGACTTTTACACGGTACCGTTCACTAAGCAAGTTCCAGTCACACCTATTCTAGAGATCTTGCAAAAAGGCCGAGAGTTGGGGTTATCTGTAAATACCTTAAGAGTTCAGGTCTCGGCATTAGGAGCCCTATATGGATGCAATATAGCAGCTAATAGGTGGATCTCCAGATTCATAAAATCTTGTGAACGTAGTAAACCGGTCCATATTCCCCGTCTACCTCCGTGGGATTTAAATCTAGTGCTAGAGGCCTTAACCAGCTCCCCATTTGAGCCACTAGATTCAATACCTTTAAAAATCCTGACATATAAAGTAGCCCTCTTGGTAGCCCTAACCTCAGCTAGACGGGTTAGCGACATCCAGGCCCTATCAGTAGACCCACCCTTCTTACTGATATTCCATGATCGGATAGTCCTAAAACCAGACCCCTCATATCTCCCTAAGGTAGCGTCCACCTACCACAGGTCCCAAGAGATATTTCTCCCTTCCTTTTTTGATTCACCTGTAACTCCAGAACAGCATAAATTCCACACCTTAGATGTCAGAAGAGCCATCCTGACTTATATAGAGAGGTGTCAGACATGGAGGGAGAGTAGGGCTCTGTTTATCTCCTTTCAGGGCCACAAGAAAGGACATGGGGTCACGAGAGCTACCATATCTCGATGGATCAGAGATGCTATCTGCTTGGCCTATACGTCAAAAGGCGAGATTCCTCCAGCGGGTATTAAAGCGCACTCAACACGAGCCATGGCTTCCTCCTGGGCAGAACAAGCGGATGTACCGATCCATTTAATATGTAAGGCCGCAACTTGGTCTACACCTTCTACCTTTTACAACCATTATAGACTTGATCTATCTGCATCTTCTGATCTGACCTTTGGTAGAGCTGTTCTTAATACAGTAATCCCACCCAAATAGTGAATCTCTGAAAATCTCTCATGTGGGGTGCTGTCGTGGCGAAGGGTAAAAAGCCGGATTACTCACCGGTAATGCTCTTTTAATGAGTCCACGACAGCACCCATTTACTACCCTCCCTAAGTTATGCACAGCTCTTCCTTTTAAATTCACAAATAATGGTTGTATAGAGTTTAAGATATTTATGTTGCTGAATAAGAATTAATACTAAAGCTTTTGCGGTTCCCTTTTTGTACTCTGTAAACTAAACTGAGGAGGAGAGGGGACCGCCTCCTTTTATTCTGTAGGTTTCCTGTTCCTATGGGGCGGATCCCTCTCTCATGTGGGGTGCTGTCGTGGACTCATTAAAAGAGCATTACCGGTGAGTAATCCGGCTTTTTACCCCGATTCCTACCATGTTCGGGTCAGGAGAGCCGTCATCCAGTGCCTTCAGATCTTGTTCTGTGCAGGATTTCATCCCCCAAACTATATGCGTATAGAGCTCTTTCAAAGGCCAGTTCAACAATACCTTTACATGGTTGGGCCGCTCCTCCTTTACTGATAAATTGATATGGAAATGAGTCTAAAGAGCTATGGTAGATCTGAAGCCTCTGTCACTCCATCTGTAGCCTGAAGCCACACAGCGTAGAGGCTGTCAGTCAAGCAGGAGGAGGCCGCGCTGGGAATGGAATAGAGCTGGAGTGACTGAGGCTTCAGATCTACCATAGTGCCTCATTTGCATACCAACTCAAATGCTGATTTCTCAGTAACGGAGGAACGGACCGGCCATGTAAAGGTATTACTGGACTGATCTTTGAAAGAGCTACATGCACATATACGGTAAATAGTTTGGGGGATGAAATTCTGCTGACAGATTTTCACCTTCCAGGCTTCTTGCAGTAATTATGGTGCATGTACCGCCGTCTCCTGTTATCGGCACCGCTCTGTCCTCTTCTGCACCCCATGACAAACACAGCTCTGCTGCATGCACCTCAACCAAACACAGCTCTGCTGCATGCACCTCAGCCAAACACAGCTCTGCTGCATGCACATCAGCCAAACAGCTCTGCTGCATGCACATCAGATATACACAGCTCTGTTGCATGCACCTCAGCCAAACACAGCTCTGCTGCATGCACCTCAGCCAAAAACAGCTCTGCTGCATGCACCTGAGCCAAACACAGCTCTGCTGCATGCACCTGAGCCAAAAACAGCTCTGCTGCATGCACCTGAGCCAAACACAGCTCTGCTGCATGCACCTGAGCCAAACACAGCTCTGCTGCATGCACCTCAGCCATACACAGCTCTGCTGCATGCACATCAGCCAAACAGCTCTGCTGCATGCACATCAGATATACACAGCTCTGCTGCATGCACCTCAGCCAAACACAGCTCTGCTGCATGCACCTGAGCCAAAAACAGCTCTGCTGCATGCACCTGAGCCAAACACAGCTCTGCTGCATGCACCTGAGCCAAACACAGCTCTGCTGCATGCACCTCAGCCAAACACAGCTCTGCTGCATGCACCTCAGCCAAACACAGCTCTGCTGCATGCACCTGAGCCAAACACAGCTCTGCTGCATGCACCTGAGCCAAACACAGCTCTGCTGCATGCACCTGAGCCAAACACAGCTCTGCTGCATGCACCTCAGCCAAACACAGCTCTGCTGCATGCACCTCAGCCAAACACAGCTCTGCTGCATGCACCTCAGCCAAACACAGCTCTGCTGCATGCACCTCAGCCAAACACAGCGCTGCTGCATGCACCTCAGCCAAACACAGCTCTGCTGCATGCACCTCAGCCAAACACAGCGCTGCTGCATGCACATCAGCCAAACACAGCTCTGCTGCATGCACCTCAGCCACACTGCTCTGCTGCATGCACAGCAGGTATACAACCTTCCTGCTCCTGTACGATGTACTTGTACTGACTGAGCACCTGACTCCTCCCCCACATGTGACTGGTCACGTGGTGATGACGTCACCAGCGTGCACCCGGCCGGCTCCAGCTCCAGGCCACACTCCACATTGCTGCACAGAGATGGAGGATTTCTCGCCTTCACCTCTGGGAACTAAAGAGCAGTGAGTACAGGCAGAGCCACAGGGGGGCGCCATACTGGTACCTGCATTGACAGCACATGGGAGACAGCAGGAGTCGTAGGAAGTTCTTATGCTGTAGAACAGTGCTGGATGATCTCGGTCACACCACAACTCCCAACCTGACCGCGGAGACACCACAACTCCCAACCTGACCGCGGAGACACCACAACTCCCAACCTGACCGCGGAGACACCGCAACTCCCAGCCTGACCGCGGAGACACCGCAACTCCCAACCTGACCGCGGAGACACCACAACTCCCAACCTGACCGCGGAGACACCACAACTCCCAACCTGACCGCGGAGACACCGCAACTCCCAGCCTGACCGCGGAGACACCGCAACTCCCAACCTGACCGCAGAGACACCACAACTCCAGCCTGACCGCGGAGACACCACAACTCCCAACCTGACCGCGGAGACACCGCAACTCCCAGCCTGACCGCGGAGACACCCCAACTCCCAACCTGACCGCGGAGACACCACAACTCCCAGCCTGACCGCAGAGACACCACAACTCCCAGCCTGACCGCGGAGACACCGCAACTCCCAGCCTGACCGCGGAGACACCACAACTCCCAACCTGACCGCAGAGACACCACAACTCCAGCCTGACCGCGGAGACACCGCAACTCCCAACCTGACCGCAGAGACACCACAACTCCAGCCTGACCGCGGAGACACCGCAACTCCCAACCTGACCGCAGAGACACCGCAACTCCCAGCCTGACCGCGGAGACACCGCAACTCCCAACCTGACCGCGGAGACACCGCAACTCCCAACCTGACCGCGGAGACACCGCAACTCCAGCCTGACCGCAGAGACACCGCAACTCCAGCCTGACCGCGGAGACACCGCAACTCCCAACCTGACCGCGGAGACACCGCAACTCCCAGCCTGACCGCGGAGACACCACAACTCCCAGCCTGACCGCGGAGACACCACAACTCCCAACCTGACCGCGGAGACACCGCAACTCCCAGCCTGACCGCGGAGACACCGCAACTCCCAACCTGACCGCAGAGACACCACAACTCCAGCCTGACCGCGGAGACACCACAACTCCCAACCTGACCGCGGAGACACCGCAACTCCCAGCCTGACCGCGGAGACACCCCAACTCCCAACCTGACCGCGGAGACACCCCAACTCCCAGCCTGACCGCAGAGACACCACAACTCCCAGCCTGACCGCGGAGACACCGCAACTCCCAGCCTGACCGCGGAGACACCACAACTCCCAACCTGACCGCAGAGACACCACAACTCCAGCCTGACCGCGGAGACACCGCAACTCCCAACCTGACCGCAGAGACACCACAACTCCAGCCTGACCGCGGAGACACCGCAACTCCCAACCTGACCGCAGAGACACCGCAACTCCCAGCCTGACCGCGGAGACACCGCAACTCCCAACCTGACCGCGGAGACACCGCAACTCCCAGCCTGACCGCGGAGACACCGCAACTCCCAACCTGACCGCGGAGACACCGCAACTCCCAGCCTGACCGCGGAGACACCGCAACTCCCAGCCTGACCGCGGAGACACCGCAACTCCCAGCCTGACCGCGGAGACACCGCAACTCCCAGCCTGACCGCGGAGACACCGCAACTCCCAACCTGACCGCGGAGACACCGCAACTCCAGCCTGACCGCAGAGACACCACAACTCCAGCCTGACCGCGGAGACACCGCAACTCCCAGCCTGACCGCGGAGACACCGCAACTCCCAGCCTGACCGCGGAGACACCGCAACTCCCAGCCTGACCGCGGAGACACCGCAACTCCCAACCTGACCGCGGAGACACCACAACTCCCAACCTGACCGCGGAGACACCCCAACTCCAGCCTGACCGCGGAGACACCACAACTCCCAACCTGACCGCGGAGACACCACAACTCCCAACCTGACCGCGGAGACACCGCAACTCCAGCCTGACCGCGGAGACACCACAACTCCAGCCTGACCGCGGAGACACCGCAACTCCCAGCCTGACCGCGGAGACACCGCAACTCCCAACCTGACCGCGGAGACACCGCAACTCCCAGCCTGACCGCGGAGACACCGCAACTCCCAACCTGACCGCGGAGACACCGCAACTCCCAACCTGACCGCGGAGACACCCCAACTCCCAACCTGACCGCGGAGACACCCCAACTCCAGCCTGGCCGCAGAGATACCACAACTCCAGTCTGACCGCAGAGACACCACAACTCCAGCCTGACCGCAGAGACACCACAACTCCAGCCTGACCGCAGAGAAACCCCAACTCCCAGCATAACTGCAGAGACACCACAACTCCCAGCCTGGCTGCTTATACACCACACCTCCCAGCATAACTGCGGACACAGCACAACTCCCAGCATATCGTTTAGCTGTTGGGGCATCCTTGGACTTGTAGTGTCAGGTTTGCCGGCGCCTCAGCATATATTCCGGACATCTCAGCATGACACCTATATCCTGTAGTGATGGTATACGGGTCGGATACAGTCTGTATGTGCTCAGCGCGGTACCGGACACTCAGCTCTTTCTTCTGTGCTCCTCTCTAGCTGGGACGCCGTGTACCGCCGCGAACTGAAGACCTTCCAGGACTTCGGCGATGAAGGTGAGATCTGGTGAGTGGCGTCATGGTGGAGCCGTCCTCGGTACAGTCCTCGTTCACATGAAGCAAAATAGGAGTCCGGAACACTGCCCACACCACGATCAGGGATAACGCTCTACTCCCCCTGAGGGGGCACAAATGCAAGTTTAAGGCGCCTGGCTTAGAGGAGTTGTCCGGTATAAATAAGTATCCACATGATTTTTCCCCTGAGACCTGCACCAATCGGCAGAACAGGGAATTTTTATTACTGATGTAGAACTTTTATCTTATCGTGTGCACATACCCCTAAATATAATCAGACCATCCGCTCCCCCAGTGAGCCTCATTGATCCCCTCAGAACAGTGGTGCAGTACACAGAACCATCGTCGCCATCCTTCTGCATCTCCGCACTGCACCCTGTGCTGCTGCGCACCGGTGTACTCAGCGAGCGTCCTTGCTCTCTGCAGCACAGCCATAGGATTTCCCCCTTAATTTATGCTACTAGAAAGGAATGCTTTATAATATGCAACAGTATGGACTTTATATGGTATTGAGTTCTTAAAGGGGTGGCCACCTTTTGGGGACAGTATTTGTTTTAATTCAATGTATGTATTTGGGTAAGATTAAAAATGTTGCACCGTTTGGCTTTTACAGACTTTGTGTCCCTGCATATTCAACTTTTATGTGGTCTGAGAGGAGTCCGGACTAACTTACCAACTCCCTGTCGGACCTTCGGAGCTAGCTTACTGATGGATTCTCATTTATGTCATTCTGCAGCCAGCCATAAAGTATAGGCTATAGCACGCAAACCGCACAAAATGTTTAATGAAATTTGATTGTAAAACATGTTGAAATCTGTTAAATCTTACCAGGTTTGGAGAAGGTAGTATGGCCCGGGTTGTGCGATGGATGAATGCACAGAAGGTGCCACCAAGAACCTCAATAGTGGACATTGGCACAGGGAATGGCATGCTACTGGTGGAACTGGTGAGTGGTAGGACATGTATTAATTGGGAATAAACAGAATAATGATGAACTCTGCATCGATCAGATATTTGCTGTATAATTATGATTGTTGTACAGGCAAAGTCAGGCTACAGCAATCTCACGGGTATCGACTACTGTTCAGATGCAATAGAACTCGCAAGAAACATATGTGAAAAGGAAGGATTGTCTCACAGTATAAACCTACAGGTGAGAGATTGGAGAACTGATATATAACCTGCACCAGGAATGACATTTCCCTGTGCTCATGAATCCTTGGTATGAAAAACTCAGATGTAAAACTTCATGTAGTGCAGGCTTGGTTGCTCCGATCTCGAGCCTGTACCTTGCTCCCATCTCTCAGGTGCCAACTAACAGCTAAGTTGTGATATCACCGTGTGAAAGGCCCTGGAGGGACTGTAGTGAAGCTTCAGTGTTTGCAGAGCTTAGTTTCAGTTGCGCACCTCTGTCTGAGCTGGAACTTTTTGCAATCCAGTTTGGTCACTAAAGTTCGCTCCCAAATAAGAATCTCCAGTGATGAGCATTAAAGGGGTAATCTGGTGAAAAATATTAACACCTATTGATTGGTCAGCGTCCGACCGTTGGGACCTGTGCTGAGCGGCAAAACAGGGAACTTTTATCCCCATTATGGAGTAGAGTTGCAGGTGAGATGCCCGATCAGTGCGGCGTTCATTCTCCATAGGTCTGCTGGAAAAAGCCAAAAAGTGAGGTCGAGCATGCGCACTGCTGCTCCATTCTCACGGGGATAAACGTTCCCTCCCGTTCTGGTAACTGGTGTTGCTTCCATCAATTGGAAACTCGCTGATCATCAAGTCATCAGTTATCCTGAGGATAGCTGATACTTCTCACCGCACAACCTCTTTAATCTTGGGAGAAACTGGGCTGCAAGTGTTCAGTTCCCCGTAGTGTTACATAGTGATCAATCGGACAAATGGCGATACTTGTGATACAAGGACAGTTTGAGTCCACCTGTTCCCCATTCTGGCTAATGGAGGGGCCTCGAGCAGGAACCCCCCACTTCATTAATGTCCATATGTTCTAAACCTTTAGGTTTTGACTTTTGGAAGCCTCCGGTTCCATTGCTTGCTTGTCCTGGTGTGTCTCCTGATGTCTAGTTTTAGGTTGCAGATTTCCTGGATTCCTTCAGTCCTGCAGAGCAGTACGACATCGGTTTGGATAAGGGCACCTTCGATGCAGTGAGTCTGGATCCCAGTGTTTCAGAAGTTAAACGCAGACAGTATATCCAGTCACTATGCAGAATATTAAAACCAAATGGCCGTTTCATCATAACTTCCTGCAACTGGACCAAAGATGAACTGCGCCAGCAGTTTGGAAACGGTAAGTAGCGCGCATCAGGTGCTACGTGTTCTCCTCCGTCAATGTCTGCGTCGTGTCTATATTGCATTCTGCACATGACGCTAACTTCAGCGATCAGAGCTAGCTCTGATCACTGCTGATTAACCACTGTCGGCCTCTGACAGGAGCATTTATGTGGGGGAACCCAGTGGGATATCTATTTGGCCTTCTAGTCCCCCACAACAAGACCACATGGTGCTGATGCCATATTCCTGTGACACCCGACCACAGCCAGGAGACTGTAATGTTTACTGTATAATGCAATGCTGAAGTATTACATTATATGGTATAAGGTTCACGGTTCCTAGGGGCAATTATAGAAATAAAATAAAAATATAAAAAATTTTCTCCAAAAAATAATGAATTAAAAAAAAAAAAAATAGGAAAAATAAAATATTCTGTATTGACTTATCTGCAAAAGTGCAATCTTTCAAAATATTGAATGATTAAACACAGTAAAAATAAATATGAGTTGCCTCACCTAAAAAATGCAATGCAAAGCGATCAGGCCATCGGTTGTACCCCAACATGGTACCTATACAATCTACCGCACACCACCCCAAAAAAAAAAAAAACTCACACAAGTCAATTGACAGAGAAAGAAAAAAGTTTACAAGTCTCGGAAAAGTTCAGATTTTTTTTTTTTTTTTTAAACACTAAAATAGTAATAATAATAATAACAACAAAGTTATGTTTATTCTCACATATATACATTTGCACTGACCTGAAGAATCAAGAATCATGCTGCCAGACCAACAAGTGATGTAGAGATGGAACCCAAAAAGCAATGGCGGAAGTGCTCTTTTTTTTTTTTTTCTACTATTCCACCTCACTTGGAAATTCTGTTTTGTGCCCTTTTTATTTCAGTACTTGAACTGGTAAAATGAATGGTGTCAATTAAAATTACAAAAAACAAGCCCTCATATGGGTATGTCAGAGGAAAAATCAAAAAGTTATGGCTTCTGGAAGAAGGGGAGATAAAAAAAAAAAAAAACACTATGTAAAAAATTGTAAATTGGCTCCTTAAGGGCTTAAAGGTAAAACTAATACCTGCTTCCTTACAACATCAGGCGACATTTCCAGTGTTAGAAATGTCAGAGTAGCGGCCGACATCTGATCACACACCCAGCATTAATGGAGGAGGTCACTAGGGGGCAGTCTTGTACATGTTGTATATTGATAGTCTGACAACTGGCCCTCCCCTTCCCAAAGGATGATTTATTTTTATCTGTTGTCACCGTAGCCATCACATTCCGGCTTTGGAAGGTAAAGCAACATTAGAGGATCTATTCTATATATTGCTGAATTGTAGCCAGGGCTGTGGAGTCGGAGCCTGAACCGGTGTCCATTTTGGTGGAGTCAGTATAAAATGGACCAACTCCGACTCCCAAAATGCATAATATATTGGGTACAGTAGTACAATGCAGGATGTGCTGTAAATGTTTTCATAATGATTTGGGAAAGATAAGAAATGATGTCCTATAAATGTCTGTTCTGCTCCTGATCTAAGCATCTGGGCTTTTAGCTGAGATGAATCTGTGCTGCACTTTATGCACATGCTCAGTAGTGACCGATGCAGTGGGGTTGGAGGTTTTTCTTACCAACTCCACAGCCCTGGTTGTAACAGGAATAGTCTTGACGAAAGGAGGTGTCTGCGCCCCCTGAGCTGTCGTCCGTACTGATATCGGAAATATCGGAGGCTGTGAGCACACAGGACTGCACACATGATGATGTCACTACTTTGTCGTTTATTTTATTTTTTCATTTTTTTGTAGAGTTTGAAGTGACGGATGAACTGCCCACTCCGACCTTCAGTTTTGGGGGACACTCGGGGCACAACATCACGGCTCTTGTTTTCAGGAGGAGGTCTTGATCTTAAAAATAAAATCACCATGGACTGATCACTACATGTGTGGGACATTATATTCTACTGACTATATGCCAACATGGTGGAAACTGACACCTAAACTAGGTTCAGCCCCGAGTCTGTGGTTAGCGACAGTAAAGACATGAAATATTGATGGCTACGATTCGCCTGCACTCAGTCTTCTCACTGCGAGAATTGTTTGGACGATAGATAGATTGTGTGTGTGTGTATCCCTGTCCCATCATTGCCGATTGTACAGGTTGTGGAGATATACAGTATAATACCATTCACAATACAGAATATTCCACATTTACTTACACACAATGACCTACCAGTAGTTTTCTTGTTGTCGCAGTATGGTGGGTGCACATCTACAAGAGTCCGTGTCGCCCTAGCATTAGCGCACATAGTAGGTCACATGCAGCTGTCAGCAGGGGATGTACATGGTTGTCAGATAAATATAGGAAAACTGACTGAACAGCAATCTAGTCTGAACTGGTGCATAACCAAAAAAGACATATAGCAAATAGATGAATGGCTGCACTCAACTGTACTAAAGCAAGGAAATGTGCGATACATGAAATGTGAATAGCATAATGGCTTGTGAAATCTATGAAAAAACACATGAGATGCTTAGCACAAGATTTGGCCAAAAATTGTGAGCCCATCCACCAAACGTCAAGGTAATCTCAGATCGGATGGGTCCCTGACCTGTCTGCCTAGTGTGAACACTTCAGTCAGTTTTCCTCTATTTACTATGTACTATTTTTTCTGACTTGAACGCCCCGCCCTTCACCATGCTGTGATTTTAATTACATCCAAACACAGTTGGTTCTAACCTTCCTACAAATGCAGGCTTTACCATGATATTAGCCAGAGGTAAGTGTTCACACTAGGCAGTCAGGTCAGGTACCCATCCGATCTGAGATTACCTTGACGTTTGGTGGATGGGCTCACAATTTTTGGCCAAATCTTGTGCTAAGCATCTCATGTGTTTTTTCATAGATTTCACGAGCCATTATGCTATTCACATGTCATGTATCACACATTTCCTTGCTTTAGTAAAATTGAGTGCAGCCATTGATCTATTTGCATGGTTGTCAGATGCCATGGAGCGGGCGCAGGAGCCACCATACATGGCAGGTAACTGAAGCGTTGTACAGCCGGCACCAAGTTACGGAACTTTGCAAATCACTTTATTAGAGAATTTGTCTTCATGCATTTAAGAGACGTCCAAACGTCCAATCCCCTGCTTCTCCCTGGTGTATTTTTCTCGGTATAGCAGAATGTAATTATTTGGAGTACAATGATGGCAGTGAGGGGTCAGCCCCTGTGTCTGAGCACAACACTGAGAGGAGACAGGCGCTGCCCCATCAGTGCCATCATCTGTACCCCAGTGAGAGGAGACAGGCGCTGCCCCATCAGTGCCATCATCTGTACCCCAGTGAGAGGAGACAGGCGCTGCCCCATCACTGCCATCATCTGTACCCCAGTGAGAGGAGACAGGCGCTGCCCCATCACTGCCATCATCTGTACCCCAGTGAGAGGAGACAGGCGCTGCCCCATCACTGCCATCATCTGTACCCCAGTGAGAGGAGACAGGCGCTGCCCCATCACTGCCATCATCTGTACCCCAGTGAGAGGAGACAGGCGCTGCCCCATCACTGCCATCATCTGTACCCCAGTGAGAGGAGACAGGCGCTGCCCCATCACTGCCATCATCTGTACCCCAGTGAGAGGAGACAGGCGCTGCCCCATCACTGCCATCATCTGTACCCCAGTGAGAGGAGACAGGCGCTGCCCCATCACTGCCATCATCTGTACCCCAGTGAGAGGAGACAGGCGCTGCCCCATCACTGCCATCATCTGTACCCCAGTGAGAGGAGACAGGCGCTGCCCCATCACTGCCATCATCTGTACCCCAGTGAGAGGAGACAGGCGCTGCCCCATCACTGCCATCATCTGTACCCCAGTGAGAGCGCTCCGATATCTGTGCAGCTGAAGGCCGGTACATAGACCGGGGAGGAGCGGGGGAGCTGAAGTGGACGAGCTGGCTCGATAGCGGTCACAGTAGTGCACTCATTGCCTCGGCCACCTCTTAGGTGGCCGGTAACCTAGGCACTGAGCCGTACACTACAGGATTACAAAACTCTTGAGAACGGAGGAGTTGTCCGCCTTTTAGGACAATTTTATGTACTTAATTGGCTGCATGTATGTTCAGCAGTGGGTCTCATTAATAACGTGACACGGTTTCCCTTCTATCTCTTATCTGTGGCTGCAAAAAAGAGCTGACTGAGAATCCATCAGTGAGCTCATGGGAACGGTCTAATAGGATACGGCTGTATCACCGGAAAACAGAAATACAAAAATATATATATAAACCTCACAAGAATGGAAAGGGGGAGTGGAAAAATGTCCAGTCATGAAGAGGTTACTATAAAACAGGAGAATGGATTCTACTTTGGCCTCAGTACAGCGTCAGAAGAACAATCCCTGCTGCAGTATACGGCGCTCTACACGTAGTAGCACCACAAGTCTCAGCACAACGGGCTCTGGGGTTGTGACTAGCAGTGACTGCAGACTACATCTCCCAGAACTCCCCGGAGTGTGGGGCGTGTGACGTCATGTCAGGGCGGCGGCGCGCTGCGCGGTGGGAGGGAGCGGCTCACCATCATGGCGGCTTCCATTTCGGGTTATACGTTCAGTTCCTTGTGTTATCACAGCGCTAATAGCGGCTCCGATCACGTAAGTGCGGGAGCCCCGGGGGACGTGCACCGGGGACGGGAGCGCAGGGCTGCGGGCCGGCACCGGGGAGGAAGTGACTGCTCGGGGTGATGACAGTGAGCAGGGCGGCCCCGGTGCCGGGAGTCGGTGCTGACATCATGTTCTGCAGGCATAACAGCGGGGTGATGCCCGGGCGGCGGAGCCATCGCTGACTGCTGTGTCCTCTGCTAGGAGGGGTAGATGAGGGACACAGGTATATGGGGCATCATGGAATGGCCTCTGTGTGACGTCACTGTGGGGACTGCTGTGTGTGACATCACTGTGAGGACGTCTGTGCGTGTGTGACATCACTGTGAGGACGTCTGTGCGTGTGTGACATCACTGAGGACGTCTGTGTGTGTGTGTGACATCACTGTGAGGACGTCTGTGTGTGTGTGTGACATCACTGTGAGGACGTCTGTGTGTGTGTGTGACATCACTGTGAGGACGTCTGTGCGTGTGTGACATCACTGTGAGGACGTCTGTGCGTGTGTGACATCACTGTGAGGACGTCTGTGCGTGTGTGACATCACTGTGAGGACGTCTGTGTGTGTGACATCACTGTGAGGACGTCTGTGTGTGTGTGACATCACTGTGAGGACGTCTGTGTGTGTGACATCACTGTGAGGACGTCTGTGTGTGTGACATCACTGTGAGGACGTCTGTGTGTGTGACATCACTGTGAGGACGTCTGTGTGTGTGTGACATCACTGTGAGGACATCTGTGTGTGTGACATCACTGTGAGGACGTCTGTGTGTGTGTGACATCACTGTGAGGACATCTGTGTGTGTGACATCACTGTGAGGACATCTGTGTGTGTGACATCACTGTGAGGACGTCTGTGCGTGTGTGACATCACTGTGAGGACGTCTGTGTGTGTGTGACATCGCTGTGAGGACGTCTGTGTGTGTGTGTGACATCACTGTGAGGACGTCTGTGTGTGTGTGACATCACTGTGAGGACGTGTGTGTGTGTGTGACATCACTGTGAGGACGTGTGTGTGTGGCATCACTGTGAGGACGTGTGTGTGTGTGTGACATCACTGTGAGGACGTGTGTGTGTGGCATCACTGTGAGGACGTCTGTGTGTGTGTGACATCACTGTGAGGACGTGTGTGTGTGTGTGTGACATCACTGTGAGGACGTCTGTGTGTGTGTGACATCACTGTGAGGACGTGTGTGTGTGTGTGTGTGACATCACTGTGAGGACGTCTGTGTGTGTGTGACATCACTGTGAGGACGTGTGTGTGTGTGTGTGTGACATCACTGTGAGGACGTGTGTGTGTGGCATCACTGTGAGCGTGTGTATTTAGCGTTAGTTACCGGCCGCCCCTCACCATTGCCCTCGGTATACATCAGGGAGCGCTCCGGGCTGTGGCGGCCATGTTAACCCTAGGTGCTTCTGTCTGCTCATAGCTGGTGAATAGCTTGTTTTCCCCCGTGTATTATTGCAGGCAGGGCGTCTTTATTGCAGGCTCGGGGTGTGCCTGCCTGTGTAAATCTATAACCAGCGCATCCTGTACAGTCACTTCATACATAAATATTCCGGATCATGGAAGAGCTGTGAGACCGTGAGGCAAGAAGTGCCGTCACCGAGTCACATGAAGCTCCTGCTCCCGGCAGTTTACACAATGGTTTTTTCATTCTCTGCATCCAAATTTCTGTATTTAGTGACAGTGGACTGAGAAATAGCGATTATTTTTTCAGGTTTTTTTTGCCTTTTTTCCCCAGTCACTCTTAATTTTCTGCACCTTTGTATTTGCCAGCGACATTAGAGCTGCTGGTTTAGCTCTGGGTTCCCGTCTGAGCTTTCCCTGTGGGCCTCACCACTCGCTGTGCAAGGAGCTGCAGCTGGCCTCATCACAGTCTGGTGACCGGGCACCAGTGTGTGAGGGAAAACATGGGGACGGGCACAGAACTGAACCTGTGCCCCATCAGGACCTGACCTCACCGGTCACTTCATCTCCCACCAGTCATACAGTGATGCATTATGCAATGTGTCTACATATATCAATATTATCCCTGCAGGAAGGATTTCTTCTGGGGGAAGTGAGACAGGAAGAGTCGTTCTCAATCAGCGATTCTCAGATCAGTAACACAGAACTATTACAAGTCATAGGTGAGTCTGAGCCTCGTCCCGCTCCCCATCCAGCACCTTGTCCTGCCCCCCACCCTCCCAGTCCCGCTCCCCATCCAGCACCTTGTCCCGCTCCCCATCCAGCGTGTTGTCCTACCCCCTACCCTCCCAGTCCCGCTCCCCATCCAGCACCTTGTCCCGCTTCCCATCCAGCATGTTGTCCTGACCCCCCACCCTCCCAGTCCCGCTCCCCATCCAGCACGTTGCCTCCCTCCTCTGTCCTGCCCCCCACCCTCCCAGTCCCGCTCCCCATCCAGCACCTTGTCCCGCTCCCCATCCAGCGTGTTGTCCTGACCCCCACCCTCCCAGTCCCGCTCCCCATCCAGCACCTTGTCCCGCTCCCCATCCAGCGTGTTGTCCTGACCCCCACCCTCCCAGTCCCGCTCCCCATACAGCACCTTGTCCCCCTCCCAGTCCCGCTCCCCCCCCCCATTTCTCATCCTCTGCATTTGTGTAATGTGCCATTTTCTATATCCTCATTGCCATCTGTAAACTACATTTTAACTCATTTGCCTACTTATTTTTTTTTTTTACTTTTCAGAGATCCATAGGCATGAACCATGTGCAAATCTATTCAGGTGGGTGTCGCCCCCATTAATGAGATTTGCTGGTATTTTGATATAAAGAGGTTGTTCACTACTTTGTCATTGATTACCTATCTTTAGAATAGGTCATCAATGTCTGATTGGTCGGGGTCCGGCACCCTGCACCCCTGACAATTAGCTCTTCTCCGTCCGGAACTTCTTGATTGCGGAGCTCGCTGTCTTCGGTTAGTGGCCGCGGCAGAGTGCTGCACATCCCCCCCACCATTCACATCAATAGGATGTGTAGTACCCTGCCACGGCCATTATCAGAAGACAGAGCAGCTCCGCAATCGAGTACTTCCATCCACCGATAACAGCTGATCGGCGGGGGTGCCAGGTGTCTGACCCCGACCCATCAGACATTCATGGCCTATTCTAAGGATAGGTCATCAGTGAAAAAATAGAGGACAACCTCTTTAAATGCGTGGGGAGTTTGCATGACAGATGAGATCTCTTGGCTTCTGTATATTTTTCGGCTTCTGTTTTTTTTTCGGCACAATGTGGGTGATGAGGATGTGAGAATACAATGGATTTCTTTAGCGGTTTTGGAGCGGCTGGGGGGCGGTCACATGTGCCATTATGTACCTGACCCAATAGATGTGAAGTGTGCCGCCACTTGTTAGGGGTATTCCCATCTAAACTGTACCCTCAATCATGGCGCTGCTTGCTTGGTTGATTCCATAACTCCTATTGACTTCAATGGAGAGGGCTGCACAAAACTCCGCTGTGAGGAAATAGGCCAACAAGAAGGTGAATCCTGCGCTCCGCCATCACCTGCCTAATGACGAGGCTTTGGATCTATTTTGTTAGCTGTGCGGGATGGTAGTTTTCCTTGCAGAGCTCCATCTGATGTCGAGAGTCATACTGGCTGTGTTCACTGGGAGAAGGATGCAAGTTATCGCATCTACTGCTGGGGAAAACCTCCATAAACCTTTTGCTTATAACGTCTGTTCTCTTCGCAGCTTTTACGATTACACGGGCACCGTCAATGAAGAGAGCCTTGATCGGATCCTCAAGGACAGACGGAAAGTAAGTCCTCTTTATTGGGTGACGTGTGTCCTGGGGGACTATGCAGCAGTAAACGTAGCAGTGTGTTACGCTGAGATCGTTTAGATTCTTGGCATTGCTACACATAATCTGATTTTAGCTTCATAGAAGATTTCTTTTTTTAATGATTTCTCTGTATTTTATGGTTATCACTAGTGATGAGCGAGTATACTCGGGTGGTCTCTGAGTATTTGGGACTGCTCAGAGATTTAGTTTTTGTCGCTGCACATGCATGATTTACGGCTGCTAGACAGCTTGAATACATGTGGGGATTCCCTAGCAACCAGGCAACCCCCCCACATATATTCAGGCTGTCTAGCAGCCATAAATCATGCATGTGCAGCGACAAAAACTAAATCTCTGAGCACTAACAAATACTCGGAGACCACCTGAGCGTGCTCGGGAAAACCCGAGCAGCGAGTACACTCGCTCATCACTAGTTATCACGTCTTGTCATTGTTTCCCGGGGTCTGACTGACGATGTCATGTCTCTCCTAACCAAAATGCCCGTCGTCTTTGTGATTGTCAGAACGTGATCGGTTGGTACAGGTTTCGGAGAAATACCCAACAGCAGATGTCGTACAGAGAACAGATTTTGCACAAGCAGCTGACTCGCCTCCTTGGTGTACCTGACCTCGTCTTCCTGCTCGTCAGCTTCATTTCCACAGCCAACACTTCCACTCATGCCTTGGAATATGTGCTCTTCAGGCCTAATCGCAGGTGGGTCAAACGGCTAAAGTGATAATATAATGTGTAATATGGAACATTGTGATCAAATCCTGGTTAAACCTATTTCTTAAATGGGGTTGGTCGTTTTCAATTAAATTTCTCCCCTGGCCGCAGTAGAAAACCAAACAGCGCTGTACTCGCCTTCCTTGGGTCCATTGACGAGTCTCTGCGGCTGTCTCCAGCATTTGGCGTTGGCTCAGCGACTTAGAATTTGGCTAAAGCCACTAAGGTCATTGATTGGCGGCTGCGCAGGCAGTGAACCCGGTGAAGTTGAGTACATCACAGTTTGTTTTTATAGCAAACCGAAGCCAGCGGAAAAACTTAATTGAAAGGGAGCAAACCCTT
Organism: Ranitomeya variabilis; assembly: GCF_051348905.1. Taxonomy (NCBI): domain Eukaryota; kingdom Metazoa; phylum Chordata; class Amphibia; order Anura; family Dendrobatidae; genus Ranitomeya; species Ranitomeya variabilis. The sequence continues at coordinate 47,918,253 of NC_135235.1, read as the reverse complement.
TAAGGTGTATGTTTATGTTGTAACACTATTATGTGACATAGAAATTGTGGGTACTCAATCCTCTGGGCCACCCCGTACACACTGATTCTGAGTATGAAGCACTGTAGCAGTAGTATAGGGCCGCATCCCTCTTTACAGGGAGTCTTGCGCCACAAAATGACTGTGCTAACCAAGCACATGTATCCCTTGACTTGCTCAAGCAGTTCAGAGCTCCTTCCCACCTACTTGTCTTCCCCTTGTCTCTGTATACCCCTCTATTTTGATTGACAGCTCTGGCTTTATAGAGGCCAAAGATGGGGCGTGTTTAGATGCTACAATGCACTGAACTGTTTGGCCCTGACGTGAAGCACCGAGCGTCTGTCCTTGGTTTGAACAGTCATTCAGCTGATACAAAGTACAAGCACTATGTGCATCATGGCGGGGCCAATTAATTTAGTACACCTCCCCACCTCCTTGTTTTCCCTCTAACTCCACCCTTGTCTGGCTCTGTGGAGCTGTCAATCAAACAGGCGGGAAGGTGTACGGGAATGATTGACCACTGTAATGCGCTTATCACCTGTACTTGGTTTGAACAGTCATTCTGTGCTGAGAGACTCCCTTTAAGTTTCCCCCTAAAAGTTGCTCTTGAATTCACGGCTTTGCAGAGAGCTGCATCTCAAGAGCTGAGTGCGCTCCATAGAAGGCGGATGTTAGATGTGTTACACAGCCCACATCTGCTTTTTTTTTTTTTTTTTTTTTTTTTTTTTATATCAGATAATTTTTATTAACAATATTCAAAGTGACAACTACACACAATTGTGTCAGCAAAGGAGAATAAACATATTTACAAACATTTTGAAACAGTCCCCCAGTTCCCCACCCTCCCTCCCTTATAAACAAGAATAGGACAATAGCATACATTGCTAACATAATGAAACAACATCCCACTGGAATCAGTTCCTCTCCATCCAAGGTTTCCAAAGTGTTTCAAAAGTTTTCACACTTTCCCTTTTTTCACAAATACCCTTTTCCATATTAATAACCATATCAGACTGTCTATAAAGTGCCTGCAGAGTCGGCGGTACCTCACTCAACCAGTGCCTGGCAATTAGCTTTCGCGCAACATACAATAATCTAGCTATGGCCACTTTATGATGATTTGGAACTCGGATCTCTTCCACATATCCCAAAATATATATCACAGGATCTCTTTCAATTGCACAGCCATACGATTTTCCAATTGCTTCTCCCACATCCAACCAGTATGAATTCAATCTCGTACATTGCCATAGCATGTGTAGAATCCCTGCCCCCTCGGAGTGACACCTAGGACACTCGGAGGTCTGTCTCAGCCCTGCCCCATATAGCCTATCTGGAGTTCTATATACTCTGTGAAGTACATATAAATGTGAAAGTCTACCCGGCTCACTTAATGATAATTGGGGAATATACTTCATGATATCCTCCAATTTATCCTCCTCTATCCTTCCCAACTCTTCCTCCCATTTCTCTTTTGCCTTAATAGGGAATCTACTAAGAAAGGTATATAACAAATCCCTATAAATATCTGAGACTACCCCTTTCGTTCCTCCTGTCGCACAGACCTAGTCCACCAGAATGTCTCTATAAATTCCCATAGCCATTGTTTTACTCTGCGCAGGATAGGCATGTCTCAACTGTCCATATTGAAACCTACATGTCTCCTGCAACCCGTAACTCTCCTGCAGTGCCTCAAAGGATAACAGTCCTTGTGCGGCCTGAATCTGAGCCATATATTGAATACCCAATGCTTTCCAATTTTTGAATTCCCCCATTTTAATAAATTCAGGTAGTTTTTCATTATGCCATATTGGGGAGAGATTTGTTAAAAGTCCCACTTCTTTTGTCTTTTTAATTGCCTTCAATACTTTTTGAACCAGTATCAAAGAAGGATAGGCCGTTCCAAACTTCCCAAATCCCCCTGCCTCCAATCCCTGAACCAATGGGTCCCTTCCCACCAACCAAACCAAAATTCGCTGAACCAAACCCAGTCCATTCACCTCTCTCCAACCTCTCATCTGCTGACCCCTGCGCTGCCAAAAAGTAGATCCAGGGATTCGGAAGGGCCAATCCCCTCCCCCCCCCATCTTTAGGCCTCTGAAGCAATTCCAGCCTAATTCTTGGCTGTTTCTTCCCCCAAACAAGGTCTCGAAATATAGTTAATGGTATGAAACCACTTTCGGGGCAACCAAGCGGGGGAATTATGCAATATATACAATAATTGGGGTATAAGAATCATTTTAATTAAGTTTATCCTTCCCACCACTGAGAGATATAACTTGCACCACGCCCCCTATTTTCTTCCTAAACCTGTCCAACAATGGGGACTGTTATGATCTGGTGACCTTGGAGCCGCATGAAACTTTCTCTGGAGTCAGTGGAACCTGTACTGACTGCAAATCCTGAACTAACACCGCAACTAGAAGTAGCCGTGGGGTGTGCCTAACATACCCTAGACACCTCGACACAGCCGGAGGACTAAATACCCCTATAGATGGAAATAGGAATGCAACCTTGCCTCAGAGCAGACCCCCAAAGGATAGGCAGCCCCCCACGAATAATGACTGTGAGTAGGAGAAGAATAGACACACGCAGGTAGAAAACAGGATTTAGCAAAAGAGGCACTTCTAGCTAAATAGAAAAGGATAGGACAGAATACTAGGCGGTCAGTATTAAAACCCTTCCAAAAATATCCACAGCAGATAATACAAAAAGTTCCACAATCTAACTAAAGACATGGAATGTATATCTGCCACTCCAGAGAATCCAACAAGACTGAGAAAATACTGACACAATCTAAGCTGGACAAGAAAACACAAAGAATAGCACTGGATTGTGAAGCACATAGCATGTGTGCCACAGAAAAAAAAAACCAGACACTTATCTTTGCTGATTTGGCAGAAAGGCAGGAGGAACCAAGCAGAGGTCCAACACCTCCCAACAACAATTGACAACTGGCAAGGACTAATGAATCCTGCACGCCTAAATACCCCAGTCAGAACTGCAATCAGCAGATACACCTGACCAGGACTGCAACTCAGGGGCAACTGCATTACCACCTACAACCACCGGAGGGAACCCAAAAGCAGAATTCACAACAGGGGACAGATTCAGATCGATGTAGCTCGAGAGAGGAAAAGACACTTGAACACCTAAATATTTGAACTGAGAAACCACTGTCAGCTTACTACCTTCCCCTGATATTGGGATGTCATCGCCCTCTTTATCCACTATCAAGATATTTGACCAAATGTCTTAAGAATATGCATCACACCCTCCAAGGCCTCTCTAGAATTTTCTAAAAAGAGTAGCATGTCATCTGCATATAGGGCTATTTTCTCCTCTATCATGCCTTACCGGAACCCCCTAACCGAAGTCGAGCTCCTAATTGTCTGTGCCAGGGGCTCCACTGCCAACGCAAATAGCAGCGGAGACAGCGGACACCCCTGCCTAGTCCCCCTATATAAGCCAAAAGTGTACTGACAGTGCGCTTCCTTGCTGGCTGTCACATTGCAGGGGAGCACACTGTAACTGCACGTTCAAAGGGGTTATAGCGCTGTAAGCATGCAGTGACCACGCATTACATTTGACAAGACGCGTGCTCAGTAGAGCAAGGATCAGCCCAACCCCTGAAATGGACATCACTGATGACGCTTTATTTGTGGTTCGTGGATCTGTTCAGAGCATGATCCCGTTGTCTCCTGCATGCATAGCAGAGCCGAACATAGCAGAGCTGAGCTGTTCTACGACCAAGCTGTCAGATCAATGAGGAGGATTTATTAGACCGGGTCCTTAGGTGCATCTGTGCATGCTCCACCGATAGCATGAGAATAACTGGAGGATGGACCCAGTGGCAATAGGGAGGGTATAGCGAGCCTTAGGGCAGGGTCATCATTAAGGGGGTGATCGCTGCAAATCACTTATCACAGATTTAAAATCTTCAGTGTCATTTCTTTATGCGGAAATCGTTGCGGATTTCACCCTTAGTAAAAATCTGTTGCAAATCCACAGCCAAATCTGTACCGTTTTTGCTTCGGAAAAAATCAACAAATATTCTACCCTTAGTGCTGCCTCCTTGTGGTAATTGACTAAAATCTTTGTTTTTCATTAGGTATAATCAGAGAGTGTCTTTAACAATTCCAAACCTGGGCACAACCAGTCAGCAGGAATATAAAGTGACTTCAGTGCCAAACACCTCACAGAATTATGCCAAAGTGATCAAGGAACATGGGTAAGTCTGCATGTTGTACATTGTGGGCTGTAGGGAAGAAGCGCCATGTGTACCTGTATTTTAGCACTACATACGGCATTACATATGACACTAATGGCTGCTGCTGCCACCTATTGCCCAGTTCTTGTAGCTGCAGCACCTGGCATAACAGTGCCACCTAGTGGCTAATAAATATAGGACTCTAACATGGAGCCGTTGGGCATTTCATTTCATCAGAAAGATTCGGGTTTTGGTTAACTCTTGCCTTAATACATTTTTTTTTTAATATATTTATATGCTGTATTTTTGTTATTAGAGAACCCTTATTATGAATCCCGATCGATCCCATTAAATAATAAGCGTGTTAAAATATATTTTTTTTTAAGAATTACCATACTTAGAATTCCATAAAAAAATCTTAAACAGTCAAATTTATTTAGTCATTAAAAACAAAAACAAACCTACCGTACTTCATTCCCACAATGGATCTATAAGTATCCTGATAACTATAGGCGACACTATTTCACCCTATATTGTTATCCTATCCTAGCCGCGGATATGAAAAATGGATAACCGGAGGGTGTAGAACGGAAGCTAGTGACCGGTTCCCCTGAAGACTATAGCATTAGCAGATTCTGATGATGGTATGTTTGTCCCGGTGGCTGATCGTCCTCAGGATGTCACAGAGCATTGATACTGGTAGTCTCTGTGAAGACTGGGGGTTACTTATCTCATTATTATTGATTCATCCGGGGGCCCAGACAGTGGATGGAGGAATAGACGGGCGCCATTCATCCCTGATTCTAGGGTGCCAACTTCCGTGGCCAGTAGACATAATAAAATAGGATAACAATATATGGGGAAAATAGTGTCACCTGTAGATATCAGGATACTTATTTGCCCATTGTGGGAATAAAGTATGTTTGTTGTTTTTCATTTTTAATGCATATCTAATAAACTTGGCTTTTTACGTTTGTTTTTGTGTTTTTTGTTTTTTACGATATACTATTTTAAATGATTTTGAGACCTATAATATACTAAATGTTTTCATACTTAGAATTCCTCATCATTTTCCCCCCTACTCTGTTAAAAGGGTTTTTCCAAAATCACGAGTAATCTCCTATCCATGGGATAGGTAATTTGTTGTCTACTGGGGGTCTGACTGCTCGGTTCTCCCGACAATCCCAATATTGTGACTCTGCTGCTCCTTGCTTAAAGGGACAGAGGTGCTCATCCTCTACCATTCATTGTCTATGGGACTGCTGGAGAAAGGCCTGAGTGCAGCGATCAGTTATTTCTGACAGCCCATAGACAATGAATGAATTCTGGGTCAAGCATGCACAGCTCTGCTTCCTTCAAGATGCGGCTGCCTCGTTCTCGAGATCACTGGGGGTCCATGAGGTCAGATATGGGTAGGGGATAATGATTTTGGTAAAAGCCCTCTAAGTTTTTCATCCACTGACCTGCCCAGTGACGTGCTGTTCATACTGATGGCCGTTCATAGACTGAGCATTTTGACAGCGGGTTTGCTTCTTCAAGCAGGGAATATTTATAGCATTTATTTCTACTTTTTTTTTCTCATTTTAGTACCAATTTTTTTGATAAGGATGGTGTAATGAAGGACATCCGATTAATTTATCAGGTTTATAATGCGTTACAAGAGAAGGTTCAGGTAAGGAGGCATCTTCCTGTAAAAGACGGCATCAGAGACCGGTAACCTGTAATTCTCAGCCCGTGGTCTTTTATTGTAGACGATCTGTGAAGAGGTAGAAAAGAGCGAGAGGGTTGTAGAAGCTCGACAGATGGAAGTGAATGATCTCCGAGCCCAGATCTGCAGGAGGAAGGCAGAAAAGCAACGCAAAGAGAGTAAGCTTCAGCGTAAACTCGGGCCCATTCACATAACATTTATGGCCTCGCTTTCACACACATGCCAAGACGTATGCGGTATAGTTGCGTCAGTCACCTGTAGGGTAATAAAACGTTTGGTTTTTTTTATACTCGTTGAGTCATTTAAAAAGTGTTGTGCTACAAGCTCTGTATTACCTAATCCTTGGCATTTATTGACAGCTTACTACCTACACCGTGCATAGGCAGAAAGCTGTCAATCAGTGCTGGCAGGTAAAACCGGAGTTCATGAATATTGAGGACTATATAGCACAAGGTCATCACTGAGAGCACAAGTGGATTAAACAGTGTTTTATCAAAACTGCAGCAAGAAGCCCAGAAAGTGACGCAGCGTTAGAATCGAGGTTTATGACCCAATTTTACGCTGTTCTCGCATGGTGCAGAATAAACCTAGTGATCCATTCCCTATTGTGTGAACTAAGTATGTGGCCTGCTGGTAATGTATTTTTCAGTTAATGGATTTATGTAGGTTGATTAGAGAGAATCTGGAGGTTGGAAAGTTAGCAGAAAGTCAGAGGCGGAATGGTTGCATAAAGTCCTGGCAAAGTCTCATGTTTTGTAATTGGGCTTTTCATCCAGCCCATGCTGACCATGGATCTGAGATTTGTGGCAGACATTTCAACACCAAAAACCATTTAAGTCCTAGCCTGTCAAGTTGTTTTAGAGGGGTTTTCACCACTTTAATGGCAGATGCAGACGGCTGTAGCTTTTCTCTTCTGACAGAATTGGGCCAATCAGAGTGTCGGCGTAGTGCGATCTGATTCTCTCAGATGAGGAGAAGACAGAATATAAAAATTTTCCACATTCTCCATTCTGTGAGTGCACGGAATTCATACTGCACTCTGATGTTATCCGAGTGCACTCTGATGTTTCCCACACGCTCATTAACTTGCATGGCCGATCGCTATTCGAATATTGGATCAAACTTGGACATGCAGTAATTTTTTTTCCTTGGATTGGTTCTGTCTAAAGAAAAAAATCAGAAATGTGCACAGCCACAAAGACTTAACATTGGTCCAAGTGCGATCCGGATGTTTTGTTGTATTGCACTCAGACAGTAAATACACTCATCTGCTCCTGCCGTAATATTGATGACCCATCCTTGAAAGGATTCCTCTACAATGATAATAGAATAGGTCATGAATCTCGGATCAGTGAGTATCCAAAATGTGGCATGGAGTGCGGAGCGGGCCACCAGCACTCAGTCACTGGTTAGTGGCCGCTCCCAGGTTCTGCAGATCACCTCCTTTAAGGTCCCACCAATCTGGTATTGTTTATTTATTATGCTTATGTATATAGTGCCATCATCTTCCGCGGTGTTTAGACAGACATCATCGCTGTCCCCATCGGGGCTCACAATCTAAATTCCCTAACAGTATGTCTTTGGAGTGTGGGAATAAACCGGAGAACCCGGAGGAAAGAACATACGAACTCCTTGCAGATGTTGTCCTTGGTGGGATTTGTACCCAAGACCTAGCGCTGCAAATCCACCATGTTTCCCACATGACTTGTCAATAGGATGTCATCAATATCATTGTGGTGGAGAACCCCTTTAAGTTAGTCCATAACTGAATATACATAGCTTTGCCACCCCTGCCTTCATGTGATCGTTACAAATGTCTTTGCTTTTCTTTGCGTCTGACTTTTCCGCAATTTCTTCTTCCACCAGATCTGCGTCAGTCCATGGTAATCCAGACACAAGTGCCTGCAGAGAGCATGGTAACGTTTGTGGACTCTTTAGATCCCTCGACCAGACCGCAAGAACTCCTTCCTCCTCCGTATTCAGAGGGTATAAACGCGGATGAAGGAATAGATAGCACACCCGACATGCCCCGGCCGCAGGCTGTGGGCTCTTCTTGTCATGTTCCCCAAGAGGTTAAAGATCTCAGCAAAATAGCCTCCAAGACGGCCATGAATGAAGACACAGACGAATCGCCGAGCGATTACAGAAAATCCCCGCTGCGGCCAGAATCTCCCGACAGTGAGATGTTAGAGGAGCAGCCGTACCATGCGAGCACACAGCCAGATGGAGAGCTGGCGCGACAGTGACTAACACTCTGATGCCCGAGACCGGCACTAGGTCTGATGATGGCACGGAAACATGGAATGTAGACAGGTGACGCTGCCGGCCTTTTATTGGGGTCTCTCGGCTGCCTGTGCGTGGGCCTTATACTCCCGTCAGCTTCCTGTACTCCTGTCCGTGTGTGCGGAGCTGAAGAGTACACCCAGCTGCTTGTTGTATGTCTCATGTATATTTGGAGCCAGTACTGTCAACCTCAAGGGGGGGCGTTGTGTAGATTTAAAGGGATTTTTAGGTAATAAGGGAGGCGGGACATTAAACAGCTCAAACCCTACTTTTTTTTTTTTTTTGCCTGAAGTCTACAGTAAATGAACCTCTCAACTCCAAAACTTGCAGCTGATGTAGTCAGGGGAGGCGTGGACCCCTTCACCATATACATGTATCTATCACTTTCCCATAATCCCTTTAAATTCTATTATATAATGATCGATTCTTGCACCTTTTGAAAAATGATTAGTTCACCAAATTGCACAATCTTGGATAAATTGAGGATTTTTACTCGTTATCACTTCCCGAAATGAACAGTAATAATGGACTGCGGATGCCGAATGAGACCCCAGGGTGAAGCTTAACATACGAGTAACCAAAGCGTCCATACAATTAGGTGAGTATTTAGGGGGAGTAATGTGGAACAGAGCCGGACCCCGCACAAGCCCTGATGACCCTGCGCCCAACGCTTCCTGAAGGTTATCGAAGATGCGGTTCTTGCCTAATCAATGATTCTGTTGCAAACAATTTACATTTTTTTTTTTATTATTATTATTATTATTCATCCCCTCACAAGAACTGATGGACTCTTTCCCTTTAACTGCTGCAATGTGACCGGTTCTCGGAAATTTTATAATTAGCTGCACTTTTTAAATTAATTTACTAAGTAGGTTACATATTCCCCAGCAACTAATACTATGGACTGAGGTGCCTGATCCTTCACTCGGACATTACTTGTACAGAAGTGCACATGTGGTCGCTGCCGGCTCCTTGGCCGGAATATATCTTATTTGATGTCGGCCTTCGAACACTAGCGACGTGACGTCACGTTTACTGCCGATTAAAACCTCTGCCTGGAAAATGGTAACAGAGAGCTCGTCTCCTGCTCGGAATGGTGCACATATTTCAGCCTTAAGACTGGTACAAATCAAACATAATAAACGTGCTTTAGTTTATCGAACCCTGGTCCCCGGATTATGTGTGCGATCAATATTTGGTTACGGTGGAGACGACGTCCGATTTGGGATTTTATGTAATCGCGTTTGGCTCTTGTGGTATTAGTTCTAGATTCTTATTAGCATTGTTTGCAGAAAGGAAAATACCTGACCGCAGGCGGCATTTCCGATAGTGAGATTGCTTTCTATCAAATTTATATGTTTGGAGGCAAGATGAGAAGTGTAAAGGAAAGGCTGTACGGCATTTCCAACTTTGCCCTGTTTTATTTTCCGAAAAAAGGCCGGCCAGAGTGCAACTGTGGCATTATGGTGTCTATTCACGCGAGAGAGTTCACTGAACCCCCTGATTTGGGCTGGATCAGCCTGCTGTCTAATGTGTTAGCGGGGGTCTTCCCTGAAGGTAAGTGTCATTTGGGCGACTAGTCCAAGAGGCCAGTTCATGGCAACTTTGTCCCGATCACCTATATCAACAGTCGGTCTAGTGGAGTGGAACGTGGAGACGCCTCCGAAAAGCCATCGGAGACACTTGTAAAAGTACATACATGGCTGGAAAAAAATAGCCAGACTGATTCATCCCGCCTGTGGTTTAGACACTATGAATAAGCTATCAGGTTCCCTTTCACATGTCCGATCGTTTGTTCTTCAGTGGCCCATTCCCTCCGAAAAGTAGCCAAGTGAGCGTTCCCTGCTGTAGAGGTGCATGGAGCGAGAAGCACACGTGCAGCCACCTATCGCCGCAGGAGGCAGGGCTCTTTTCTCAGAGTTGGGACCTGCATCTTTCAAGTATTTTTGGCATATCCAGTGGTTTGCAAATTACATTACATGATCTGTGTTCACAATTTTATGACTGTTACAGTCTTGTAGTGGCAGAAGATTTACTTTTTCACCACACTTGATCACAAAATAAACTGAATTGATAAATGTTTTCATTTTAATGAGCGTGCGTCATCCTTATAAAGACATGTGTGAACCAAGTATCCCCCTCATATAAACATGGGCTAGGTAGAATACCTGGGTTCTTTTTGCAACCAAGATCATTATGGCTACTCCCCAAGAGCACAAAAATTGTCAATTTACCACAAGCCGTATATATTTTTTTTTCTTTAGCTACTTTCACATGAGCATCTTCAAAATTGTCCATTTTTCACCCAGAAAACAAACGTTTATTTGTAAACCGTATGGCCATTCTTTACGCCGGTATGTCATCGTTATGTCCCTTTAGTACATGCGTATGGTTCTTACATTAATTTAATAAATCATAATAGGCCAAGTACAGTTCACTATACTAATAATTGTAAAGGATCCATGTGCAATTCACAAGTCACAAAAATTAATTAGGATTTCTTACGAATTACGTGTTGCGGAAACTTGTTGGTCAGAACATGACCGCATTCTTGTGTCAGCGTAAGTCGCTGTTAGCCCGTGCCTTGGGCCGCTTTTACACTAGCCTATTTCACACTGTATATATTGACCGCAATGCACGGATCGGCTGGGGGTCTCCACACTTGGGCCACAGGTTGGGGATTCCTGCCTTAGTCTATAGCAATGGTTCCCAAACTCCAGTCCTCACGGCCCCCAACATGTCATGTTTTTCGAGGTTTTCTTAGCATTGCACAGGTGATTGAATTATTTTTAAGGCATCAGAAACTGCCGCAGTTTCTCTCACCTGTGCAATAGTAGGGAAATCCGGAAAACCTGATTTGATGGGGGCCGTGAAGACGGGTTTGGAAATACTGATCCATAGGAAAACAGCGGCAATGGCAACTGGACAACAAGTCTAAGAAAACTGTTTCGAGAGGGGTAAAAGAAAAAAATTACCTCTTTGTAAACAGGTTGCATTCAGTGAAGTTTATGGGAGCAAAATTAAAATGAGACCTGTGATGTGCTCATAAGACAGTGGTTCACACTCTTCGCAACTCACTTTTGCTTTAGGGCACAGAAAGATGGCCGTATCACTCGTGTGAGGATCACATCGCCATCGGCTCTTTTGACCTGAGCGTGACTGCTGCATAGAAAGACAGGCTGTTACGCTCAGGCCAGGAGAGCTGCCGGCCAGTCCGTGGATTGCAATGTGATCCTCGGGCAAGTAAAACAGCCAGCTGACTACCATACTGAGAAACTTGTCGGATGCTGAAACGTGTAGTCTAATGTCGACATCTCAATGCGTGGAAATATTTTCCGAACAGCGATTAAACAGGCCATTGAGTTTTATTGTTACGCTGCGATCAGCTAAAATAAAACCTTTCCCTGAGCATGGATCTCTTAAACGCAGCAGTATCTGTAATGCCAAACCCAGGGCTGGGACAGACACAGAGATGGAGACTATAATGCGTATTTTCTCTCATCCCTGGACTCTGTGGACAGCACTTACTACCTGTCTTTCTACGATGGTTAGTCTATAAAGCGGCCGTTTCCTTGGGAGGAAACCCTCGTAATGTGAAGTGTCTGCCTGATCCTGATAAATCCTTTGCTGAGAACGTCAGCATTGACTTCTATTGATTTCGAACATATTCTACTGCTATAGACATTGTGAATCTTTCTATGTGACCACTTCTTATTCTCAGGTCTTTCAGGGGTGTAATTATCTCATTTATTGAGACAGGTTCATCAATAATCAGGACAGAAAATATAATATACTAATACGGAAAGCGAATTGGTTCTCTGCAGTTTTTTTCCTAATGTTCTCATTTACAATAGATTAATACAAGACCATCTTTAGCTTGATAATTCAGGGTACAGACATACAGGTCAGAAGGACCAAGATCGGACAGCAGTTCACGGACTGGCGAATAGACCAGTATCCTAAGACACATGGCAAGGCTCGATAAAGGGTCGACATTGACTTACAGGGTGGCTATCTCCAATAGTGTGAGTAGAGGGTTGGCTTTCTTCTTGCAAGTGATCTAATTGTCATCCCTTTTTTATTCTCAGGGGCAATGTCTAACTTTTAAGTTTCTACGCCGATCTCTACAAGGATTACCAGTCCCCTAGATTTCTAGGGGAAAAAATTCACAGGTTTTAATTATTTTTTTTCTTTAAGAATGCATCACAAGTCTGCATAGCAGTTGTAGTTCAGGTAAAGAGATCCTATGTCTGGCACAGAATTGTGGTCGTAATATAGATGCAAAATAAGGCCGATAAATGGTTGTATGAACCTAGACTTGAATTTTTTTTTACTTTGCTAAAGACATTGAGTCGTATCTTCATCGATCATGTTGGGAAAAAGCCTGTCGTTAAGAATCGTGGCTCCATTACAGAGCTGATCCACACTAAGTTGTATTTAACACTCATACATAGGCCCCTATTCATCAAGCAGATGACGCCAATTTTCAGGTTTTGCAATTTTGGGGGATTTTACGATGGCTCCTCCAACTTTTGGAAAAGTGGGTAGAGCTTTGCAAAAAGGGACGTAGCCATGTGCAGCCCATCTGAGTCAGCAAAAAGTACCCACGTCCCTGACTGGAGTACACTTCTTATACTGGTGCACACCAGCTGAACCTTGTAATTTGGCGCATCTTACTCATGCACGCTGTTCCTAAATCTGGCATGTAAAACTGTCAGGACTCTGAACATTTTTTATTACCTTTTGTGCATTACTGCCCTTTTCCAAAATGGTGTCTTTGGTCTCATGTGCACTGTGTCTTCCTGCTATAAAACTCCACCCCAGCCTTCAGTCTGTGCTAGAGTATTCTGCCTTGCATCCAGCTCCTGGCCTCTGGTGACTCCCTGGCTATATACCTGCTCCTGTGAACCTGTGGGGTTATCCTGCTACTCTGCTCTGAGTTCCTGCTGCATACACCAGTTCCAGTAATCCTCCTTCATCTGCTGCTCGTGTTTACTTCCATCTGCATTTGCTGGACATATAAGCTGTTTCTGCTCTGCAAGAACCTGAGACTATTACCCAGGCCTCCCTGGTTGAGCTAAGATATTATTTGAACTGCCTTATAAGCATATCTATCTGTGTTTTGGACTAAGTAAGGACTTATTCGTGTCAAGTGTCCTCAAGAATAATTGTGCTTCATAGACTTTCTGCGTGATTGCATTTTCCTCTGAATTTTCCTATAGACTGCTAAGCTGCTTTTTATATTTACACCAAGTGTTGTGGACTTGAGTTTCTCTCTGCACCTGTTTGAATCACCATGTGATAATATAGACTTTACCACTTATAAAACTGTGTCCTGTAGTTGTCCTGTTCCACGCAAAGAGTCTCCTGAGTTATCCTCTATAATTATTAAAGGATACTCTAGCCTAAAAAAAAAAAAAAAAGACTGCTGGAACAATGACTGCAGAAAGCAGACTAGAGCAGGTGTTTTCCATAATTAGATCACTGCAGAAAGATGTGGAAGGTCTGCAAAAGAAGTTTGGAAGTTTGAACTCAACAAGTGTTTGGACAGACTTTGCTGGACTTAAGCACCCGCATGGCAGCCCAGGAAAACAAACTTGCTGGCATAGAGTCCCAGAATGGAAGGGCTTTTCAGGACATAAGCACGCAAATAGCTGCACAAGCGACTTTTCCCTCTGGGCAACCGCCACCAGCAAGCCCACCTAAGTTGCCCCCATTCAGATTTAATGGTGATCGCGACAAATTTCGTGGCTTTGTGAATCAATGTATGCTATATTTTTTTGTGCATGCTGACCGTTTTCCTAATGATAGGTCTAAAGTATTGTGTGTAATAATGCTACTGACCTCACGAGCGCTTGCCTGGGCGAATCCGATGATTGAGTCTCATGAACCACGGTTAAATAACTTGGATGATTTGTTGGCCGCAATGGCATTAATGTTTGATGATCCTAATCGCCGTTCAACCGCTGAATCTGCTTTATTGTCTTTACGCCAGGCTAAACGTTCTGTTATTGAGTATGCTACTGAATTCAGGAGATTAGCGGTAGATACCAATTGGGACAGTTATGCACAATTGCCTATTTTTAAAAGGGGTCTGTCTAGTATTGTAAAAGATGAACTAGCCCGCTCTGAGTCACCACAAGAGCTAGAGACATTTATACAGCATTGTGTGCGCATTGACATTCGCCTTACTGAGCGTAGGCAGGAGAAGTTTGCTGCATATAACCGTATTTCTAACTTTTCCCTTCCGTCCAAAGAGTCTGCAGGTAAAACATCTCGGGAGGTGGAGGAGGTGCCCATGCAAATTGATTCCGTTCAGAGGCGCGAGATCAATGAGCGCTGGGAGCATCGCCTTCGTGAAAGTCTATGTTTCTACTGCGGCCAGTCTGACCACTTCTTTATCAATTGTCCTAAGTGTCCTAGACGGCCTAACAAGGTGCTAGCAGCAGTAGGGGAGTATGACAACTGTGATGATGAATCTGACATCTCTGAATGTAGCCTGCCTTTAAACGCTGTATTCCGTTCACTATGACTTCACCCCCAAGGAGCTTAAGGAAAAAAACTCTCACTGTTCTCTCCCTATTAAGATCCTGTGTTCAGGACAGTGGATTTCCAGTGCAGCTATGATTGACTCTGGTGCAGGTGGCAATTTCATGGATGTCGCATTTGCCAAGGAACATGGTATTGAAATTCAGCGAAGAGCCTCTCCAATTACCATGGAAACAGTGGATGGGTCACCTTTAATCTCTGGGCCTGTGGATCAGGAGACCGTACCCCTTGAAATTTTGTTGGAGCCTAATCATCAGGAGCAATTTTCTTTCTTGCTAATTTCTTCTCCTCATTTTCCTGTGATTTTAGGCATTCCTTGGTTGCGTTCTCAAAACCCAATTATCAACTGGGAGACTGTTATGATCTGGTGGTACCTGTACTGACCGCAGACCCTGAACTTAACACCGCAACTAGAAGTAGCCGTGGAATGTACCTTTCACTCCCTAGACATCTCGACACAGCCGGAGGACTAATTACCCCTAGAGATAGAAAAGGGAAAACTATCTTGCCTCAGAGAAAATCCCCAAAGGATAGACAGCCCCCCACAAATATTGACTGTGAGAGGAGAGGGAAAAAACATACACAGACTGAAATCAGAATTTAGCAAAGGAGGCCACTTCTAGCTAAATAGAAAGGATAGGACAGAGTACTATGCCGTCAGTATTAAAACACTAGAAAATATCCACCACAGAAAATACAAAAATCTCCACAGCTAACTAAAGATATGGAGGGTATATCTGCATCTCCAGAGATACCAGCTTGGCTAAACAAATCCTTATTCAGACCAAGCTGGACAAGACAAAAACATGGAAAAGAACTGAACAATAAGGCCCACAGCATGTGGACAGCAAAAATCAAGGCCAGAACTTATCTTTGTTGAAATGAACAGCAAAGCAGGAGAGACCAGGCAGAGATGTGAATCCTCCAGGAACAATGGACAACTGGCACTGACTAAAGGGTCAAGCAAGACTAAATAGCCCAGTCAGAATTGCAAAAAGTGGACACACCTGATGAATGCTGCGATCCAGAGACAGCAGCGCTACAACTTATAACCACCGGAGGGAGCCCAAGAGCAGAATTCACAACAGGAGACCAAGGAGATTATCTTTCCAACAAGGAGCAACCACATGTACAGCTATTTTCTTTACCTCCAGCAAATAAAGAGTTCTCTGACATCTGTGACAAGAAGAATGCAGATCAGCTTCCTCCACACAGGCATTATGACTGTCCTATTGAGTTGCTTTCTGGGGCAGCTATTCCTTTTGGTAACGTATACCCTTTGGCGGCACCTGAGCTTCAAGCCTTAAAGGAGTATATTGATGAAAATCTGGCCAAAGGCTTCATACGTCCATCTTCCTCACCAGCAGGGGCACCTATCTTTTTTGTAAAGAAGAAGGATGGGACCCTGAGACCCTGTGTTGACTATCGGGAACTCAATAAGGTAACCTTACAAAACCGTTACCCTTTGCCTCTGATTCCTGAATTACTGGAAAGAGTCCGTCATGCTAAGGTGTTCTCTAAACTGGATCTTTGTGGGGCTTATAATTTGGTGCGTATTCATCCAGGGGATGAGTGGAAGACAGCATTCAGATGCCGGTATGGACACTTTGAATCTCTTGTGATGCCCTTCGGGCTTTGTAACGCCCCTGCAACGTTTCAACACCTTGCTAATTACATTTTCAGAGATTTGTTGGACCAGTTTGTAGTGATCTATTTGGACGATATACTAATCTTTTCTGACTCTCTACAGGAACATGAAGAACATGTCAAAACTGTTTTAAGACGTCTGAAAGAGAACCATCTGTATATTAAGCCAGAGAAATGCGAGTTCCATCATTCTGAGATACAGTTCTTAGGTTATATCATCTCTCCCCAGGTGCTGAACATGGAATCTGGTAAGATTCAGGCTATCCTTGACTGGCCGGTACCCAAGAACGTTAAGGAGGTCCAACGTTTTATTGGTTTTGCAAATTTCTACAGACGCTTCATTCGAAATGTTTCTGATATTGTCCGTCCCATTACTTCCTTGACAAAGAAGAAAAAGCCCTTTAAGTGGTCATCACAGGCTCAAGAAGCTTTTGATCGGCTTAAGATCTGTTTCACATCAGCACCGCTGTTGATACACCCAGATCCAACACTTTCTTTCATTGTGGAGGTGGACGCTTCTGATAATGCTTTGGGGGCTATTCTCTCCCAAAGAACTGGAGAGAAGGGTCTGCTATAGCCTTGTGCTTTCTTTTCTCGTAGACTAACCTCAGCAGAGAAGAATTACGACGTGGGAGACAAGGAATTGCTGGCTATTATTGCGGCTTTCAAAGAATGGAGTCATCATCTGCAAGGAGCTGCACAACAGATCATAGTGCTAACCATCGCAATTTAGAGTTCCTTAGATCCGCTAGATGTCTTTCTCCTCGTCAGGCTCATTGGAACTTATTTTTAAATCAATTTAACCTTGTTATCTCGTACCGTCCAGGTTCTCGTAATGGGAAGGCTGATGCTTTATCCTGAATCCATGCTGCGGATTCCGTACCTGGAGCCCCGTCCAAGACCATTCTATCTGATGCCAATTTCATCGGAGTTATCCACGATCAGGACTTGTGGAAGGAGTGCAGGGAGGCCTATGACGGTGATGTATTTCTGGCCAACCCACCTGTGGATATTAATCTTGTCTTTAAGGGTGGCATGTGGTTCAGAGATCGACGTATCTACGTCCCTGAGGTCGTCCGTCTGCAGATCCTCAAGTTGGTACATGACTCCAAGTTGGCTGGTCACAGGGGGGTACAGAAGACACAAGAGTTCCTGAGCCGATTCTTCTAGTGGCCATCTTGCCTGAAGGATACCAAGGACTATGTTCTCTCTTGCGAGGTATGTGCTCGTTACAAGACTCCTCATGTGGCACCTACAGGTCTTCTACAACCATTACCTGTTCCGTCCCGCCCTTGAGGGTCTATATCAATGGACTTTATTGTGGAGCTGCCTACATTGGGGGGCATGAATACAATCATGGTGGTAGTTCACCGCCTGACTAAAGCTGCTCATTTTGTTCCGTGCACCGGCCTCCCCTCAGCTAAAGATACAGTGAACTTGGTTATACAGAATGTCTTTCGGTTGCATGGGGTTCCGGATGAGATCATCTCTGACCGTGGAGTGCAGTTCACTTCAAGATTCTGGAAGGGGTTTTGCTCTGCACTCAATATTAATGTCTGTCTCTCTTCCGCTTACCATCCCCAGACAAATGGTCAGACTGAGCGTACCAACCAGACGCTGGAACAATATCTAAGATGCTATGTCAGCCATCTCCAGGATGATTGGTTGGAGTTGCTGCCGTTAGCCGAATTTTCATATAACAATTCTCAGAGCGCCTCCACTAAATTTACACCTTTCTTTGCCAATCTGGGTTATCATCCGTGTATCTTACCTAGGTCTCCAATTAATTCTCCGGTTTCGGCAGTGGAGGAAAGGCTGACTGCGATGAGGCAAAATCTGGAGGTTCTGAAGGAATCCCTGACCACAGCTCAAGAACGTTATAAGAGATCGGCTGATAGATTCCATAAACCTGCACCCATGTTCAAGGTAGGAGATTCCGTGTGGTTAGCAACTAAGAATCTGAAGTTAAACGTTCCTTCACAAAAACTTGGACAGAAATTCATTGGCCCTTTCAAGATCAACGGTATTGTGAGCTCTATGGCCTGCCGGCTGAAGCTACCTAGGACAATGAAGGTACAACCAGTTTTTCATGTATCTTTACTAAAGCCTGTATCTCCTAATACCTTCCAGGGATGTGTTGTGCCACCTCCGCAGCCTGTGGTGATTGATGCGCAAGAACAATTTGTGGTGGAGGAAATTGTTGATTCCAGGATTCGCAGGAATTGGCTCCAATATCTGATAAGATGGCAGGGATATCCCCCTGAGGAAGACTCTTGGGAACCTGTGGAAAACATCAATGCCCAACAGAAGATTTCTCGTTTTCATCAGAGATTCCCTGAGAAACCAGGTCCAGGATCGTCCTGAGGCCGCTTCTAAGGAGGGAGTAATGTCTGGACTCTGCACATTTTTTATTACCTTTTGTGCATTACTGCCCTTTTCCAAGATGGCGTCTTTGGTCTCATGTGCACTGTGTCTTCCTGCTATAAAACTCCACCCCAGCCTTCAGTCTGTGCTAGAGTATTCTGCCTTGCATCCAGCTCCTGACCTCTGGTGACTCCCTGGCTATATACCTGCTCCTGTGAACCTGTGGGGTTATCCTGCTACTCTGCTCTGAGTTCCTGCTGCATACACCAGTTCCAGTAATCCTCCTTCATCTGCTGCTCGTGTTTACTTCCATCTGCATTTGCTGGACATGTAAGCTGTTTCTGCTCTGCAAGAACCTGAGACTATTACCCAGGCCTCCCTGGTTGAGCTAAGATATTATTTGAACTGCCTTATAAGCATATCTGTCTGTGTTGTGGACTAAGCAAGGACTTATTCGTGTCAAGTGTCCTCAAGAATAATTGTGCTTCATAGACTTTCTGCGTGATTGCAT
This sequence comes from Ranitomeya variabilis, assembly GCF_051348905.1. Classification (NCBI taxonomy): domain Eukaryota; kingdom Metazoa; phylum Chordata; class Amphibia; order Anura; family Dendrobatidae; genus Ranitomeya; species Ranitomeya variabilis. The sequence continues at coordinate 47,898,963 of NC_135235.1, read as the reverse complement.
TTTCCTCTGAAGTTTCCTATAGACTGCTGAGCTGCATTTAATATTTACTCCAAGTGTTGTGGACTTGAGTTTCTCTCTGAACCTGTTTGAATCACCGTGTGATAATATAGACTTTACCACTTATAAAACTGTGTCCTGTAGTTGTCCTGTTCCACGCAAAGAGTCTCCTGAGTTATCCCCTATAATTATTACAAAAACATTAGTCTTGAAAGCGTTGGATTTTTCCCAGTAACGGCACCACTCTGCATCATGGCCTCTATCTGGTTTATGTGAGTGTCACCGTCTCTAGAATCATCGCATTGTAACACTTCATCTTAGAAATAAAATCCCAAGGAGCCAGAGAACCTCAAGATCGCCAGTAGACTAGAAATGTTTTCAAATATTATAATGGCGGCACTTTTCAATTGCTAATGGACGAGCTCCAAAAACCATTCAGTCTTCAGTCAAAGCGTTCATTGTTCTTGGTCCAGAAATATTTTCTTGGGAAATATGTAAAGGTCACGCAAAACTATTCACTGTTTTGTAAGCTGTTAAGTTTGTGTAGTAATTGATTTTTTTTTTTTTTGTCATGGGGTAAATTCCAGACATTACAAATCTTCCAATGTACACAACGCCCAGTATCTCCATGCAATCGCCAGCAATACGTTTCTCTTGCCGATCTGTCCTCAGATAATTCCTCTAGATGTATTGATTTAATAAGAGCAGCTCCTAGCAGTGAGAGTCTCCTTAGTGGGTAACTACAAGATATTTTCCTTTTATTTTCATTGGAATTGGTAAAAGTTAACACCAACTAAAAGAAAAATGGTGCCGGATGTAGAAAACAGAAATCCAGGAACCAAGGCACCACAAATCTTTCTTTAGATCACTTCATTATTGTACACAAAATTCTACATGAGATGTTTCGGCCACACAGGGGCTTTCTCAAGCCATAAAAGTAAGAAGTGTGCATGTGGATGTAGAAAATGACAGGCAAAGATAAATGGCTCTCACTGGGAGAAGAGATTTAAGGGTTCTTCCCAAGCCAGAAAATTACGGATAGAGGATAACTTAGTGATTGCTGAGAATCCGACCACTCGGACCCTCAGTGATCTCTTCTTGAATGGAGCAGAGGTGCTCATGCTTAACTTCCACTCCATTCATTGTTGATTGAAATGCTAGAGAAAGCTCAGCTACAAGTGTTTCTCACTAAATTAGAATCTCATCAAAAAGTTTATTTATTTCTTCTCTTCAATCCAAAAAGTGTAACTCGTCTATTACGGTATATAGAGTCATTACAAACGGAGTGATCTATTTCAAGTGTTTATTTCTGTTAATGTTGATGATTATGGCTTACAGACAATGAAAACCCAAAAGTCATTATCTCAGTAAATTAGAATACTATATAACACCAGCTTGAAAAATTATTTTAAAATCTGAAATGTTGGCCTACTGAAATGTATGTTCAGTAAATGCACTCAATACTTGGTAGGGGCTCCTTTTGCATCAATTACTGCATCAATGCGGCGTGGCCTGGAGGCGATCAGCCTGTGGCACTGCTGAGGGGTTATGGAAGCCCAGGTTGCTTTGATAGCAGCCTTCAGCTCGTCTGCATTGTTGGGTCTGGTGCCTCATCTTCCTCTTGACAATACCCCATAGATTCTCTATGGAGTTAAGGTCAGGCGCGTTTGCTGTCAATCATGCACAGTGATACTGTTGTTTGTAAACCAGGTATCGGTACTTTTGGCAGTGGGGACAGGGGCCAAATCCTGCTGGAGAATTAAATTTCCATCTCCAAGAAGCTTGTTGGCAGAGGGAAGCATGAAGTGCTCTAAAATTTCCTGGTAGACGGCTGCACTGACTTTGGTCTTGATAAAACACAGTGGACCTACACCAGCAGATGACATGGCTCCCCAAACCATCACTGATTGTGGAAACTTCACACTAGACCTCCAGCAGCTTGGATTGTGGCCTCTCCACTCTTCCTACAGACTCTGGGACCTTGATTTCTAAATGAAATGCAAAATTTACTTTCATCTGAAAACAACACCTTGGACCACTGAGCAACAGTCCAGTTCTTTTCCTCCTTGGCCCAGGTAAGACGCTTCTGGTGTTGTCTATTGCTTACGAGTGGCTTGACACAAGGAATGCGACACTTGTAGCCCATGTCCTGGATACGTCTGTATGTGGTGGCTCTTGAAGCAATGACTCCAGCAGCAGTCCACTCCTTGTGAATCTCCCCCAAATTTTTGAATGGCCTTTTCTTAGCAATCCTTTCAAGGCTGCAATTATCCCGGTTGCTTGTGCACCTTTTTCTACCACACTTTTTCTTTCCACTCATCTTTCCAATAATATGCTTGGATACAGTACTCTAAACAGCCAGCTTCTTTAGCAATGACCTTTTGTGGCTTACCCTCCTTGTGGAGTGTGTCAATTACTGCCTTCTGGACATCTGTCAAGTCAGCAGTCTTCCCCATGATTGTGGAGCTACTGAAACAGACTAAGGGACTTTTTAAACGCTTAGGAAGCCTTTGCAGGTGTTTTTTGTTAATTATTCTAATTTACTGAGCTAAAGACTTTTGGGTTTTCATTGGCTGTAAGCAATAATCATCAGCATTAACAGAAATAAACACATGAAATAGATCACTCTGTTTGTAATGACTCTATATGAGTTTCACTTTTTGTATTGAAGAACTGAAGTAAATTAACTTTTTGATAATATTCCAATTTAGTGAGAAGCCTTTGCATTTCCGGCAGTCTCGTAGACAGTAATTGAGCAAAGGTCAATCATACACACCTCTGCTCCATTCAAAACGGGCTGTAGATCTAGAGCACTCATTGTTCTCTAGATCGCAGGGGATCTGAGCGTTCTGGCCCCATGTGATCAGTAAGTTATCCCCTGTCTTATGGACAATGACCATCAACATCAGATCAGTGGAGGTCGCCCCACCGATCCACTCTATGAAGTGGTCACTGAGCTCTGTAAAGTGAGAGCTGCGCCCCGTTTGTTGTTTACCAGGCATGGCTCTCTCCATGGAAATACAATTACATATCCTGGCTTTTTATATCAAGTCAGGACGGGCGTGGGGACTTAGTGACTCTTGACCAGAACGGTAGAACCCAATTGACTCGAGGTATAATTGGCACATAGTGCACACGATTTTGTCTATGTAACGTGGGGTAATCGGTTTGTAGTTGTATACTGGTGGAAATCTTACATAAACTAACGTTTTGTGGAAAAAGTTAGTGGTTTTAACTCATCAGTTTGAGATCAAAAAGGTTAAATAACTAGGAGTGGATGTGACATTGAGGTTCCACGAAAGTGAGTTGAGTGATGGGTGTTTGGGCTTGCATGTCACACAGTGGGAGCACTGACTATAAGGCCCGAGTTAGCTCAGAGTGTGTACCGCACGGGAATATGAACCGAGTCATGTCCGTGAATAGTCGGACCCCGATTCTTCTCTGTCCCCTTTCACTTTGAGGTCGTCTGACACAAGTTGGGGTTTTAATACTAGCGGATAGGACCTTCCTGATTAGGGTACACCTTGTCGCGGTGGGATGACTTTTACACGTGTTTTTAATCACAGCGTTTGCTAAGCCCCCTACGTTATTTACATGCACACTAATTATTTACTGCAGGGTATTTGCTCCTTTTGTTTCTAGCTTAGATTTTGTCTGTTAAATAGCCACAGTGTGAACGCTCTCTTACGCTGCACGTATACCAACTTGGGCTCCGACTCATTTCTTTGGTTTCGCTGCTTGTTATTATCTGATGTCACGTCAACAGCGCTGCAGCCAATCAGTGAGCTCTGCCTGAGTTGGTGGGAAGAGCCGCTGAGCTCAGTGATCGGCTGCAGCGTTGTCGTTGTGATGTCAGACAGCTGTATAGCTCGGACTGAACTGTGCGCGACTGCTGCATAGCGGTGCGATCATTGTCCGTGTTATATGGCTGTTTGACTGAGCCCTATCAGGCACTGGGAATCGGCGCTGGACCCGGGGAGGAGGGTAAAGCACCATAATGGCTTTAGATTTTTTAACAAACTGCAGTCGCATAACTTGAAAAACCAGCGGAGCAGACGCCAGAAGCGATGTTGCTGTGACAAATTAAATTGCCCATAGCAACCAGATTTTATTCTCCCTAGCAACGATAAATGCTGTTGTGTATGGCTCCGGTTATCTTTTTATAAATCGCCCTCATTTATGTGTGAACATACACGAGGAAAGCAGGGTGAAGACAAGCAGGGAGCTGTAATGCCAGCCATTGCTGCAGTCCCCCTGCTTTACCACAGAGAGCTGTATAAGGAGGTGTATGTGACGTGTTTATAGCTTTATTACAGGAGTGCTTGTGTCTACGGCAGTGCTGGGCCGGGCCCCTCACACCCATCTCCTCACACCCATCTCCTCACACCCATCTCCTCACACCGGGCTCCTCACACCGGGCCCTTCACACCGGGCCCCTCACACCCATCTCCTCACACCGGGCTCCTCACACCCATCTCCTCACACCGGGCCCCTCACTCCGGGCCCTTCACACCGGGCCCCTCACACCCATCTCCTCACACCGGGCCCCTCACACCCATCTCCTCACACCGGGCTCCTCACACCGTGACCGGGCCCCTCACACCGGGCTCCTCACACCGGGCCCCTCACACCCATCTCCTCACACCGGGCTCCTCACACCGGGCCCCTCACACCCATCTCCTCACACCGGGCTCCTCACACCGGGCCCCTCACACCCATCTCCTCACACCGGGCTCCTCACACCGGGCCCCTCACACCCATCTCCTCACACCCGGCTCCTCACACCGGGCCCCTCACACCCATCTCCTCACACCCGGCTCCTCACACCGGGCCCCTCACACCCATCTCCTCACACCGGGCCCCTCACACCCATCTCCTCACACCGGGCCCCTCACACCCATCTCCTCACACCGGGCCCCTCACACCCATCTCCTCACACCGGGCCCCTCACACCCATCTCCTCACAGCTACTTGTTGTTATTGTTGTTATTTTGCTCTAATGCCGCTGTGATGACGTCACCCTTCAGCCGCTTAAGACGCGGCTTCCTATTGGCCGCCAGCAGCGCGCAGCTCACCCAATCCCATGGCTCGCCGGCCCCGGGTGCAGGGTGACGTCACGCAGTTCCCGTCTGCTTTATTTTGCTTCTTCGGTCTCCGGAGCCGCCATTACAGGAAGAAAAGAACCGGACCCAGTCGAGCTGGAGAACTCCGGAGCGGGACAGAGCTGGGGGGACCGGACAAGCGGAAACCAGGGGGAGTCCGGTCCCGGGGGAGATGAACGGGAGGAGGAAGCCGGCAACGGGATAAAGCCAGGTGAGCGCCCGATGCTGCCCAATCTGCTGCCCGCACTTCATTAGTCACTTCCAGACACCGGAATCGTCTTCTGTGTCGCCGGCGGCGGTTGTGGAGGCCACAGCCGCACTGCGCATGTCAGTGATTAGCGTGTGAGCTCTTCGGCCCAGCGCCTGTGGTGAGGTAGCTCCTCCCGGCAGCTGGGGGCGCTATAGCCCAGATTGTGTGGTCTTTCCCCTTTACAGTAATCCTCACAATGGTGGCACATAGAAGTCCTTGACTTGTCCTCTCCCGTCCTGGGAGTGTTGTATTCAGCCCCTTCTCTGTATTTGGGTGACCCCCATTATAGCAGCCATTACCTCACCTCCCCAGACTTGCAGGCTTACCCTTGGTCCTGTCCCTTTAAATAAGGATGGCTATAAGAGGGTTAATCTGAGCCCTCCCCTCTTTTGAACTTGTAGTGGGTTCCTGGCCCCCAACTGAAAAGGACATTTGTGAGGAGTCGCTTCCCCAGCCAATGGGAATGGAGGACTACGACACAATGATGCTGATTGGCTGAGAGCTGTTGAGTGACAGGTTGTGGCTCCGCCTCTTGATGTCACCCTCCTAGTGTCCGTTTCAGTTGGATGTCAGGCGTTGTGTGTGACTGGTCCTGTGAGCTGTATAGTGGCAGTAGTAACACTCGTTTGTGGCGCCTGTCACACTGCGGATCAGATAAATGCTTGGCGGCTGCTGTGTGTCACGTATACGCGAGGGGGCGGCTGCCGTGTCACGTATACGCGAGGGGGCGGCTGCCGTGTCACGTATACGCGAGGGGGCGGCTGCCGTGTCACGTATACGCGAGGGGGCGGCTGCCGTGTCACGTATACGCGAGGGGGCGGCTGCCGTGTCACGTATACGCGAGGGGGCGGCTGCCGTGTCACGTATACGCGAGGGGGCGGCTGCCGTGTCACGTATACGCGAGGGGGCGGCTGCCGTGTCACGTATACGCGAGGGGGCGGCTGCCGTGTCACGTATACGCGAGGGGGCGGCTGCCGTGTCACGTATACGCGAGGGGGCGGCGCTGCCGTGTCACGTATACGCGAGGGGGCGGCGCTGCCGCGTGTCACGTATACGCGGGGGGGGCTGCCGCGTGTCAGGCGGGGGCGGCTGCCGTAACCGTATCTGGGTGCCATTAACCTGACATTAGTGTCATTGGCAGCGGCTGAGGTCTTGGCCTGCAGTTTGGTATGAGGGCAGCACGATTAACATGCTGGGCACAGACGAGTTATGTGTGAAGTCCACCACTGTGGTAAGAGATGAGGTCTGTGACCACTGACACCAATCACTGTGTTCAACAGTGTTGTCTGGTAGGACCACCAAAGTAACTGTTGGGGGATTCATTGGATGAGTAATTATTTATTGGGCTATGAAATGGGGTAGACCCGCCTGGAAAAAAAAAAAGTTGTTGTTTTTTTTTTATTTTTTTTAAGGCGCATATCTGATTAGAAAAAAAACCCTGCCCTTCCACTGCAGATTGCTTTAAAAACAAAACAAAACCATGCTACTTACCCTCCCTGGGTTCCGGGCTCTGAAGCTGTTACCGATTTCTGTTATTATCTGTGGTGCCGAGGCACGGCACTGCAACCAATCGCTGAGCTCAGCGACTTTGCCCTAGTTGATGGCATGAGCTACTGAGCTGAATGATTGGCTGTAGCTCTGTCTTCGTGGCATTAGGGCTGCTGACATTAACAGACACTAGGAGTGGCGGCGGAGACTCCCTGCTGGACCCAGTGAGGGTGAGTATAGTTCAACTGGGGGACTTCTTTTTTTTTTTTTTTTTTTTTTTTTTTTTTTTTTTTTTTAAGCTGGCTAGCCATACACATTGCATAGCCGTTGGCTGACGGCTATCTCTTGGTTAGACCGAGCATTCCTGTGTTTGCCATGAGAGGGGCGCAGCCAGATGGGACGAGCATTCCTAGTTTGTGGTTTTGGGGATTCGGAAGAGAGATCTCAGACGAACAATAGCTTGTCTTTTCCAAACTAAAGGATCGGACTACGGAATTCCAACAAAAGATCCTTTTGTCCTTTAAGATAATTTGTTGGGATTCCGCCTCACACATCAGATGGTCAGCCGATCCTGCTGAAATTGGAGGGTTCTGCCAACTTTTCTCTAAGGTGTATGGCGGCTTTTAGAACAGTTTGTGTTAGAAATGACAGGGTGTGCCTTAAATGTGTGATGCATCACCTTTCTCGACAACATGTTGTTCCACCAGGAATGGAGAGCAAATGCGTGGTTCTCTAATTTTACTTGAATGGGTCTTTAAAACAACTGCCTATCCCTGATCTTGAGGTGGATGTTGGTCCGACATCAGTCAGGTGTTAATGGCATCTCCTATGGGGGTAGGTAGCGCATGCTAGAAAACTGGTGCAGCGCAAGAAAAGCTTTGGAGAAGAAAAATGGGACGTTGCAGACCTCTTATAGCAAATGTTGTCAGATGCTAACAAACTTGTATGAGCTGCGTCCCCTTATCTGTGGTGTAAGTCACTTATTATATTTATGGGGATGTGTCCATAGTGGTAAAAGCTGTAATTTTGGCAATAAGAGCCGACGGCTCCGTCTAAGTGTTCGTAGTGAAGTAACGTTTCCCTCGGTCAGCGCTTTATTGCCGGACACATGAAGGTTATGGCCGCTTTTGTGCCCCTTTATGAGGGTGTTAGCTTTGCTGACTAGTGAGATTCTTCTGCTTCATGCTCCTGTTTACTCCCTGTATGAGACGAGCGCTCGGCAATCCTCGGCATATGATGCAACCCAGGCTAAATAACAGCCAGCGTTCCCTCCGATAACACGGAAACACGGGAGGGTGAAGCAGAAGTTCCTCCTGGGGCAGATCTGCGGAATAGTCTCTTCCACCTAGGATAAAACGTATATTGTTTGGTATGGAGGAATGACGTGTAACCCTAGAGTACAATGCCGGGACACGGGAGCTGGCGCTCGGCTGTCACCGTGCCCTGTGTTGACAGCCCCGTGTACATGGGGGGATGGGGACGTTGTCAACAGTGTTTTCTGCAGTTTCCACCCAGTCTGACCATTGTACAAGTGAATGAGAGAATTAGCAGCACATTGTGTGACCCCTGCATCCGCCTCTGTTATGCCGTCCGATAATGGCCGGTAACACGCCACCTTTCTTGCGCCCGCGGAGGATGGAGCGCCGCTTTGTGATTATTTGGCTTTTTATACTCTCGACTCTGGTCCTGCTGAAGTTCCTGATGGCCCTGTTTTTGCAGCAGCGTCTGTTATGATTGTAGGGTGACTGTCTTGTGACTCAACCGTTACTGCAGTCGGATATTTGCATTGTGCCGTGGGCTCATTCTGGTGCATACGTTATTGGAGGTGACACACTACGATGCGGGGACGTGGCGGCTGATGCCTGTCTGACTATGTCTTTAGTAGGTGTCCTCATCAGTGCTTGTATATGACTCTTCGCCTGACACTTCTCCTCCTGGAAATCTTGGAAACCTGGGTGCCAACCATGATGCAGGTGGTAGTATCGTTGTCTTAAGCCGCGTCTTCTCTCCGGAGAGCCGCAGGTACAGACACCTGGCTGCAGCGGGGATCATACAGCGGCGTGGTGTTTCTACATGCCCCCACAGAGTCGGGATAGCTTCACGCTGTGTCTCCGCCTCTGTGGCTCCAAAATAAGGAATTCACCCTTATTCCAATCAGATCTAGAGCATGCGGATTCGGACACGGATGGTGCCTGGCTTCAAAGACCTGCACTGCTGGAGAATAATCTCAGCGCAAAGTTGCATGTTTGCTAATTGAAACGTATGGCTCCCAAAATTACTGAGCGAGCGGGTGCCTGAAATATTCCAACGCGATCCGGATTAATGGAGAGGGCCACAAACGCACTGCCTCGTCTCCGCTGGCTGTGAAAGGGGTCCCAGCCCCGACGTTGGTGTGAGATCCTCCGCTGGTGCCCACATCGATCTGTCATTAATGGATTATCCTATTGTGGATGCGTCATAAGTGTTCCAGATGATGACAACCCTTTAATTGCTTGGAAGGTGCGCTACGTTGTTACTATGGTTACCATCTCTCCTATAAAGACTTTAGACACTTCTTTTAGTACATCTGTAACACAGGTGTAATATACTCCAACACTATGGAAATGGCTCTTGTAAATTAGCCTGAGAAGATAAAGGATCAAAATCCATAAAAAAAAGAACTTGTAGAAGTGCAAAGGTTCTTTTGATATCAGCCACCTGTTTATCAAGAGGTCAGGTATGTTGGAGGGAAGTGAACGCTTTTGTGGAGACACTGTCCATCTAATGTATAGGAAGGGGAGAGAAGGATCGGACATGTTACATTTCAATATGCCCTATCCTCAGTTTTTATAAAGGTGTCTGGCATTAGCTTATTCCCCTTTCCCTGTATGTTTATGGGGTTATACAGAGGAATGGTGGCAGCTAGAGGAAACCATCAGCTGGATCCTCAGTGTCTCGGCGGCTGCTCTGTCCCAGTACACATCCACGCCTGGTGGTAGAGTCTTATGTCCACTGGGAACTAATGAATTGGACATTTCCACATGCCCAGTCCGTCTTCCCCTTTTATCAGTGTGCAGCACTTTGGGAGGGGTATTTGATGTTCCTCTCTTGAGCCTCCGCGTCCATGGCGGTCAGCGCCTTCATTCATTAGAGTTGCTGTTTACATGGCTATTCCTGGCAGCAGAGCTCAGGCGTGTTAGTTGACATCTTTAGAGTTGGTGAGCGCATTTCCAGCTCTCCCTTCCCTCGGCTGCGGCAGGGTGTGGATTCACATCGCCCTGCAACATGGTGGCTGAATTCCACCGAGCACGGCCGTCCCTTCACACTTCTATTGCTGTCTGTGGAATGTCTTCTGCGTGCTTCTAAACTGCAGATTCCTCCCTTGGACGTCCTTCAGTCCTGTACACATTCTTGTGTTATGGGAGGAAGTGATCTCGGCCGGATCTGGTGCCAAACGTCTCCTAAATGTTTTCCTTCCAGGTTTGGTTGTAATCTGTACATATGTAAATAAACACGGGGCCATGTGTGACTGTGTAGTGGTGGTGCGGCCATTGGGCCCCGCGTGTGACTGTGTAGTGGCGGTGCGCCCACTGGGCCCCACGTGTGACTGTAGTGGCGGTGCGGCCACTGGGCCCCGCGTGTGACTGGGCCCCGCGTGTGACTGTGTAGTGGCGGAGCGCCCACTGGGCCCCGCGTGTGACTGTGTAGTGGCGGTGCGGCCACTGGGCTTCGCACGTGACTGCATAGTGGCAGCGCGGCCACTGGGCCCCTCGTATGACTGTGTAGTGGCGGCGTGGGCACTGGGCCCTGAGTGTGACTGTGTAGTGGCAGCGTGGGCACTGGGCCCTGTGTTTACAGATCAGTATAGTGGAAGAAAATCATAGAAGAAGAAGAAAAAAAAAAAAAAAAAAGTAAAGTTTTGCAAATACCAAGGCAAAATACACGTGTGAAAGTGTTCTAAGGCCATATGGTGCCATGTGATATTTCCTGGTTAACGCATTTTATTTTCCTCTTATTTTTCATCCTGCAATCTGTCTACTTACAGAAAAGTTCCACATATCTCCCAAAGTATGATGTGCAGAAGTTTGGTGCATTTCTATGGAAGCTTTAGGCTTTGTTTAACCCTATAGGCTCTGTGCACTATACCTGTTGATCTCGCATGCATCCTGGGAAGTGCGAAGTGGAAGTGAACAGTGCGTTGCCTTTTTTTTTTCCCCCTGGCCCTTGATGGTACACTGGTGGCCATAGGTCAGCAGACTCTTAACATCAGAAAGAGCCATGTATTCTGGATCTGTCTATTGTAGACCATGCCTCTGCCCAATTTTGTTTCTTGAGACTATCCCCCACAGAATTTTGGGGGAACCTTCCCCTGTGCTAGATCAACTGCAAAATTTTCTGCTGCGGATTTCGCTTCTGAAATGTTGAGCGCCTTTTTCTTTGCCTGATATCAGCAGGAAGCTTTGACTTGCTGCGGTTTTAATATCTGCAGAACTGCAGATTATTGTTCATGAAATCCCATGTGCCACTGTAATGCAAAAATCTTCTGTGGGACCTTGCCCTTAAGTGAACACTGGGGAGAAAAATACTTGCCTATGCTGATATGAACAGTCTCCTTCCTGCTTAGGCTACTTTCACACTAGCGTTGTTGGCTGTACGTCGCAATGCGTCGTTTAGGAGAAAAAACGCATCCTGCAAAGTTGTCCGCAGGATGCGTTTTTTTTTCCCCATAGACTAACATTGGCGACGCATTGCGACGGATGGCCACACGTCGCAACCGTCGTGCGACGGTTGCGTCGTGTTTTGGCGGACCGTCGGCACAAAAAAAGTTACATGTAACTCATTTTTGCGCGTCGTGTCCGCCATTTTCGACCGTGCATGCGCGGCCGAAACTCCGCCCCCTCCTCCCCGGACCTTACAATGGGGCAGCAGAAGCGTTGTGAGACTGCTTCCGCTGTCCACGTCGGGCATTATTTTCACAACGCACGTCGGCCCGACGCATAGCGACAGCCCCGTGCCAATGCTAGTGGGAAAGCAGCCTTATGGGTTTTCCACCAATTGTACAAACTGGGCTTTAGTCACACTCCCCAGGTCCAGCACAGAGTCTACACATATTGCCTGGTCAGGTTGACAGCGATGCCACCAATAGTTGAGCTCAGCAGCTCTGTCCGAATTGGTGGCACAAGCCGCTCGGATCGCTGCTTATTATTGATGTCACATCGACAGCGCTGCACCCGGACATCGAGAGCAACAACAGAGACGCTGTTCTGGACCTGGGGAGGGTGAATAAAGGCCTATTTGTTTTTCATATAAGGGGTTTTCTTAAACCAGAAAACTTCAGAAACAGAGCACAAACAAATATGGCACTCATCAGTCCAAAATTGCTTTATTAAGTGCAAACACAAGACAAAGGAAACGTGGAGTAAACAGTCTTGGATTGGTGCGTTCCATATTTGTATTTTGCGTCTGAAGAAACTACCTGTCGCTATATATTATTTTTTTTTACATAACGTTCAGCATTTGGTCAGTATTTTACATCGGTATTTGTAGCCAAAACCAGGAGTGGGTGAAAGATGCAGAAGTGGTGATGTGTTTCTATTATACTTTTCCTCTGATTGTCCCACTCCTGGTTTTAGCTTACGAATACTGATGTAAAATACTGACTGAATACTGATCATGTGAACATAGCCTTATATTGAGCACCGACTAATACCACGTTATCGCAAACCATTCTGACTGCCATTGATGTCCCCATTAAGCTAGCGCCGACTACTCTTCCATATGGGATAAATAATCCCTCTGACCCCAGTTTGGGTTTGTATGATAAAATAAGCAGCGGACAACCACATTAATGCTATTATTTCTGCCATGTTTGTGCCCTTTCCTTTACTAATCTGTAATTGAGCAATATAAGATGGAGAATTAAACCTGAGAATTTTTTAATGATGGCTTCTATAAATGAAAACGATGACTACAGCTGAATGAATGTAGCACGCTGCAATTTTAAAGGAATCTGGGTTGGATCATAAGTCGTTTATATCCGTCTGGGATGCCATCTGTCTGTCTTCCTGGTCCATAGGGATAATATTGGGTTTATTGCCCTCTACGTGCGTTTTTGGTGTGAAGACGATGCTTATTTCATGGATGTGTGGGTAGAGACTTGGCAACCTTGGTATGGGGGGAACTTGTGCCCATCCTACGTGAGGTCGGAACAGACTGCTATTGTCTTTAGACACCGTCCGTCCAGTCTGTGGTCACTTACTGGTGACGCCGCACCTTGCCGCCATGTGCAGGATTATTAGTAGTGTTGCCCTATATGAGCCTCGTATACATGCTGCTGGCAGTGCTTTTCCTCTGCCCTCCTTGCGTTGAAGCGTTGGGGGCAGGGATTGCAGACATTACATAATCTCACATGATGGAGCCTGGGAGCTGAAATACGTTGTATTTTATGGATGATTTCTCTGATTAGGATCCACCGCGCGCGGCATAGATGACTGACGCATTAATCTGCTCATGAGGCGTCAGAGGAAATCCTTTATCCTGCAAGGCTTATACCCAGCCATCCAATGCACAGCCGGAGGCTTTGATGAATCCCCCCCCCCCCCCCCAAGACTCTTGACAATAAAATGCACTTTGGATGACTTTGAGACCTTAAGATTGGGATTGCGTCCGTCCGTCTGTCTGTCCCCTCCGCACATGTGATCACCAGGTGACAACTGCGGGGAGATGTCTGCCGCCAGCGCAGGAGTTCTGAGAAAAGAACTTGATCTTGGAATGACTGGTCACTGTCGGCTTGTGTTTCACCCATCCGGAGCCACTTTCTCATCCGTGCCCGTTACTGAGCTTTAATTATTTAGCACATGCCACTGTATCCCTTGTTCTGTATTCTACGTCCAGAAAGGAGATAAACATGGAAGTGTTAAAATATATATATATATATATATATATATATATATATATATATATATATATATATATATATATATATATATATATATATATTTTTTATAAACAACAAATTTACCTCCTTGAAATTTCTGCAAGAAATCTTGTGTGTACATATACCTCTGTCCTAGGCTGGCTGGATGCATTTCTGATGTCTGTTCGACGTCCGATATGATTTTGTCTGACTAATGGGGGGTCTAGATAAAGGCGTGTAGCCAGGTACCTACCGCCTGGATATCGCTGGCGTCTCATTTTGGATTTTTTCTGCTCTGCCATTAAATGGGGTCTCCATCTTATTAAATTAAAGACATTTAACTACAATCTTTGTAAGTTATTCAACCTACTGCAATCCAAGAAACTCTATTCCAGGTCTTTTTTGGGTTTGTGTGACACGAGACAGTTTCCTGTGTCATCAGTGATGTGGTGACTGCTCCTATCAATAACTGAGCCAGCCCCCTTCTGTCTATACATCGGCTGTGACTGGGAAGGGGGCTAGCTTGGCTTTGGAAATGAGTAGACTGCCAGTCCTCTTCACACCCTGCTTCGGTCCTGCGGGGAACTGTGACCAGGGCGTATAGCTGAAGATCAGGGGTAACTTTCAGAACTGAAGGAAATGACAAAGTTAATAACTTACTATTTTATAGACAGTTTTTACTATTATTCTTTTAGCTGGAAAACCAATTTATTATGTGTGTGTAAAATGTGTACACACACACACACACACACACACACACACACACACACACACACACACACACACACACACACACACACACACACACACACACACACACACACACACACACACACACCTTCCTCCTCTGAGCTGCGTAGAGGTGACTGCAGCCGATCTCCTTGATGCCAGCTGTCCACAGATGATCTGCCGGGCACGGCCGTCGTAGCTCGCTCGCGTTGGTTGACCGGACTCCTGCAGTGGTTTACAGTTCTGTGTATTACGAGAAGATGATGCGTTTCCTTACTACGTTCTCCATTTCTTGGTTTCCCTGTGAAGGTGATTAAAGGGAACCAGTCCGCAGGGTTTACCCCTGTATTCATATTGTTGCAATTGTCTTTTTTACAGTAATTCCTCTATTCTCTCAATAGTACCTTTTTTTTTTGCTGCATATTATAATTAGCTGGACGAGTACAAGAGGCGTGCATTTGTTTAAGCCAATTCTGGTGATATCGCAGCCACAGAGAAGTGATTGACGTCCCAATTCCTCTGCACCTCCTCGCTGTGCCGGGGCAGCTTGCTGGGAATTGCTGTCAGACCTGTGAAGTAAGAGCGATGTGGCACATGCATGGAATTTGTGGTGAAGGGAGGAGCGGGTCATGAGTCCGTCATCGCAGCAACTGCTGATTGTTCTAAGGACCACATGAACAGGTGTTCCCCATGGAACAGCACTCTTATTTAAAGGGTCTGTTTTCAGAAGCGTTCCACTCCTCTCCCTCTTGACCTCCTGCTTTCCAGGGTGCAGTGCACTCCTGAAGATTGAGAGTCCGGTCTAGCAGTTTTGTTGAGCTGCCAGAGGGAGCGTTACCTCTGCAACATGGGAATCAGCGCTTCTGCTCCTGGGGGTGACTGGACATTGGCTTCAGCGGTCTCACAGCATTCAGGGGCTGCAGATCGGGTGCAGGTCCTCAGTACTCCATTAGAGCGGACTTCTGATGTGGCACAGTAGTAAAGGCTACAGCTAGTTAATGGCCATTGATTGGCTGCAGCGTTCCCGTTATCCAACAGTGTCACATCTCTCCTGCCAAGAATGACATCGCTGGAATGGCGCCGGTGTGGGAAGGGAGTATCCACTGCTTCTATTTTCTATGGGCCCTGAATTGATTAAGCAGGGAATATCTTTCCTCCCCCCCCTTTGTGCTAAATGCTTATTTTTCTTGCATCAAAGCCATAAGCCTCAGTGAATTTACTTCTGAACGACACTAATAGACCTTTGGGGAGGATGCGAGATGCGAGTGCAGGTCTATGTACCCTATAAGCTTTGTGTCAGACACATATAAACCGTTGCAGTGGACCCAAGAGAGCATGGGGGTCTCTTTGTCCCCGTTTGATTACTTTTGTGCCCAATGTAGTAATTTGTGCTCCTTGTCATTTCTGTAGCGGGATGAAGCAAGTGAATGACCTACACAAAATATTCTGAGCCCGCGTACCCGGATTATGATGGTGACGTCTGTACAGTGGGGCTTTCCGCCTCTCCCTTCCAGATCGTCTCCATTACATTGAACCTAATACAAAGCCCATTATCTGCGGGAGCGTTTTTAAT
Organism: Ranitomeya variabilis; assembly: GCF_051348905.1. NCBI lineage: Eukaryota > Metazoa > Chordata > Amphibia > Anura > Dendrobatidae > Ranitomeya > Ranitomeya variabilis. The sequence goes on along the minus strand of NC_135235.1, from coordinate 47,882,929 downwards.
GGGCGACTATATTTGGCTGCAGTCTGGTCTGATGCATCATTGTGTGACTTTACTGGATTGTTTTATTAATGATATCGGCTCTTTGGCAGGAACAGTTTTCCTAACATGGCAAATAAGGAAGTTGTGTAATTGGATTTTACACGCACAAAACTTTTGCTTTTAAGAGTTGGATAAACATTGACAACGGGAACTACGATTACAGGAGAAAACCCACACTGCTTATTGCATAAAAGCAGAGCGCTGTAATTTCCATTAACGTTTATTATTCGCTTCTAGGTGGTAATCCTGAGCTTACGATTTAACCCTGCTTATAGGAAGGAAGAGGAGAAACAGTGGGGCATGGACATCATGGCGTCCATCCTGAGCTTATGATTTAACCCTGCTTATAGGAAGGAAGACGAGAAACCGTGGGGCATGGACATCAAGGCATCCAACCTGAGCTTATGATTTAACCCTGCCTATAGGAAGGAAGACGAGGAACAGTGGGGCATGGACATCATGGCGTCCGTCCTGAGCTTATGATTTAACCCTGCTTATAGGAAGGAAGATGAGGAACAGTGGGGCATGGACATCATGGCGTCCATCCTGAGCTTATGATTTAACCCTGCTTATAGGAAGGAAGACGAGAAACCGTGGGGCATGGACATCAAGGCATCCAACCTGAGCTTATGATTTAACCCTGCCTATAGGAAGGAAGACGAGGAACAGTGGGGCATGGACATCATGGCGTCCGTCCTGAGCTTATGATTTAACCCTGCTTATAGGAAGGAAGATGAGGAACAGTGGGGCATGGACATCATGGCGTCCAACCTGAGCTTATGATTTAACCCTGCTTATAGGAAGGAAGACGAGGAACAGTGGGGCATGGACATCATGGCGTCCATCCTGAGCTTATGATTTAACCCTGCCTATAGGAAGGAAGACTGGGAACAGTGGGGCATGGACATCATGGCGTCCATCACTTTTGTCATTTAGTATGATAGTAAGCAGAGCAATAAATGTTAGTGTAACCCTTCCACGTGCACGGATGGTTTATTTTTATTTTATACTCAGCATTTGACAGAATGGACATGGGACCGTCTGCAGCGCTGCGGGGATAAGAGGCTTTGCCGCATGTGAGGAGCCGTGGGTGGTGAGCACAGATGAGCCAGAACTGTGGCCGCGCTCCCTTTCCAAATCAGCGTCGCTCCACTTGCAGCACACTGGAGATGGCGCTTATTCTGAGGACGCTGCACTGATTATATAACAGTGATGTGATCCTATGTAACCCCTGCTGTCCCATCACAGAGCAGTAAAATCAAAATGTGACCCCAAACTGTATACCCCCTTAGTGGCACCAATATGTCTTACTGACCTGAGGTATGAGAATAGCCTCCCCCGCACAGTGTGGAGGTTCTCTCTTTTTAACCCCATTGGCACTGTGTAGTCCGAATGGTTGCCATTGCAATTCACAGCCAAGTAATGGCCTCTGCCGGGTATAGGGGCCTGTTCAGATGTCGGCAACATTTAGGTGGTAAAAATAAAATGTTCCATTCTTCTGAAGGGTTAATAAACTACGGTACCTGACAGCAGTTTTTTATGTATTGAGGGGCGCTGTTTTTTTACAATGGTATCACCTTTTACAATATATAGTTTCCCCCAAAGTCACTTCAAGACTAAATAGGATTGTGTAAAATAAATAAATAAAAATAAATTGCTGTTTTAAAAGAACATTTTGCCGATGGCGCTGATGTAAAGCCGACATAAGTGAAATGTTATTTATTAGCTCGATGTGGTGTAATGATCTCAAGTAAGGGGATAATCGTTCCAAGTTTGAAAATTGGTACGTTAATTAAAAAAAAAAAAAAAAAATTGTCAAATTTCTGATTTCATTTTTATAAATAAATGTAAAGTGTTTTGACCTAAGTTTACCATTGTCACAAAGTGTAATGTATGACAAAGAAAAAAGCCATCTTTGAGTCACTGGGATACGTCGAAGCGCTCCAGAGCTATTGCCGCATAAAGTGACACTGGTCGGAGACGAATAATTTGGCTTGGTCATTATGGACATACGGTTACGTGGTGTACAATGTCCTCCCCTATTGCCCTCTGCACTGTAAATTAAAGGGGTTGTCCAGGGAAGAGAAATTCAGAAGGGAATGTCCAGGATGTTTTTTGGCCATATATGCCTGCCTATGTTTTCTGTCCAGTGGAGTACTACAACTCCGTTACTTCACTGGAGCTGAGCTGCAATACCAGGCTCTATCAATGCACAGGGGTGGCGCTATGTCCTTTGTGTGTGTGTGTTTTTTTTTTTGTTGTGTTTTTTTAAATAATAATTTTGGTGCCTTTAGTTTTGAGAAGCCCCAAAGTGTTGTATGGTGTTTGTTTGTTTTTGTTTTTTCTTCCCTCTCTGCACTTTTAATCCTCCTTTTGAACCACGGGAGCAAAATGAACATAAGTGGACAATCTCCTCCAAGAGAAGCCAGCCCCCATTTTTGTCTGATTTTACAATTTTGGAGACCACTCCACCACTCAAGATTTTTTTTCTTCTGCTATTATGAAAGCCAGCTGTCACTTAGACCCCCAGGGACTTATCCTAATGATGGAGCGCTGATCTATGTCCCCCAAATTGTCATGCCTTCCAGTTCCATCATGATGTCATCACACGTAGCCATAGCAACCGTCGGTGACTGATGCGTCTCAGCAGTCCTACATGTGGGAGCTAGAGCCGCTCGCTCGGAGACTCGTTTCTGGGGCCGGGAGCTGTCACTGTCTGGATGCATAAAACAGAGATGTTTGGCCTTAAAAGAAAAACCAGATCCCCAGGCGCTGCATGGATAAGTGCAAGAACCATCTTAAAAGCGGAGGTTTTATAGTGCAGACCTAAATAGGAAGGGGGCGAGCGGGCGTCTCTTCGTCGTGGATACTGGTTGCATCAGGTTTTAGTCATCGCAGTCCCGATGTCTCCATACTGAGGGGAATGATCTGTGTGAAAGGTCGGAATTCTCCAAAAATTGGAATGTGCTGCAAGATTAGTGCTGTTTACATGAATACTTTTCTTGGAGGGAGCACCCCATTATCTATCTAGCTCTATCTCCATTTATTCAGTGGTAAGGCACATGCCGGACCACCGGTTCATTCAATCAGGGACTGTGCACCCCTTTTCTGGTGATCTGTGGCCCCTCAGTGATTTTGCATTCATCACCTCTCCTGTGGATGGGTAGAAACTTATTTTTAGTTTTCAAAGTCCTTTATAAAGATTACTAGGCGATCAACTGAGTAACCTGGATTGGCTTCAGAAACCTCGAGGAAGCCGTTGTCAAACCAGATGCTTCACCCGGAGTGGGTGCCGGAGCGAGGGGCACGCTGCTTAGTGGAAGGGGCTCCCGAGTCTGTCCACTGTAGTGGAGGAAGCCGCCTGCAGAATGAACAGGTCTCCTCCTCTTTTAAACGTTTCAACAGTTTCCGAACCCTGAAGAGGTTAAAAGAATGAGCAAAAGACAGAACCTGTGCACAGCAGGGTCCTTTTCACATTGTTGTGCACCAAAGTCATTTTTGACAGCACCAAAAGCAGATTCTGGGAGGAATCCATGTGAAGATGTCATGTGCACATACTCTCAATAGGGCAAGCGACAAATGGCCCGTACCCTTCCGCAGGAGAGAGTGCTAAGTTTCCAGCCACACAACGCACTGATATAACTGGTCCATGTGCAGGGTAGATGGTGGGACTTCATAGCAGACACTTTCGCCCTGATTTCATGATAGCGTTTATTATTAATAGAAATATTATTATTGTCTGCTTTGCACCATAGTCATCTTTCCATTTATGCTTATTTAACGTTTTGGGTTCTTGTACACCGTATTTTTATTTGTCTATATTTTATCCAGATATTTTTGCGTCATTGATCATTTGCAGCTTTTCAAAAAGTCATGTACTCCAGTCCCCCTCCATCTAGAAAGATTTAAGGTATACCTGAAACTTTGGTGCAACTCTGCGACACTTTCTTTTTTTTCTGTAATGTGACATTTAGCACTTGAAAGTTGCTAAACAAGTTGGTTTTGTTGGCTTTGTGTTTTTTGTTTTGTTTTGCAAAATGTATTTTCTGTCCCTTCCCTCCTTGGAGACTACTTGGCCCTGGTTACGATGACTCCATGGCTTCGGGGTAAAAGTGATCCCTGTTATTTGTGTACAGTCTCTATAGCTTCATCTGTGTGCAGTGTATATATGTACATTAGGTAACGCTCAGCTGAACCTGCTGGCGATCCTTTGCATATAGAGGCCCTCCCCTGACAGACAGAACCCTCAGGCATGTAATTTTTCTATATATCTATCTATCTCTAGCGCCATCTTTTTCTGCAGTGTGACAGTATGGATCCTTAAAGTAACGGTTGTTTTATTTTCTTTACTATCTATCTATCTATCTATCTATCTATCTATCTATCTATCTATCTATCTATCTATCTATATTCCATATGAAATGAGAAATTTTGCAATATATCCTTATTGGAAAAATCAATTTCTTTCTCCTACTGGACTAAGAAATCATTCTCCATATTCTGAATTTGCAGGTAAAACTTGTCTTTCCCATAATGGAGATAGATGATAGTTGGTGCTCATAAAGTTCTATGGAGAACGGTAACTCGTTTCATGAGAACTTGCAGCAGAATGTCTGTGTCGGCCTCTAGTTCCTTCCTTCACCATTGAATATTAAAAGCACCAACTTCCATCTCCTATCTCGGTAATGGAGAAATCTGTGTCCACGGAGGAGAAGATCACTCCAGAAAGAGAAGGAAGCAGATTTTTCTAAGATGTTACAAAGTTTATTTTAACTTATAATATTGATTTATGAAATAAGTTGCCATTATTTTCATAGTATTACTGTACTATCCCAAAAGGACCAAATTTAAGGAAACCAAATCTCAGCATGTTTTTAGGGTGTGAAAGGAAGCGGTAATGGTGGTCAGGTGTTGGTCTCTGCCGCCCCTTCGTGCTGCAGGGTGACCGGGTTAACCCCCGTGGTGCTGTGTATAGGAGCGCTAGTAACACCAGTGTGTTACGTTTTCCAATTCATAGTTTTCTTGTTGCTACTAAGGTTTGTTTCCTTTTCCCGCTTTGTGCGAGGAAAGTATTCCTGCTGATTTCCCGTCTCTATTTAGAGATCAGGGATTGAGATCGCTGCTCCGTCGCTCAGCACAAGCCGCCGCCGAGGTCTGGCAACCAGGATGTAGGGGGCCATAAGCCGAGCAGGGCGTATCTTGGGAAAGAAGGGCAAAGAATTTTCATGTGTGTGTGTGTGTGTAGGAGACAAGGCAGGATATTCTTAGGGCCTTGTCTGCCCGTCCCTACACATCCCTCCATGTATTCTGACTGCTGATCCATGTGTGACGCTTCCACGGCTCATATGAGGCTGTCGGTGCGAGTCACGAGACCTGCGGTCAGGATGCGGATGAGCAAATATGGCTGCCATACGGTCATGTCAACTTTCCGAAAGAGAGGCGTGCGCTTTTTGTTCCAGTCTGTGCAACAGTTGCAAAAATGTGTACAATATTCTTGTTATAAAGTATACATGGGACTTTATCTTAGATGTGATATACCTCGCTGACTGCACCACTGCTATATACAGACATGTCCACACTTGGCCACCCCCTTATATAAATGATCAGGAATATTCTTGATGTCAGGTAATGTTAATCATCTACAGCGATGCGCCCGATTCTTCAATTGCCCCATTGCGAGCATTAACTGTGAAGAACCCCGAACCTCGGCACCTGCGCTCCTTACATGGCAGGAGTGGGTAATATCGCCTTTTGTTTGCCAAAATATTATTTGTTGCTCCTTGGTGACTTTGATTTAATTTTTTTGTTTTTTTTTTTAAATGCCTGCACCTCTCAAACTAGTTCTGCTCACTAAAAAGAACATTTCAGCTTCTTTAAAAATGGTAACCTCCTCTTGGAATATCCCTCATAATCCTGTGCACTCAGTAAATGGAGCTGAGCTGTAATACCAGACATGACCTATGGACAAGAGTGGCACTGTGGAGATTATAAGGAAAGGATAGTCCTGCTGTTGTCTGGCAGGCTGGTACTGAGGCATCATGGTAACGGTAGCACATATAGATATATATAATTTTATGTTTACACGGCATTTGATCACAAGCAGCCAGGACCGTGGGTTGCAGGGTAGTAAGCTAAAATGCTACATTTAATAGACCAGCAAGTGAGGGAGACTTGATCAAAAGTTGTTTATGCTAGAAGTCCATATTGACATAGAGGAGCTGATACTGACAACAGTGGATTACTATTCATCCAGCTGTCCTAGTGGTCGCCTGCAGGAGTAATGTTGCAAGGTCCAGCTTCTCTAGTGGTCACCTACAGGGGGAATGTTACATGGTCCAGCTTCTTTAGTGGTCATGTGCAGGGGGGATGTTACATGGTCCAGTTTCTCTAGTGGTCGCCTGTAGGGGGATGTTACATGGTCCAGCTTCTCTAGTGGACGCCTGTAGGGGGGATGTTACATGGTCCAGCTTCTCTAGTGGTCATCTGCAGGGGGGATGTTACATGGTCCAGCTTCTCTAGTGGTCGCCTGTAGTGGGGATGTTACATGGTCCAGCTTCTCTAGTGGTCATCTGCAGGGGGGATGTTACATGGTCCAGCTTCTCTAGTGGACGCCTGTAGGGGGAATGTTACATGGTCCAGCTTCTCTAGTGGTCATCTGCAGGGGGGATGTTACATGGTCCAGCTTCTCTAGTGGTCGCCAGCAGGGGGAATGTGACATCCCAGGCTTTCACATGAATGGCTCCTTATAAAGTGACTGTCAGGTCTAGCATGTAGCGGGGGTCCTAAACATTGGCACACCCCCTGATAGTGTAGAAGTACAGGTGTTATTAGGCTTGGTGACTAATCCCTTTAAATAAATCTACTTCCACCCTGGGGAATAAATAGGATCGGGGCTAACCTGTGGTGAACTTCCCTTATATAACAGGTCATGGTGCTGTTTGCTGGGGCTGCTGTGTGCTGGCACATGACTCCTCGCTGTATATCTGAGCTCTGGAATTTGTGTTCTGCTTCAGCTCCCAAACAATGTAACCCGAGTAGCAGAAGCTTTATAGGAGCCTGGCTTGGCCAGCGGCAGCCGCAGGGTGCGCCCTTCCTTCTCAGGCCTCTGTAACAACATAAGGAGCTGTGCACAGTCTGCCCGCAGTGTGATCATTCTGTATGTGGTCACAGGACCGGTCCGATGTCTGCTGATCCCCCACTAATCTGACGTTCTGCAGTCAGATGCTGCCCCTCCGCTGCTTACTGGGACTGTGCAGACAGAGCGAGGATATTGGGGATTCAGAAGGAATCGCATTGTTTGCATGAAGTTAAAGGGGTTAATCCAATGACATGTACGTGGTAAATGTTTGATCAATGGAGGTCCGACCTTCGGGACACGCACCATTAATGAGACCAGAGGTCCTGAGTCCCCAGCATGTATCTATGATCACTTCTACACTGTGTTCCAAATTATTATGCACATAGAGTTTAGGAGTGATAAGGTTAGAATTTGTTTGTTTGTCATTTAAACTCATTGATGGTGATGTGTGTCAGGGCTCTTTATATCACTGAAAGCAATTGCAGATACCTGTGCACATTATTTTGGCAGGTGTGTCCAAATAAAGGCAAGACTACTTAAGAAGGCTGTTCCACATTATTAAGCAGCCTACATTTTTTGCCAAAATGGGAAAGAAAAAGGATGTGTCGGCTGCTGAGAAGCAACGGATTGTGGAGTATTTAGGTCAAGGCATGACTACAATCAACATTGCCAAGACACTTCATCGTGATCATCGCACAATCAAGAAGTATGTAGCTGATTCCCAGCACACACGTGTGCGTGCTGATAAGGAAAAATTAAGGACTCTTTCCAACAGGCAATTGCGTAAGGTTAAAAGAGCAGCTGCAAAAATGCCTGGTCATAGCAGCAGACAAGTTTTTGAAGCTGCTGGTGCCTCCAACGTCCCCAGAACAACAAGATGCAGGGTCCTTCAGAAGTTTGCAGCTGTGCGTAAGCCATCCTGTCGACCACCTCTATCCACTGCAACAAGCAGAAACGGCTCCAGTGGGCCAAACGATACATGAAGACTGACTTCCAAACTGTTTTGTTCACCGATGAGTGCTGTGCAATTCTCGATGGTCCAGATGGATGGAGTGGAGGATGGCTGGTTGATGGACACCCTATGAAATCACGGCTAAGGCACCAACAAGGAGGAGGTGGAGTAATGTTTTGGGCTGGAATCATGGGGAGAGAGATTGTCGGCCCCTTTATGATCCCTGAAGGGGTAAAGATGAACTCTATAATCTATGAGGAGTTTCTAAAACAACACTTCCTGCCATGGTTCAAGAGGAAGAACCATGCTTTCCACAGCAAGATCATTTTCATGCATGATAATGCACCGTCTCATGCTGCAAAAAACACATCTGCATTTCTGGCTGCAATGGGCATAAAAGAGGACAAACTTATGGTGTGGCCACCATCTTCCCCTGACCTCAACCCCATTGAGAACCTCTGGAGCATCATCAAAAGGAGTGTCTATGATGGCGGGAGGCAGTTCACATCTAAGCAACAGCTCTGGGAGGGTATTCTGTCCACATGCAAAACAATTGAAGCAGAAACCATCCAAAAACTGACACATTCAATGGACGAGAGAGTTCAGAAGCTTCTTTTGAACAAGGGGTCCTATGTGCAAATGTAACATCACCTAGAATAAAGTTTTCACTTGAAAACTGTTTGATTTCATTTTGTAATAAGCTGATAATGCTTATAACTTCACAATTGACCATTGTTTTGTTCAAAATAAAAAAAAAAGGTTGAAAACTCTGCTGTGCATAATAATTTGGAACATGCATTTTGAGTGTTTATTTTTTTAAAAAAAGATACTGTTTTCATAGGCAGTTTTTTCCAAAACATTGCAATTATACTAGAATAGTAGATGACTGGAAAATAACACTGACTGCAATTCAGATAGGTCATTTAGAGAAAATATGAGGAAATATTATTTGCATAATAATTTGGAACACCGTGTATAGGGCTAATGTAGGTTCCTGCTCTCCCATAGAAATGAATAGAGTGGTGGTCACAGATGCTCATTAAAACTTCATTCAAACAAGACCGCCGTTCTCGTGATTGGTGGCGGTCTGAGGGTGAGGGGGTTGGCGGGCACCGAATTTTGTGCCATTCAGACATTTGTGCCTCCGATCACTTCCTGCTGTATAAGAAAATCTCAAACAAGAGTGGAAATAATAATAATCTTTATTTTTTATATAGCGCCAACATATTCCGCAGCACTTTGCAGTTTGCACACATTATCATCGCTGTCCCCGATGGACGTCTCGGCCTGTTGGCTTCCCCTGTAAATATTCTCTGCTGCTTACACCACTATATATGGTGTAATGGAGGCCGCAGATCAGCTACTTAATGCAGGGAAGGAGGAGGCGAAAACCATGTAAAATCTGTGAGCCTGGCCGGAAACACTGGGATACTGAAGCAAGCGTGCCAGCGGTAATAGCGTGGTGGTTTCCCCCCCCCCCATAGGCATCACGAAGCCAGCTTTGTAATGAAACCTAATATATGTTATGGCATATGTTTTCTTTTAGCATTTAACGGCAATGAACTCCTCTTGCATTTTTAATTCATCCGTTGCAAAATTAAAGGGGTTGCCCACTGCATAAAATCTGGCTCATGGGGTTCTTTTAAAATAGAAAAAACACCCAGATACTTTCTTCCCTTAGTTTTCCAGTGGGTGATTCGGAAGGAAAGGTCTCCCTTCTGGCTCAGACTGAAGGCTATTGCTGCAGACTGGAGAATCGGGGGACACGGGCAGAGGAGCGGCGGGCTCTTGGTAGCTGAGTATCTGTTCTCCACTTTAATTTTTTTTTAAACCAGAATGGGCACACTTGTTTGTTTTAATGTGGTGGACGACGGCTCATTTTTTAGGCGATAAAAATGTCATACCATTTTACCGATGTACAGACTGTGCAACTCCTGTAGGTGACGGATTATCCTGCTGCATGTGACGTAGACCTGACAGCACCTGGATGTGTCGGCTCACTCACTACCCTCCCAGCTACTGCGCAGCCCAGAGAGATTGCAGGGGGATGGCAGACAGCAGATCAGTGTGAAGAGGACAATGGGGTGCAGCCAATGCCTCAGGGAGGGCAGATCGCACACTAAGGCCCTGATTCAACAAAAACAATTACACCAGAATTGCAAAATGTTTGCGTAATGCAGAGGTGCTCAAAAATGTAGCAACTTTTGGCAGTTTCATCCTGCTTCATCAAAATGGGCAAAACAGGGGTGTGATGCCACAGCTCCTTGCGGCAGAAATCTTACTCCAGTCCCTGAATTCAATAAATCGTATGTGCGTGGGTTTTCATATTCACTTTCGTTCACAATAATTGTGCTGCAGTGTAAGACTATGTTCACACATGGCTTTTTTTGCAGCTTTATTTTTCCTGTGGAAAAGAAGCTGTGATTTCTCATATCTCATAGCTTTTGCTATAGTACTGTAGTCTTGTGCGCACACAGCCCCCCAACCCCCGGCTGAGTTTGAGCACTGCAGTATTTCATTTTTCAGCGTTTTTTCACTCTGTGCAGAGTAACTGCAGCATTACATGTGTGCTGTGTTTTTAGTGAATAAATGTAACTTTTTATTCACATGTACTGTAGACAAATCACACATAATCTGCCTGCAAAACCCCCCCAAAAAACGCAGCCCAACCCCCACCACTGCTATTTTGGCTGTTAACACGTGTTTTTTTTTGTGCAAATTTTCAGCTGTGTTCTATGATACCAGCAAAGTCTGAAATATCAGAAATCTCATGCACACTTGGGTTTTTGTCTTCAGTATTTTGTGTAATACCTTTTTTTAGTTTTGCAGAATACAGCATGTCACTTCTTCCTTCAGCTTATTTTTTTTCTGCGTTTTCACCTATTGAAAGCAATGGGTGGTGCAAAAAACACTGCAAAAATCAGGTGTCAGTCTTTGGTACCCCCCCAAAAAATGCATGTTTTTTGCCGTGATATGACAGCAAATATGCAGATGATCTCTTACTGTGTGTATGTATAAACAGCTCTGGAAAAAATTAAGAGACCACTGCAAAATGTTCAGTTTGTCTAATTTTTTCCCTTTATAGGTATATTTTTGTGTAAAAAGTTAATTGTTCTTTTATTCTATAAACTACTGACATGTCTCCGAAGTTCCAAGCCAATACATTTTGTATTTATTTTCTGAAAATGAGAAATTGTCAAAATAACAAAAAAAAATGCATTTCTTGGAGACTTCAAATAATGCTAAAAAAAAAAAAAAAAAAAAAAGTTCATAATCATTTAGAAACCATGATTTTTAATCACCGCGGTCATGCATCTTGGCATGCTTTCCCCCAGTCTTTCACACTGCTTTTGGGTGACCTTATGCCCCTCCTGGTACAATAATGTAAGCAGTTCTTCTTTGTTTGATGGCTTGTGACTTTCCATCTTCCTCTTGATTACATTCCAGAGGTTTTCAATGGGGTTCAGGTCTGGAGATTGGTCTGACCATGACAGGGATGTGATGTGGTGGTCCTTCATACACACCTTGATTGACCTAGCTGTGTGGCATGGCGCATTGTCCTGCTGGAAAAACCAGTCCCCAGAGTAGGGGAACATTGCCTGAGCAGAAGGCATCAACTGTTTTTCTAGGATAACCTTGTATGCGGCTTGATTCATACATCCTTCACAAAGAACAACCTGCCCAATTCCAGCCTTACTGAAGCATCTCTAGATCATTACCGATCCTCCACCAATTTTCACAGTGCATAACACTGTGGCTTGTACGCCTCTCCAGGACTCCGTCTAACCATTAGATGACCAGGTGTTGGGCAAAGCTGAAAATTAGACTCATCAGAGAAGATTACCTTACTCCAGTCCTCTATGGTCCAAGCCTTATGGTCTTTGGCAAACTTCAGCCTGGCTCTCCTTTGCTTCTCATTGATGAAAGGCTTTTTTTCTAGCTTTACATGACTGGAGTCCTACCTCTAGGAGCCCGTTATGAACTGTTCTTGCCATGCACTTCACCCCAGCTGCCATTTGCCATTCCTTCTGTAGGTCACTTGATGTCATCCTGCTGTTACTGAGTGACATTTGAATAAGATGACGGTCAGTGGAGAGTCGTTTTCGCCCTCTGCCGGTCTGTAGCTTTGTTGTCCCTAATGTCTGCTCCTTGACCTCGTTGTAATGGACTGACGTCTTAGAAATTTTAAGGATGGAGGCAACATGACGCTCACTGTGTCCCTCTGCTAGTAAAGCCAGAATTGAGCCCTTCTTTTTTTTTTCACTCAAGACTTTTTTTCTTTTCAACTCCTTTGGCGTGGTTAAAAGTTATTTCTTCATTCCTTTTTACTTTTGGGATATTACTAGCACTTGTTTAGCCATCCAGATTGTCCTATTGCAAGAGGATTGTGAACAACACAGCAGGGTTTTTTTATACTTTCCTTCGTTAAATAAGATTTGGTTCAGGTGATCACCTAATCAGAAGCACATTAAGTAGAATGAGGTGTACTCTGGGTGGAATTCAGCTGACACTGGAATGGAATGGCTGTCGGACATGTAGAGAAGCTGATTTTTATAAAACTGTGCTGTGGTCTCTTAATTTTTGACAGAGCTGGATTATATATATATATATTTATTTATTTTTTCTTTAAAGGGGTATTCCCATCCCCAAGATGCTATCCCAATATGTAGTAGGTGTAGTAATGAAAAAACTAATACTATATTTATGATTGGAGGTATTTGCTAAAATTATTACACCTGCTACATACTGGGATAGAATCTTGGAGATGGGAATACCCCATTTAACTCGATAACATATGTACAAAATATAAATAAATAAAAAATGTCTCAGTCTCGGCATCTATAATGTTTAAAGGGAACTTGTCGTGTTGAAAATGTTGTTTGATCTGTATGCTGGAAGTTATATATTGATGCACATTTTTGTTTCCATAAGTCTTTTTTTTTTTTTTTTTTTTTTTTTTTTATTCATTGAAATCCCTTGTGTTTCTATGAATGAGTCTGTGAATGGGCGGTGATATGCAGAAATTGACAGTTTTCCCTGTATGACTGCATTCAGACTGTCATTCAGTATTAGGACCGCCCACTGGACTCTTATTTTATTCATTGAATTCCCTGGTGTTTATATAAAAGTCCAGTGTGAGGTCCTTTTAGTGATTGACAGTCTGCATGCATTCATACAGGGAAGATTGTCAGTCACTATTGGGACCGCCCACTGGACTCGTATACAGTCTGCATGCAGTCATACAGGGAAGATGGTCAGTGACTAGTGGGACCGCCCACTGGACTCGTATACAGTCTGCATGCAGTCATACAGGGAAGAGAGTCCCACTGGACTTGTATACAGTCTGCATGCAGTCACACAGGGAAGAGAGTCGTACTAGTGGGACCGCCCACTGGACTCGTATACAGTCTGCATGCAGTCACACAGGGAAGAGAGTCACACTAGTGGGACCGCCCACTGGACTTGTATACAGTATGCATGCAGTCACACAGGGAAGATGGTCAGTGACTAGTGGGACCGCCCACTGGACTCGTATACAGTCTGCATGCAGTCACACAGGGAAGAGGGTCAGTCACTAGTGGGACCGCCCACTGGACTCGTATACAGTCTGCATGCAGTCACACAGGGAAGAGGCTCAGTCACTAGTGGGACCACCCACTGGACTCGTATACAGTCTGCATGCAGTCACACAGGGAAGAGGGTCAGTCACTAGTGGGACCGCCCACTGGACTTGTATACGAACATCAGGGATTTTAATGAATACAATACAAGTTGTAGTGAATCTTTTCCAGGCCTCTGCTTCCATCTGCTCCGCTTTTCCTCTGCCGTGCTCTTCCCAGATCAGGCTGCATGTATGTGACAGGTTCCCTTTAAGGAAACTAGTGAACTATGGCTGTTGCCTCCAGTCTTGACTTCTATTCTTGTTCTCCTCATGTAATTGGACTGTTGTTTTTTTTTTATTCTCACCGCTCCTGTTTTACTGGAGGGTGCGGATTACGGCACGGACGCCTGTGTACAAGTACACGGTGACATACTACATCAGAATCCAATAATCTGTTCTCTGCCTGTCACTCTCGGCCTATTTCTGGCCAAAAATAAATCTTGAGCAGTGAGTTTTTCCACGGCTGGAGATTCCTTTGCTCTGGTTTACGATAATCCTACAGCTGGGGGCTGATGGTGATCATGTGCGGGTAGTGATGTGGAGGGAGGGTCTCAGGCTGCTCTGACCCATGCCCCCTTTTATGTCACAGTGAACGTTCCCCCTGGAGGACACTTGTAGTATTGCACCTCTCGTGTTCAGCTATGTAATACATGAATATGCAGAGTCCGCCAGAGCCGGTGGGATGTCACCTCTGTAGTTCATGCAGTGGGTGGGGGTCCTAATAATGACATTTCTCCAATTACTGGGGGTGGGCAGGGGGGATCCATATTACCCAAGTGATGATTTAAGATTATAAAAAGAATTCTCTTGAGTCCTCCTGTCTGTGCCCCCTCTGCCCTGTGCCCCAGTTGGCCGCCTAGATATTTATGTGCGCGGACTTTGTTCCATTCGCTGCCGGCGGAGCTGCGATCTGTGATGTTTGGGCTCGGTGCGGCCTCACAAACACGTTATTTAGTCTATTGTTCCGGAGTTTGGAATAGTTGTGGGAAATGCTTCTAAATAAAGTAAAGCTGGGCAGAGAAGGAATTCAAGAGTCTGAGATGGGAGTTCAGTATTTTTCGCTTTCTTTGTTTTCCAGCTGGAGGTGTAAAATGCATTAGAAATCAGATGTGCGTCATGCTGTGTCCATGGTCTTTATAGTCCTCTTCCTCTTGGTTTTTCAGGCCTGCAGTCGCTTGGTTTCAGAAGCGACAAATCCGTAATGTGTCCAGAGCAGTTGTCAGTTCTTGCCTGGCTTTATAAAGGGCATCGGTGCTAGGGGAGGGAAGAAAACGGGTAAGGATGCCGAAAAGCCTTCCATGGAAGTCGGTCTAAGACTGCATTCACTTGTTGCTCCATTGCTTCCTCCCCTGCCCAGGAGCTGTGCTATGATCAGACCATGTCACTGTACGGTCAGACACGGCCATTACACAGTACACAGCAGGGGCACATTTATAAGATTATCTCAGCACAGGAACATTTTATTTAAACACATCCAATTGTGGAAATCATTATTCCAATATCTAGTGCTTAAAATGAACTTAGTTCACAGTAAAATCTCTTTAATTTACAGGGTTTTTTTTTTAGTAATAAGGAATGAGAGAGCGCTCCCTGAGTATGTTGGGGGACACTTGCTTGGCAACGGGATTAAAGCACACAGGCACGGTTTCTCACATAAACAGTCTATTCCGGTTTATTTAGACTCCTAAACCGCTTAACGTAAAGTCCATTACATCACATTTTATACGACTTCAAGTCAGTCACAACATGCCGGACTTCTCACTTCGTTTAGTTACCATGGGTGACCACACAGTTCATAGACATCCATGGAACATCATAGGCACTAACAGTCTGTTCCACTGGCAGATACTTGTTTGCCCATAACCCCCTTTATCTGGAGTTACCTTACAGGAGCTGCTGCTCCACATGCTGACTCCTGTCAGCCCCCTCTCCTGGGGAAAGCTGCCTTACTGGGATCACCATCCTTGTGACCAGGGCACTCCCGACAGTCCAGACCTGCAGAAGGAATGGTAGCTTCCCCAACGCAATGCCGTCACTGACTCTGCACATACGGCCTCTCCGTGTGCTATTCAGGAAGTCCACTCCTTGGACCTTCCAACACACAGGCCTTCTGGTCCATGGCCTCACCATGTGCTTTCCAGGAATCCGATCCTACTCCCAGAATCTTCCAACACGGGCCATCCAGGACCATACACTCTGAACATGTGACCCAAACCATGGTCACATGTACCTGTAACCACCCCCATAGGTGGGAGGTGTGTGTGGTTAGTCACGCCCAGCTCTCCAACTAACCCTGTAAGCCCCCCTGATAACTAAACAAACACTTGTGGAACTACAAGTCCCAGAACAACATTTTGGGCTTACAGCGCAGAGGACAACCTCTGTCTCTGCGACACATATCAGCCATTCACAATGACGCCAGTCACTGTCTCACAGGAATTATACATGAAGGATCTGGGGTCTTTAGTACTTTTTTCATTTACCATAGAGTCCAACACCCCACTGAAGACCATGGATAGATTGGAGACGGACTCCTGAGCTCTAATCTGTGCCGTAATTGTAGAACAGGGGTGGGGAATCTTTTTTTCTGCGAAGGGCTATTTGGATATTTATACCATCCTTCGGGGGCCGAACAAACTCCTCCCACAATGTACATCCTGACTCTGGCACTGGTGTCAGGACGTAATCTTTCATTGCATGCCCTTCAGTGTTCAGTAGTGAATACTGTGTGTGTCTGTGTGTGCTAACAGAGCAAGAAGGAATTAATGAGCTTGTAGCAATCAAAATACACATCCCTGCCCAAGAATGAGGTCCCTGAGAATCCGCCCGGGGGCCTGATAAAAGGTCATCGAGGGCCGTAAATAGCCCTGAGGCCTGAGGTTCCTCACCCCTGTTGTAGATACTTGAAGAAATCAGAGTTACACAGATTAAAGGTCTGTTATTAAATACTCAAATGTGCAGAAATAACCCTGTAAGTATCTCAATCCCTTGCCTTTCATTCCCCCAAACCTTACAATTCCCTCCGACGGGTTATTCCAGATGGGGGTGTGCTTGGAATTTGCTCCCACTTATCTCATGCCCACCAGATTTAAGGACAAGATTTGAAGTCTGGAAACATCTGGGCCGGTACCTAAGGCTCCATGAATCTAGTAATTTTACCAAATTTCCTCCCTACCCAAGAAATGTTAGCACTGTACTAACCCCCCTCTAAAGCCCACTGTCATGGGGTTATCGTGACCGTGTGGAGCCAGAAGACCGCAGCGTCCGATTGCCCCTACTCTGGCGCTGAGAAGAATTATTCCCTGTTCCGCCAGGAGGAATAATCGTGGAAACATCTGTGCTCACAGCTGAGCTCGGTTAGCCACTCCTTTCCCCTTTATAATCTGGGCTCTGATGCAGATCCTTGTCAGAGCTAGCCTTTGCTGCATGGCCAAGGGAGGGAGAGGAGTTCTTATGAGAAGGAAAGTTGGAGGAGTTATTAGTGACTGTTGCTTGGTTTGTATGTGTGGTAATTCCCTATCCTTCTCTATTTTGGTTTATTCCCCTACCTCCACACCCCTGTGCATTCCTCTGTTATGTGAGTGGATATTTTGTATGCCCGGAGTATTGTTAACCCTTGTTTTGTGTTGCCTTGTTTGTCGGGATGTTGTACTACGGTGCACGGTAGCACCCCTCTTCCCTCGGTAGGGGAAGAGAACAGAAGGAAGGCTAACTCAGGAGATGAGGCAAGGGCGGAGGCCCCGGCATCTTCACCTTCAGAAGTATCCTGGGGAATAGGGTGAGCTACGGCGCCCCCTAGTGTTTGGAACAAGGAAGGGAATTTCCCCTCCATGCTTCAACTTTATTTCTGGATCTAGTTACCAATGGACAAGTTTAGGGGGGATATAATCTTTGGTCTCTTAGAATGTGTGTGTATTATATGTATATTTGCTGCGATATGTAGAATTGTTGACAAATCATGGCAAAAACAATGCATTTTTTTTTCATGCAATGGCAAAATATAGCCGCCTCCCCCTCTTCCTCCAACATCCAAACGAGTCGGATTTGAAGAAAAATATTTATTTTTTTTTTTTTGTTTTCTGTTTGTGCGACCAAAGTAACCAAACTGTTTATTTCGATTTTCTCCCTTTTTCTCCTGTTACTAACTCTCTTTGCCTTTCTCTCTTTCAGCTTCCTGACAGACACCATTGTCCAACCCTGGGAGTGTCACCATGACGGAGCATGGCATAAAGTGGGCTTGCGAATATTGTACCTACGAGAATTGGCCGTCTGCTATCAAGTGCACAATGTGTCGCGCCCAGAGACCCAGTGGTGCTATCATCACAGAAGAACCATTCAAAAGTAGCGCCCCTAATGTGGGTACTATAGAAAGGAGCGGGGGAAGTCCACTGATTTGCCCTGACTCCAGCGCCAGACCACGTGTGAAAACCTCATTTAGCATGGAGAACAGCAGTAAGTGGTCCTGCCACTTGTGCACCTACCTGAACTGGCCCAGGGCCATCCGATGCACGCAGTGTCTGTCCCAGCGCAGGACACGTAGCCCGACAGAATCTCCACAATCCTCAGGATCAGGCTTGCGATCCGTTCCCGGCCCCATTGACCCGTGTGAGGAATATAATGACCGCAATAAACTGAACATTAAAGGTCAGCACTGGACTTGTTCTGCTTGTACGTACGAGAACGGTGCCAAGGCCAAAAAGTGTGTTGTATGCGACCATCCTTCCCCCAACAACATAGACTCCATAGAGCTAGCAGACACGGACGAGGCTTCCTCTCTTATTAATGAGCAAGACCGGGCTCGCTGGAGAAGCGGCTGCAGCAGCGGCAACGGCCAGCGTCGCTCACCACCCATGTCCAAGAGGGATTCCGAGATGGATTTCCAAAGGATCGAGCTAGCTGGGGCGGTGGGCAGCAAGGATGAGCTGGAACTGGATCTCAAGAAGTTGAAGCAAATTAAAAACCGAATGAGGAAGACGGACTGGCTGTTCTTGAATGCATGTGTGGGTAAGTGAAGATGGTGGGATTTCACAGTAAACTGTGAACCATATCATTGACTCATGCCTAGAAAGGGTTACAGAGTACCCCATGGTTCTGCTTTTTTAACATAAGCCCCTTAAGGAATGCCTGTCTAATAGGTGGCCTTTTCTACAGTTCCGGGTCTTTATAGCCCTTTAGTGGTATCTCTTGCCCCCTCTATATAGAGACAGCCTAGCTCCTGCTCTGACAGTGTCCAATAGTGGGACCTCTGAGTCCACCTCCAACGTCAAGTGACATGATTCAAGAGTACTCCCCGTTTTTGATCCGGGAACTGGGAGGAAATGCTTGTCTGGCTGCAGCTCCCTACGGCAATACTGGCTTTATGCAACATGTGCCGAGAGCAGGACTGAGGGGCAATCGTTCGATTTCTTTTTTCCAGGGGCCTCAGTGTTATGGTTGATATTGCATTATAATCTCTATATACGGGGAGTGCCGCCTGTCTCTGCTGTACATGCAGTGTTCTATATACGGTGAGTGCCGCCTGTCTCTGCTGTACGTGCAGTGTTCTATATAAGGGGAGTGCCGCCTGTCTGTGCTGTACGTGCAGTGGTCTATATACGGGGAGTACCGCCTGTCTGCTGTACGTTCAGTGGTCTATATACGGGGAGTGCCGCCTGTCTCTGCTGTACGTGCAGTGTTCTATATACGGGGGGCGCCGCCTGTCTCTGCTGTACGTGCAGTGTTCTATATACGGGGAGTGCCGCCTGTCTCTGCTGTACGTGCAGTGTTCTATATACCGGGAGTGCTGCCTGTCTCTGCTGTACGTGCAGTGTTCTATATACGGGGAGTGCCGCCTGTCGCTGCTGTAGTGCAGTGATCTATATACAGGGGGGCGCCGCCTGTCTGTGCTGTACGTGCAGTGTTCTATATACGGGGAGTGCCGCCTGTCGCTGCTGTACGTGCAGTGTTCTATATACGGGGGGGCGCCGCCTGTCTGTGCTGTACGTGCAGTGTTCTATATACAGGGAGTACCTCCTGTCTGTGCTGTATGTGTAGTGTTCTATATACGGGGAGTGCCGCCTGTCTCTGCTGTACGTGCAGTGTTCTATATACAGGGAGTACCTCCTGTCTGTGCTGTATGTGTAGTGTTCTATATACGGGGAGTGCCGCCTGTCTCTGCTGTACGTGCAGTGGTCTATATACAGGGAGTACCTCCTGTCTGTGCTGTATGTGTAGTGTTCTATATACGGGGAGTGCCGCCTGTCTCTGCTGTACGTGCAGTGGTCTATATACGGGGAGTGCCGCCTGTCTGTGCTGTATGTGTAGTGTTCTATATACGGGGAGTGCCGCCTGTCTCTGCTGTACGTGCAGTGGTCTATATACGGGGAGTGCCGCCTGTCTCTGCTGTACGTGCAGTGTTCTATATACGGGGAGTGCCGCCTGTCTGTGCTGTATGTGCAGTGTTCTATATACGGGGAGCGCCGCCTGTCTCTGCTGTACGTGCAGTGGTCTATATACGGGCAGTGCTTCCTGTCTCTGCTGTACGTGCAGTGGTCTATATACGGGGAGTGCCGCCTGTCTCTGCTGTACGTGCAGTGTTCTATATACGGGGAGTGCCGCCTGTCGCTGCTGTAGTGCAGTGATCTATATACGGGGGGGCGCCGCCTGTCTGTGCTGTACGTGCAGTGTTCTATATACGGGGAGTGCCGCCTGTCGCTGCTGTAGTGCAGTGGTGTATATATATGGGGAGTGCCACCTGTCTCTGCTGTACGTGCAGTGTTCTATATACGGGGAGTGCCGCCTGTCTCTGCTGTACGTGCAGTGGGCTATATACGGGGAGTGCCGCCTGTCGCTGCTGTAGTGCAGTGGTGTGTATATATATATATGGGGAGTGCCACCTGTCTCTGCTGTACGTGCAGTGTTCTATATACGGGGAGTGCCGCCTGCCTCTGCTGTACGTGCAGTGGGCTATATACGGGAAGTGCTGCCTGTCTCTGCTGTACGTGCAGTGTTCTATATACGGGGAGTGCCGCCTGTCTCTGCTGTACGTGCAGTGGGCTATATACGGGGAGTGCCGCCTGTCGCTGCTGTAGTGCAGTGGTGTATATATATGGGGAGTGCCACCTGTCTCTGCTGTACGTGCAGTGTTCTATATACGGGGGGCACCGCCTGTGTCTGCTGTACGTGCAGTGTTCTATGTACGGGGAATGCCGCCTGTCTTTGCTGTACATGCAGTGGTATATAGTCGGGGGCGCCGCCTGTCTCTGCTGTACGTGCAGTGATCTACACTACAGACCAAAAGTTTGGACACATCTTCTCATTTAAATATTTTTCTGTATTTTCAGGACTATGAAAATTGTACATTCACACTGAAGGCATCAAAACTATGAATTAACACATGTGGAATTATATACTTAACAAAAAAGTGTGAAACCACTGAAAAAATGTTGTATATTCTAGGTTCTTCAAAGTAGCCACCTTTTGCTTTGATGACTGCGTTGCACACTCTTGGCATTCCCTTGATGAGCTTCAAGAGGTAGTCACCAGGAATGGTTTTCACTTCACAGGTGTGCCCTGTCAGGTTTAATAAATGGGATTTCTTGCCTTATAAATGGGGTTGGGATCATCAGTTGTGTTGTGCAGAAGTCTGGTGGATACACAGCTGATAGTCCTACTGAATAGACTGTTAGCTGCTTTTTTCTTGCCATAATACAAATTCTAAGTAAAGAAAAACGAGTGGTCATCATTACTTTAAGAAATGAAGATCGGTCAGTCCGAAAAATTGGGAAAACGTTGAAAGTGTCCCCAAGTGCAGTGGCAAAAACCATCAAGCGCTACAAAGAAACTGGCTCACATGAGGACCGCCCCAGGAAAGGAAGACCAAGAGTCACCTCTGCTTCTGAGGATAAGTTTATCCGAGTCACCAGCCTCAGAAATCGCAGGTTAACAGCAGCTCTGAGAGACCAGGTCAATGCCACACAGAGTTCTAGCAGCAGACACATCTCTACAACAACTGTTTAGAGGAGACTTTGTGCAGCAGGCCTTCATGGTAAAATAGCTGCTAGGAAACCACTGCTAAGGACAGGCAACAAGCAGAAGAGACTTCTTTGGGCTAAAGAACACAAGGATTGGACATTAGACCAGTGGAAATCTGTGCTTTGGTCTGATGAGTCCAAATTTGAGATCTTTGGTTCCAACCACCGTGTCCTGGTGCGACGCAGAAAAGGTGAACAGATGGACTCTACATGCCTGGTTCCCACCGTGAAGCATGGAGGAGGTGTGATGGTGTGGGGGTGCTTTGCTGGTGACACTGTTGGGGATTTATTCAAAATTGAAGGCATACTGAACCAGCATGGCTACCACAGCATCTTGCAGCGGCATGCTATTCCATCCGGTTTGTGCTTAGTTGGACCATCATTTATTTTTCTGGATAATGACCCCAAACACACCTCCAGGCTGTGTAAGGGCTATTTGACCAAGACGGAGAGTGATGGGGTGCTACGCCAGATGACCTGGCCTCCACAGTCACCAGACCTGAACCCAATCGAGATGGTTTGGGGTTAGCTGGACCGCAGAGTGAAGGCAAAAGGGCCAACAAGTGCTAAGCATCTCTGGGAACTCCTTCAAGATTGTTGAAAGACGATTCCCCGTGACTACCTCTTGAAGCTCATCAAGAGAATGCCAAGAGTGTGCAAAGAAGTCATCAAAGCAAAAGGTGGCTACTTTGAAGAACCTAGAATATAAGGCCATGTTCACACTCTGCGGCGTGCTCTGCAGGTTTATCCCGCAGCGGAATTGATAAATCTGCAGGGCAAAACCGCTGCGGTTATCCCTGCAGATTTATCGCGGTTTGTTCCGCGGTTTCCGCTGCGGGATTACTCCTATACTATTGATGCTGCATATGTAGCAATATGCAGCATCAATAGTAATGATAAAAATAATAAAAATTAGTTATACTCACCCTCCGATGTCCGGATCTCCTCGGCGCTGCACGCGGTGCTCCGATTCCAAAGATGCTGTGCCGAGAAGGACCTTCGTGACACGGTCATGTGACCGCGGCGTCATCACGGTCATGTGACCGCGACGTCACCACAGGTTCTGTTCGCACAGCAAACCTGAGACCGGCCGGCTGCGTGAAGCGCTGAGAGGTGAGTATAGCATTATTTTTTATTTTAATTCTTTTTTTTTTTTACACTATTTTTATGGTTCCCAGGGCCTGGAGGAGAGTCTCCTCTCCTCCACCCCGGGTACCACCTGCACATTATCTGCTTACTTCCCGCAACGTGGGCACAGCCCCATGCGGGAAGTAAGCGGAACAATGCATTTCTATGGGTGCAGAATCGCTGCGATTCTGCACAAAGAAGTGACATGCTGCGGGTTTTAAACCGCTGCGTTTCTGCGCGGTTTTTCCCGCAGCATGTGCACAGCGGTTTGCGGTTTCCATAGGGTTTACATGTTAATGTAAACGCTATGGAAACTGCTGCGGACCCGCAGCATCAAATTCGCCGCGGATCCGCGGTAAAAACCGCTAAGTGTGAACATGGCCTAAGACATAACAAAAAAGTGTGAAACAACTGAAATTAAGTATATAATTTCACATGTGTTAATTCATAGTTTTGATGCCTTCAGTGTGAATGTACAATTTTCATAGTCCTGAAA
Source organism: Ranitomeya variabilis (assembly GCF_051348905.1). NCBI lineage: Eukaryota > Metazoa > Chordata > Amphibia > Anura > Dendrobatidae > Ranitomeya > Ranitomeya variabilis. Next base: position 47,859,562 of record NC_135235.1, on the reverse strand, counting down.
ATACAGAAAAATCTATAAATGAGAAGGTGTGTCCAAACTTTTGGTCTGTAATGTATATACGGTGAGTGCCGCCTGTCTCTGCTGTACATGCAGTGGTTTATATATGTGGGGAGTGCCGCCTGTCTCTGCTGTACGTGCAGTGGGCTATATACGGGGAGTGCCGCCTGTCGCTGCTGTACATGCAGTGGTTTATATATGTGGGGAGTGCCGCCTGTCTCTGCTATACGTGCAGTGTTCTATATACGGGGAGTGCCGCCTGTCTCTGCTGTACATGCAGTGGTTTATATATGTGGGGAGTGCCGCCTGTGTCTGCTGTACGTGCAGTGTTCTATATACGGGGGGCGCCGCCTGTCTCTGCTGTACGTGCAGTGTTCTATATACGGGGGGCGCCGCCTGTCTCTGCTGTACGTGCAGTGTTCTATATACGGGGGGCGCCGCCTGTCTGTGCTGTACGTGCAGTGTTCTATATATGGGGAGTGCCGCCTGTCTCTGCTGTACGTGCAGTGTTCTATATATGGGGAGTGCCGCCTGTCTCTGCTGTACGTGCAGTGTTCTATATACGGGGAGTGCCGCCTGTCTCTGCTGTACGTGCAGTGTTCTATATACGGGGGGCGCCGCCTGCCTCTGCTGTATGTGCAGTGTTCTATATACGGGGGGCGCCGCCTGTCTCTGCTGTACGTGCAGTGTTCTATATACGGGGAGTGCCGCCTGTCTCTGCTGTACGTGCAGTGTTCTATATACGGGGGGCGCCGCCTGTCTGTGCTGTACGTGCAGTGTTCTATATATGGGGAGTGCCGCCTGTCTCTGCTGTACGTGCAGTGTTCTATATACGGGGGGCGCCGCCTGTCTCTGCTGTACGTGCAGTGTTCTATATATGGGGAGTGCCGCCTGTCTCTGCTGTACGTGCAGTGTTCTATATACGGGGAGTGCCGCCTGTCTCTGCTGTACGTGCAGTGTTCTATATATGGGGAGTGCCGCCTGTCTCTGCTGTACGTGCAGTGTTCTATATACGGGGAGTGCCGCCTGTCTCTGCTGTACGTGCAGTGGTGTATATACAGTATGCGGGGGGCACCGCCTGTCTCTGCTGTACGTGCGGTGACTGTATCCTCAGGGTTAACGCTCCCGGGTGTCTCTTACCTGACTGCTATGAGTGCAGGCAGATGTCGCTGAGTGTTTGGGCTTCGTGGAGTCGCTGGGATTCCTATACATAGTGCGGAGGAGTCGCGGCTCGGCCCGGGGCTGCGCTTTCCCCTGATCCGCCATCGGAGTGTGGAGGTTTTCTCCTACTTTTTCTGTCCGTTACCTGTGTCCAGTTGTCTTCTCCTTTTGTAGTCGTTGACACTCGTTAAGGCTACGTTCACATTTGCGTTGTGCGCCGCAGCGTCGGCGCCGCAGCGCACAACGCAAACAAAAACGCAGCAAAACGCATGCACAACGCTGCGTTTTGCGCCGCATGCGTCATTTTTTTCATTGAATTTGGACGCAGCAAAAATGCAACTTGCTGCGTCCTCTGCGCCCCGACGCGGGCGCCGCAGCGACGCATGCGGCGCAAAACGCAAGTGCGCCGCATGTCCATGCGCCCCCATGTTAAATATAGGGGCGCATGACGCATGCGGCGCCGCTGCGGCGCCCGACGCTGCGGCGCTGGCCGCAAATGTGAACGTAGCCTAAATTATCACTTATTGTCACTTATCCTGTATCTGTACTGGTGATATTATACATTTTCTCAGTTTATATGTAAAGTGTAATGTGTGAGCGTGACGTCTCTGTGCACGGATTCTTTTTATGTCAGGTGTCAGTGTGGGATGCAGGGAGAAGAGCGAAGGTGCAGTACCAGTCCGAGAGGCACATAGATTTTTAGGATTCTGCTGCACCCTGGAGCCCATAATAAGGGGTATTACCCCCAGTACTGGACATCCCCTTTAACACGATGTGCCATCAGTTATTGGATGGCACGGTCCCAGCAAATAGATACTGCGGGGATGAGTGATTCCCATAGTAATGGACATCGTAGCTTTATGGTGAGAATGTGGCCTGTACGGTAAAACAGGATTTTAGAGACCATATAATGGGGAGGGTCACGGGCCGTATGTACAGGGCACAATAGTGTGACTTTAGTGCCGCAGTCATACATCTGCGATTACTGCCTGCATGGTCTCCTCACCCCAGCTGGACAGCCGGATATATACGCCTATGTGCACATGATGCATTTTTGCAACTGTTTTTCCATGCGGAAATGGTCAAACGCTATGGATTCCTTATGCCAGCTAGTTCAGTAATAATCCTGAAGTGTTGTGCACATGATCAGTAATTTTCCTTTTAGTATTTTCAGTGCTTTTTTTTTTTTTTTTTTTTTCTGCAGCATGGTAAACTTTGTGCAGATTTTTAGCTTTTTTTTCACCAATTTATGGCGATTGGCTCCTTCTCAGAATATTACCATCAGCCCTAGCTGTAGGCTTTCCCTCTGCTGGCTATGAAAATTACATGAGAGCCCATGCAATTTTTATAATTTATTTTTTTTTTTGTAAAAGTTAACAGTTGCTGTATGGTTACAGCCTTTGTAGGTTCATTCTGTTAACGCTCCTACATAGGCTGGTGACAATGTGTGCGTGTGTTTATTCAACTCCTTACTTACCGGCTTAGTAATGAGGGTGTCTGGCTGACACCTCTTCATTACTAAACCCAGAGCTTTGGTGTCAGCGACAGCTGCCGATCTCAAGCCCGAATCCCATTACCCTGATGCCACTGCATCAGAAAGAAAAGTAAGGTGTTGAACGAAGAAATTACATCACAAAACATATATTTTTTTAAAATATCTTTAATTGTCTAAAAAAAAAAAAAACATACGTTGCTATTCAAAAAACGTGGCAAAACGTGCTTTTTTTGTTGGTGTTTTTCCTGCCAAGAGATGCAGAAGCCTTGCATAAATTTCTGCAAGCAAATGCTCACTGCCATTAACGAGGTTCTCATGGAGATGGTGGCAGTGATGTGGCCGGTTACAGGGGTTTGGAGTCTGGACTTTGGGTTTATTGCTGCCCCAATAGTCTGCACTGAACTTTGGCTTCAGGGAGTTCCTCTGCTTTATCTTTGTCTGCCACTTATGACGCATTGCACTACTACTATTTAAAAGGATGATCGCGTGAGTCCTCCTCGGGTATGGAAGGTGGAGGGGGCTCAAAATTAAAGAGCTTAGTAAAAGCTCTGTGTCGATAGTCTGTGTTCATTGGATTTCCATTTACTTTTCAACTGGCACATTTTTTACACTCGCCATGCGTAATGTTACAACCTTGGCTTGCTATACACTGTATATACAGATTGCACAACCTCCTCTACCACCTCGGAGCGTTTGTGCCCACAAAAGTCCAAATTCCCCTGCGGGAGCTCACAGTCACAGGTGGAATACCCCTTTTTTTTTTTTTTTTTTCTTTCCTCATTTGTGTTTAAAAAATAATAATAGTAATAATAATAATAAAAATAATAATAAAGCACCATATCTGTAAAATCCCAAAATATTTAAAATATTTTTCTCATTTAAAACTACCTGAATTGCTGGGTTTGGTCACCTTGTCTCTCCCTAAGAAATGCATTAAAGAGATTGAAAAGTATGTATGTACACCCCATTGTACCAAAGAAACTGCAGCTCCCCCACGTATTGAACACGCTTACTGAAATGTATTTACTACTTCGTACGAAAGCCTTTGTTGGTGATGACAAGTTCAAGATGCGTCCTGTATGGAGAAACTAGTCGCAGGCATTGCTGAGGTGTGATTTTTGGTCCATTCTTCCACACAAACACTTAAAATCCTGAAGGTCGCGTGGGCTCCTTCTATGGACTTAGTCCTAAATAATGCCATTTAAAAAAGAAAAATTGCCGGATGGAATAAATTGCTTTCTTTTGGTTTATGTAATGACTAGATGGTGGCCCAATTCTAACGCATCGGGAATTCTAGAATATGTATGTATGTATGTATATAGCAGCCACATAGTATATAGCACAGGCCATGTAGTATTTAGCAGACAAATACTACGTGGCCTGTGCTATATACTATGTGGCTGCTATATACATACATACTATACATACATACATACTGTAGAATACCCGATGCGTTAATACAGGCCACATAGTATATAACACAGCCCAAGCCGTATATAACACAGCCCAAGCCGTATATAACACAGCCCACGCAGTATATAACACAGGCGACGTAGTATATAACAGGCCAAACAGTATATAACACTGCCCACGTAATATATAGCACAGCCCAAACAGTATATAGCACAGCCCACGTAGTATATAAGGCTAGTGTCACATTGCATTGGGGCAGTCTGTTTAGCGCATAGCGCTACAGACTGCGCTAACGCAATGTCCCAAAAGGGATCGTGTTAGCCGATCCCGCTAGTGAGGAACGGACCGCGAACGCTGCAAGCAGGGTTCGTGGTCCGTCACTCAAATGACGGCACATCGCTAGCGCACGCCCAATGTGGGCGTGCGCTAGCGATGCGTTCACCATTACAGGCAATGGCGGCGTTAACGAACTACGTTACACCACGTTATGCCGCGGTGTAACCTAGTCCGTTAAACGCGGTCTCAGAACGCAATGTGACCCTAGGTTGTCACTGGCCACGTAATATATAGTACAGCCCACGCAGTATATAACACTGGTCACATAGTATATAGCAGCCACGCGGTATATAGCACAGCCCACGTAGTATATAGCAGTGTGGGCACCATATCCCTGTTAAAAAAAATATATATATATATATATATATATATATATATATATATATATATATATATATAATAAAAAAGTTATATACTCACCCGCCGGGATCCAGTGAAGCTGTGCCGAGACGCGCGCGGCTGCCGCCATCTTCCGTTCCCAGAATGCATTGCGAAATTACCCAGATGACTTAGCGGTCTCACGAAACCGCTAAGTCTTCTGGGTAATTCCGCAATGCATCTCTGGGAACGGAAGATGGCGGAAGCCACGCGCGTCTCGGCGGCCTACGGAAGGTGAGAATAGCAGGTTTTTAGTTTTTTAGTTATTTTTAACATTACATCTTTTTACTATTGATGCCGCATAGGCAGCATCAATAGTAAAAAGTTGGGGACACAGGGTTAATAGCAGCGTTAACGGAGTGTGTTACCCGCGGCATAACGCGGTCCATTACCGCTGGCATTAACCCTGTGTGAGCGGTGACTGGAGGGGAGTATGGAGCGGGCGCCGAGCACTGACTGCAGGGGAGTAGGGAGGGACTAATCGGACTGTGGCCATCGCTGATTGGTCGCGGCAGCCAGGACAGGCAGCTGGAGAGACCAATCAGCGACGCGGGATTTCCGGGACAGACAGACAGACGGAAGTACCCCTTAGACAATTATATAGTAGATTTGTATTTTTTTTTTTTTTTTTCTATGTGGCTCATATAAATGTTGTATGTTCTCTTTCAGGTGTTGTGGAAGGCGACCTGTCGGCTGTGGAGGCGTACAAGACGTCGGGAGGAGACATCGCTCGGCAGCTCTCTGCCGATGAAGTCCGTCTCTTGAACCGCCCGTCGGCCTTTGATGTGGGTTACACTCTGGTGCACCTATCTATTCGCTTCCAGAGGCAGGACATGCTGGCCATACTTCTAACAGAAGTGAGCAGCTCTTCTCGTCAGGATTGGCGCTCTGTTCCTTCCTGTACATGATGTCAGATCTGTGATCTCGCTCCGATGATTTGCATTTCTTGTTGTGAGACCTCGAGTGAACGGCAGAATATCCGCATGACGCTCAGACTGTAGTGCAGTGGAATAATCCTAGGGAATACTGTATTAATAAGAGTAATAATATTTATAATAATTATTATTATTATTTCATGGCTCTTTTCAGGCTGATGCTTTTCTCATTGATGAGTTGTTCTAGGTTTCTCATACGATCTGACTCCTGTGGGGCTTCTATGATTCCAGGTGTCTCAGCATGCAGCCAAATGTATCCCCGCCATGGTGTGTCCTGAGCTCACCGAGCAAATCCGGAGGGAAATCGCAGCTTCCATGCATCAGCGGAAAGGAGACTTCGCTTGCTACTTCCTAACAGACCTCGTAACTTTCACTTTACCCGCAGGTAGTACCTTCCGCTCATCTCGTATAGTGCCAACAAATTCTGTAGTGCAGTACGTAGACGGCTTCCATCATTCCAGGTCACTTATGAAGCTAAATTCAAACCTAGCATGTCTGGTGTGGATATTTCCACTGCGAATCTGCGCAGGTTTGGTGAAAAGCCTTTTTTTTTTCTTCCCTTGTACCAGACCAAGGAAAAAGTGGCAGAATGCCAGAGTTTGATCTGATATTCGGGTCACACTTAGCCATGCATATTGATGAGTTTGTGGAAAATATACGCCTGCACTCGGATGGTGTTTGACTGCAGTCCCATTTCCACTGACTGACAGAATGGAGAAGATGAATTTTTTTTTTTCTCCATCTTCTCCTCATCCGTGAGAATCTGATTACACTGGGAGTGACTGGTCTCCTCTCATAGAACAGCTGGTGTGGCACACATGAAGAACTTCTAGATGCCAGAACTAGAGCATCGCAGCTCGTTCTCAGATATTTGTCACCTATCGTTAGCTTTTTCTTATTTCTGCAGTGATAGTCTTCTGGTCTTATTGTTACTGGCTGAGTGTTTGCTCTCACTTCTGTCTGCAGATATAGAGGATCTTCCTCCTTCTGTTCAGGAGAAGCTGTTTGATGAAGTTCTGGACCGGGATGTTCAGAAAGGTAATTTTTCTGCTGATTTGTACAAACCTTCCCGCTGTCATCCATCATGAATTCACCCTCTGCATCCTGTATTCCAGAACTCGAGGAAGAATCTCCCATTATTAACTGGTCACTTGAGCTGGGGACCCGTCTGGACAGCAGACTTTATGCACTTTGGAACCGCACTGCAGGCGATTGCCTGCTGGACTCCGTACTACAAGCAACCTGGGGCATCTACGACAAGGACTCGGTGCTAAGGAAGGCCCTGCATGACAGCCTCCACGACTGCTCCCACTGGTGAGGGCGCTGGGGACCCGTTGCAGCTCCTATTTGTTGCTGCTCGCTTTAAAGTCCTCCTGTTAATTGCACTGCATGGTGTTTTGTTTCCTCTCTCAAATTTGATCTCAGAATTCTTCTTTTTAGGTTGATGATTTTCATGCGTTTCTTTTTTTTTTATTAACAATAATGGCTTTTATTTTTTTTTCTCTGTTTACTCATCGTCCCTTTTGTGTATTTAGGTTTTACAGCCGTTGGAAGGAGTGGGAGTCTTGGTACTCGCAGAGCTTTGGACTACACTTCTCTCTAAGAGAGGAACAATGGCAGGAAGACTGGGCGTTTATCCTTTCACTAGCTAGCCAGGTAAGCGGTAGGAATCACTGGTGGGATGTATGTAATGGGCACAGAAATCTCACATTATCCAATGAGTGAGACTTTAATTCACACGTTCAGCATGTATCTCTGCTCACATAACCCTGACATGTGCAGAAGAGCGTTCACACCTTTACAACACCAAATACTGGGTTATATAATAATATGGCTGCCTGTACGGGATTCCACAGAAAATCTTTGGTTTGTGTTTTAATATGTGCAGTGCAACATAAACCACATGAATCTGCACTCACAGTCCCTTACTCTCCTCTCTGGCTATATAGGCACGGTCTCTATAAACCACATGGATCGCCACTTGCAATCCCTTACTCGCTCTCGCCTCTGTCTATATAGGATCGGTCTCTATAAACCACATGGATCGCCACTTGCAATCCCTTACTCGCTCTCGCCTCTGTCTATATAGGCTCGGTCTCTATAAACCATATGGATCTCCACTGGCAGTCCCTTACTCACTCTCCTCTGAGTCTATATAGACACCGTCTCTATAACCCACATGGATCTGCACTCACAATCCCTTGCTCACTCTCACCTCTGTCTATATAGGCACGGTCTCTGTTACCATATGGATCTATACTCGCAGTCCCTTACTCACTCTCTTCTGAGTCTATATAGGCTCGATCTCTAAACCATATGGATCTCCACTCGCAGTCCCTTAGGCTAGGTTCACGTTGCGCTAGGGCAATCCGTTTAGCGCATACGCTAGCGGATTGCGCTAACGCAATGTCCCAAAAGGGATCGCGTTTGGCAATCCCGCTAGCGCAGATGCCCGATCTGCGCTAGCGAGGAACGGACCTCGGATGCTGCAAGCAGCGTTCGAGGTCTGTTCGAAAATAACGGGACATCGCTAGCGCGTGCCAAAAATGGCATGCGTCAGCGAGCCGTTAGCACATTGCGGTCAATGGGTGCGCTAACGGACCCGTTACATAGCGTTAATTGCGACAATTGCGCCATGTAACGGAGTCCGCTAGCGGACACCCATTAACGCAATGTGAACCTAGCCTTACTCTTGCCTGTGGCTATATAGGCACGGTCTCTATAAATCACATGGATCTCCACTGCCATCCCTTACTCACTCTCGCCTCTGGCTATATGGACACCGTCTGTATTGGGCCAATTTCACATGTCTGCCAATCGGCGTACAGACCGGCTGTAGCTCTCCTGATATTTACATTCTTCTTTGTATATATTTTATGCATCGTATAAGGCAGTTTATTGACAGTTTTTTTTTCTCCTTTTTTTTTTTTTCTTTTAGCCAGGGGCCAGCCTGGAGCAAACGCACATCTTTGTTCTTGCGCATATTCTCAGAAGACCAATCATAGTATATGGAGTGAAATATTACAAGAGCTTCCGTGGGGAGACGTTGGGATACACTCGTTTTCAAGGTATAACTAATGTCGGCTGCATCACATCAGTAAGATACAGACATGTAGGTACATGAGCCGGCTGCACACGGACTGAGCAGAGCATGGCTTACGTTTGCGTTTTGCCTTAGTTATAGTACTCTACTTGTGCTGCGGCTGATGAATTAAGTCTTCGTGGTCATGTGGCCAGCAGGCTTTGTTTTTTTCCCCCCTACACATACTATAGAGACAAAGCCGTCAGTCTGTGTCAGGTGGGCAGAGAACCAATAGCTCATAAAATAGAGCGGACTCCATAGTATGCGGACATTATGTATTTTAGACCTTTAATATATTAAGTATAGAAAGTGTTAAATACTTATAGATGCAACTGCTTTCTCTGACATTGTGTCGCCATCATGGGTGTCCTGCTACGACCCAACACAAAAACCCACGTTTACTGTAACTGCTGCTTCCCCAGTCCCTGAAGTTCGGGACCTCCGGAGAGAGGACGCGGCTCCTGCATTGTTCTTCTTTCTCCAGTCACTTATTAGGATCAATCCAGTGATAACAACAATGTAAATTAAAGCATGAAAATGTGAAAAGTACCCAAAAGTCCAATAACCGCTTGCCATGCTATGGCTTTCTTTTCCTCTTTTGTCAGGAGTGTACTTGCCACTTTTGTGGGAGCAGAGTTTTTGCTGGAAAAGCCCAATTGCTTTGGGCTACACGAGGGGACACTTCTCAGCTCTGGTAGCGATGGAGAACGATGGCTATGACAATCGAGGGGCCGGTGCAAATCTAAACACAGACGACGACGTAACGGTTACATTTCTGCCACTTGTGGACAGTGAACGGAAGCTCCTGCACATTCACTTCCTGTCGGCGCAAGAGGTAAGCGGAGGCGCGGGCCGTGCTGTTCTGCCTCTGTAAACTGTGCGCTGATTACATGGGGATCGGGAGGGTGGCTTTGATTATCCAGGGGTGGGGGAGTGGCACTGATTACATGGGAATGGGGGTAGCGCTGATTACAAGGGGATGGGGGCGGGGCGCTGATTACACGGGGATGGGGGCGGGGCGCTGATTACACGGGGATGGGGGCGGGGCGCTGATTACACAGGGATGGGGGCGGGGCGCTGATTACACAGGGATGGGGGTGGATCTGATTACATGGGGATGGGGGCGGGGTGCTGATTACACAGGGATGGGTGTGGGGCTCTGATTACACGGGGATGGTGCTGATTACACGGGGATGGTGCTGATTACACTGGGATGGAGGGGGTGGCGCTGATTAGACGGGGATGGGGGCGGGGCGCTGATTACACGTGGTTGGGGGTGGATCTGATTACATGGGGATGGGGGCGGGGTGCTGATTACACGGGGATGGAGGGGGTGGCGCTGATTACATGGGGGTGGGGCTCTGATTCCCCTCGGATGGTGCTGATTACACGGGGATGGGGGCGGGGCGCTGATTACACGGGGATGGGGGCGGGCTCTAATTACACGGGGATGTTGCTGATTACACGGGGATGGAGGGGGTTGCGCTGATTACACGGGGATGGGGGCGGGGTGCTGATTACACGGGGATGGATGGGGTGGTGCTGATTACACAGGGATGGGGGCGGGGCTCTGATTCCCCTCGGATGGTGCTGATTACACGGGGATGGGGCGGGGCGCTGATTACACGGGGATGGGGGCGGGGCTCTAATTACACGGGGATGTTGCTGACTACACAGGGATGGAGGGGGTGGCGCTGATTACACGGGGATGTTGCTGATTACACAGGGATGGAGGGGGTGGCGCTGATTACATGGGGATGGGGGTGGCGCTGATTACATGGGGATGGGGGCGGGGCCCTGATTACATGGGGATGGGGAGGGGCCCTGATTACATGGGGATGGGGAGGGGTGCTGATTACATGGGGGGATGGGGGCAGGGCGCTGATTATGGAGGGAGGGGCCCTGATTACACGGGGAGAGGGGGATGGGGGAGGGGTGCTGATTACACGGGGATGGGTGTGGTGCTGATTACACAGAGAGAGAGGGATGGGGTGGCGCTGATTACACGGGGGTGAGGCGCTGATTGAGCCCAGAAGCGACCCGAGGGTTCTTTGTAATTCCTGCATCTTCATTGCTTTATTATAAAAATGTTAATCCTTCTATACTCAGAACTTCCCGTGTAATATCAGTGGATGCAGTTTAGGTTACAATGCGTCGGACACGTCTGAATTCTGTCTTTTTGTGGAGGAATTGAATAGAAGCCCCAGTAAATGCTGAACCATTATTTTCCTGTTCCTGACTTGTATATATTTCTCTGCCCTTGTTCCCCTCGTTGACCCCAGCTCCTGTCAGCCCCGTTGGTGGGGGGTACATGTGGATTGGGTATGCCCGCTATGTTCCTTTCTGCATTTTTATGTTATACATAAATGCTTTTTGTCTCTTCAGCTCGGGAACGAGGACCAGCAGGAAAAGCTCCTGCGAGAATGGTTGGACTGTTGTGTGACTGAAGGCGGCGTGTTGGTGGCCATGCAGAAAAGCTCACGCCGTCGTAACCACCCACTAGTGACGCAGATGGTGGAAAAATGGCTAGATGGTTACCGTCAGATCCGCCCATGCACGGCCCTGTCTGACGGCGAGGAGGATGAAGACGACGAGGACGAGTGAGACGTAGGCTCCAGTGTTGAAGGCTTTAATGTCTGAACCGCACGTGATGTGGATCATGACTGGGACCTGAGGTAATGGGACCCTGCCTCAACCACTTGAGGCCGGACACAGGGAGGAATGCTCGAGCCCACCTAATCCCGAGGACATGGCACCTGTAGAAGACGACCTCCTTGGCATTGAGACTGGACACTGTTTTTCATTTTGCCTCTCCCTCTGGGTTGTAAATCTTGGCGTATAATGCATGTGTTGTGCAATGGTGGGGGGAGAGTAATTCGAAGGTGAAAAAAAAAAATATCCCGTGGTCAACCCATAAGTATAGTGGGCTGGTCACTTTTTTGCTTTCCCCTAGTTCCTGACTTTTTTTTTTTTTTTTTTAATTAGCAAAAGCTTCTGTTTCCCTCCTCACTTATTTTAATTTTGTCCCTCACTTGATTTTAACCCTGGCATTACTAGACAGGCCGAGCTTTGTATATTGCACAGTTACAGACAAATGGCTTGTGTCTGTCTTCAGCAATAAAGGGGTTAATCATTTACTTTTTAAGCTTCTGTACACACACGGTAAGAACACAGAATCGAGACCTCTGCCTTCCTGCACAAGGCTGATGCACAGGGACGCTCTCAGATGTCAGACACCAGCCGTATGGATTTTATTTTCCTTAAACTTTTTTTTTAGTGGTATTGAAGTAGTTAAGGATTGACTGGAGAAAAGTTGATGATTTTTTTTTGTTTGTTTGTTTTTTCTTTCCCCTTTTAAGTCGGCGTTTTGCTTCATATTTCCTCTGTCACCCAACTTATTTTTTTTGTCCTTTAATATATTTATTTGTCCCGCGTCACTCGTTGCCCCCGCTCACATGCAGGAATTAGGCTCTAAAGCGATTGTGTGCAGTTTTCCAGCTTGGACTTTATTGCGAATGTGGCACAAATACATCGTCTTGCTGTGAATATCTCGCACTGATTTCTGTGTCACTTTGTCCCTTTATTTGAGCTGCGAGGACATAACTTTGGATAAAAGCCACATGTCACTAGGGAAGGGGTCCTACTCGTCTATTGCATTACCAAGATGGCATAGCTTACTAAATATCTGCATGCGAGTCAATGACCACATCCTACAGGGCCCATCAACCAGCTCGTTCATGTCCCCCATCCTGCAGTAGACCCTGGAGAAAGGCCCCAAGACACGTTCCTCCTGACTTGAGAGCATCTGAAAGTTTCTATGAACGAAAACTAAACTTAATCAATATTTTCGTTAATCAAGAAGAGTTTGTCCTCGTTAGGCCTCATTTTACCTTGTGTTCTTGTCTTGTTTCTCCATGAATACCACTGACACATTAGGACCACTTTTTTTTATGGCAATGAAAAACCAAATGCTGAAACTAAGGTCCAGCAAAATTGATTTAAAAAAAATTCTCTATTATCAGAGGCTGTAGTAGAGAGATATACTCCAAAAACAAAACTTGTATTGCATATGAAACTCAACGAGGCAAAGGAGTAGGCAATAAAAAAAAAAATGCACAGATGTTATTGGATTATATAAAAAAAAAAAAAAGTGAGAAACCTAAAATTTCATGCAGGCATCCATGGAACATGTCCAGACTAGAGTTGTTCCAAATTATTATGCAAATTGGATTTAAGTGTCAATGATGTACAGTAATTTTTTTGGTTTTTCAAATAAATCCATGGATGGTTTGTGTATCGGGATCACAGATATCAATGTCAAACACCTTGATAATTAGTTTGCCAAGTAAGCCCAATTAAAGGAAAACTAAGGCTGAGGTCACACTTGTGAGTAACTCGCGCATCAATACTTGGCAATGCTGCCGGCACTTGGGACCGGAGTATGTGGCTGCATAGAAATAGTGCCGGTATTGATGCGAGAGACTTGCGCAAGTTTCTCACCTCACACTCGCAAGTGTTACCCTGGCCTAAGAAGGATGTTCCACATTATTAATCAACCTCCAGGTTTCAAGCAATTATATGAAAGAAAAAGGATCTCTGTTGTCAAAAACTGCATTATCTTGGACGAGGTATGAAAAGATTTAGATATTTCACAAACACTCAAATGTGATCATCATAGGGTGAAGAGATTTGTGACCAATACAGAGTACAGGTAGGTTAGTGCAGATAAAGGCATAATGAGGAAGGTTTCTTCTAGACAAATTCACCAGATTAAAAGAGCAGCAAACAGGTGGATGAAGCTGCTGGTGCCTGTAGGATCCTCTAGGTCTAGGGGCTTGCAGTTGTGCATAAACCTACTATTTAGCCACCTCTAAGCAGTGCTCACAAGTAAAAGTGTTTGCAGTGGGCCCAGACATACATGAAGACTTATTTTTAGAACAGTCTTGTTTACTGATGAGGAATGGATGGTCCAGACTGATGGAGCGGTGGATGGTCTTCATGTTGCAACAAGGCTGTGGCAGTCATGTTTAAGGCTGGAATCATGTGGCGAGAGCTGGTGGTCCTTAAAGGTGTGACATTGACCTCTGCAAAGTAAATAGAGTTTCTGACTACTTTCTTCCATACTACAAAGAATCCTTATAAGACTGACACTGGATTCTTAATTATTACACAAAGGCTATTTTTCTCAAATGGTTGATGCAAATGAGTCCGTATAATTTAAGTCGACTATTAAAGGATAAATCTCCCTATTCGTTTTGAAAAGAAAAGTTAATAAAGCTGAAAATGCACCAATGTTCCAAATTGTTATGTATAACAGATTTCACAAACATTTGATATATTATAAAGAAGCAAAAATGGTCATTTGTGTTTGCAGCATTAAGAGGTCACATTTACTGAAAGCATCATACCAGGTCTATTTCCGTGTTAACAGAGGACCTTTTCGTCGATATCCTCTCAATTCTTGTGTCCATTGAACTTGAGTTTTAGGGGTTTCTGCCTTCTTTAGAAATGTCACTCGCCTCCCAGAGCTGCTGTTCTGATGTGAGCGGCCTTCCACTTGAGGGTACAAAGGTTCTCAATTGGGGTTGAGGTCACACAATGAGTTTCTCTCCTTTTTATGCCAATAATTGTTATTCTTTACCGCAAGAGATGGGGCATTGTCCTCATGAAGATGATTTTGCTAGGGATTATTCAGCAATGAGAACAAGTCTACAGTTATTATAGTCCCAAGTCATCATTTGCCCCTTTTTTTTTGGTCTGAGTATTCACTGCAGTTTATTGCACCAAATTTATGAAAATGGAATACATGGTTCATGGATTTTGCATGCAGTTACTGACTGAGGATGGGAGGGGAACAATTTTTGCATTGGGCAAAAAGTTACATCTTTTTAAATATCACTCCAAGGGTGTACCGATTTGCACCACATTTTGCAGATTTTTTTAAAAATAGTTGCAGTGTATGAATCAGGTGAAAAGATCTGGACTTCCTAAACTGTGCCCACAATAACAAACAGAAAAGAAAGTGAATAAACAGGAAAAAAAACAAAAACAGGTGAAGATACAAAAAAACAAAAACAAAAACACCTTGACAAGACAGGCACAAATGCAATAAGAAAACATGGCCTAAGTGTGACCGCAGCCTTCCGAGTGGTGACCATGCAACGTGCACACGCTCGAGATTCCCAACATGCGTGATCCCATACATGAAGTCACGTGCTGATTAGATGCATTTCGCTTCTCTCAGTTCTTATTGAGAGACTTGTCAGGACATGACCACGAATATGGAAATGGTGTTCATGAGGTCATGTGACCGCTGGCTCGCACCACGGACATTGTATGTATTGCATGCAGTCATGATTGCAGGAGTTCAGACAGACTTATAGGGTCATGCAGAAAAGTCTGCGGTCACTCTTGCAGAGAACAGAAGGGGTTAATCACCCGATCAACTCCAGCTGGTGGCTAGAGCGCACACACACCCACACCCCTTAGTCTACTTTGGTTGCCCCTTCCTCAGAGGGAGAGGCTCCCGCTGCAGGTGGGGGAGAGGGAGAAGCTCCCGCTGCAGGCAGCTGTCTTACAACCATACAGGACAGGGACGATAATGGCTGATCTGTTGAGAAATATTAAGAAGCCTTCCCAAAAAGGAGAAAACTTTTTGCATTTTCAATGTTTTTTCCTGTGTGTAGTGTTCAGTTTTATTTGGAGACTATATAATTTTTTTTTTTGCTGTTCCTATAAAATAGAAGTTGGTTTCCTGTTCAACATAATGTTCGACAACTTTTTTTAGCGCAGTAGAAAATCCTCTAACACCCTTCTCCCACTTGCTTGGAGTTTTACTTCTAGAATTACCTTCGTTGCATAAAGGGGGCCATGAGCAAGAATAATCCGACCCGTACCAACCAAAATAGGGACAGACCCTAACATTTTTCCACTATGTTGCTACTTTTTCCAAGAGATGGGCAAGAACAATACTAAATCACTCATTTCATACAAGCTGCACCGCTGCCATACATCCACACCTGTAGACCCACCACTGCCATACCTACACAGCCCTACCTGTAGACCCACCACTGCCATACAGCCCTACCTGTAGACCCACCACTGCCATACCTACAGAGACAGGAGAACTGCTGCTGCCATACAGCCACACCTGTAGACCCACCACTGCCATACCTACACACCACAGACAGGAGAACCGCCACTGCCATACAGCACTACCTGTAGACCCGCCACTGCCATACAGCCCTACCTGTAGACCCACCACTGCCATACCTACAGAGACAGGAGAACCGCTGCTGCCATACAGCCCCACCTGTAGACCCCCCACTGCCATACCTACACACCACAGAGACAGGAGAACCGCTGCTGCCATACATCCACACCTGTAGATCCACCACTGCCATACCTACACATCACAGACAGGAGAACCGCCACTGCCATACAGCCCTACCTGTAGACCCACCACTGCCATACAGCCCTACCTGTAGACCCACCACTGCCATACCTACAAACCACAGAGACAGGAGAACCGCTGCTGCCATACATCCACACCTGTAGACCCACCACTGCCATAGGCTACGTTCACATTTGCGTTGTGCGCCGCAGCGTCGGTGACACAACGCACAACGCAAATGTGAACGCATGCACAACGCAGCGTTTTGTGACGCATGCGTCCTTTTTTTGCTTGATTTTGGACGCACAAAAAATGCAACTTGCTGCGTCCTGTGCGCCCTGACGCGTGCGTCACAAAACGCAAATGCAACGCATGTCCATGCGCCCCCATGTTAAATATAGGGGTGCATGCAGCGGCACCCGACGCTGCGTCGCACAACGCTAATGTGAACGTAGCCATACCTACACACCACAGAGACAGAAGAACCGTTGCTGCTATGTAGACCCACCACTGCCATACCTACACACCACAGAGACGGGAGAACCGCCACTGCCATATATCCACACCTGTATACCCACCACTGCCATACTTACAGACCAAAGACAGAACTGCCGCTGCGATACAGCGACCCCTTATATACCCACCACTGCTATACCTACACACCACAGACAGGAGAACTGCTGCTGCCATACAGCCCTACCTGTAGACCCACCACTGCCACGACCATAGAGACAGAACTGCTGCCATACAGTGACACCTGGCGGGTCCACTGCCATACCTACACACCACAGAGACAGGAGACCCCACATAGGAGAACCACTGGAACAACCACACATCTGATAAAACTTTATTTCACGTCATGGTGGTCGGGCTCGTCCTTCCGTCCCCTGAATTTAGTCCATTTTGAACTGAAAACCCAGAACACGCAGAGCATGAGAAGTGACATACTAGAGTTCCTGCTACCACAACCTAAAGGCGACATGGAAATAGAAAGAAAATAGTGGAATTCAGAATAACAAAATACAGATATTTTATGTGTAGACAATAGACTTAAGATTTCCTGAGCCAGTGGAGCGTAAGGACAAACGAGAGACAAACGTCACACTAATCCATCCCGGTGTCTGTCCGGCCGTGGAGACGGTCCTGTATAAAAGCCTCCATCCCTCCACAGGTTGCGCTGACGGTAGGTTATGGGTTGTGGTTCACATTACTTTGTTGCTTGGTAAGATGGGCGATGTGCTCGCTCCTGGACCCGGCAGTGTGACTACTTCCTGGTATGTCGTCGTGCCGGCTGCTGGTTCATTACCTTGTGACCATGTTGTTGGCTGCACCATTGTCCCGACTCACAACCTGGTCTGAAGCCATTTTGGATAGTCTGTGGCCAGAGCCGCTTCCTAGTGCTAAATGCAGTTCAGCCCCAGTCTGAGGCAGCTGGACGGTGTGGGCACGGAGGGATGAGGAGGGGACGGGATCCCTGGTCACGAGGTATTCCTTCTGACTGCAGGAGGGCTGGCTGGAGCAGAGAAAGGTCCTGGATAAAGAAAGAAGAAGGAAAAACATCCTTTTAGACAAAATTATGCCCACAGGAGATTTAGGATGAATTCATACACTGAGGACGGAGATCAGCGCAGCACTTACACACTAGACAGCTGCAGCGGTGGTCGGTTTCCTAGGCAACGAGCTGAAAACTTTAATCTCTCAAGAGTGGATGCAAGTTTTAATAAGCAATAAATTGCAAAAAGTGCTTGTTTTAGGAGCGCTATCCAACATATATATCCAGATGGGAAGAACGCTTTAGAATTAGAAATATTTGTAGGCTGGGTCTGCAAGTGGGAGGACAGCCCACAGCCGCTGTAGGGTCGGGTTATTAAGGCTAGATTCACACTTTTTTTTTCACAGATTTTAAAGCTCTACACCATCTATGCCTCTCAATCCTTTATTTCCATGAACACATGGCGGTAACGGTAGGGCGACACGACTGCACCATCACCAAAGTTATTTTATGATTTTACATGATTTTTATGAATCAGATTTTTATTCCCAATAGGCTTTGACTAATGAAAATCTTTAACAACCCTAAGAAAAAAAGGAAACTCACTCTGAAGAACACAGGTGACTGTATATTCACTTACCTCTGTGTGTATGTGACTGCGGTGACTAAACCTGCAGTAACACAAATGACCACATGGGGTCAGCAAAGTCTTAATAAATGGGATGATTGACATGGCTGTGGATATACAGGGAGGACATGGGGCAGTTACATCACATCATACAATCATTCTACAGCTTTTTTTTCCCCCAGACATCCAAGAACTAAAAAATTCAGGAGTAATGCATTAAAATCCCTGTCCTCCATGACATCACTTGCTGTCCCAGAGGACACAGGCTGGGTCTGGGTCTCCATGGACCGGCAGCTGTACATAATGCACCAGGCAGTGCTTCCATATTGGTTTTGTACAGAACTACTCCTGCCTTTTGGGAGAGAGGGCGAGGGGTTGTATTAATAGTGAGTAACCAGAGCGCTATTCAGCATTCTGGGGTTTTTCAGCAAATAGGTCTTGCATGAAGGAAAGAAAAACATGGCGTGCAGTGCTTCGTGCAGGAGAACCGGATGATGGATGAATGTTACCTACAGGAACACACTGTGCCACTATACAAATTGGAGGGGGAACAGTATGAAGGTCTATTATGTTAACTTTGCCCCCTTTATTTTCTAGTTAAAAAGGTTTATTCCCATCCCTATATGTAGTAGGTGTAATAATAATGGCAAATACCTCCAATTAGAAATTTAGTATAGTTCTTCTGATAAGCTATGTCGCTTACCCAAAGTGCAGGGCAT
The DNA here is from genome assembly GCF_051348905.1 of Ranitomeya variabilis. NCBI lineage: Eukaryota > Metazoa > Chordata > Amphibia > Anura > Dendrobatidae > Ranitomeya > Ranitomeya variabilis. The sequence goes on along the minus strand of NC_135235.1, from coordinate 47,840,533 downwards.
TGCAGTAGCTTAGGCATCTATGGTTACGATCATTCAGTGACAGGTATCTATGGTTACGGCCTCTAACAACAGTCACTGAATGATCGTAACCATGGATACCAAAGTTCCTGCAATGCCCTGCACATGGAGTAATTGACTTAGCGAATCAGAACAACTATACTACATTTCTAATTGGATGTTTTTGCTATTATAATTATACCTACTACATATTGGGATAGGAATACCCCTTTAATAATTATAGCCTAACAAATGCTCTATGGGCACAGACACAAGCCGATCTTGTGGAAAGGCTTCACTGAAGAAAGATGTTACAGCCAGTGACCGTTAATCTAATGCCATATGAAAGAGGAAAGTGCAAGACTCAGTAAAAGGAGTAAAAAAAAATTATATATATTTTATTGGATATTTAATTTAAAAAACAAATTGTACCATACATAAAATGTGAGACACAAGATGGTCAGGAATGATGAGCAATAATTATATGATAAATAAGATATTTACACGGCATGATACAGACATTTGATTATACATTGTAAAATCTATTCTAAGTATACAGTTTCAATAACTGCATGTAATAAAGTACATGCACTGGTATAATAAGGTGTGCAAAATTGTGTCACAATATTGCCAACAGATACCACTACATGTAAGTAGCGTAAAACATATAGGGCTCAGTAAATTAGAATGGAGTGGAGAAAATATATATGTAATAAGTAGAAAATGTAAACGTGCACAGTGGCGTAAAGAGGACTCGCCAGTCAAGAAAAGAACTGCACCCGACGCGCGTCATCAAGGTGCTCGGAAGCGAAAAGCGCGTCGGGTGCAGTTCTTTTCTTGACTGGCGAGTCCTCTTTACGCAACTGTGCATGTTAATACTTTCAGCTTAGTAAATTAGAATGTAGCGTATCTCAGAGTGGAGAAAGTAGATATGTAATGAGCCCAATAGGTTTTACGATACTTATATGTAGTGGTATCTGTCTCCAATATTATGACTACACTTTGCACACCTTACCAAATCTTATTTACCATGTAGTTATTGCTCATCAGTCCTGACCATCTTGTGTCTTATATTTTATTGGATATTTTATAAAAAAAAAAAAAAAAAAAAAAAAAATTGTAGATAAAACATGTGCTTGTTGGCCTGTTACCCTATGCTCGCCATACATAAAGAGGTTTATGGAAAAAAAAAGAAAACATGAGAGGGACAAGTATGGAGCACGGAGAGATTCTCGGGGGAAATGACAAGGGAACCGTTTATTGCCAGGAAGTATTGTACGCATGTCCTGTTCTAATTCGTGGGACCCTTGCACAGACACCGGGTGCTCCACCCCTGCACAGACACCGGGTGCTCCACCCCTGCACAGACACCGGGTGCTCCACCCCTGCACAGACACCGGGTGCTCCACCCCTGCACAGACACCGGGTGCTCCACCCCTGCACAGACACCGGGTGCTCCACCCCTGCACAGACACCGGGTGCGCCATCCCTGCAGTATCAGTGCCGGACCAGGGATTCATATAAGGCAGTGCTCACTCTGTGCAAGCGAGTGCTGTCAATCAAGCCAAGGGGGCAGGAGGCTAATTGATGGGGCAGAAAAAGTATAAGTGTCCATTGTGTGAGAAGCACAAATTAGCTTGTGCGGAGAAGAGCGACCAGGCTTATGAAGAGAATGGGCAGATGGCAGCACCAAGATCTGTGATCGAACGTGGTCTACGGGCCTCTGCCATGATATTGTGGTGGTAAATTCATGGAGGGTCCAGATGCGGTTCTTGAAAAGTACATTAAAGGTTATGGGTATGAATCCGTGCGGTGGGTCTGGACCCGGTAAGGAGATATGTCCCCTAATATGGGGCAATCAGCATCTGCCTCATGGGGAGTTTGCCTTTATTCGGACTCCCATGACAGCACTACGAGAGGGGATCCGCCCTTAAGGAACAGGAAACCTACGGATACAAAAAGGGCGGCACCTCTCCTATGCATCAGTTGGTTTCCTGTTCCTAAAGGGACTGGATCCTACAAAAGAAGTTTTGGATTTCCAGGCCGGCCGGCCCCATTCAGGTAGCGAGGGGGTCTCCTACCTCGGCCGGTGCGGGGTACCTTAAGCGGTCACGGTGGTCCCGGCGGGGCTGCACGGCTGTGACTGAATCAGCATGGAGCAAGTCGCCAGGCGTGTCCTGTCTCCGGAGCATGGTAAGTATGATTGATCCCCTCCCTCGAGTGCTGTGGGGGCTCCGTCGGGGCGGCGCCACCCGGAGTCCTGCTGGCGATGTCTCGGTGTCCCACGCTGTCTGCAGCGCTGACAGGAAGCGCTGTGGACCGGGGGTGATGTCGGGGGCGGAGCCGGCGATGACTTCCGGGTCGCGGAGCTTCTGCGCATGCGCAGGAGCTCCAAGATGGCGGCGCCCACCGGAAAATGTGCGCTGATCACCCTCAGATGTCGGGCGATCCCCTGCAGCTGCGGAGGAGGGTGGATATCCAAGGGAGCGCTGTGCTATATTCGCTGACCGAAGGAGGGGCTATATAACCAGCTTCAGGTGCACGTTCCTTGCTTCTGGTCTCCATACTTGTAAGAATGGAGACTGACCAGGATCAGCAGCCTCTGCTGCTGGATGAAGCACCCCAGAAGCCTATACAGAAGGAGCGTGAGAAAAGGAGCGATGGATCTGGCCGCAGAAGCTCCTCCAGACAGGGGTCCGAAGCGTCAGCCAAGAAAAATCCCCCTCGTACTTCGGTAGCTTTCTGGGTATGGGCATCCACTGGTAAGTGATCTTCGAGAATGTTCACTCAGTGACTAGTCTCCCCTCGTGTTTGTTTTCACAGGGGAAGAAAAGCGCCAGTAAAGCAAAGCATAGGGAATGTGCCATCTGCGGGGTTCCCTTGCCCGACTCATACCCTAAAAAGCTATGTGACCCCTGTATCCAGCAGACGGTGAGGTCTGGGAGAGGGGGAGGGGGTTTTGGCATTAGATCTATGGACTAGTCTGCCTTACTTGCCCCCTCAGTTAGCGGAAGAATCCTCCTCTATTACGGCCAGTTTGAAGGAAATGGTTAGGATGGAAGTTAAGCAGTCCATCAAGAGCCTTTCACAGACAGGAGGCTCTAAGCAGAAAACGCAGTGGACATCCGATTCATCTGTGGATAAGGACAAGAGCGAAGAATCAGACGATTCAGCGGCATCATCCTCCTCGGAAGAAGAAGATGCTGCTCGTTTTTGTTTACCCTTAGAGAGAATAGACAGATTAATAAAGGCAGTCAGAGGCACAATGGGTATAACAGAACCCAAGCCTCAACTATCTAAAGATGTTCAGTGGGTTCGCCGTAACCCGACAGAAAACAAAAAACAGGATCAATGACTAACAGTTCCGGTGGGAGGGAGACTTTTGCATTTCTCGGCAGAATGGTCAAAAATCACAAACAGCGTTTGGATACAAGACACGGTTTCCCATGGTCTCAAACTTGAATTTACTCATACTCCACGGGATAAATTCAAGTTAACACCCTGGCGCTCATCTCCCACTGAACAATTTGCCTTAGAAGAGGAAGTGAGGACTCTGCTCTAAAAACGTTCTGGTAGAAGTGCCGTATACTCAGGCAGGGAAAGGGTTTTACTCTCCCCTATTCCTGATCCAGAAACCAGATAAGACTTATAAAACTATTATAAATCTTAAGGGTCTCAATAAATTTTTGGTCAAACATACGTTCAAAATGGAGTCCATCAATTCGACAATTAAAATGCTTTTCAACAATTGTTTTATGGTAGTAGTGGATTTGAAAGATGCCTACTATCATGTACCCATTCATGCAGATTTCCAACAATACCTGAGGGTAGCAGTGTTAATGGGGGGAAAGATTCAACATTTCCAGTTCAGAGCACTCCCCTTCGGGATAACTTCGGCTCCCAGAGTGTTCACTAAAATAATCGCTGAAGTCATGGCGCATTTTAAGGGAATCAAATATCCTTATAATCCCCTACTTGGAGGATTTCCTCATTGTAGGGAATTCGGTAGACCATTGTCTGTCCCAATGGGAGACTACTAGAGCTAAACTAGAACACCTGGGTTGGATCATAAACTTTGAAAAATCTAAGTTACAGCCCCTAAATATTCAAAAATTCCTGGGATTAATGTTGAATTCAGTAACACAACAGTGTCTTCTCCCTATTGAGAAAATAGAACTGATTCAGAGTTATGTATTAAAAGCAATTAATACGCCCTCCATGACACTTTGGCAAGCAATGTCCCTGCTTGGGTCACTTACATCTTGCATTCCAGCAGTTAAATGGGCTCAATTTCACACCAGATCCCTACAAAAAGAGGTCTTGTTCCAGGACAGGGCCTTAGGAGGCGCATTAAATGGGAAATTAACGTTGGGGTCAATAACATTGGATTCCCTTAGATGGTGGTTAGATAAACGAAATTTATCAACAGGGGTTCCCTGGATAGTAGACGTCACCCAGGTGATAACCACAGATGCCAGCTCTTCGGGGTGGGGAGCTTATATGGGGGACATGGTGGTTCAGGGACAATGGGAGCCCTTTACAACGTTCTCATTTAATCAAAGGGAGTTGTTGGCGGTTGAATTGGCTGTTAAAAAATTCCTCATATCTGCAGGGCCAGCAAGTCAGAATTCTGTCGGACAACAGAGTTGCAGTCGCCTATATAAACCAGCAAGGGTAACACGTTCCGAGACATTAATGCAGATCACGGATCGCTTGTTCCAGGTGGCAGAGCTCAATTTTCAATCTTTGACAGCTCTCCACATCAAAGGAAAAGAGAATATAACAGCAGATTTCCTAAGCCGAAACGTATTAAGGCAAGGAGAGTGGTCTCTCAACCAGGACATTTTCAACCATATCGTCCACAGATGGGGTCAGCCAGTGGTGGATCTGTTCGCCACCAGAAGCAACAGAAAAGTAAAAGTTTTCTGCTCTCTAAATCCCAGGGAGAATCCCCTGGCGGTGGACGCGTTTCTAATAAAATGGGATTTTCCGCTTGCTTATGCCTTCCCACCGCTGAACCTGATACCTCTAGTTGTGAGGTAAATCAGGGAAGATCGAGCAAAAATCATCCTTATTGCCCCCTTTTGGCCCAGAAGAACCTGGTTTGCCTGGCTCAGGACAATGTCTGTATAGGATCCCTGGGTACTGCCAGAAATCCCGAACTTGCTTTCTCAGGGACCAATCTCCCATCCACAAGTGGCAGCGCTCCATTTAACGGCGTGGAGTTTGAACGGTCACTGTTGGTAGATAAAGGCTTCTCTCCGAACTTAGTAGAAACACTCCTAAAGAGTAGGAAACAAATAACTACAAAAATCTACTCTAGGACTTGGTGGAAGTTTTTGACCTGTTCAAAATTTAATATCCATGAAGGGGTACCAATACAACAAATCTTAGAGTTTCTGCAGAAGGGGTTGGAGCTAAAACTCTCTGCTAGTACCCTTAGAGTACAGGTCTCAGCTCTGGGTGCCCTGTTTTCCTGTAATATAGCTAACAACTATTGGGTAGCGAGATTTATGAAGGCGGTCTGTAGAACTAGACCGGTATATAAAGACAGAACGGTTCCGTGGGATCTAAATTTAGTTCTGTCCTCTAATGAAACACCCCTTTGAACCTCTGCAAGATGCTTCGATCAAGATGTTGACACTTAAGACAGCCTTCTTGATTGTCATAACCTCAGCCCGCAGGATAGGGGATATCCAGGCACTTTCCAGACTTCCCCCATACACAGAAATCTTATCAGACAGGGTAGTCCTTAGGCCAGACCCAGCATATCTGCCGAAGGTAGCGACACGGTTTCATAGATCGCAGGAGATAGTTTTACCATCTTTTATTCCTAATCCCTCTAATCCTAAAGAGCAGGAGCTTCATACGTTAGACGTTGGGAGATCTCTTCTACAGTATATTTCATTCACCGATAATTGGAAGAAAGATGAGGCACTGCTTCTTTCCTTCCAAGGTCCAAAGAAAGGATGTAGAGTATCAAAATATTTACTGGCTAAATGGATTAGGGAAACTCTCTCTCTGGCTTATACAGCGGGTGGGGGGCCAGCTCCGCAGAATCTAAAGGCACATTCCACCCGGGCCAGGGCATCATCCTGGGCAGAAAGATCTGGAGTATCAGTGGAACAAATATGTAAGGCGGCCACTTGGTCATCCCCTTCCACGTTCTTTAAGCACTATCGGTTGGATTTGGGGTCCTCCTCTGATCTCACCTTCGGGTTAACGGTGCTGCAGGCTATAGTCCCTCCCTAAGGTAGCTTACATCTCTGTAATTCTCTCGTAGTGCTGTCATGGGAGTCCGAATAAAGCATTAAGCTACTTACGGGTAGCGGCATTTTTTGGAGGCCCATGACAGCTCCCTTAGTTCCCTCCCTATTCACGTGGGGGTTGCACTTCCTAAATATGTATATAGTGTGATATGTAGATCTCACGTATGGTGTCTAGTTACAATTTAATAGTATATTTTCGTTTTCAAAATGTATATAATGTATGTTTGTATGCCACTAACCGCGGTAGTCCTCTCGGCTCTGAAATACAACTGATGCATAGGAGAGGTGCCGCCTTTTTGTATCTGTAGGTTTCCTGTTCCTTAAGGGCGGATCCTCTCTCGTAGTGCTGTCATGGGCCTCCGAAAAATGCCGCTACTCGTAAGTAGCTTAATGCTTTCTCTAGATTAAATACTTAAAAGTATAGGATGGACATCCATGTCTCACAATGGCGCTGACCCCTATATAAAGTGACTACACATTGCGGCATGCGAGGTACTTACATACTGGGAGCCGTGGTCAACGCTTCTCTCCCTGGAGAGGCTGCACGCACACGGATCTAAGGAAAGAGAGACAGGACGCTGGTCACAGCAATCACTGATTATTACAGACATATATTTTTTAAATTCTGATATAATATTTCAATTCTAAAACCAATATAATTCTCCATTTTGCAGAATAATTCTACTTCCCACCTGTAGGGGGCGCCATTCAGATCCACGTTGGTCCCGGTTTGCTCTATTGTAGGCCACTGTGTTGTCGTCATCGCTAAAAATTCTTTGTTCACGCAGTTTCGGAGACTATCTGGGATGCGACCTTTTGGAGAAACAGAATCGGATCTTACAGAGAGATCGCGTCATTCACACTAACTGTACATTTTAGGAGCCTGGAAAAGAAAACAGTCCCCTACCAGTAAAGCAGGAATGGCTGAAAAGGAGTGGGGGGGGGGGGGAAACATTAAAACCTCCCATGGCCTCTTATGTTCTACTGCCACATGTCCTACCTATAGGCAATACTGGTGATGACTGCTAGTGCTCCGGGATGGGTCCGAGCACAATTTATATTAGCACTCTTGATGATCGAGCACTAAAATGCTTGTGTGCGCGCTGCTCGAAACTACCAATTCCTAATGCTCGAATGCTAGTTTTGAGTAATGACTACAATGGGAGTCAATGGTAAGGCATTTTTCCAGCAGACCCTACAAAGAGGTCTGGGGGGCAGTGAAAATGATCAACTGGATGGGAAAAGTGCTGAATGGAAGGAGAGCAGGATGGGGAATACCCCTGGAAGCATCTATGACTCCCAGATCGCTGCCGAGAACAATGGTGCCACACTTTTACTCCACTTTTAAGGACTGACTTTCCAAACTGCCGAGAAATTGCATTTTACAGGGGGAAAAAAAAAACGTTAAACAATCTTTCCCGTATAATGACTTGTATATAAGGCAACATTTTAAAAGTATTATTTTTTAAATAACTGAAGTAAACCAAAATTAAAATTTTTAGTAAAAAAAATAAAAATAAAATTGTACATTTCAGTATATCTAAGGAAGCAAGAGGAACTCAGGTACACCCTAGACAAAGGAGTGCCTCATACACATTCTAGTCACATTGTCATGCAGTGGTACTCCTAGACTCAAAGGCTACATACTAAGTGCAAAGCCTACCAAAAATGACAAGCAGGGTCATCCATACACCCTTGAAGGCACCAACTATAGTGCGTCATTCATATATTAAGAAAGCGTACACCAACGAAATTCCACACAAAGCAGGTTCTACAGCATATAATGACAATAGTAAATATTTTGACCAGAAATATTTTGTGAACTGTCCCAGGCCAAGCGGGTTTTGAAAATTTTAAAACACACAGCATGTTAAACTGTATGGATATGAATCATTGAATGCATAAAAAAAAGTTTTGGAAGGTTTGAGAGTTTAATAAAGCTGCGAAATGTAACAAGAACCATGCTACAGTGTATGATCAATCACCGAATCCATAAACATTTTTTCAATTTGGGGGGGAGGGGGGAGTGTATGTTTATATAAACCAAAATGCAATAGAAAGCACGCAAAACTGTATGGATGAGTAATTGAATCCAGACAAATTTCTCACCGCTTTTTTGTAGCGTTCTATAGACCACCGAAATGTACCCAAGAATACACAATGTATGGATGAGCAGTAGGATAGCGAAAAAAATGTGACAATTTGTTTTGAAGGTTATACATCACCGAAATCTACCCAAGAACATGGATGAGCAATATACCGTAATACCAAAACATTTTAACCAATTTTCTTGAAGGTTATATACACCGAAATGTACCCAAGAACATGCTATACTGTGTGGAAGAGCAATATAACTGTACTCCCACCATAAAAGAGCAATATAATAACTCCCACCATAGTGCAAAGCCAGGAAAACATAAGGTGGCTCATCCATAGACCCTTGAAGGTAACAACTGCAGGGCCTCTGTGAAATATTGAGCATTAAAAACACTTCATGTAACGCTGTCATCTGGGTTTGGAAAAGTGGGGCTAATCCAGGCTTTGTTCATGTTTATCAAAGTGAACCTGTCCGCACTTTCTGTTGACAACCGAAAGTGTCTGTCTGTTATGGCGCTCCCGGCAGCACTAAAAACCTGCTCGGACAAGACGACTATGGCAGGGCAGTACAACACCTCCAAGGCATAGAGGAACAGCTCTTGCCAGGTGTCCAGCGTTGATAATCAATAGTTGGTCGCAGTGTAATTAGGGAGTACACTGGTTTGCGGGGTGGGAAAGCATTTTCCATCAAGCACCGCCCAATGCTCGATGAACAAGCACATCTGAGCACCGTGATACTCGAGTGACAACAGTATCACCGAGCACGTTTGCTCATCCCCAATTAGCGCATATGGATTGGAGCCATAATCCCGTCTATTCCCAGCACCCACACTGCACAGCTCCTTTTACACAATTACTAAGGTTTCTCCTGCCATTGATTTGTTGAAATGAACTTTAGTTTGCACTTTAATCCCAAGCTTTTGAAACTTTTGCATTTTGCCACTTCCCAAAAGAAGCATGCACCTCACCTGTGACCGCTCTGCGCATCTCAGTGGCTGCAGCTTCTCTCATCTCCAGGGACGCCTGCTCGCTGTACCATGCTGTGTGTGGGGTGCAGATCAGATTGGGGACATCCTTTAGAGGACCCTGAGCATATCTGTAAAATGTAAAAAAAAAAAAAAAGCATTTTGTGAACACTTCTCAATACGGTTACCTAGTCCATTTAAAGATTAAAAAAAGTGGTTGCCCACAACATTAGTGGGGTCCTAAATTGATAAAACTGCAGTAGTGGACAACCCCTTTAATGCGAGATCAGTCGAGTGTCAGTGGGCGAGGTGGTCACAGTGGCTGGGCACACGCGGATCAGACCTTGAGGGAAATTTCTCTGTGACCCCTATAGACGTCTAGGATACACTTTTGATCCATCCTAAGGACATACACAATATATATGCAGCGCCCCAGAGTCCTGGTCGTTGCAGTAACGTCGCTCTGCCACTAAGGGGAGTGATGTTACGTCTGATTGCACTAAAGGAGTTCACCTGACCAGGTAACACACACTACACTTCACACTCCGGCCACCAGGGGGGGTGGTTCTATCTAGTAGGCCACTCCTCACACTGGTAAAACTGGGGGTTGGACAGGAAGGGAGTGAGAACTAACTGGGGAGAGCCAGAGAGAGGACCTGTCAGGGATGGGATCCTGGCAGACTCCTAGCAGCAGCACAAACCAGTGAGCAACGGGAATACAGAAAAGAGGCAATAGGACCAGAAGGAGTCATGCTGTAAGATCGAGGCAACATCCTTCTGAGGTGCAAGCAGTCGGTGGCCGGAACGCCGAGCAAGTAATAGACTCTAAGCATTACTGCAAACCACGGCCGGACAGCCAATTATAGGTTGGCTGTCTCACCCAAATCACCTAAGCAGACAACGGAGGCAGCTGTGGGAGAGGGGCGACTCTAGGGTCCCGGAAGAACTCCAGGCCTACCCCGTCATACGGGTGCGTCCTACCATATCACCTGGGGGACGGAGAGAACGATTATCGGAGACAGACAGAACCAGTTGTGAGGACTATCCCGGGAGCTCAGCAGGGAAGGACTACAACACATAGCGCTAGAAGGTAGACACCGATTCCCACCTGTTAAGGAAACTCCTGATGTGCCTTCGGACCGGCCGGTCTCAGGCAGCCCTGTTAACAGCGCTCTGGACTGAGGACCCTGAAACCTTCAGTAAAGAGGTAAAGAGACTACACCCCTGTGTCCTTGTGATTGATTGCGTCCTGCACCACACACCGAACTGTCATCCCTTTATTTGGGCGCCCCCTCAGCAGGGTCACGGATCGGGCCTAGCCACCGTGACAACCCCAGAGCAGAGACTCAGAGGCCCGGCTCCGGGTACCCCTCGGCCCTGCGGCGGTGGGGGCGCTGCAAAACTTGGCGTCACGAACAGGATCTACTTAAGCCTGAAGAATTAGGTCATGTGTGCCTTGGAACTGTGATTTACTGTGCTTGGACTGTGCTTTATTGCAAGAACTGTGTGTTGCCAATTGCCGCCAAGAGTTCCCGCCACGATTCGCATTGCCGTGCACGGAGGGAGGAGCCTTAGCTTCGTGGGCGGAACCGGCCCAAAGAAGCGCGGAACGAGAAAGCGCGGTAACGTGCCAATCCCGGAAGAGGAACTCCGACCTCTAGCAGGTTAGTGGAGGAGGGGCCAGCCATGTCAGAGTCGGGAGGAGGAGGCTGCAGCCGGGGACGCAGGGGCACCTCCGGGCCCCGCAGCGGGCGACGCCGCGGCCCTAGTACAACCACCGGTTGCCGCAGAACCCGCTGCCCCCCTCAGCCAGTCGGACGCTGCCGCTAACACAAAAGCTATAATGCCCTTCTCTATGCCGTACCTGCCCGGAGCGGCCTGGCTCCCACGATACTCTGGGGAGTCGCATACATTCACTGACTTTAAAGAAGGGATCTGCAGCCTGCTCGAGTTCTATCCCTTGACAGAGCCTCAGAAGGTCCATATGATAATCGGCCAACTCTTTGGGGCGGCTCTGAGAGAAGTGAAGTCCTGGCCCGCCGCGGATAAGGGAACGGCACAGCAGATTTTTACCAAGCTTAAAGCCACCTTCGATACCCGTACTGCTACAGAAATTAAACTGACTTTCTATGGATGCAAACAGAGACCGCAGGATAGCTTACGGGACTATGCCCTTAATCTCCAGGAGGCGCTGCGGGCCATTAAGCAGAGTGACCCCGGCAGTATGCAAGATGAGGATAAACTTCTGAAAAAGCGGTTCATTGAGGGGCTCCTGTGCAATCACCAAAGGAGCCAATTACACTTCCTGGCTATGCAGAATCCAGACTTGACTTTTGCGCAATTCAAAGATAAAGCTATCCAGGCATTGCAGGAGCGACAGCCCAGCCACGCAATACCACCCAGGCGCCCCGCTCTCACATACCACCAGGAGGTGGCGTCAGATGCTCCAGTTGCCGCCGAGGCCGACGCCCAGAGCCTAGAGGACGACTCCCCCGCAGGACTTCGCCTCCAAATGCAGGAGCTGACCAAGAGCGTTGCTTCCCTGACCCGGACGGTACAGTCCCTACAGGAGGCCCCCAAGGAGAAGATCCAGCTGGCCTCCAGACAAGAGGATGTCCCTTGGATGCGACAGAGGAGGACTCCGCCGACCCGAGGCCGGAACGACGATCGCTTCCATCAGGACGGACGACCCATTTGCCGCCGCTGCCATCAGGTGGGCCACCTTGCCAGGTACTGTCCTTTAAACGAGCAACCCCTGGGGCAAAGGGCCAACCCCCAGGAGTAGGACGGTCAGGCCCGTAGCATTGGAGAGCCAAATACGTTGGAGGGCGACCAGTTCTTCCTGTAGTGGTTGACGGTATCCCCCTGAACGCTTTGCTGGACACCGGTTCTCAGGTGACGACTATGCCTTACGTGCTCTATAAACGGTATTGGGAGGACACCGATATTACTCGTGGCCCTGATGACGATTTCACCATAATAGCCAGTAATGGTCAGCCGTTGCCACAGGTGGGGTATAAAGAGGCCACCATCAAGGTGGGGTGGGTGGAATTGAAAGCCCAAGGGATTGTGATTGTTGATATTGACCGCCGAGAATGTAATCCCATGATGACTATCGGTACTAATGTTATAGAAAATTGTCTTGCAGAAGTCATTGTTTTGTTGCAACAGGTAGCAGAAACCGCTGGTCACAGTGAACAACGCGCCCTGCATAAAGAAATCAGAGCTCTGATGCAGAGACAGCAGGTAGAGCTGACTGGTGGTGAGATTGGCCGTGTCACTGTGAGTGATTCAAACCCCATCGCGATACCCCCTAGGAGTGAGATGTTAATATGGTGTCGGGCAGCCATAGGCCTCAGGGGTAAGGACTACCAGGCCTTAGTGGAACCCGTATATTCAGACAATAGGCCTACTGTTCTGACCGCCCGGGGGGTGGTTGATGTCCGCCAGGGGAGGGTGCCCGTACGTGTCCTCAATTGTGGGGAGGAAGAGGTTCACCTCACCAAGTATACCACGCTCGCCAAACTGTTCACTGTCAATAATAGCGTGATACAGACACCTGAACCCTTGGTCCCGTCAAACGTGGCGGAGGACAACGGTTCTGCAGAGCACTCGAAAGACTGGTGTCGGGAATTGCATGTGGGCACTGACTCTACCCCATCCCATCAAAAACAGGGGGCCTACAGGGTGGTTCACGAGTACGAGCAGGTATTCAGCAAACACCCCTCAGATTTTGGGCAGGTGAAAGGGATCCAACATCATATCCCCACGGGAGATCACCGACCCATAAAAGAGAGATATCGCCCTGTACCCCCAGCTCATTATCAGTGTGCCAAGGACATGTTGCGGGAAATGAAGGAGGCTGGGGTGGTGAGAGACAGCTGTAGCCCCTGGGCAGCTCCCTTAGTCCTTGTTAAAAAGAAAGATGGTACAATGAGGATGTGTGTTGATTACAGGCAGTTGAACCGCATTACACATAAGGACGCATACCCACTGCCCAGGATAGAGGAGTCTCTGGCTGCCTTAAAATCTGCTAACTACTTCTCTACCTTAGGTCTCACCAGTGGGTACTGGCAGGTTCCTGTGGCGGAGGCGGACAAAGAGAAGACGGCCTTCACGACACCAATGGGTCTCTGCGAATTCAACTACATGCCCTTCGGATTGTGCAATGCTCCAGGGACGTTCCAGAGGATGATGGAGTGCTGCCTGGGGCACAAGAACTTTGAAACCGTACTGCTGTATTTGGATGATGTCATCGTCTTCTCTAAGACCTACGAAGACCATCTGAAGCACCTGGCTGAGGTGTTTGAAGCCCTGTCCAACTTTGGCTTAAAGGTGAAACCGTCCAAATGCCATCTGCTGAAACCAAAAGTGCAGTACCTGGGCCATGTGGTGAGCGCCGAGGGAGTGGCCCCAGACCCGGACAAGATCACGGTGATCCAGGACTGGCCAAAGCCCAGCAACCTTCACGAAGTCCGGCAGTTCCTCGGGCTGGTAGGCTATTACCGGAGGTTCATCAAGGACTTCACCAAGAAGGCTGTGCCCATGCAAAACCTGTTGGTGGGCCAACCAAAGAAGACCAAGGGGAGGAACACCCCGTTTGATTGGAACAAGGAGCTAGAGGAATCCTTCACTTGCTTAAAGTCGGCACTGATGGGAGAAGAGGTACTGGCCTACCCCGAATACGATCAACCGTTCGTGCTGTACACGGATGCCAGCAATGTAGGACTGGGAGCCGTGCTGTCCCAGGTCCAGAAAGGCAAAGAGAGGGTAATCGCTTACGCCAGCAGGAAACTTCGTCCCACGGAAAGGAATCCTGACAATTACAGCTCCTTTAAGCTTGAATTCCTTGCCATCGTCTGGGCAGTGACAGAGAGGTTCAAACACTACCTGGCCTCCGCGAAATTCACCGTCTTCACGGATAACAATCCGCTAACGCATCTAGATACCGCCAAACTCGGGGCCTTGGAGCAGCGGTGGATGGCCCGGCTGTCCAACTACGATTTCACCATCAAGTACCGGGCAGGACACAAGAATGCCAATGCCGATGCCTTGTCCCGAATGTCCAATTTGCCAGAAACGGGAGAAGACCCGGAGGCCCTTGAAGAGGTGGAGCTGCCTGCATTCCATCGCCCCAAAGCCACTCAGAACTCTCATCATGTGAAGAACAGGCACAAGAACCAACCGGATGCCACGCTGAATCCCCTGCCCCATCACGGATGGGCGGAAACCCAGGATGGTGACCCCGCGGTCCGTCGGGTGAAAGAGCTCTTGACGCAGGCAGGGTTGCATCCCGGCCCAGATGATCCACAGGAAACCCAACAGTTGTGGAAGGGGAGAAGCAAACTGTTTATCCATGATGGCAAGCTGTGCAGGAGGAGCATCGACCCACGCACTCATGAATTGGTGCGGCAGATAGTGGTGCCAAGGCGAGATGCGCCCATGGTTCTGGGAGCCTACCACGATGGAGCCGGACACTTCGGATGGAGGAAGCTAGAGAAGCTACTCCGAGGGAGGTTCTATTGGGTTGGCATGAAGAGAGCCATTGAGAAGTGGTGTCAGGAGTGCGGTCCATGTAGCCTACGCAGGAAGGACCGTGGCAGCCAACGGGCTCCCCTGCGGCCTATCATCACCAAACGGCCGCTCGAACTGGTCGCGCTGGATCATGTGAAGCTGACACCTAGCCAGTCAGGCTATACCTACGCTCTTACCATTGTAGACCACTACTCCAGATTTTTGGTGGTTGTACCTGTCAAGGATCTAACGGCCAGGACTGCCGCCAAGGCCTTCCAGCAGTACTTTTGTAGGCCCCACGGCTACCCGGAGAAGGTGCTGACCGATCAGGGACCGGCATTCGAAGCAGAAGTGTTCCAAGAGTTCTGCCAACTGTACGGGTGTAAGAAGATTAGAACTACTCCGTACCATCCTCAAACCAATGGGATGTGCGAAAAGATGAACCAAGTGGTGATCGACTTATTGAAGACCTTGCCCGTAGAGGAACGGAACCTGTGGCCGACAAAGCTGCCTGACTTGGTGGATATGTACAATCACATCCCAGTAAATTCTACCAACTGTACTCCAGCGTACCTGATGCGAGGAAGGTCTAGCCAGTTACCCGTTGATCTGGACATGGGGGTCCTAGTCCCCGAAGATACCTCGCCGGATGCAGATTGGGACGCAGAAAGGCAGCGAAGGTACCGCAGAGTACAGGAGTGCGTGGAAAGAAGTCTCGCCCAGGCTAGGCAAAAACAAGAAAGGGACTATAACCAGCACGCTCCCGCAATTCCCCTGGCACCTGGTGAGCAAGTACTCAAACGAAAGAGGAGACTACACAAGCTCGATGACCAATGGGAAGCGGAACCGTATACCATCCTGCCATCCGATTTCGACAACACGAAGGTCTGTCTCATCAGCAAGGACGGAGGGGAGACCTCGACAGCGATATCCAGGGATCACCTTAAGGTCTGCCCCGATAAGTTGAGAGAGAGGGACCCGGTCCCAGGAGTCTCCCCGCCTGTGGAAAAGGAGAAGATGATCCACACCGTCCTTGGAGACTTTCCCCAGTCCTGGACTCAGATAAACCAGGCCATCGTGGTCCCTGTTCTAACATTCCACCAGCCGGACCCACCAGAAACAATGGTGGTACCAGATCACCCGGCCCCGCAACCTCAACAAGCCCTATCTGAAGATACCGTGCCGACCGTTGAACTGGCAAATCCTCCCTCTGCTATCGGCGAGCCTGCCGTACCCACTGTTGCTGGCAGCCGCAGCCCTGAGAGCTTCAGCCTGCCAGTGCTACCCAGATTCACTAGAAGTGTAGCTAGCAGGCAGTACACTACACCAGGGGTAGCAAGTATAGTGGGCCCTGTTAGGCCGGTAGCAACCCCTGTGCTGCGAAGGTCCACACGCAGCACTCAGAATCAAACTGCCCTCCGCTACAAAACTTAGAGGTGTTAATGAGGGCTGTTATTTAGTTGAAAATGTTTGTGTATATATCTTCTGTTACCGATTTTAAAAATGGACAACGGAGTAATGGACAGTGAATTGCTCCAAAACTTCTAAATGGGGACCCCTTTGTTTACCCGGGGTCCCCGCTGTTTCAACCACTGAACTGAGAGTCATAAACTGTGCATGACCTAACCTTTGCAACGTTCAAGAGTCCTCACCTCCCATAAAGGGAAGCACTGTTAAATTTGACTGTTTATGATATTCCAAATTGTTGTGCGTTTCCTGTTAACATGCATTGTTGTTCTTGTTTTTTTCCCAGTCCGGGAGTACTGGATTTAACCGGGGGGGGGAGTGCAGCGCCCCAGAGTCCTGGTCGTTGCAGCAACGTCGCTCTGCCACCAAGGGGAGTGATGTTACGTCTGATTGCACTAAAGGAGTTCACCTGATCAGGTAACACACACTACACTTCACACTCCGGCCACCAGGGGGGGTGGTTCTATCTAGTAGGCCACTCCTCACACTCTGGTAAAACTGGGGGTTGGACAGGAAGGGAGTGAGAACTAACTGGGGAGAGCTAGAGAGAGGACCTGTCAGGGATGGGATCCTGGCAGACTCCTAGCAGCAGCACAAACCAGTGAGCAACGGGAATACAGAAAAGAGGCAATAGGACCAGAAAGAGTCGTGTTGTAAGATCGAGGCAACATCCTTCTGAGGTGCAAGCAGTCGGTGGCCGGAACGCCGAGCAAGTAATAGACTCTAAGCATTACTGCAAACCACGGCCGGACAGCCAATTATAGGTTGGCTGTCTCACCCAAATCACCTAAGCAGACAACGGAGGCAGTTGTGGGAGAGGGGCGACTCTAGGGTCCCGGAAGAACTCCAGGCCTACCCCGTCATACGGGTGCGTCCTACCATATCACCTGGGGGACGGAGAGAACGATTATCGGAGACAGACAGAACCAGTTGTGAGGACTATCCCGGGAGCTCAGCCTTGAAGGACTACAACACACAGGCGCTAGAAGGTAGACACCGATTCCCACCTGTTAAGGAAACTCCTGATGTGCCTTCGGACCGGCCGGTCTCAGGCAGCCCTGTTAACAGCGCTCTGGACTGAGGACCCTGAAACCTTCAGTAAAGAGGTAAAGAGACTGCACCCCTGTGTCCTTGTGATTGATTGCGTCCTGCACCACACACCGAACTGTCATCCCTTTATTTGGGCGCCCCCTCAGCAGGGTCACGGATCGGGCCTAGCCACCGTGACAACCCCAGAGCAGAGACTCAGAGGCCCGGCTCCGGGTACCCCTCGGCCCTGCGGCGGTGGGGGCGCTGCATATACACGTTCATCCAGTAATACTCACATGAAAGGTTCAGTCTCGTGAACATCTAGAGCTGCTCCTCTGATTCTGCCTTCCTTCAGTGCCTGAGCCAAAGCCTTTTCATCTACCAACCCTCCACGAGCCGTATTCACCAGGAAAGCACCCTGCCTCATCTGCAGACAAAGTGCAGCGGTTTAACGCTCAATTACAGCTTTAATATAAATCACATGGAAATAGGATAAAAGTTAAGTCACGGATATTCCCTGGTCACCATTCTATCCTTTATCCCAATGAATAAATTAATGCAATATTAGCGAGGCGAGTCTCCATCCTTTATTGGGTGCGCCATTTATTATAGTAGAGTTGAATGGGACTTTATAGACAGAAAAAAAACAAAAAACAAACACGGTCTCCATGAAATGATGAGAGTTGCAGCCACATCCCCTCCCACACCCAAACAGCTTAGCTTACTTTCCAGCTTTACCGTATAGACTGGGTCAGAATCAGCAGAGGATGGCAAGTCTACTCAAGTGCCAAAGGACTAAAAAAGACTAGATGTCACACCATACACAAAAATAAGGCTCTTCATGCTTCTCCTCTACCACTTTTGAGTCTTTGGGGAGAGAAGCTGTACTGTAGACTAAACTGTTGACAACAGTCCAAACGATACACAGCACTCACATCGTCTTAAAATAATTTCATTATAGATCCAGCAGTATAAAAAGGCACACAAAAAAAAAACAAAAAACACAAAAAGTGGTTGAACACAACAATATAAAAGGCAGAAAGTAAATATCCACTATCAAGGCTTGACAGAGAACCGTGTAGGTCTGAAACATGTTGCCTGGGAGCATAGAAAATATTTATTTTCTGTTTTTTTAAATTTTTGTGCGATTGTGTTCAACCATTTTTTGTGCCTTTTTATACTGCTGGAACAATAAAGAAATTCAGTATTTTTACTGTTTGGACTGTTGCATTACTGGAGTATTGTGCCCTTTTCATAAACTGTCCATAATCTCTCATTCATTTAATCTGCACACACAATAGAGGAAAGCAACACGCGTCTCTAATATCGCAGCCCCATAAAGTAATTTTAAAAAAGGATACGAGTAGAATTCGCTCTAGGTATAAATGTTAATTCTGGTCTCGAGTCCCCTTACATTTTTCACTACTATGATGCAAAATGTCACAGGAAGGAGGAGAAGTGCCCGCGCTGTTCTTTTCCATTGTGCAATGATTTTTGATACAGAGATTGGAGGAAATCTACGGGGACCGGCATTTCCTTCACCAGTATACAGAGCAACATTCACAAGCCTTGCTACATGTCTGGCCATCTATGCACTATAGAGTCAACATGTATGCAAGGTTCTAATTTAAAGCGAGTGAGCACAAAATGACTGTTCAAACCTAACACATGCACCCTTGTAGTGGCCACGCAGTTCACACCTACTAGTTTTCCCAATTCTCTCTACCCACCTGTTCCTTGATTGACAGCTCTGACACTACAGGAAACGGAGGATGACAGAAAAAAAAGAAAGTAAGTGGGAAGGTGCACTGAACTGCTCAGCCACACCTAGGGTGCACCGAGCACCTGTGCTTGGTTTGGACAGTCATTTTGTACTGACAAGAGTAACTTTAGGCAGCTAGGGAAATAGAAATAGGGGAAAGTAGCAGCTCCACTCGTTCCTTCCTGCGCAGTGGAGGATTATTCCAATGTTTTTGTGCAGATTGTGTAATGGAAATGTGTATGTAACCCCGTGTATAAAAGGGATGAAATGACTAAATCTGCAATGTCGAGGCCAATTACCTGTTTGATTGTGAAGTCGTTAATGAGGTGGTGGTTGTGTTCGTTCAGGTTACAGTGCAGAGACACGCAGTCGCTTTGGTAAAGCAAGTCCTGCAGTGTGTACACCCTCTGCACCCCCAGCGAGCGCTCCGTCCCGTCCTGCAGGTATGGGTCATAAAAGAGAACATTGAAGCCAAACACCTTGGCCCTGACGGCCACTGCCTGTCCTACACGACCTGTGAGAGAAAAACATCACCGGGAGAAGAGGTGTCAGCTGAACCAAACTCATCACATACAGCAGTCCCGTGCAAATGGCCGTACAATAACCACACACGTAATCGCCGAGCGCAGGAGAAACCCAACATGGCCGGGTAACAGATCAGACATCATTTAGGCCCCTATAGAGTGCAGAACTGAACCTCGCAAATTATTCGCAATGCCCAAGGGCAGCCCAATCTGGCGGCGACTCTTAGCTACATGTCAAGTGAGCGCTCCAGCTACATCGGTTTAGCCAATTAAATGCAGTGAGCGCTAAGATGATGGTAATCTGTGGAGTACTGGGGATTAGAGATTACGGATAGAAAGACAGATTGTGGCAGCTTACATCCACCAGTGCTAAGGAAATATCAAGATCTAGAATAAATAGTAGAGTACACAAAGCTTAGAACAAATGTAAACCCAATGTCTTACCAGCAGCAGAATAGGCAACAAGGAAAAGAAAGGAGAATCCCACAGGACACTAAAGTATAACGTCACCCCTTCACTTCCCTACCGTGAATATTACAGTGCACGGTGGGGTTCTCAGAGGGAAAATTAAGCTGAATGGCCATCAAGTAACATTAGTGTGTCTGGCTAAAAACCACTTTCCTGGTGATCGCCAAGGATAAGTCAGTCCCTGGGTGATCAGCTCATCTTTTACAAAAAGGTGGTAGTGCTCCCCTTAAAAAAAAAAAAAAATATATATATATATATATATATATATATATATATATATATATATATATATATATATATATATATATATATATATATATATATATATATATATATATATATATATATATATATATATATATATATACACATACATACATACACTCACTGGCCACTTTATTAGGTACACCTGTCCAACTTCTTGTTAACACTTAATTTCTAATCAGCCAATCACATGGCGGCAACTCAGTGCATTTAGGCATGTAGACATGGTCAAGACAATCTCCTGCAGTTCAAACCGAGCATCAGTATGGGGAAGAAAGGTGATTTGAGTGCCTTTGAACGTGGCATGGTTGTTGGTGCCAGAAGGGCTGGTCTGAGTATTTCAGAAACTGCTGATCTACTGGGATTTTCACGCACAACCATCTCTAGGGTTTACAGAGAATGGTCCGAAAAAGAAAAAAAATCCAGTGAGCGGCAGTTCTGT
Source organism: Ranitomeya variabilis (assembly GCF_051348905.1). Classification (NCBI taxonomy): domain Eukaryota; kingdom Metazoa; phylum Chordata; class Amphibia; order Anura; family Dendrobatidae; genus Ranitomeya; species Ranitomeya variabilis. The sequence goes on along the minus strand of NC_135235.1, from coordinate 47,819,735 downwards.
GGGCGGAAATGCCTTGTTGATGCCAGAGGTCAGAGGAGAATGGGCAGACTGGTTCGAGCTGATAGAAAGGCAACAGTGACTCAAATCGCCACCCGTTACAACCAAGGTAGGCCTAAGAGCATCTCTGAACGCACAGTGCGTCGAACTTTGAGGCAGATGGGCTACAGCAGCAGAAGACCACACCGGGTACCACTCCTTTCAGCTAAGAACAGGAAACTGAGGCTACAATTTGTACAAGCTCATCGAAATTGGACAGTAGAAGATTGGAAAAACGTTGCTTGGTCTGATGAGTCTCGATTTCTGCTGCGACATTCGGATGGTAGGGTCAGAATTTGGCGTAAACAACATGAAAGCATGGATCCATCCTGCCTTGTATGGAGCATCTTTGGGATGTGCAGCCGACAAATCTGCGGCAACTGTGTGATGCCATCATGTCAATATGGACCAAAATCTCTGAGGAATGCTTCCAGCACCTTGTTGAATCTATGCCACGAAGAATTGAGGCAGTTCTGAAGGCAAAAGGGGGTCCAACCCGTTACTAGCATGGTGTACCTAATAAAGTGGCCGGTGAGTATATATATATATATATACATACATACACGCACTATATATATATATATATTTTTTTTTTTTTCCTTCTTTGAAGGATTGTAATGGGAGCACTACCACTTTTGTTTTTTAAGAAGATGAGCTGATCACCCAGGGACTTACTTATCCTTGGCGATCATCAGGAAAGTGATATAGATATATATAGATATATATCACACCACCAGGGATGATGGTACATTTACACCCTGGATTACCAGGGATTTTGGAATTATCTTTTTTTCCTAGCATAAATTGAGGCTTTACAAATGCCTTCTTTATTATCCGACTTGTCTGGATACTGCATGACAATTTCTCTAGTCATTAATGCTAATTATTTGGGCAATATTTAGCCAATATAGTTACTTGGAAACCAGGGCAGTAGTCTCACTAACTGCCCCATTCTCTGGCTACAAAAGCCAAGGGGAAACATTGCCAGATTGTAAATCAATCAATATATCTATCTGCATCAGTAAGGCCATTCAGACAAATGTATAACTTACCAAATCCTATCAAACCCAGCGTCTCTCCCCGAACACGAGCGGCCCCAGATGCCACCTCTCGGATCTGCTCCACGCTGTGCACCCTCGTCCCCTCTCGCAGTGCTTGATACAGCCATGTGTTCCTCCGATATAGGTTCAGTATATGGCAGATTGAAGAATCCGCCGTCTCCTCCACAGCTGCTGAAGGGATATTACACACGGCCACCCCTGAAATACAGACCGGGTCAGCAGGGGGGGCACAACGCCGTACACAAAGCACATGATGGAAAAGACTAGAACAGTCATTAAGATCCAGCATCAAAAGGAAACTGATAAAATGTGTACTAATTGTCACAAAACATAATTCAGTGCCCCCTGCAAAGCAGAAAGAGTGGATATTTTTGAGCTACCAGCAAAGGAGAGGTGACATCAGAAAATGACATTTCAGTAAATGCAGGTTTGGTATTTTACCATACAGGTTATAATATATTATGAGATTATATATATACTAGATGGCAGCCCGATTCTAAAGAATCGGGAGTCTAGAATCCATATATACTTTATTTATTCAAATGTAAGAATAATTTGGTGGGCGGGGACCCTCAGCCTCCGATTTGGTTGGCGGGGCCCCATGGCCTCCGATTTGGTGGGCGGGGACCCCCGGCCTCCGATTTGGTGGGCGGGGCCCCTCGGCCTCCGATTTGGTGGGCGGGGCCCCTCGGCCTCCGATTTGGTGGGCGGGGACCCTCGGCCTCCGATTTGGTCGGCGGGGCCCCTCGGCCTCCTATTTGGTCGGCGGGGCCCCTCGGCCTCCTATTTGGTCGGCGGGGCCCCTCGGCCTCCGATTTGGTGGGCGGGGACCCTCGGCCTCCGATTTGGTGGGCGGGGACCCTCGGCCTCCGATTTGGTGGGCGGGGACCCTCGGCCTCCGATTTGGTGGGCGGGGCCCCTCGGCCTCCGATTTGGTGGGCGGGGACCCTCGGCCTCCGATTTGGTGGGCGGGGACCCTCGGCCTCCGATTTGGTGGGCGGGGACCCTCGGCCTCCGATTTGGTGGGCGGGGACCCTCGGCCTCCGATTTGGTGGGCGGGGACCCTCGGCCTCCGATTTGGTGGGCGGGGCCCCTCGGCCTCCGATGTGGTGGTCGGGGCCCCTCGGCCTCCGCTTTGGTGGGCGGGGCCGCTCGGCCTTCGATTTGGTGGGCAGGGCTCCTCGGCCTCCGATTTGGTTGGCGGGGCCCCTCGGCCTCCGATTTGGTTGGCGGGGCCTCTCGGCCTCTGATTTGGTGTGTGCTCTGCCTGGGGCCACTGTGCTCTGCCTGGGGCCCCATATGCTGCCTGGGGCCCCTGTGCTCTGCCTGGGGCCCCATATGCTGCCTGGGGCCCCTGTGCTCTGCCTGGGACCCCATATGCTGCCTGGGGCCCCTGTGCTCTGCCTGGGGCCCCTGTGCTCTGCCTGGGGCCCCATGTTCTGCCTGGGGCCCCTGTGCTCTGCCTGGGGCCACTGTGCTCTGCCTGGGGCCCCATGTTCTGCCTGGGGCCACTGTGCTCTGCCTGGGGCCCCATAAGCTGCCTGGGGCCCCTGTGCTCTGCCTGGTACCACTGTGCTCTGCCTGGGGCCCCATATGCTGCCTGGGGCCCCTGTGCTCTGCCTGGGGCCACTGTGCTCTGCCTGGGGCCCCATATGCTGCCTGGGGCCACTGTGCTCTGCCTGGGGCCCCATATGCTGCCTGGGGCCCCTGTGCTCTGCCTGGGGCCCCATATGCTGCCTGGGGCCCCTGTGCTCTGCCTGGGGCCCCTGTGCTCTGCCTGGGGCCCCATGTTCTGCCTGGGGCCCCTGTGCTCTGCCTGGGGCCACTGTGCTCTGCCTGGGGCCCCATATGCTGCCTGGGGCCCCTGTGCTCTGCCTGGGGCCCCATATGCTGCCTGGGGCCCCTGTGCTCTGCCTGGGGCCCCTGTGCTCTGCCTGGGGCCCCTGTGCTCTGCCTGGGGCCCCATATGCTGCCTGGGGCCCCTGTGCTCTGCCTGGGGCCCCTGTGCTCTGCCTGGGGCCCCATGTTCTGCCTGGGGCCCCTGTGCTCTGCCTGGGGCCACTGTGCTCTGCCTGGGGCCCCATATGCTGCCTGGGGCCCCTGTGCTCTGCCTGGGTGTAGGACACTGGTGACGTCACTTATCTCCGGACATTAGCTCCGGACATTAGCTCCGGACATTAGCTCCGGACAAAGCCACGGAAGTTGGCACAAATTGCAGGAAGTAGTATTCTAGGCAATTATATATTAGATATATATATATATATATATATATATATATATATATATATATATATATATATATATATATATATATATATATATATATATATATATATATATATATATATATATATATATATATATATATCTATATCTATATCTCTGAATGAATGTGTGTGTGTACGTATGCGTGTATGTCCGGGATTGTCATCTGAACCGTCGCAGCTACAGCCACAAAATTTTGCAGTCACACGTCTGGACCCCGAGAGCGTCATAGGCTATGTTGTGAGGTGAAATTTTAACCCCGCGCTTTCCAATTCACCAAACAATTTTGCCCCTATCTACATAATGGGGAAAAAGTGAAAGGAAAAGTGTTGGAGGCAAATTAACAGCTGCCAGATGTGAACAAGGGGGACTTAAAGAATGACAGCGATGGCGCCAAAGAGTATATACTGTACAGTTGCTAAGGTGGGGCCCCGACATGGGATAATCACCACACCACATCGGGGATATGAACACACACACAAAATGCGCCACACACTACCACATGCTTGAACACATATACCACCCTCAGCGCACATTTCACCACACATACACCAACCTCGCCACATAAGAGTCGAAACACAAAAGTCACCGCTCAAAACTCGCCAAGCGCAAAACTCTCCACATGCAAAACTCACCACACGTGCAAAACTCACCTCATGGAAAACTCGCCACACGCAAAACTTGCACACGCGGAAAAATTGCCACATGCACAAAAGTTGCAACACATGCAAAAGTTGCCTCACACAAAACTTGCACATACTCAAAAGGCACCACACATAAAACTCGCCACGCGCAAAACTCGCCATGCGCAAAACTTGCTGCACACAACTTGCTACACTAACCTGTCACATGCAACTCGACACACAAAAAGTTGCTACACGCATGTCGCCACACAAAACTCATCTCACAAAAGTCGCTACATGCATGTCGCCACACGCAACTCAACACACACAACTTCACACACGAAACTCGCCCTAAAACACACACAAGTCTGGTATTATCCTTCAAAAATAAAAATCTGTTTAATAAGCAGACAAACTACAAGAGCAACAAATGTACCATATAGGAATCCGGCAGCTGTCAGTCACATGACCAGTCTATTATGTGTATGTGTGAGCTAATATATACTGCCAGGGGGTGGGCTTACTGTTGGCTGGGGATTTATCAGGCTGCCAATTTAGCTTACAAATACTGAGGTAAAAATACTGACCAAATAACGTGTGAACGAGGTCTAATACAGGAGGAGATGACATACAGATATATACTATACTAGACTGTGGCCCGATTCTAATGCATCGGGTATTCTAGAATATGCATGTCCCGGTAGTATATGGACAATGATGATTCCACAATTCGCGGCAGACTGTGCCCGTCGCTGATTGGTCGAGGCAACCTTTATGACATCATCGTCGCCATGGCAACCATTATGACATCATCGTCGCCATGCTGTGCCCGTCGCTGATTGGTCGAGGCCTGGCCTTTATGACATCATCGTCGCCATGCTGTGCCCGTCGCGGGATTTCCAGGACAGACAGACAGACGGAAAAACCCTTAGACAATTATATATATAGATACAGGAGGAGATGACACACAGGTATATACTATTTACAGGGGAGATGACACACAGGTATATACTATATGCAGGAGGAGATGACACACAGATATACTATATGCAGGAGGAGATGACACACAGATATACTATATACAGGAGAGATGACACAGGTATATACTATATAGAGGAGGAGATGACATACAGGTATATACTACATACAGCAGGAGATGACATACAGGTATATACTATATACAGAAGGAGATGACACACAGGTATATACTATATACAGAAGGAGATGACACACAGGTATATACTATATACAGGAGCAGATTACCTACAGGTATATACTATATACAGGAGGAGATTACATACAGGTATATACTATATACTATATATAGGAGGAGATGACATACAGGTATATACTATATATAGGAGGAGATGACATACAGGTATATACTATATACAGGGGAGATGACATACAGGTATATACTATATATAGGAGGAGATGACATACAGGTATATACTATATACAGGGGAGATGACACACAGCAGGTATATACTATATACAGGAGATGACATACAGGTGTATACTATATATAAGGGAGATGACAAACATGTATATACTGAGGTGAAAATGAGAGGTGTGAGGTGAAAATGAAAAGGTGTGAGTGCAAAATGAGAGGAGTGAGGGAAAATAGTGGAGTGATCGGAAAATGACAGATGTGAGGTCGAAATGACAAGTGTTAGGGGGGAATGAGAGGAGTGAGGGGGAAAATGAGAGATGTGAGGGGGAAAATGAAAGATGTGATGGGGAAAATGAGAGGCGTGATGGGAAAATAAGAGAAGTGAGGTGCTATAACTAACCACAGATATTTACTATGCCCAGGCAACGCCGGGCTCTTCAGCTAGCTTAGATTTACAATCTCCATGCTTTTCTCATGGTCAACTTTATGTGGCCTGTTCAAGAGTTGGAACAGCCAAAAATCTGTTTGTCTTTGCACCTGAAGGAAAAACTAAGAATGTCGTTTATCAAAAGGCTCTCGAATAAGTAGTAGAAGATTACTTCACATTACTTGGCCAATTTAGTTAAATCTGTGTGGAATATCTCTGGTGTTGAAATATATGTTGTAAAATGCTTCTATTAGCTTAATTTTTGCCTTTTAATAATTACATTTCTATCTATTTGTTTTGTGGTTTTTTTGTGCAGAATAAATTTTTGTTAACCCATTCTATTTTGCTAACAGCAGTTATTACCCCGGGCGAAGCCGGGTAGTACAGCTAGTGTGTGTGTATGTATGTATGTATGTATGTATGTATGTATGTATGTATGTATGTATGTATGTATGTATGTATGTATGTATGTATGTATGTATGTATGTATACATACACACACACACGTGTATATATATGTGCGTGTGTGTATATATGTGCGTGTGTGTATATATGTGCGTGTGTGTATATATGTGCGAGCGAGCGAATAGTGTGTCCTCTTATGCTCAGCAGCTGCTATAGACATAAGCAGCTGCACCCTTCTAGGCACAGGTCAATGACTGATATGTGCAGGGAGGGAAAGCACATATTGTCAAAGGAAAAAAGGTTTTGGTGCCGCGTTTGCCAGTTATAAAAAGATTAATCTGTAAGAGAAACAAAATAATAATCTTATAAGATACCCAAAATAAATGATGTTACAAAGCGAACTCTTCAAGAGACATTATAGACATATAATTATAATAAATGTATTATCTAATACTAGCTGAAGAGCCCGGCGTTGCCCGAGCATAGTAACTGTGATTAGTTATAGCACACCTGTCATTTTCCCCTCAGTATATACCTGTGTGTCATCTCCTCCTGCATATAGTATATACCTGTGTCATCTGCTCCTGTATATAGTATATACCTGTATGTCATCTCCCCCTGTATATATTGTTAGTATATACCTGTAAGTCATCTCCCCTGTATATAGTATATACCTGTGTGTCATCTCCCCGTATATAGTATATATGCGTGTCATCTCCCCGTATATAGTATATATGCGTGTCATCGCTCATGTATATAGTATATACCTGTATGTCATCTCCCCCTGTATATATTGTTAGTATATACCTGTAAGTCATCTCCCCTGTATATAGTATATACCTGTGTGTCATCTCCCCGTATATAGTATATATGCGTGTCATCGCTCATGTATATAGTATATACCTGTGTGTCATCTCCCCTGTATATAGTATATATGTGTGTCATCGCTCCTGTATATAGTATACACCTGTATGTCATCTCCTCCTGTATACAGTATATACCAGTATGTCATCTCCCCCTGTATATAGTATATACCTGTGTGTCATCTCCTCCTGTATATAGTATATACCTGTGTGTCATCTGCTCCTGTATATAGTATATACATGTGTGTCATCTGCTCCTGTATATAGTATATACCTGTATGTCATCTCCCCTGTATTAGACCTCGTTCACACGTTATTTGGTCAGTATTTTTACTTCAGTATTTGTAAGCTAAAACTTGGGAGTAAAACAATCAGAGGAAAAGTTTATTAGAAACCTGTCACCACTTCTGTATTTTTCTCCCACTCGTGGTTTTGGCTTATAAATACGGAGGTAAAATACTGACCAAATACTGAATGTAGCCTTATACACAGCCTCCACCTGCAGCGCTTCACTTCTTTATACACAGCCTCATACTGCAGCAGCACCTCACTTCTCTCATTTTACCCCCACATCTCTATCTATGAGGCTCCTCTCTTTCCCTTGACGTCATGCCTCACAGGAGCAACTCCATTCTAGACACGATGGAGCAAGATATGGCCCGTGCCTGCTATGTGGAATGGGCGTGGCTCGAATAATATATATATATTTTTATTAGTAAAAAGGAACAGCATAAATCCTTTACTTATCTTCGGGTGCAAAGCCCTCCAACAGCCTGTCCACTTTAGTCCACATAATTCAATAAAAGCAGGCAGCTATATAATTGTCTAAGGGTCACTTTCGTCTGTCCTTCTGTCCCGGAAATCCCGCGTCACTGATTGGTCACGGCCAATCAGCGACGGGCACAGTCCGGCCGAGAATTAGTCCCTCCCTACTCCCCAGCCGTCAGCGCTCACACAGGGTTAATAGCAGCGTTAACGGACCGCGTGTGTGACCAACTTTTTACTATTGATGCTGCCTATGCAGCATCAATAGTAAAGAGATCTAATGTTAAAATAATAAAAAAAACAAAAAATAGTTATATACTACTTGGCTGTGCTATATACTACGTGGCTGGCCACGAACTATCAGCGACAGGCGCACTCTGGCCGCGAATTGGCGCGGGATTTGAACCACGCTTCGCTAATTGGTCGCGCCCGGCCGGCTGAATCCTGTGTATTCAATGTATTATTCTAAAATCTTCATAAATAAACTACATACATATTCTAGAATACCCGATGCATTAGAATCGGGCTACCATCTAGTAAATCTACTATATAATTGTCTAAGGGTCACTTCCGTCTGTCTGTCTGTCACAGATATTCATTGGTCGCAGCCTCTGTCTGTCATGGAATCCAAGTCGCTGATTGGTCTCGCCAGCTGCCTGTCATGGCTGCCATGACCAATCAGCGACGGCCACAGTCCAATTAGTCCCTCCCTACTCTCCTGCAGTCAGTGCCCGGCGCCCGCTCCATACTCCCCGCAGTCACCGCTCACACAGGGTTAATGCCCGCGGTAACGGACCGCGTTATGCCACGGGTAACTTACTCAGTTACCCCCGCTATTAACCCTGTGTGACCAAGTTTTTTACTATTGATGCTGCCTATGCAGCGTCAATAGTAAAAAACATCTAATGTTAAAAATAATTAAAAAAAAAAAAATAAATCATGATATACTCACCTTCCACAGCCTTTCCTGCTCCTCGCGACGCTCCGGTGACCGCTCCATGCAAGCGGCAGGTTCCGGTGGCAAGGATGGTATGCGAGAAGGACCTGCCATGACGTCACGGTCATGTGACCGCGACGTCACCACATGTCCTGCGCGCCTGCGCGAGAAGGACCTGCCATGACGTCATGGTCATGTGACCGCGACGTCATCACACCCTGGGACCAGAAGCTGCCGCCTGCACCACACACAGGCGACAGAACTACAAGGGGCCCTCGGAAGGTGAGTATATGTTTATTTTTTAAACCTGTGACATACGTGGCTGGGCAATTTACTACGTGGCTCTGGGCAATATACTACGTGGCTCTGGGCAATATACTACGTGGGCTGTGCAATATACTACGTGGGCTGTGCAATATACTACGTGGCTGTGCAATATACTACGTGGGCTGTGCAATATACTACGTGGGCTGTGCAATATACTACGTGGGCTGTGCAATATACTACGTGGACATGCATATTCTAGAATACCTGATGCGTTCGAATCGGGCCACCATCTAGTTATATATACACATATACACACACACACCCCCCTTTACATATATAGATGTATACATGCACACGTTTCTTCACATACCTAGTTATACCATGCCTAAAGAGATCCAAGACATCTTCAAACCTCGCATTGTAACATCATTTATAGTGATAAACGAGTGTACTCGCTTGGGTATTCCTGAGCACGCTCGGGTGACCTCCGAGTACTTGTTAGTGTTCAGAGATTAAGCTTTCATCGCCTCAGCTGAATGATTTACAGCTACTAGCCAGCCTGAGTACATGTGGGGATTCCCTAGCAACCAGGCAACCCCCACATGTACTCAGGCTGGGCAGTAGATGTAAATCATTCAGCTGCAGGCGATGAACACTTAATCACCGAATGCTAACGAATACTCGGAGGTCACCCGAGCGTGCTCGGGAGAACCAGAGCAACGAGTACACTCGCTCATCACTAATCATTTATTCTATTTTTGTTAGCCAATAAAAGGTATCAAGAGGTAACTATAAAGATCATCATTATTTTGTTTCCCCCCCCCTCCCCCAAGAGCAATTATTATTAACTACTGTATCTTGTGTTGTTATCTATTATATACAGAGGCATTATCAATCATTTTACAGGAGGGGGAGGAGGTGAGCTGTGACATTTATTGTGAATGGTGGATCCTGTGTTATCTACTGTATATAGAGGTGTTATCAGTCATCGTACAGGAGGAGGAGGTGAGCTGTGACATCACCTATTGTGAATGGTGGATCCTGTGTTATCTACTATATGTAAAAGTGTTATCAGTCATTGTACTGGAGGAGGAGGTGAGCTTTAACATCACCTATTGGGAAGGGTGGATCATGTGTTATCTACTGTATATAGAGGTGTCATCAACAGTGTTGCCAACCGCCCAGAAATTCCTGGGTAGTCCATAAAATTATGTTTGATGCATTTGTGATTTATTTTTTTAAGCTGGAGAAACTTTAAAGTTTTTTTTTTATATGACTGCAATTACTAGTAGTAAATGCAGCTGGTGTCTTCATGTCAAAATTATGGTCTGTATACATAGATCAGTTATAATCACAGTGATATTTTATGGTTTTACAATGTGTCCTTAAATATTGACTGATTATTAGCTGTCCAGAAAAAAAGTTAGCAAAAACAATGTTGATTACCTATCATTTACATGAAGGGGAGGAGGTGAGCTGTGACATCCTATTGTGAATAGTGGATCCTGTGCTATCTATTGTATATAGAGGAGTTCTTAATCATTGTATATGAGGAGGAGGAGGTGAGCTGGGTGATCCGCCATACAGTTCAGGAGATATGGGCTTTTTATTTACTGCAAATTTCTATGGTCATTGCCAAGGGGGTGTGGCTCAGATTCTCTGTATCTGTGCTGGTCTACATTATTATTACCAGTTGGTAAAGAAAAAAAAAGTAGCACTAAGGCCGGTTTCACATTAGCGTTTGCAGCAGCTGCGGAGGGCTGCAGACTTTCTCCGTGAAGCCCCGCCCTCGGCTGCTAGCTCCGCCTATTTCTGCATGCGGCCAGCATGCGGCCTGTGTATTTATCTTTAACATTAGGTACGCAGGTCGTGCCGCAGTATGCGGATGCTTCCGCATGCGTCGTTTTGACGATGCGGTGACCAGCGTAGAACGCAGCTTGTAGCAATTTTTTTTTTCCGCATCGTCAAAACGACGCATGCGGAAGCATCCGCATACTGCGGCACGACCTGCGTACCTAATGTTAAAAATAAGTACTCAGGCCGCATGCAGAAATAGGCGGCGCTAGCGGCGGAGGTGCGGCCGAGAGCGGGGCTTCACGGAGGAAGTCCGCAGCTGCTACAAACGCTAGTGTGAAAGTAGCCTAAATACAAAGGCTCACATCTCTTGAACTGACAGATTAAAAAAAAAGACGGAAAACTGAATACTCAGGGGAGCAGAATGGTTGAAATCTGCAGCAAAAACAAAAAAATTAACATGCTGCAAATCTAAATACGCAAGGTAAAAATAAGCAACGTGCATGAGACGTCAGGAGTTTAATTCACTTTGCTGGAACTTGGAAATCCTGTAGGTTGTGACAAAACTGGGCATTAAAAAAAAAAAAAAGAAAAAAAAAGCAGCGTCAAGATCGCAATGTGTGCACAGACCCATACATATAAAGACTGCAGGGTAATTCATAGTGGGTTTATCTAAGGCTATAACTTGTGACAAGATATAAAATGCTGATCTGACAGTTAATATTTTTTTAAAAGGAGTTAGATCCAGGTATGGGATGGCCCCTGATATTTGATACTTTAGCAGGCAGAAAAGGGGTTGGGTGGGGTGGGGGTGAAAGACTTAACGGCTTGCTGTACAGTATTATCCAACACACCATAGACTATACTACCATTATATAGTGCCCAGATTAAAGCTACATAAATACAAAACATATAAAACTATACAATAACAAGAAGCACAACAACAAGAAAAAGAACAAGAACAGCAACAAGAAAAAGAACAACAACAACAACAACAAGAACAACAACAACAAGAAGAAGAACAACAAGAAGAAGAACAACAAGAAGAAGAACAACAAGAAGAAGAACAACAAGAAAAAGAACAACAACAAAAATAATAATAAAAAGAAGAAAATTAGATAAATAAACCTAAACCAAGAGTACATTACTGTCCAGGGGGTCTCATGTCCTGCACATGTATTTACAGGTTGGTGTCTAACCCGACCCCTGGTCTTCGAACATTGCTTTATATTGACCGATATGGACAATGTAACAGGAGAGGGTATAAACTTACACCACCATTACTAAACAGCCCCCAGGACAATCTCTCCCCATCATGCATCAGTAATATTATATTCTTTAACATCCCGTGTTGCTTTGAAGCAGAACAGTGTCCAAAGGAAAACACTGCCAATTAAAATATCATAAAAGTAAAGTACTTACTGCTAAATTATTAACAATGTGTTAACCCAGCCAGAAGCACCAAGGTGAATCGTTAATGGTTCCAAATCCGAGAGGATTCTGAATACCAGGAGGATCATCGGGAAGGTGCAGGTTGTGCAATTATTCATGGAAGGATTATATATGTGCTGCAGGTTACACTAATACTTCACCGGTGAGAAAATTCTATAGAAGGCGGCTATGAAATATTCAGCATGTAGCCAATACATTCCTGCGTCCATCATCATCTACATAAAGACTATGAAGAAGAATCCGGAGTGACCAGTGCCAGAAAAAGGGATCTGTACAGTGAGGAAGCGGAGACAGTGCTCACATTCCGGCACCGCAACATTCTGCAAACTGCGAGAGCGAAATCTAGGGATAAGTCACACGGGACGGAATTGCTGAAGATTTTAAATTTGCAGGTTTGCATTGCTAAAATCTGTCAATATTTATAGTTTCATGGAAATAGAGGCGATGTCTACCCACGTGCCACATGTTTTCAAATCTACTGTGCGTCAATCGATTTCTATTGCAAATTGTCACCATAGATTTTAGAATGAAATGCAGATTTTGCAAACGCTCCTTTACAGGAAAGGCAAATCGAGAGATGGAGGCGAGTCACGCAGTCGCTGTTTAGTACCTACCCAGCTCTCCAGCTGCTTTGATGTCAATGTTGTCATATCCGCTGCCTATCCGCACTATGACACGAAGGGACTTAAACTTCTCCAGGTCTTCACGTGTCAGTGTGATCGTGTGATACATCATGGCACCCACCGCTTCATTCAATACCTACAACACAGGCATTTCCAGGAGTATGAGCAACATTCATTTTTTCTATGGTATCTTCATAGTGCTAACATATACCACAGCACTGTACATACAGTGCCGTGCAAAAGTATTCAGCTCCCTGGAACTTTTCAACCTTTTCCCACATATCATGCTTCAAACATAAAGATACCAAATGTAAATTTTTGGTGAAGAATCAACAACAAGTGGAGCACAATTGTGAAGTTGAACGAAATTTATTGGTTATTTTTAATTTTTGTGGAAATTCAAACACTAAAAAAAAAAAAAAAATATGCAACGGATTTATCACTGCTGCCCTTATTAAGGACTGTGATCAGAGAAACAGAAGTACAGCAAGACTTCACCCTTGTGTAAATGTAGAAGCATTGCAAGAAATGTAATCTGCATGATGATCATCATTAGAGACCAATAAGGAATGTAGACAGTCGATAACCGAGAAATGGCTCATAAAAACAGGTATACTTCTATAGTTTATAGTTATGGGTGAAAAATATTAACCAAAATGTCGAAAACTGTTGCCCGAGGTATAACACATCCTAGTCCCTCAAAGTCCCTTCTAAGCCCCTTGACTGCAGGATTGGATCATCTCAATATCATGCACAAGAAAAATTTATGGAACCACTGGTTTCATGATTATTTCACTGGAGCCAGGAGATTTTCGCACACTCTTCCAAAAGTCTGGGAAGTCTCCCCTTTTTCAGGAGCTTCAGAGACGTTCCGAGAAATTTGGCAAGTATGGCAAACATTAATTCTTAATCATTATGCATCATCATAAAGGGAAGATGTTGCTGGAGGCCGACTTTATCCACCAAGTACAAGGAATGAGCCCAGTCTGTATCTGGTGATGTACATGTAGAAAACCCATTACATCGCAACCCTAGGAAGACAGACAACACTGCAATTCATCCCACTACTCACATCCCAAGAATGGATTTCTCTTACCTTTTCATGGATCTCCTGTGTAGACTGGGCATCACAGAATGCCACAGTCGCCAAGTCTTTCAGGATTGGCATCTCCACTGTGCAGTCCCTTCCATCCAACAGAGCTATTAGCGGGCGAGGGTGCATTGGACCATTGACCGTCTGGGGCCTTATACCAGTCATACCTGGAAATTGTCAGACAGAACAGGAAGCTCAGAAGGACTTCATCATACGGTACATTCCAGCAAATGAAGAAGGGACTGGAGGAAATCCCACGGAAAATGGGGAGAATACACAAACTATGGTGGAGCGGATCGTTATATGGTCATCCATTGATCTGACCTCATGTAATACTACTTTCCCAGCAATGAATATACTTGGGATTAGGAAATAGGAGAAAACTACTATGGCTATACAGAGTTGTAAGGAGTGCAAAAAAGAAAGCGTTAGAAAACTAAAGCAAGAGGGTAGCGACAATGCAGAGGAAAAAATAAATAAAAACAAATCAAGGCAGCAAAAATTGAGACAGAAACTCTGTCAAAGAATGTATTAAAAAAAAAAAAAATCCAAAAATATTCTACAATAACAATGAGACAAATTATATAGCGTTGACTCTTCAAAAACAATCTGGGAGAAATGGTGGAAGAGCATGAAGGAAAGTCTAATGTACTAAGCTCCTTCACTACAGTATTTACACAATAAAATCCCATAACAGATGACATGATCAGAGATACCATAAGATCCCCATTAAAAATGTCACCTGCTTAACCCAGAAGGAAGGACGGCGGAGCCTCAAAATCTAATAGTAGACAATTCACCAGGCTTAGATGGCATATACCACCGAGTACTGCAGGAATGAAGTACCATTGTAGACATTATTTCTAATATTCAAGGATCCCAAAATAACAGGGTCTCTACCACAGGACTGGCACATAGCAAAAGTGGCGACTATATTCAAGATCGGTCCTATCAAAACTAATCCAATCAGTTTCTATGAGGAGGCAAGTTCCAGACCGGACCACGGTAAGGCCGTAGACGTTGTCTTTCTGTACTTTTCGAAGGTGTTTTGACTAAGTGCCACAACAGGTTGGTACATAAAATGAGATTAATGGGACTAGTGGAAAGTATGTAACTGGGTTAACAACTGACTCAGTGATAGGAAACAGATAATGGTTATTAATGCAACACATTTGCATTGGGTCACCGCTAACAGCGAGGTACATAGAGGTCAGTATTGGGTCCTCTTTTTTTCAAAATTTGCAGCTACTAAACTTTGCATGGTACTCAACACACAGGAAGAGGATCATTATTACAAAAGGGATTGATGAAAGCTGGAGGCTTGGGATGATAAATGGCAATTGAAGTTTAATGTTGATAAATGTAATGTCATTGCATGTGGGCCGTGGAAACAATGTGCTGTACTAAATGGTAAAACACTGGGTCACTGAAAAAAAAGACTTGGATGTGTGGACACAGCAATACAACTATTGTGACCAGCGTCAGGCAGCTGCTACCAAGGCAAGTAAAATCATGGGATGCATTAATGGAGGCACCGTAGGGATCCCTATGTGGGGCCCGTTATACCATAGGGAGCCCTTAAGTGGGGCCCGTTATACCGTAGTGAGCCCGTTATACTGTAGGGAGCCCTATGTGGGCCCATTTATACCGTAGGGAGCCCTATGTGGGGGCCGTTATACTGTAAGGAGTGCTATGTGGGGCCTGTAATACCATAGGGAGCTTTACGTGGGGCCAGTTATACCATAGGGAGCTCTATGTGGGGCCAGTTATACCATAGGGAGCCCTATGTGGGCCCATTTATACCGTAGGGAGCCCTATGTGGGGCCCGTTATACTGTAAGAAGCGCTATAGGGGGCCTGTTGTACCATAGGGAGCCCTACATGGGGCCCGTTATACCATAGAGAGCTCTATGTGGGGCCCGTTATACCATAGGGAGCCCTATGTGGGGCACGTTATACCGTAGGGCGCCCTATGTGGGGCACGTTATACCGTAGGGAGCCCTATGTGGGGCCCGTTATACCGTAGGGAGCCCTATGTGGGGCACGTTATACCGTAGGGAGCCCTATGTGGGGAGCACTTTGTGTCCATTATACTGTATGAAGTGCTGTGTGGGGATTACAGTTGCACAATCATACTGTGATGGGGTCACCATTCAGTGGAGGAATTCACTGTGGGGGTCTCATACTGTGTTTGGAGGCACTTTTGTTTGCATCATACTTTATTATTCAAGGTTTTTTTTTTATCTTTTGTAAGTACATATTTAAATTAGGCCATTGGGCCATATGCTTTTTACTGCTCTTATATATAAAAAAAAATTGGAATATTATAATATGTTAAGATCTATTAATTAAAACTTACTTTGTTTGCAGGACAAGCGCTTTAAGTTTGATTCCATATGAAAAAGTTCTCAGTTGTAGACATATTTTTTAATAAATATTAATATTAAGGTTGGCACGCGACTTTGGCCAAGCTTTTAGTTTTGGCCCCCTGTGTATTGGAGTTTGAGATTCCCTGCTCTGGAGGAAAGAAGGTTCACTCATAATGACAGACGGCGATTCTTTACAGTAAGAGCAGTGAGGCTATGAAGCTCTCTGCCAAATGATGATGTAATGGTTGATTCACTACAAACAGTTCAAGAAGGACCTGGATGTCTTCGTAAGATTTAAAATTTTCAACAAAACAAATTATGGATACTAAATTCTGTAATTGGACGTTGATCTAGGGAACTGCCACATCTGGAGTCGAGAAGAAATTTTAATGAAGATATGGTTGGCATGCCAATCTTCTTGTGTAGGATATGGGAACCACAAGTCATCAGGCGCACACAGGCAGGAAAGTCTGTGACCAGATGGTGGCGCCACACAGAATGTTATGGAGGGCCGCTGGTTGTGCACCTTGGTCTAGATTGGTGTTTCGCCAACTCCAGTCCTCAGGGCCACCAGCAGGTCATGTTTTCAGGATTTCCTTAGTATACTGCACATGAGACAGAACTGGTGGAAATTTCTGATGCCTCAATAGTAATTCCATCACCTGTGTAACACTAAGGAAATCCTCAAAACACGAGCTGTGGGGGCCCGTGAGGACTGGAGTTTGGAAACCGCTCATCTAGATCAACATGTTAGCCGGTCAGTTGAACTATATGGACTTTGGACAAGGTTTCATCGTGTGAGGTTGAAAGAAATCCAAAGTATAGACACAGGAGAGGACATCCATAGAGAGACGCTCTTTGCGACCATTCTTTACTCAGCTTAAGAAATGTGGATCCAGAACAGGAGACCCCTTCTAGTAACTCGAAATTCCCTATTGGGGTATAGCAGTATTGGATTTTTAGAACAGATGACCTCTTATTAAAGTAGTGTATTAGCTTCTGCTCCAAAGTAGACAGACCGAGATAGAAGACCACTATACGGAGCACTCTTTATGCCATTTCTTCATTTTTAGGTTTTCATTTCTTGTTCTCAGAAGTCAGTCCATTCCATCTACAGTAATACCCCAAAATAGCAGCTAATCTCACCAATTGTCACACTTCCGATCTCCACCATTCTCCATTCTGCTGACTGCGATTATCTCATCAACACCTTCACGAGCTATAAATTCCCACACGACGAGACGTTATTATTAACAGCGAGTGTGACATCACTAAATCTGCATACAACTCCCAGCAGTCGGACAATTGGCACCAGCCTACTGCCATCCACACCACCAAGGTACACCGGCCCCAGAAGATAAATATGGAGGTTACTGCTGAGGTGCACATCTGGGAGCTCAGCGACCTTCTACTAGACTTGGATGAACCATCAGTCATTGAAATTGTGAGATTGGGGTCTAGAGGGGTAAAGTTTCTCCATGTGAGAGTGAGGAGACTTATAAGCCATGCATGCTCCTCTGGGAAATTAAATAGGAAAACTGTCTCTTCAGAGAGGAAAAACATGGAGAGATTAAAATCAAAGACTACAAATTAGTATATAAAAAAAAAAAAAAATAGCTCCCGAGTAATGCCACTTTATCAGAACTGTGCCCAAAACCAGAGTAAAAACGCTCCTGGGTGGGGATGTGCTGCAGGGTGAACGGATCCAGATGGATATGGCGAGACTGCAGCGGCACCGTGATGTCCTGAAGTTGTAGATGTCCATGAAAAGTGACAGTGCTCATCTCTGCCATGAATTATTGGCCAAACAGATTTACGTTGCCTCGATCCAGCATCCATCCGGTCTGTGCCTCAGTGTCATCCAGTCCAGGGCAGTCTACGTTTTTGCAGCCGACATGCAGGATGCCTCCAGCGTTTATTGGGCCTCGTAAAGGCATTACAAGAGTTGCCCTGAACTGTAAGAGGCACCCAGTATGCCAGCCACAGAAGAGAAGACTGTCCTTGCCCAGCTACCACCAAGAATGAGATGTCGGAGCAGGCCAGCGCACATGCTTTGGCTTAAAAGGGGTATTCCCATCTCCTATCCCAATATGTTGTAGGTGTAATTACAATAGCAGCAAATACTTCCACTTAGAAATTTAGTATAGTTCTTCTGATTCACTATGCCGCTTACCCCATGTGCAGGGCATTGCAGCAGGTTAGGTATCCATGGTTACGACCACTCATATGGAGAGTTACTAGATAGCTAGCTGTTGTAACCATGGATACCCAAGCTAAAAAAATGCCCAGCATATGAGGAAAGACATAGCGAATCAGAAGAACTATACTACATTTTTAATTGGAGGTATTTGCTAATATTACACATTGATATATGATCTTGGAGATGGGAATAATCCATTAAGTCTACTACTTGAATACTAGAAAGAATCTGGTACTCTTAGGATAAAAAATGGTATTTGTGTCATCCAATCCACGGTGTAAAATGTGACGTTTAAGTCATCCAGACCTTCATCAGACGTACACGGATATTGGATAGGACAAAGGTGGTAGAAGAGAACATGTAAAGAGCGGCTGGAATAAATACGACTTTCTTCTAAGAGTGACAAGTTCTTTTAGTATAGAGTCTTAAGTGGTCAGACTGTATCTGAGCACCAGAAAATAACATCTCCGTATTTCCTAACTTACAGCTCTACCATATGTTTCACAATTGCCTTAAAGGGAGTGTTCAGTATCATAAGAAAATTCTGTAGTCACTATGACTGCAGATTGACGATTACCCACATGTAAGCGATTTAATTACCAACTAATCTCAGCAAGCTTCTCATAGTGATATCAGACTTTTGTGAGATCGGACAACCCCTTTAAAATGTAATACTACTTATATGAAGTTGCCCGCAACGATTGCTAGACATTAGGAACCAGGCGGGTGCAAACCGCAAATCCAAAAGGAGTGAAAATTGCATCAAATTGCCCAAGTGGTCACCAAATACTGCATTTATTAAAATCATTAAAGCAAAAGAAGGACAATGGAACCAGAAATGTCAGCTCTTATAAAAGGCTTATTTAGGTTTACAGCAGATTAAAAAAAAAAAAAAAAAAGCTTCCCCTTTTCAGGTCTATCATCTATTTTTCAGTCTGAAAAGCAGATGTAAAGCATGCCCCTCACCCTGGAGGACCCAGTGCGTCCATGTATTATACAGACCGTCCCCTGCTTTGTATGTGAACAGTGTAATATTTAATTTCACCTGTGGTGGCGCTGCAGGTAAACTGAACACTTCCTGTGGATAACTCTTAACAGTTAATTAACAATCCGCGAGTTTCATTTCACATTCCCTTACCCTTTATTTAAAGAGGTATTCCTATCTCCAAGATCTTATCCCAATATGTAGTAGGTGAAATAATAATATTAGCAAATACCTCCAATTAGAAATGTAGTATAGTTCTTCTGATTAGCCATGTCACTTACCCCATGTGAAGGGCATTGCAGTAGCTTAGGTATCTATGGTTACAGCCAGTAACTGTCACTATATACGAGTGTCTGTCACCATGGATAAACGGCACAGAGAATCAGGAGAACTAAACTACATTGCAGGTATTTGCTATTATTATACCTTCTACATATTGGGATAGGATCTTGGGAGATGGGAATATTCCTTAAAATCCTAAAATGACTAATGCTGGATTTTCCTTCTTTTCCCCCAAGAGTCTGAGTTACTACGTCCCGCAATAGAAAATAAAACATGTATAGGTTTTTATGGCATATAATATTATTTAAAGGCCTTCTGCTCGATCTCGAGCCATGGCGACTTGATGGATGAACGCTCTGTAGGAAGATCGATCTTGTGGAGGCCTAGATAAGATATGATATAAAGAACGCCTTTTTGTTTTCTCAGATTGTATTTATATTGGAAATCTTGGACATTCACCCTCAGATATATGACGTCAACTCAACATTGTTACCTACGGCCCAAGAGCCAAAAGGACAACCGCCACAGTGGAGAGACCACCCCAAAACTGCAACAATGCCAAGTCTGTAGGCCCCAACATGACACAATCCCTCCATACTTTCTTGAAAACAGGTCTGCTCGTCAAACATTGCCGCTATATGGGTTTGTGCTCCAAAGTAAACCATTGGGAAAATGTATCTGGTGCTGCCTTAGACCCTTCTTGCATATAGGCCTACAATGGTGGATAACAGTGGGTCCCTCCCCCACGTCAGCAGGCCTCAACCTCAGCTGGTGCACAGGACCCTGCAACCCAATGTATCCTACAAATCACATTCAAACTTGGGTCTACTCCAACAATCCTACTCTTTCCAGTCGTGTCCACCCTGATCGAAGAGATGGCGCACACCCTCCATATACATTTTACTACCCACTGCAATGGAAATGATCAGTGGCATGCATAACAGCAAAGAAAAGAGGAAAAAAGCCAGGATTGGGACACTTGATGGTTTAGGACCTTACATCTTTAGTCCCGGAACAAGAGGACCAAGACAACTTTCTCTCGTAGACCTTCGTAACTCTTGTACAGCGATTTAACTATGGCAGTCTCCCACTCTTGCACCCCACGAGGAAATAATCACTCAGTAAATTTTAGAAATTTTTTTTTTTTTTTTTTTTTAAACATTCAAGTGTGAAAATGACCCCTCTAGCAGATTTGAAACTGTCTCCCAAGTCCTATCAAGCAAAGTTGACTACCCTATTAAACGAGTCTGGCAACATGGATAAAAGCCAAGCCAGAAACTCGTCTACAGATTATTTCAGGGTGTTTGCCCCTCATCAGGGTAGTGCGGAGTCTGTTTAGCCGACATCCGAGTTATTTTTTCACCACGTACATGAAATTTTAATTTCCAAGTTGGGAAGTTTTTGCAGCAAATCTGCCACGCGTGAAGAGTGGCACTATAGAACTATAAAAATACAATTTTAGATACTACTAAAAAAAGTCACATAAAAGTATATCAAATTAGTTGGAAAGCATAAAAAAAATAAAATAAAATAGACTTACCGATATCTATTATACACACACAAACTAGACATAAGTGGTGGCCTCAATCACTTCAATTCACATTACTAAAATTGGACACAGGCTACATTTTAGAATGAAATAAATTAGAATTACTTGGCTCTGGAGACGCCATGGTGGAGACAATGACGGGTGGTCCAGTCCGTCGGGTTACTTTTTGGTAAGGTGAGTGGAGAGAGGGCTGACTGGCTATATTATGCGGTGCCAAGCTCATTGAGGTCTCCAGATGGATCCCCTGTTTGCGTAGTAGTTGTGGGCTGCAGTGTGGGCTGTGCACCGGAGAGACTGGTGGGAGGCGCTCTCTCTTCATCAGCTCCATGGGTACAGTGTAGCTTGTAGGGTAAGCCGTCTTTGGCCCAGTGTTGACATTGGTGTGCACAACAGTCATAGGAATGCCAGACTGGGATGGGTAGGCAGAGGCAGGTCGAGGCTGCGCAGGAACAGAGTATGCTGCAGTTTGCATGAACTGTGGATTTTGGACACCCATTCCACAAGTTGGGTAGCTGGCAGTTTCCAACAGGTGCTGGGATGGGGCACTAGATGGCCGCCGGTTCAGTTCAGCCATTCGTGGAGAAACTGGTTGCAAAGACAAGGAATGAGGTGGATTAGTAGCTCCGTCCATCATAGGACTGTTAAGAGGCTGCGCATTGAAATCGGTGCGCATCAGATCCCCGCGATGACTGAAGCTGTTGGAGCGAGCCCGGGATCTCATCGAGTTGCTCTTCTGTTGATCTTGTCTCAGCATCTGTAGATCTGTCCGGTAACTCTTGATGAGACCTGAAAGCAGTCTCGCCTGGCCAAGATTAGCAGCTACCGATTTAATGTCGTGTTCTTCCATGACAGCCAATGAACTGGGCGTGTCGAATCCTTGCTGCATTAATGCGCTAATTGTACCTTCAGAGAGGCCTTCGTTTCTCAGGACCGCGAGGAACTCCATGTCCACAGATCTCTTCAGTTCGGATCCAGAGAGAGACATAGGAATCCCGGTATGAGACGGAGTTATGGAGTTATCATAGGTGTCATAAGCCATCTTCGCACCGACGTTCTCCCTCACTGAACCATGATAACCACGGTTTGCTGAAATGGGTGAAGTCCCCAGTGTGCCATCCATAGCAGCCGCATCATTGGGCTCCACCACAAGGCAGGTAGGAGCCGTCTGCCTCCCTGTCGAGGGATCAATGGATCTTTCCATCATCTCATTATACAGCGGTCTATTGGGAAACGTGGATGCCTCGGAGCCGTACCTGGGGTTAGGCGTTTCTATGGTGTACCTGGCAGGGGAAGAATCACGACTCCTTGAACGCTGTCCATCACCGATGACTCTCCCTGCAGGATCTCTATACACGCGACCCACATCCTGCGGATGATAGGGACGTACAGGTGTCTGATCCCAGACTGTCCGGCCGGCGGGGGGCCCATACGCGTGTCCTACACGGTTGAGCATTGGTTCTCTATAATAACGCGGATCCTCCAGGGATCTTCCCGACAGAGAAGGCTCATTATAATAATCGTGAGTGTGCAAAGATCCACGCCCAGACATTGCCACCTGTCTCTCGTAAGGATAGCTGAAGTCTGGAACAGAGTTATTCCTCCCTGGTCTGCGATCTTGACGCACTAAGTGACCTTGCTGACCTCGGATATATGCGTCTGGGTAGGAACAGACGTCCGCCTTTATCTCCGAGCTGCCTGGCACGATAATATCGCGGGATCTGCCGCTTGGCAGCTTGTAAAAAGCTTCCTCTCCGTTGTAGGTCAGAGAATTGTTTATGCCGGCAGCTCGGTGGTATCCTGATGAGATGATGTCTCCCTCCCAGATGCCTTCATGCCAACCTGCAGCATCCCAGCTACGAGAACGGCTGATGTTCGTATGCTTGCTTGGAACCGGCATTGGAAGAAAAAAAAAAAAAACCTCTCCGCTTAGATACTGTGCTAGAGGAGGAGGCAAGGAATCGTCTCGGTTATAATCTTCTGTTACACGTATTAAAAAACACAAGAAAAAAAAAACGCACACAATAAAACAGACGTAGCTGCACCTGAGCTCTCCGGAGGCACAAACAGAAACAGGCGGCTTGTGTTACAAAAGTATCGGCTGAATTATTAATCCCAGGTAATAGAAGACGACACCGTACAACACCCCGCGGATTGTGGTTTCAGCAGGCTTCAGGCACAGACTGGGTGCTCGCTACTAATCCTCCCGGCTTTGCCTGGATGTGGAGGGGACATTTTATTTGTATGGATAACTGTGCGCAGATTAGAAAACCTGTAAAGCCCTAATCCTGCGTGACACAGAGTGGGCCCAGAAGAGACCCTCCCAGCGACACCGCAGACAGCCGAGCTCAGACACCCCGAGTGCCGCGTCGCTCACGTCTCATTCTCAAAAAATAGAATTGGGATGGAGGAAAAAAAAAATAAAAAATGAAGCGTCTCCTTTTTTGCAATACAATGGTGGGCAGCTTTCCGCTCTGAGATTTGGGGATTGAGGATTAACGCGTCATTGACAAGTTGAGTAAAATCTGCAGCAGAGGAGGTGCGGAGCTAAGGAAGGCAAAATATCCTCTACCTTCATTCTTCTGATCTGATTATCAGTTCCTCATTTTTCTTTGAAAAGACCACTCCTGTACATTACCACAATTCAATGCAAATTTTGATGGTTTACGTATAATTTGTAAAAATTGGAGCAGAAGTTTAAAAAAAAATAAAAATTGTAATGTATGAGCACACAGATCGGCTTTTCCAACCAACCGGTATATCCATTAAATTTCAGAGATAAAAATCCACACAATTCAGTGATAAATTTTTCCATTTTGCTACAGAATTTCTACAAAAATTTGCAGCATTTCTGATGTCCAACGCTCACATATCCAAAAAGTAAAATATAGACATTTCAGCCTGTTTGTAGATCCATCACTGTTTTACTCAGTGACCCTTTCACACAACAATCTGCTCTAAACTTGAAATACATAAAGTTGCACTCTGTAGCACTATAGCACATGAAATCTGAATTACATTACTGATCCAGAAAATAGGAAAAATTGAGGATACTTACTGCAAAAATTGGACAATTCATGTATACCCAGCAGCCGTGATAAGGAGATTCTCTTTGCTGGGAACCTGCCTAATGTGAAGATATATACATATATATGGGTACATAGCGCATAAATTGGCCAATTCAGCAGGATCCTATCTACCCATATAAATGTAGGCTTCAACCTAGAAGAGGATTCACATTAGGATAGGTTCCTAGCAAAGAGAATTGCCTCATCGCGGCTGCTGGGTATACGTGAATTGCCCAATTTATGTGCCAAGTGTTATGCTGCTACTTGTGCACACCAGTTTTCTGTTTGGAAGAGACGGTCAGTCTTTGGTTATTTGCTCTAAACCACAATCTGCTAATCTGATAACGGAGTGGGGAGAATGACCTGCCATACTGTGCTTTACAATAACCCCTGCTTACAGTAGGACGGCACATTCGCACGACTATGCGCTTGTAGGAGGCTCCATTAAAAATGGATCCTCTAATGCATTTCCCCAGACTGATTCACCAAAACGCGTTAGAATAGGACATGAACGGACACACAGATCAGTTAAGAAAAACGGGTGGGCGAATAGTTTCATTACATTTTATGGGCTCATGCGGTCAGTTTTTAAATGCTTGCAGTCGCCTTTACGCTTACAAATGCTACAGCATCTAGCAACCCGGAAACCACCTTTGGCCCTAACAAAATATGCGGCGATGAATAAGGAGCATGCATCACATTTCCTGCATCGTTCCCTCTGGGCATTTAGTGTTTCGCAGGCTGAAGGAAACCCAACCTGGAAGACACCTAAAGTCCTAAATCCATTTACACTTAACTGCATCCTTAGCGTAATGAATTTCCTGATCCTGCTTGTCACTACTCGAACCAGCGGCTTATTCCTGCCCATCACACTAACTCACACTGACCTTAATCCCTGCAGGATCACGCCGTAATTCCTAAATCTATATGCAGAGGACAAATACACAGCACACAGACATGAGGCCGTAATTTCTGCCATACAGAAAGTTCCTCTGCGCCTGGCGAAAACACTTGGCGCTGCAGAGACAAGAGAACTCCCCTATGTGTTAGACGATGCACCCTGGCCCCGACGTCCGTGCTGCACAGAACTTTAATATGATGATGGGGGGAGGGAGCAGATGGTCTCTCATTAGCTCGCCATATTGGGATTAGGCGGGCATTAACCCATTCACTGCCGTTTAACTTTTCCCAAATGGGTCACGGCAAATGCCCGTTATGTAAGAAACTCATGTGGAGACAGAGCTCCTTCATCAATGACCAACGGATTACAAATATTGCAAGTTGTATCTCCGCCTACATGGCGTCAGAAGGAAGGGAGCGGAACATTCTAGAAAGCTTGTGTGTTGGGTACATTTTATATTCAATTTATTTATTTTTTTTTAAACATTGAAGTCCAATACTGCCTATGCTCCGCAAGATACTCACCTTTTTAGCAGCCTAAACACTTATCTTCATGAAAGAGAAATATTTATAGGATTTGTTTTCCTTGTTAGAAGGAAGTGAAAAATAGATCTATATTTCTAAAAGGAATTTTCTGCTTTGGTCAATCCATACGTAATAGAAAAGTCCCATAGCTTATCATAAAGTGCCCTCTTGTTGGGACCCCCAGAGATCAGCTCTAATCTTTGCATAAACTTGGCAGTACGCGTTTACATTTCCTACAGTGCCACCACAGGAGAAATGAAGTATTACACAATCCCCCATTGGTTGTCTGTACAGCCAAGGCAGGATAAGTCCTCCATAGGGGTAAGGGAAGACATTCTTTGTAACCATTTAGGATATGAAGACCCCAAACAAGGAGAGGTCGTTCCAGGCCTATAAAGCGAGAGGACCCTTGGAGAAAATGCCAATTAGAGGGGTAGTCCCAATAAACAAACAGTTGGGACCTCCAGAGCATGTACAGTAAGTGCCACCTCTACAGCCTTATTGAGGTGTATAGGATACTTGGTCAAACAGTCGCCTTGGATATGTTCGGGCGAGGTTTGGACCACCCATTCAGACCAGGAGCGCGATCAAGTCATCACAGCGCTAAAGACCTAAGTTGTTTATCAAGGTCATGCACCAGCCACAGATGGAGGCGGGGAAACAAGAAACAGCTGGTTAAGAGACCAGGTAGGGTGGATCCATAAAGAGTGACTGGGGCAAGAATATCAGGTTATGCTGGATGTGGCAGGGGGCACTGTGGCTACCACTCTTGTAGAGGTAGGAGGCAGTGCCAGCACTGTGGCTACCTCTGTTGTGTAGTGGGTGGCAGGGCGCACGGAAGTGTGGAGGGAGTGGCGGTGGCACTGCGGCTGCCACTGTTGTGAAGAGAAGGGGCAGTACTGTGGCTGCCACTGTTGTGGAGGGACAGGGACAGCCACTGTTGTGGAGGGAAGGGGCAGTGGTGGGACTGCGGCTGCCACTGTTGGGAAGGGAAGGGGCAATGGCCATAAAGCGGCTGGCAGTGTTGTGGAGGGAAGGGGCAGTGGCGGTACTGTGGCTGCCACTGTTGTGAAGGGAAGGGGCAGTGGCAGTACTGTGGCTGCCACTGTTGTGAAGGGAAGGGGCAATGGCAGTACTGTGTCTGCCACTGTTGTGAAGGGGCAATGGCGGTACTGCGGTTGCCACTCTGTTGTGGAGGGAAGGGGCAGTGGTAGTACTGCAGCTGCCACTGTTATGGAGGGAAGGGGCAGAGGCGGTACTGTGGCTGCCACTGTTGTGAAAGGAAGGGGCAGTGGTGGTACTGTGGCTGCCACTGTTGTGGACGGAAGGGGCAGTGGCGGTACTGTGGCTGCCACGGTTGTGGAGGGAAGGGGCAGTGGTGGCACTGTGGCTGCCACTGTTGTGGAGGGAAGGGGCAGTGGCGGTACTGTGGCTGCCACTGTTGTGAAGGGAAGGGGCAGTGGCGGTACTGTGGCTGCCACTGTTGTGAAGGGAAGGGGCAATGGCAGTACTGTGGCTGCCACTGTTGTGAAGGGGCAATGGCGGTACTGCGGTTGCCACTCTGTTGTGGTGGGAAGGGGCAGTGGTAGTACTGCAGCTGCCACTGTTATGGAGGGAAGGGGCAGAGGCGGTACTGTGGCTGCCACTGTTGTGAAAGGAAGGGGCAGTGGTGGTACTGTGGATGCCACTGTTGTGGACGGAAGGGGCAGTGGCGGTACTGTGGCTGCCACAGTTGTGGAGGGAAGGGGCAGTGGTGGCACTGTGGCTGCCACTGTTGTGGAGGGAAGGGGCAGTGGCGGTACTGTGGCTGCCACTGTTGTGAAGGGAAGGGGCAGTGGCGGTACTGTGGCTGCCACTGTTGTGAAGGGAAGGGGCAATGGCAGTACTGTGGCTGCCACTGTTGTGAAGGGGCAATGGCGGTACTGCGGTTGCCACTCTGTTGTGGTGGGAAGGGGCAGTGGTAGTACTGCAGCTGCCACTGTTATGGTGGGAAGGGGCAGAGGCGGTACTGTGGCTGCCACTGTTGTGAAAGGAAGGGGCAGTGGTGGTACTGTGGATGCCACTGTTGTGGACGGAAGGGGCAGTGGCGGTACTGTGGCTGCCACAGTTGTGGAGGGAAGGGGCAGTGGTGGCACTGTGGCTGCCACTGTTGTGGAGGGAAGGGGCAGTGGCGGTACTGTGGCTGCCACTGTTGTGGAGGGAGGGGATGGTGGCGGTACAGTGGCTGCTACTGTTGCGGAAGGAGAGGCGGAACTGTTTCTGCCACTTACTATGGTGAAAAAGCATTTCTCAGCAAAAGAAGACAATTTCAATTAGAATCGTAGATGTAAAATAATGAATATTCAGAGGTATCGCTCGCTGCTTCAGGTCTTCTTTCAATCTGTCTGAAGACTGGCGGACTGTGTCACTGTTAAATAAAGTATCTATTTCTGCAGAAATGTAATCGCTCCCTGCGAACGTTCACGTCAGCACCGTTTCCAAAGCAGAGGCGTCTTCAAATACAGCGAAGAACAAACTGAAGGATCGGGGTACAAAAGCGAACAAAGCACCACAGAAGGGCACCGATCTCATAACAGCAGGTTAGAGGGCACCAGGATCTGTTACTGATCACCAGGGGCCCATAAATAAATTACAGGAAGATGATGAATGCAGCGGCGATAGTGTTTCAAAATGACTCGACAACAAAGTAACCAGGAACATCATGAAACACGGGTCTGGGCTACAAGAAATGTGCAATCCAATGCAAGTCACTAGTAGTGATGTTTTACGGCGGACACGTCTTTGGCTTACTGGAGGTGTTTGGTAACGATCATGTAGTTTGCTACGTTTCCCCATAAGTGATTATCAGGCCCAATTTATGGATACATTGCCTTGACATAATTACACAGCCTTGTACCTCGAAGCAAATTTTGTGCCAAACTTCATAAAGCTAATCTGTAGACGTAAATGTCTGTATTTATGGCCAACCGCTATTAATCGAGGCTTCTCCAAGTATCAGGACATCTCCTTCTCAGCCCAGAGTGGAGGAAACACAAAAGAAGGCAGACAAAAGGGTCAGGTCATAAGCAACTTTTCCAGCCTTGCAGATGTCTAGTATGGGGGGGCACTGTGACCGTCCCTGCTATGGGGGCATGAGGCACGATAACGATTTCTACCATAATGAACGCTCATTGTTTTTTTTGGGTGTTTTTTTTCAGCATTCAAGTCTGAGAAACAAGCAAAAAATGTTGTTTTTTTTGAAGATGGATCCATTTTCATATCAGCCTGTACCCCAGCAATCATACATTTATCATCTTGAAAGGGACAGATCTACATTACAAGGCAACGTGGCTACAAAATGTAGTGTGTGTTTCCAGTAAACCACATGTGGAAGTATTAATTCCAGATTTTGCCACACTTCTGTGCTGTGCAATGTATCCTCGGTGTTTATTCAGGTGGCACACACTGGCCCGGCAAGGCATGTGAACTCCGGTCACGTGACCCTGATGACATCACAGGTCCTTCTGCACTGGTATGTTGCTGCCAGCCTATGATTGGATGTCGTTATACAGGGAGAAGAAGGACACGCCTCTGTGAAAACAAATGCCCTTCTTCAGTTAACTAAAAGTTAAATGTTAAATATTTGATTGCCAATATCTCTGCAATGAAGAGGCGAAGTTAAAAAAAAATTAAAAAAAATCAGAAATGTTTTAAAAAAGTTTGGCAACAGGTACTCTTTAAATATGGGGGGAAAATTTATTGTGGTAAGCAAGTGGCAGTGTTGTAAAGGATAAATAGTGCATCAAATAATTACATCATGAATAAATATTAAAACAGTGAGCTACCACCAAGCTGAGACCGGATACCACAAATACCAAAGAAGCCAGACCATTGTTCCAACGTGTGCTACGTGATGCCTTATTGCATAGCAAGCGACTGTTATACGGTAGTGTGGCCCCGGGCTTAATGCGAGAGCGACATCATCATCGCCATACTGAATCCTGCCGGTACTGGACTGGGAATGTGAAAATGGTTTATCTAGATCACTATATCAGAGGCTGAAAATTGTGCACTGGTTTTGGTGCACATACCAGACTAATATGTCCAGGACCTGTCCCGATTCTCCTTCTCTTTACCCTATAATCCACCCCATTTGTGTACAGTAGGTGGTTCTCTCTCATTAGCATTCTGCCAGCACTATAGGTGCTAAAACTTCGTTTCTCAAACTCAGTGACTTGCCTTAGCACAGAGGTGATCTTTAAGTTCAGCCATGTCCATATGAAGTTTAACAGAAAAGAGAATTACCCACTTCTTGTAGACCCACTCTATGGAAAGATAAAGACCTACCCCCATACATGCCAGACAACTCGGCTAATTATGATGATGGATTTTATTAAACAACAGTGGACAGCAAGCTAGAAAAAACGTGAGACATTATTATGGCACAAAGTTAAAGGGGTTGTTCACTTTTTGGGGATTTTTATTTTTTTTTTTAACCTAAATGCACATATTTTGGGCTAAAACGTATTTTTGCTATTGGGCGGCATTAAAAATGATGCACAGTTTGCCTTTAATCTGTTTCACTGTCTTGCTGGATGCAGAAGGAGTTAACTGCGAGTTTGTCAGTGAGCCCAACAGGTTAATTTGTCAGTCAGTGAAAGAAAAACACTCCCCAAAAACTCATCGTGGGAATGTAGCTTTAAAAGGGATCTGATGCATTAGCTTTATCTGCAGTCCCATGTAAACCATTGATGAGGCATCTTGAGGATTGGTGCTTAGTGACAAACTCCGCTCTGCTACATCAGATCAGAATAATCTGCTACCTAGTGACATCTCCCCGCTCGAGGACAGCGCTCCGGCCTATTAATAGCGTTGTGCTGTATGGCAGCGATCAGCGGCTGCGCCACCTATTTATATACAATAAGCAGGTGCAGAGCCGGTAATATCCGGCGTGACGCGAGGACGCGCTCAGCACATCTGCGGCTTAGTCTGCTCCCTGGCTGCAGAGTGAGCGGCAGATGGTGCAGCAGGGAGGATTGGGAAGCAGGGTCTGGTGTGCCCCCTACTGAGATATAAAGAGATTATGGAGCCCGGCTAAGGACGTGGTAGTCACGGCACGGGAACAAACGTCAACGAGGAATATTTTAGGAGCCAGTGCAATAGGAAATGATATGGGGCAGCTTAAAGGGCTTGTATCTACAGAGAAGTGTCAGTCCTATTGTGCGATGCTAAAGGAAATCCGGAGAAGTCATTACAATTGTCGCCTCTAGATTCTCCAATTCAGATTTTGCCTTGGAAATAAAAGACAAAAATAGGGGTCATTCTATGCAAAAAGTTATAAAAAGTTTTGCCCACAATGAAAATCTACGGGGTATACTGACATTATTAAAAACACAAGGAATTACAGAAAGTACCTGTATCAAAATTTAAGTCCTAATAAATGTTAAGGTCGTAATGGCAGAGTGGATATAAGTGGTATTAAAAATCCACAGGAAGACCATGTGTGGTCAGTGACTGACGTCGGGTCCGCTCACCTTCACAGATCTGGTCCACCCGCATCCGCTTCACTTTCTGTTTCTCCAACATGTCCATCTTCTGCGGTGGGCAATGTGCTATACCCTGGCATATCTATCCCATGACACTGCTCGCCAGGCTGCAGAGATGCAAGAAGTGAAATAGAAAGAGCATCAGCTTGTATCCTGATCAGAGTATATAAATCCTCAGCAGTGCGGACCACTAGAGAGTAACTATCGGTCAGGTCCCCCCTTCATAAATAAATCGTGCACATAAAAATAAGCATCTTTGTCATATCAAAGAATTCTGCTTCTTTCTCCTCCTGGACTGATCAGGAAAAATCTGTATTCAGTGAATATAGACTTTCCCCATTACTAAGATAGGAGATGACAGTTGGTGCTCAGAAAGTTCTATGGAGAACTGTAATTTTCCAAGAACTTGCTTCAGGACGTCTGTGTGTTCCACTAGCTCCTCCCTCCTCCGTACAAGTTTATGAGCACCAACTGTCACCTCCTCTCTCAGTAATGAGAAAGTCTGTATTCACTGAAGACACATTTTACATGAATTGGAATGAAAGATCAGTCCAGGAGGAGAAAGAAGCAGATTTCTCTGATAAGACATATTACAAAGTTGCTTATTTTCATGAATATTATTGATTTATGGGAAAAAAAAAAAAAAAGGAAAATGACGGTCACCAACGAACCTGCCGAAATAATGAGAAGTCAGGAAGTCAGCACCCAATAACATTACATTGGACTTTTGTGTCCCAGCCTCACCCAGGACCATATTACATTGGGACCAGCACGTTGCTGAAGCCGATAACAAAAAACTGATATGGTTTCATTCAAGTGAATGGGAGCCAAGTTTTAATACGAGGGAAGGCGGCAAACACATGTGGGGCTACTACTAAGTGTCTTGGTTACCAGAAGAGAGACAGCAGAAGTCCTCACCAAACCCGTCTACTGCCGATTACAGTAACTTTGCCAATTATCAACACGCACTTTATCAAATCACTTATCAATAGTATTCCTGCTATTATTCTAAGGTGAGTATGTATTTATTCTATGCGGGGGGTCGTCACACTGTATGGAGAACTATGCGGGGGGTCGTCACACTATGGAGAACTATGCGGGGGGCCGTCACACTCTATGGAGAACTATGCGGGGGGCTGTCACACTCTATGGAGAACTACGCGGGGGGCCGTCACTGTATAAAGAACTTTGCGGGGGCCGTCACACTGTATGGAGAACTATGCGGGGGCCACCACTGTATGGAGAACTATGCGGGGGCAGTCACACTGTATGGAGAACTATACGGGGGCCGTCACACTGTATGGAGAACTATGCGGGGGCAGTCACACTGTATGGAGAACTATGCGGGGGCCGTTACACTGTATGGAGAACTATGCGGGGGCCGTCACACTGTATGGAGAACTATGCGGGGGGCCGTCACACTGTATGGAGAACTATGCGGGGGGCGTCACTGTATGAGAACTACAGTATGTGGGGGGCCGTCACACTGTATGGATAACTATGCGGGGGCCGTCAATGTATGAGAACTACAGTATGTGGGGGGCCGTCACTATATGGAGAACTATGTGGGGGCCGTTACACTGTATGGAGAACTATGTGGGGATCACAGTTGGGGAATCATAATTCGGGGGGGGGGGGTTCAGGAAAAGGGTACAGTAGGGTCATCATACCATGCATGTGGTCTTTTGTTCGTGGTACAACCCCTTTAAGTTTGTATCAATATGAAAAAGGTTCATCAATATATTTGGTGAGGAGGAAAAGTAGTAGTCCCATCAGCCGGCGCCTGCTCTCGCTGTTAGCAGAGGACAATGTTGAGAGTTCTATTCAACTGATAACGCTGATGGCATCACGACCATGGGAGAATGATGAGAGGGGTCTTCAGCACCAGTCACCGTAGAACAACGTTAACAGTACCGCTGCTTCCCAGGCGCCGATATCTGACACACTAATGACACATGGATGACACCTGTTATCTGTGTGCAGGACGTTTTGGGGCCCATGCTGCTGGTAAAAAAAACGGACATGTCAGCTATTTTGCCCGCGGACACACGATCCGTGGAAACACACTGACATGTGCACAGACCCCTTCATTTGAACTGGTCTACATGTGTAAGTGTCTCCGGTACGTGTGAAAACTGTCACCAAACGTACCGGAGACACGGACGTCTGAATGAGTACCGAGAGATTTGGCACATCCTGCCAGAAGTTAGAAACTTTCTCTTACTTACGCCAACTTATTTTTGGCTTTACTAGGACCTTTAATCTGCACCAAATACTGGTGTATACTGGTAGTAAGTTTAAAGAAAAAAAAATAAGGGGGGGGGTTTGGTACCAGGTTAAAAAATAAGCAATAGGTAATAAGTTTAGCACAAATTAATATTCCATTTTCGAGCTGAAACAATAGAAGTGTGCAGCACAGATGCCCAATGTTTTAAACACAAGGACATTAAAATTTGCAGAATTCTGGGGTAAATTAAACAGAAAACAGGTGCAACAATTTAGTGGGCTTTATGTTAAAACATCTTAAAAAAAAAAAAAAAAAAATTCTGTTGTTGCCACTAGAGGGCGACAAGTGTACATAACATTGATTACCCTTTGAATGACCATTTCCAGCCTCCAGTGCTAATAATCTCTAATGGGGGGGGAAACAAACAAAAAAAAACAAAGTGCTGCACTATAGAGTTTTGCAGGAGATCTCATGCAGTTTTATTATTTAAAATTTGCAATTTCTGTTTTTTTGATTTTTTTTATGGTTATTACTTGGTCACAACAAATTAGGGGGAGGCCTGTAAGGACTGTGTGATGATATATAGGGTCCATACACGAGGCAATGAGTTTTGCATGGACCTTAATAGTAATATTACATTGTCTCTGTAATTCCCGTTTGTTCATTCTCGTCAATATTTATGGGAATTTAAAAAAAAAAAAAAACACATACTACCTGCACTGCACAAATTCCTTTCTGGCTAAATATTCAGTCACAAAGCCGGAGCTACAAGGCTGCAACACCAGAATTTGCCAGGAGTCACTGCCACACACCGCATTAAGGGACAGCACCCCCAAAACTGCCTGAAAATTGAAATTTTGTTTTTTATCCCAAGTCATGTGACAAGGCTTGTTAGGGGGTCGATATTGACTTTTAGGATTGCTACTTCCAATATCTGAGTTCAAGTCCTCTTCTTCCTCTCTGAAGAGAAAATTTGCATACTTAAATTTGTCAGCGGAGCATTGCATGGCTTAAAAGTCTCCTCACCTTGGCATGTCACTCTCTGCAAGGAGAAACGTTGCCCCTTGGATACCTGTAAGAATTAAATATGGGTAATTTATTCAGGATCCAATTTTTTTATTTATTTTTTTTAGGGGGGGGGGGGGGGGGCGCACCTCATCCGAAATACAGAAGAGATTAGGGAATGCCGATGCTGCAGTAATCACAGGACTTGATAAGGCAGAAAATTCCTTAAAGCAAATAAATAGGCCAGCTTGTCATTCCCTGTTTGGAGGGAATACAGCCGAATTAATCCAATCAATGTCGCAATCTACCTACCTATCCCAAGGGGTGAACCACTGACAAATGCAGAACTTCAACCTATCACTAACAACTGGTGTTTTCCCCTCAAGCTTTAAACATGCCTCTATCACACCTATCCTCAAAAAGCCCTCACTTGACCCATCCTCTGTATCTAGCCATCGCCCTATATCACTTCTCCCCTATGCCTCAAAACTACTGGAACAACACATTTACCTTGAACTGTCCTCCCATCTATCTTCCTGCTCCCTCTTTGACCGCTTACAATAAGGCTTCCGGTCACACCATTCCACTGAAACTGCCCTAACTAAGGTCACCAACGACCTATTAACCGCCAAGAGCAAGCGACACTACTCTGTCCTCCTCCTCCTCGACCTGTCGGCTGCCTTTGACACAGTGGACCATTCCCTCTTACTACAGACCCTCTCATCCCTTGGCATCACGGACTTGGCCCTATCCTGGATCTCGTCATACCCAACAGACCGGACATTCAGCGTCTCCCACTCACACACCACCTCCTCACCTCGCCCCCTATCTGTCGGAGTCCCACAAGGTTCAGTCCTTGGGCCCCTGCTCTTCTCCCTTTACACCTTTGGCCTGGGACAGCTCATAGAATCTCATGGCTTTCAGTATCACCTCTATGCTGATGACACACAGATCTACATCTCTGGACCAGATATCACCTCCCTACTAATCAGAATCCCTCAATGTCTGTCCACTATTTCATCCTTCTTCTCTGCTAGATTTCTGAAACTTAACATGGACAAAACAGAATTCATCATCTTTCCCCATCTCACGAGACCCCCCCAACGAACCTTTCCATTACAGTGCACGACTGCCCACTCTCCCCAGTCCCACAAGCTCGCTGCCTCGGGGTAATCCTTGACGCTGATCTCTCCTTCAAACCACATATCCAAGCCCTTTCCACTTCCTGCCGACTTCAACTCAAAAATATTTCACGAATCCGTTCATTCCTCAACCAAGAATCTGCAAAAACCCTAGTCCGTGCCCTCATCATCTCTCGCCTTGACTACTGCAACCTCCTGCTCTGTGGCCTCCCCTCTAACACTCTCGCACCCCTCCAATCTATTCTAAACTCTGCTGCCCGACTAATCCACCTGCCCCCCCCCCCCCCCCCCGCTATTTCCTGGCCTCTCCCCTCTGTTAATCCCTTCACTGGCTCCCCATTGTCCAGAGACTCCAGTACAAAAGCCTAACCATAACATACAAAGCCATCCACAACCTGTCTCCTCCATACATCTGTGACCTCATCTCCCGGTACTTACCTACACGCAACCTCCGACCCTCACAAGATCTCCTTCTCTACTCCCCTCTTATCTCCTCTTCCCACATTCGCATACAAGATTTCTCTCGCGCATCACCCCTACTCTGGAACCCTCTACCACAACACATCAGACTCTCGCCTACCATCAAAAAGAACCTGAAGACCCACCTCTTCCGACAAGCCTACAACCTGCAGTAACCACCGATCGACCAAACCGCTGCACGACCAGCTCTATCCTCACCTACTGTATTCTCACCCATCTCTTGTAGATTGTGAGCCCTCGCGGGCAGGTTCCTCTCTCCTCCTGTACCAGCTGTGACTTGTATTGTTCAAGATTATTGTACTTTTTTTTATTATGTATACCCCTCCTCACATGTAAAGCGCCATGGAATAAATGGCCCTATAATAAATAATATTATTATTATTATTATTAACTGCACAAAGCCACCACCCAGATATTCTGTACACACAGATTTACATTAAAGGTCGCATTTAATGTTTTCTGACGATTCCGACTAATTAACCTCTCATAGAATTCCATCCATCTATAATGACAGGATGCCTTGTTGTTACCTGGGTCACACAGAAAGGCGAAACATTTCAGGCACCGAGTACACACAAGCCTACATTGCTGAAGAAGCGGGTTGCCTAGCAACATAATGGAGAATTACAAGTTATATATGCAATGGAAAGTGTGATTTTATTAGCCTTGACAGACATTTCTCCTCTTGCCATCGATCGTTTCCATTTCATGCAGTAAACTGGAATCAGATCTTGGGGCGACAAACTAACGGAGCGCAGACTAACCACAGAGAGACGTCGGCTCGTCAGGACCTGGGCCACCTCTCCCTTTCCTTAAAATATAGACGCGGGTCCATTTCTGAGAGTCGCACCCCATACGTTTATGGCCGAGATGGGAATCCTCCTTTAAGAGGGTCTGTCACTTATCCTAAATAGGTTAGCCTGTCATAAACGCCGCTCTTCTCCGGAATCTGGAGCAGTTTTCCTTCTGTTTCTAAGCCTCTCCATTCCCCAGATACGGCTCTCTAGTCCCGGTACATAAATCTAGTCTTATTTGGCCAATCAGGTGTGGTGTTCAAGGAAACACACACAGAAAAAAAGCGAGGACCAGGCCCACTTGTATAAAAAGATTAGATTTTCTTGCAGGGAAGAGGAAGCCATAACTCAGGAATGGTAAGGCGCAGGAACAAAAGAAGAAGGTCGCCGGTTTCAGGAGAACAGCGGCATTTACAACACGTAAAAAAGTATCATATTTACAGCAAGTGACAGGTCCCCTTTAAGGCTCTATAATGAGGTAAATGTTAACTTGCATTATAGCTACCTACAAGTTAATTTCAACAAACAGCTTTTCCCACCACACAGGACATCCTGGAATGTAAAACTGCTACGCAGCATGTAGCTGTTCTATACACGCAGCTGTTCTATACACGCAGCTGTTCTATACACGCAGCATGTAGCGGTTATATTTACATGCAGCGGTTATATATACACGCAGCGGTTATATACACACAGCATGCAGCGGTTCTATATATGCAGCGGTTCTATATACACACAGCATGCAGCGGTTATATATACACACAGCATGCAGCGGTTATATATACAAAGCATGCAGCAGATTATATATATATATATATATATATATATATATATATATATATATATATATATATATATATATATATATATATATATATATATACACATACATACACACACATGCAGCATGTAGCGGTTATATATACGCATGTAGCGGTAATATACACAGCACTGCTATATTTGGACCAATCACTGATACAATTACAGAGGAGAATTGGAAACAGACGATCCGGATTGCAGCCGCCCCGGTGTGATTGGATTATTGACACGCTATTGATCCCGAATGTTTTCTTGACCCATTACGAGAGGCTCATTAAATGACTCAATCTGACTGATAATTGACTCTGAAGGAGATCTCCACGTCCAGATGCCATTGATAGCCTCTGTTTAGAAGAACAAACACAATGATGTTACAGGAAAAAGACGTTCACGCGATTCCTCAGATAGTAATGATTCTGTACGACGAGCAGCTGTCACATTGTCTTAGCACTAATCTGTCGTCATTCGTGGCGCCCAAATTTGGAGACTTTTTTTTTTGGCAGATCTTATCCCAACATTAGCAAACAAGAAGGGGTCAAGACCCTTCACTGTATTGGTAACATTTATGAGGTGAGCTGGTTATCTGACTTATTTCAATGCCAAGCCAGCCCCCTTTGCTATCAATATTAATGATGTTACACAGAAGGGGGCTGGTTTAGTTAATGAACTGAGCCTGACAGCCAGATCGTTCAAGCAAGTCACTGGTCATATGATAGGTGAAGGGAATGAAAGGGTTAACTGCGCTGCCAGTATTAAAAGAGAACGATGTCCAGGGATGCGGTTTATTTGACAACGTGTTTCGAAGTTCTAAACTTCTTCATCAGGTCAAACCACAGTGTACCTTTGTCTCAATGAAGTCGAAATGCGGTCACAAATTAATCTTATTCCTGGACATCGTTCTCTTTTTTACCTTTATATAACAGTTAAAACTGTTTTTTGTTCACATACCAGTCCAATCTGTCCAGAAACGGTCACAATTCTAATGTTCTTTAGCTTGCCATACACAGTCTTTTCAATTGGCATCTTTTCTGTATCAGCACTCTGCCAGCACTATAGGTACTGGAGTTTCCTTTCCTTCACTTACAAGCATTCCCAAATGGCTGGTCTGCCCCGATTTTACACTTTGCCTTTCTACAATGCCTGTATGCAGTTGGACAGAAGAGCAGGGAGACAAGGCCCAGCCTCCACTGCCTGTAATAAGTCTTCATGGTCATTGCCGCTACAGATTCAGCGACACGACAAAACGTTTTGGATTTTTTTTTTTAAAGTGATTTGCAGATTGCATTTGATAGATAAACTCATAAATAGACAAGTTGACTGATGGTTCAGTGATCATTAAAAGTCAATTTCCCATCTCCAAGATCCCATCCCAATATGTAGTAGGTGTAAATAATAATATTAGCAGATACCTCCAATTAGAAATATAGCATAGTTCTTCTGATTCACTATGTCGCTACCCTGTGTGGAGGGCATAGCAGTAGCTTAAGTATCCATGGTTACGCCCACTAACAGCTAACTGTCAATCTATATGACTGGTCATAACCATGGATACCCAAGCTACTGAAATGCCCTGCATATGGGCTGAGCGACATAGTGAATCAGAAGAACTATATTATATTTCTAATTGGAGGTGTTTGCTAGTATTATTATTACTACATATTGGGATAAGATGTTGGA
Organism: Ranitomeya variabilis; assembly: GCF_051348905.1. Lineage (NCBI taxonomy): Eukaryota > Metazoa > Chordata > Amphibia > Anura > Dendrobatidae > Ranitomeya > Ranitomeya variabilis. The sequence goes on along the minus strand of NC_135235.1, from coordinate 47,780,188 downwards.
GATGAGAATACAACTTTAAGGCACTGCACTGTTATGAGTTACAAGTTCTTTAGGCAATTTTATGCAAGCAGTTATCTCTGTACCAAGGGGCCATAGTTATTCCTCAAAGAAATACTAAAAAGCGGTTGCTCAGGGTTTCGGTGCAAGTCTGTTGTCCATGACTGCAGACTTGCGAATCTTCACAGGATGCACTGTCAGGATTCTGCCGTGCTGGGATTTGGTTTGACTTGCAAACATGCGGTCACATGCCAACTAGACGTGTCTAGCTTCACTCAAGAGTCTTGTCGGAATGTGGCCGGAAGTAAGGGTACTGTCACACAGTGCAATTACGATCGCTACGACGGTACGATTCGTGACGTTCTAGCGATATCGTTACGATATCGCAGTGTCTGACACGCAGCAGCGATCAGGGACCCTGCTGAGAATCGTACGTCGTAGCAGATCGTTTGAAACTTTCTTTCGTCGCTGGATCTCCCGCTGTCATCACTGGATCGTTGTGTGTGACAGCGATCCAGCGATGCGTTCGCTGGTAACCAGGGTAAACATCGGGTTACTAAGCGCAGGGCCGCGCTTAGTAACCCGATGTTTACCGTGGTTACCAGCGTAAAAGTAAAAAAAAACAAACCGTACATACTCACCATGTGATGTCCGTCAGGTCCCTTGCAATCTGCTTCCCGCTCTGACTGTCTGCCGGCCGGAAAGTGAGAGCAGATCACAGCAGTGATCACCGCTGCGCTCTGCTCTCACTGTACGGCTGCACTCAGTCAGAGCAGGAAGCAGACTGCAAGGGACCTGACGGACATCACATGGTGAGTATGTACGGTTTTTTTCTTTTACTTTTACGCTGGTAACCACGGTAAACATCGGGTTACTAAGCGCGGCCCTGCGCTTAGTAACCCGATGTTTACCCTGGTTACCAGCGAACCTCGGCATCGCTCCAGCGCCGTGATTGCAAAGTGTGACCGCAGTCTACGACGCTGGAGCGATACTCATACGACGCTGCGACGTCACGGATCGTGCCGTCGTAGCGACGAAAATTGCACGGTGTGACAGTACCCTAAGCAAACCACATACCTGCCACTCCCGGCACTGTAGAATCCTGACAGCGCACAGTGTGAGGATTCGCAAGTCACATAGTGACTCCAGACTTGTAACCCAAGCATCTAGAACCCCTTTAAAAGTGAAAAAAAAGTAGTTCAGGGATTTCCAAAATAAATATAATTGAAGATTCAACAAAATCCTGAAACTCAAAAGGAGCTGGTTGTTAAGCCACTTCTGGATCCAACTAAACACCTCTTAGTGGCTTATCAAGAAGAGATTTCTTAAACTCAAGACGCTTTTGGGTGCTAGTACAATATGATTAGACACAATGGTCACCCGGCTCCTGGAATTCTGCAGTTTCCAAACCTTCATTTAAAAACAGCTACCATAATGGTTTTAAAGCTTTAAAAATTTTTTTTTTTTTTAAATCACCACCTATACTCACCCTCCCCAGGTCCAGTCCAGAACCTCTCAACTGCTCCCAATCTCTGTTATTGTCCATAGCACTGCAGCCAATATCTGAGCTCTGTGGTGCTGCCCGGGTTCAATGACTGGCTGCAGCATTTTCAATGTCACAATAACAGACACCAGGGAGCAGCGGTGGAGACCCGGCACTAGATCCTGGGGATGGGATAGGCGGGTGTCCGGGCGCCCCAATGTAAGGATAGGTCATCAATATTTTATGACTGGACAACCCCTATAAGTGTTCTTGCTCCCCAATATATAGGACATATATACCCCACACAGCGCGTCTCTCCCGTGTATACCCCAGCTCCCACACCATAGTCCAAGTCATCAACATATTCTAATTATGGAGACAGAGCTCTCCAGGGGCAGCACAGCCATCCATTACCGGTGCTCTGGCCGCTAATTGGCAGCTAATGTCCATTGAATGCCAGGCAATGTGAACGCTAATGACCCGACTCCAGATGTTCCAGCTTCTCCCAGTGACCAACACCCTCCATGTCCTGCAGACCTCATCGGTAGGAAGGATTGTCTGGGAGAGAATAAGCGGTCAGGCATCACACACCGTCAGCGAGATGTGGTCAACCACAGCCGGCAGATTTACATCAGACATCGGGGGGAAAAGTGATACCAATAATCTACGCATGGATAGCCCAAGATCTTCCGGCATTATTTTATTCCTGCTGCTTCCCTAAGAAATGTGCCATCCAGTTCCATCAATATGGGCCTACATATGGTCTGCACCGAGGAGGCATGACTCAAAGGATCCTCGGGGGCGTGTCTTTAGGATGTTCCGCCCAACTACCCCATGAGCCACGCCCCCTCGGTAAAAAAGACAATTAGGCTCTAATCTTATGATGAGCATTTGATGCTGCGTATTTTCACTAAAAAATTTCAGAACAATGGATGGGATTTATAGAAAACTCGTGCCCACTGCACTTTTTTGCTCAGCGTAAACTGTCCCACGGTGTGCGTTTCAAATCCGCAACTTGTTAATTTCTCCTGCGGGTATGCGGAGTTTTACGTACGGATTTTACCCATAGACTTGCACTGGATGTGGAAAATCTGGTACATCTGGTAAAAAAGCGCAAAGCAGCTTTATTTGAAACATGACTTACCAAACAAAAAGCATTAAAAAGAGAAAAAGCAAGTAACCTTATAGGTGCAGAAAATCTGCAACATCAAAAGCTCGTTATAGGATCGTAATCTAAAAGTCAGAACAAAATGAAAAGCCCATCATCCTAAAACTGTATGGCGGATTCAAAAAATAGTGACACGATCGACCTTCTGATGGATCCTCTTTAACCCCTTCATGACCTTGGGATTTTCTGTTTTTCTGTGTTCGTTTTTCGCTCCCCTCCTTCCCAGAGCCATAACTTTTATTTTTCCATCAATATGGCCATGTGACGGCTTATTTTTTGCAGGATGAGTTGTACTTTTGAACGACATCATTGGTTTTACCATGTCGTGCACTAGAAAACAGGAAAAATAATCCAAATGCGGGGAAATTGCAAAAAAATTGCATTCCCACACTTGTTTGTTTGGCTTTTTTTTTTTTACTAGGTTCACTAAATGCTAAAACTGACCTGCCATTATGATTCTCCAAGTCATTACGAGTTCATAGACACCAAACATGTCTATGGTTCTCTTTTATCTAAGGCTATGTGCACACATTGCGGATTAGCTCAATCCTCAAAAATCCTCAGGAATTTTTTGTGCGGATTCTGCATATCTTGGCAGAAAACGCAGGTGCGGATTTGACGCGTTTGTGAGGATTTACAGCGTTTTTTACCCTTGCGGATTTCTATAATGGAATGGGTACAAAAACGCTTCAGATCTGCACAAAAGAAGTGACATGCTACTTCTTTGTTTCCGCGCTGAATTTTCCGCACCATTAGCACAGCATTTTTTTTTCCTATTGATTTACATTGTACTGTAAATCACTTGCGGATCTGCAGCGTTTCTTCACGGCAAAAAACGCTGCAGATCCGCAGGAAATCCGCAATGTGTGCACATAAAAAAAAAAAAAGTCCAAACTTTGCTAAAAAAAATAATAATAAATAAATTTAAAAAAATTGCGCCATTTTCCGATACCCGCAGCGTCTCCATTTTTCGTGATCTGGGGTCGGGTGAGGGCTTATTTTTTGCGTGTAGATACGTTTGCGGGGTTTTACACACAGGAGCACAATTGCATTAGCAAAGCTCCTGGGTGTAAAATGATTTAACCCCTTCAGATGGATTTACATCGTGGGACGTGACTGATCATCGGAAGGTATGGGATATTGTTTATTTTTTATTTTTACTTTGTTACAGAACGAGGGTCTTCAGCTGGATTAAGAGAATAATAAAATATTACAACACCCTGTGTCTTTATTTCATTAAAGGACTTTGTAATAATGTGTGTGTGTTTTATTAACCATTTCGTACTATTGGATTACTAATGGATACGTGTCATAATTGACGCCTCTCCATTATTAATCTGGCTTAATGTCACCTTACAATAGCAAGGTGGCATTAACCCTTCATTACCCCATATCCCACCGCTACACGGGAGTGGGAAGAGAGTGGCCAAGTGCCAGAATAGGCGCATCTTCCAGATGTGCCTTTTCTGGGGTGGCTGGGGGCAGATGTTTTTAGCCAGGGGGGGCAATAACCATGGACCCTCTCCTGGCTATTAATATCTGCCCTCAGTCACTGGCTTTACCACTCTGGCGGAGAAAATTGCGCGGGAGCCCACGCCAATTTTTTCTGCGATTTAACCCTTTAATTTCATAGCTAGAGCCCCCAAATTTGACACACAGACACTTCTTACATTAGTGAAGAGGAATATGTAATAAAAGAAGGGATATGAGATGGTTTACTGTATGTAAACCATGTCTCATATCCTGTCGGGTTTGTGAAGGAGAAAGCAAAAGCCGGCAAATGAATTAGCGGCTTTTATGCTATCTAGCGCTGCATTAAATATAAATATACATATATAGGTGTCTCACTGACATATATATATGTATATATACACATTCTATGTGTATATATCTACTCTATTCTAACCTGTCAGTGTGATTTTACTGTACACCGCGCTGAATTACCGGCTTTTCAAAGGACATCGGTGCGTAAAAATCGGACAGAACTCGCATGGTGCGAGTGCTGTGCGATTTTTTTTCTCGCACCCATTGACTTGCATTGGCGAGTCTCGTCCGAGAATCGCAGCAATACGCAGCATGCTGCGATTTTTTTCTCAGCCGAGCGAGTTTTTTCTCAGTCCGATTTCGGCTGAGAAAAAAATCGCAAATGAAAAGACACCTATTGAATAACATTGGTCCGAGTGCAATCCGATTTTTTATCGGATCGCACTAGTCTGTTTTCCTCCCAAGTGGAAAGAGGCCCTTAGTGTGTGTGCACACGTTGCAGATTTTGAGAAACCTGAAGTGTCATGCACACCCTGAGCATTTTTGACTTGCAGATTTGGTGCAGGAAATAATCTGCAGCGTGTCAGATCTCTGTGTGTTTTTCACCCATTGAAAAAAATGCACACATTGTTTTAATTCCAAATTTTCCTGCCAATAGACGCAGAAGTGGTGCAGAAATTTCTGCAATCAAATACTCAATGTGTGCACATAGCCTAATAAGTCTGGGTGAAATCTACAGCAAAAACGCTGAAAGAATCGACATAAAGCTGCTGCAAATCTGCAAGCCACAAATAAGCAATGTGTGCATGAGACATTAGGACTTTTAGGATTTTTTTTGCTGGCATCAGGAAACCCTTCAGGTTCTGTGACAAATCTGCACACAAAAATACAGCAAAAACACCACATGTGCACACATCCTTAGGCTATGTTCACACGTTGAGTTTTTGCAGCTTTTTTTCATGCAAATTTTCAGCTGCGTTTCACAGTACCAGCAAAGTCTGAGATTTCAGAAATCTCATGCACACAGCTTGGCTTTTTTTCCTGACTTTTTGTCAAAGAGCTTGGTTTTTCCAAAATGCAGCATGTCACTTCTTTTTTCACCCATTGAAAGCAATGGATGGTGTGAAAAACGCAGGTATCAGGTTTTGCTGTGTTTTGGGGGCCAAATCTGATTAAGTTCAATCAGATTTTTTTTTTTATGCAATAGATTTTATCAGCATGCATAAGAGACAAATGTACCCTGACAAAAACGCAGCAATAAAAACGCAGCAATAAAAATGCAGTAAAAAAAAACAAAAAACCCTGCTTTATAAGCAGCTTAAACATAGCCTTACAGTAGGTACTTTGCCATAGTGTTTGGCTTTTAAAAAATCACTGTAGAAATACTGCTAAAAACTGATTGAATCTGGCAGCATACATATTTACGGTTTTCTTTTGGAACGGTTTTGTAGTAAAGGCAAAAAGTAATCTTATGAATGATAATGCACACATGAAGGATGAGAAAAAGATCTGGATCTCGCCCATAGCCAATCATGTAACACGAGAGTCAGGACTCCAGTCTCCTGGACAGACTCAAAAACTAATGACTACCATCAAGAAAAACAAACAATCTGAATAGCCAAACAAAGGGAACTTGTATTATCACCATATTTATAACTGATATATAACTTTTCTACTAATAATACTGAGAACAGACAGCGCCTTACTCACCAACACAAGTTCACAATACCAAAGCAGTATAGGGTTCAGCAGACCCCATGATAAAGGCGGAGAAAGCACAGGTGCAAAATACTGATGAAACAACCAGTCACACACCTACTATACATGGAGGGGGAGGTCATCTAGTATAAGGCCAGTCTCACACGTCCAGATATTTCGGGTCCCAGAGCTATCCGTGTCCGTGTGTGCACGTAGGCCATCCGTGTATTGAAACAATTTATTTCAATTTTAACCCTATGACTTTAAAAAAGCATACGGACAGCATCCGTGTGCGGTATGTGTTTACACGCACCCATTGACTTTAATGGGTCCGTGTGATCCGTGCGCTCCCACGAACACTGACATGTCTCCGTGTTTTGCACACGGACACACGGTCTATGAAAACACGCTGACATCTGCAGAGACACATTTTTATTTTAACCCCTTCACCCCGAAGCCTGTTTTCACCTAAGTGACAGGGCCAATTTTTACAATTCTGACCACTGTCACTTTATGAGGTCATAACTCTGAAACGCTTCAACGGATCCTGGTGATTCTGACATTGTATTCTCGCGACATATTGTACTTCATGATAGTGGTAAAACTTCTTCGATATGACTTGCATTTATTTGTGAAAAAAACAAAAATTTGTCGAAAATTATGAAAATTTAGCAATTTTCAAACTTTAAGTTTTTATGCCCTTAAACTAGAGAGTTATATCACATAATATAGTTAATAAACAACATTTCCCACATGTCTGCTTTACATCAGCACAATTCTGGAAACATAATTTTTTTTTCTTAGGGAGTTATAAGGGTTAAAAGTTGACCAGCGATTTCTCATTTTTGCAACAAAATTTGCAAAACCATTTTTTTTACGGACCACCTCACACTTGAAGTGACTTTGAGGGGTCTATATGACAGAAAATGCCCAAAAGTGACACCATTCTAAAAACTGCACCCCTCAAGGTACTCAAAACCACATTCAAAAAGTTTATTAACCCTTCAGGTGCTTCACAGGAATGTTTGGAATGTTTAAAAAAAATTGAACATTTAACTTTTTTTTCACAAAATTTTTACTTCAGATCCAATTTGTTTTATTTTACCAAGGGTAACAGGATAAATTGGACCACAAAAGTCGTTGTACAATTTGTCCTGAGTACGCTGATACCCCACATGTTGGGGTAAACCATTGATTGGGCACATGGCAGAGCTCGGAAGGGAAGGAGCGCCATTTGACTTTTCAATGCAAGATTTGCTGGAATTGAGATCGGAACCCATGTCGCGATTGGAGAGCCCCTGACGTGCCTAAACAGTGGAAACCCCCACAAGTGACACCATTTTGGAAAGTAGACCCTCTAAGGAACTAATCTAGATGTGTGGTGAGCACTTTGAACCTCCAAGTGCTTCACAGAAGTTTATAATGTAGAGCCGTAAAAAAAATTTCATATTAATTTTCACAAAAAATGATCTTTTTGCCCCCAATTTTTTATTTTCCCAAGGGTAACAGGGTAAATTGGACCCCTAAAGTTGTTGTGCAATTTGTCCTGAGTACGCTGATACTTCATATATGGGGATAAACCACTGTTTGGGTGCATGGAAGAGCTCGGAAGGGAAGGAGCGCCGTTTGACTTTTCAATGCAAAATTGGCTGGAATTGAGATCGGAACCCATGTCGCGTTTGGAGAGCCCCTGACGTGCCTAAACAGTGGAAACCCCCCACAAGTGACCCCATTTTGGAAAGAAGACCCCCTAAGGAACTTATCTAGATGTGTGGTGAGCACTTTTATCCCCCAATTGTTTCACTAAAGTTTAGAATGTAGCGCTGTGAAAATTAAAAAATCATTTTTTCTTTCCACAAAATGATGTTTTAGCCCGCAATTTTTTTTCCCCAAGGGTAACAGGAGAAATTGGACCACAAAAGTTATTGTCCAATTTGTGCTGAGTACGCTGATACCCCATACATGGGGGGAACCACTGTTTGGGCGCACGGCAGAGCTCGGAAGGGAAGGAGCGCCGTTTGAAATGCAGACTTAGATGGATTGGTCTGCAGGTGTCATGTTGCATTTGCAGAGCCCCTGATGTACCTAAACAGTAGAAACCCCCCACAAGTGACCCCATATTGGAAACTAGACCCCCATGGAACTTATCTAGATATGTTGTGAGAACTTTGAACCAACAAGTGTTTCACTACAGTTTATAACGCAGAGCCGTGAAAATAAAAAAAAAAATTTTTTCCACGAAAATGATATTTTAGCCCCCACGTTTTTATTTTCCCAAGGGTAACAGGACAAATTGGACACCAAAAGTTGTTGTCCAACTTGTCCTGAGAACGCTGATACCCCATATGTTGGGGGGAACCACTGTTTGGGGGCACAGGAGAACTCGGAAGGGAAGGAGCACTGTTTTAGTTTTTCAAAGCAGAATTGGCTGGAATTGAGATCGGACGCCGTGTTGCGTTTGGAGAGCCCCTGATGTGCCTAAACAGTGGAAACTCCCCAATTCTAACTGAAACCCTAACCCCAACCCTAACCCCAGCCCTAACCCTAGCCCTAACCCCAGCCCTAACCCTAGCCCTAACCCCAACCCTAGCCCTAACCCTAACGGGAAAATGGAAATAAATACATTTTTTTAAATTTTATTATTTTTCCCTAACTAAGGGGGTGATGAAGGGGAGTTTGATTTACTTTTATAGCGTTTTTTTGGTGGATTTTTATGGTTGGCAGCCATCACACACTAAAAGACGCTTTTTATTGCAAAAAATAGTTTTTGCATCACCACATTTTGAGAGCTATAATTTATCCATATTTTGGTCCACAGAGTCATGTGAGATTTTGTTTTTTGCGGGACGAGTTGACGTTTTTATTGGTACCATTTTCGGGCACATGACATTTTTTGATCGCTTTTTATTCCGATTTTTGGGAGGCGGAATGAACAAAAACCAGCAATTCCTGAAATTATTTTAGGGGGGCGTTTATACCGTTTCACGTGTGGTAAAATTGACAAAGCAGCTTTATTCTTCAGGTCAGTACGATTACAGCGATACCTCATTTATGTAATTTTTTTATGTTTTGGCGCTTTTACACAATAAAAACTATTTTATATAAAAAATTAATTGTTTTTGCATCGCTTTATTCTGAGAGCTATAACTTTTTTATTTTTCTGCTGATGATGCTGTATGGCGGCTTTTTTTTTGCGGGACCAGATGACGTTTTCAGCAGTACCATGGTTATTTATATCCGTCTTTTTGATCGCGTGTTATTCCACTTTTTGTTCGCCTGTATGATAATAAAGCGTTGTTTTGTGCCTTGTTTTTTATTTTATTTTTTGCGGTGTTCACTGAAGGGGTTAACTAGTGGGATAGTTTTATAGAGCGGGTCGTTACGGACGCAGCAATACCAAATATGTGTACTTTTATTGTTTTTTTTTAATTTACATAAATAAATGGATTTATTGGGAAATGTTTTTTTTTTTCTTTATTTGGGGATTTTTTTATTTTTTTTTTATACATTCTATTTTTTTTTTTTTTTTATTTCTACCATTGTCCCAGGGTGGGACATCACTGTATTAGATCAGATCATTGATCTGACAGTGTGCATAGCACTCTGTCAGATCAGCGATCTGACAGGCAAGTTTAGGTGGCTTTCCGGCGCCTGCTCTCAGCAACTCTCAGCAGGCGCCGGCTAGCCAGGTCATTTCATGACCCGGAAGGAGTCCCGCGGCCATCTTGGATCCGGGGACTCCTTCCGGATCACCGGAGCAACGCGATCTCATCGCGTTCCTCCGGTGGGAGAGCGCAGGGAGCCCCCGTCCCTGCGCGATCCCCCTCTATGCCGCTGTCACTACTGACAGCGGCATCAGAGGGGTTAAATGCCCGCGATCGGCGCTAGCGCCGATCGTGGGCATTGCTGCAGGGTGTCAGCTGTCATATACAGCTGACACCCGCACCCGATCACCGCGGCGCTCAGCGTGAGACCGCGGTGATCGGTGCGCCGTACTAGTACTGCGGCTGGCACAAATGCAGTGCCGGCAGCGCAGTACTAGTACGGCGCATGTAGCGAAGGGGTTAATGTGTCTACGTGTGTCAGTGTCTCCAGGGCGTGAGGAAACTGTCACCACACGTACCAGAGCCACTGACGTGTGAAACCGGCCTTACACTGTGTAATACTACGTACCTGTGTGACCGACACTATACAAGCCTCATCACAGTGTAATTCCAAGGCCACGTTCACACATTCAGTATTTGTTCAGTTTTTTACCTCAGTATTTGTAAGCCAAAACCAAGAGTGGAACAATGAGAGGAAAAGTATAATAGAATAGAAACACGTCACCGCTAGTGATGAGCGAGTATACTCATTGCTCGGGTTTTCCAGAGCACACTCAGGTGGTCTCCGAGTATTTGCGACTACTCGGAGACTAAGGGTATGTGCATACGCTGCGGATTTTGCTGCGGATCCGCAGCAGTTTTCCCAAAGTTTACAGTACCATGTAAACCTATGGGAAAAAAAACCCGCTGTGCACACGCAGCGGATTATTTTCATGTCAATTCTTTGTGTGGATTCCGCAGCGGTTTTCAACCAGCACCAATAGGAAAGTGCAGTTGAAAAACCGCAGAGGAATCCGCAGAAGAAACCGCGAGAAAATCCACAGTGAAAACCGCAGTGGTTTTGCACTGCGGATTTTCCAAATCCGCTGCGGAAAAATCCGCAGCAGAATCCGCAACGTGTGCACATACCCTTAGTTTTTGCTGACGCAGCTGCATGATTTACGGCTGCTAGCCAGCCTGAGTACATGTGAGGGTTGCCTGGGAACTCATCTCTAGTCACCACTTCTGTATTTTTCACCTACTTCTTGTTTTGACTTACAAAGGCCGGCGTCACACTAGCGAGTTTTACGGACGTATGAGCGCAGAAAATACATCCGTAAAATACGCATAACACACAGCCCAATGATTCTCTATGTCCCAGCTCCTATCAGCCATATTTTACGGATCCGTATTATACGGTCTTCTACGGCCGTAGAAAATCGCAGCATGCTGAGTTTGTCACCGTATTGCGCAAAAAAATCGCCAATGAAAGTCTATGGGGGCGAGAAAAATACGGATTACACACGGACCAGCAGTGTGACTTGCGAGAAATACGCAGCAGTGTTCTATAGAAAAGCCGGTAATTCAATTGCCGGCTTTTCATTTCTCCTTCACAAACCCGACAGGATATGAGACATGGTTTACATACAGTAAACCATCTCATATCCCTTTTTTTTTGCATATTCCACACTAATAATGTTAGTAGTGTGTATGTGCAAAATGTGGGCGCTGTAGCTTGTAAAATAAAGGGTTAAATCGCGGAAAAAATTGGCGTGGGCTCCCGCGCAATTTTCTCCACCAGAGTGGTAAAGCCAGTGACTGAGGGCAGATATTAATAGCCAGGAGAGGGTCCATGGTTATTGGCCCCGCCTGGCTACAAACATCTGCCCCCAGCCACCCCAGAAAAGGCACATCTGGAAGATGCGCCTATTCTGGCACTTGGCCTCTCTCTTCCCACTCCCGTGTAGCTGTGGGATATGGGGTAAGAAAGGGTTAATGTCACCTTGCTATTGTAAGGTGACATTAAGCCAGATTAATAATGGAGAGGCGTCAATTATGACACCTATCCATTATTAATCCAATAGTACGAAATGGTTAATAAAACACACACACATTATTTAAAAGTATTTTAATGAAATAAAGACACAGGGTGTTGTAATATTTTATTATACTGGTAATCCACCTGAAGACCCTCGTTCTGTAACAAAGGAAAAATAAAAAAACAACAATATCTCATACCTTCCATCGCTCAGATCAAGTCCCACGAAGTAAATCCATCTGAAGGGGTTAAATCATTTTACAGCCAGGAGCTCTGCTAAAGCAGTGCTCGTGCCTGTAAGGCTATGTGCACACGTCAGGATTTCTTGCAGAAATTTTCCTGACAAATATCCGGACATTTCTGCCAGAAATCCGCGTGCGTTTTTTTGCGCGGATTTTACGCGGATTTTGGGCGGAATTATTGCGGATTTCTCCTGTCACTCCAAAATCATGGGAAATCCGCAAAAAATCCGCAAAAAGAATGAACATGCTGCGTTTTTTTCCGGATTGCGTTTTTTTATGCGGAAAAAAACGCAACATTTGCACAAAAAATGCGGAATGCATTCTAAATGATAGAATGCATCATGTATGCGGATTTTGTGCAGAATTATAGCGTTTTTATCGGGGAATTCCACAAAAAAAATGCAAGAAATCCTGACGTGTGCACATAGCCTTAAACCCCCGGGAATTACTGGATTGCATTGGAATGACCTGTAGTTAGCTTGAGTTGCGGTGATGCGCCCTCTGCTGGATGTCCTCATGAACTTGAGCCCCTCATGAACTGGAGCCTTGGAAAAGTTCCCACGCTCGAGTTCATATGAGGACATCCAGCAGAGGGCGCCTCACCGTGACTCAAGGTAACTACAGGTCACCCCGCTTTCCATTCATTCCCCGGGGGTTTTACAGGCACGAGCACTGCTTTAGCAGAGCTCCTGGCTGTAAAATGATTTAACCCCTTCAGATGGATTTACTTCGTGGGACTTGATCTGAGCGACGGAAGGTATGAGATATTGTTTTTTTATTTTTCCTTTGTTACAGAACGAGGGTCTTCAGGTGGATTACCTGTATAATAAAATATTACAACACCCTGTGTCTTTATTTCATTAAAATACTTTTAAATAATGTGTGTGTGTTTTATTAACCATTTCGTACTATTGGATTAATAATGGATAGGTGTCATAATTGACGCATCTCCATTATTAATCTGGCTTAATGTCACCTTACAATAGCAAGGTGACATTAACCCTTCATTACCCCATATCCCACCGCTACACGGGAGTGGGAAGAGAGTGGCCAAGTGCCAGAATAGGCGCATCTTCCAGATGTGCCTTTTCTGGGGTGGCTGGGGGCAGATGTTTGTAGCCAGGGGGGGCCAATAACCATAGACCCTCTCTAGGCTATTAATATCTGTCCTCAGTCACTGGCTTTACCACTCTGGCGGAGAAAATTGCGCGGGAGCCCACGCCAATTTTTCCCGCCATTTAACCCTTTATTTTACAAGCTAAAGCGCCCAAATTTTGCACATACACACTACTAACATTAGTAGTGTGGAATATGCAAAAAAAAAGGGATATGAGATGGTTTACTGTATGTAAACCATGTCTCATATCCTGTCAGGTTTGGGAAGGAGAAAGAAAAAGCCGGCAATTGAATTACCGGCTTTTCACATATCTCGCGCTGAATTAAATACCGATACAGTATATATATATATATATATGTGTGTCTCAATGACATATATATATATATATATATATATATATATATATATATACTGTATATATGTTTTAACGAACATTCGGTTTTGCAAGCCTGCGAGAAAATATCGCAGTACGGATGCCATACGGATTACATACGGAGGATGCCATGCGCAAAATACGCTGACACACCCTGCCTACGGATGACATACGGATCACTATTTTGGGAACATTTCTGCGTATTACGGCCGTAATAAACGGACCGTATTTACATACGCTGAGTGTGACGCCGGCCAAATACTGAGGTAAAATACTGACCAAATACTGAACGTGTGACCATGGCCTAATACTAGACAACCTCCCCTCCATGAGTGGTCGGTGTGTGACTGGTTGTTTCATCAGTATTTTGCACCTGTGCTGCCCCCCGCCTTTATCATGGTGGTCTGCTTGCTGAAACCTGGTGTTGGTGAGTACATCTGCCTTTTCTCTGTGATGTATTTTAGAATTTAGCTCCATTCTCAGTCAATTATATTATTGTTAGATAAGATTTAGTGTTTCCTTGTCGAAAACTATGAAGTTGAAAAAAATTCTATATATTTGTCTTAGGCCTCTCTCACATTTCCGTCGGCCCGACGTACCGACGGACGTTGTGCAAAATTGTGCACAACGTGGGCAGTGGATGCAGTTTTCCGACGCATTCGCTGCCCATTATGAAGTCCGGGGAGGAGGGGGCGGAGCTCCGGCCGTGCATGCGCGGTCGGAAATGGCGGATCCGACGGACGAAAAAACATTCCCTTGAACGTTTTTTCGTCACGACGGACCGCAAAAACAAGACGCATCCGTTGCACAACGGATGAGACGTGTGGCCATCCATCGCAATCCATCGTCAATAAAAGTCTATGGCAAAAAAACGCATCCTGCGGGCACATTTGCAGGATCCATTTTTTTACTAAAACGACGGGTTGCGACGGATGGCAAAAAACGGAAGTGTGAAAGAGGCCTTAGGCTACGTTCACATTTGCGTTCAGCAGCCCTGCGTACCTATTTTTAACATTGGGTACGCAGGGACATGCGATGTATGCAGATGTGGCATTTTGACATGTCCGCCAACCGCACCGGAATGCAACTTGTTGATCACCCCTCCTAATCCGTCTATATGGGAACGCAGGTCATAGGATAATGAATAAAATAATACCTTGATATCCGAGATAGATCCGATGTCTTATTCCTGAGAAATCCACGTTTTTCATAATATGTAAATGAGCTGTTAAGATCTATGGGCCGGACATAGATTTCCCAGAGAATCTGGAAACGTGGATTTCTCTATGTTCACACGCTGTGGATTTTGCTGCGGATCCGCAGCGTTTCTGCAGGTGCAAGTCCACAGCAGTTTCTCATGAGTTTACAGTACAATGTAAACCTATGGGAAACGCAATCCGCAGTGCACATGCTGCGGAAAAAAACATGTGGAAACGCAGCGGTTTACATTCCGCAGCATGTCAATTCTTTGTGCGGAATCCGCAGCGGTTTTACACCTGCTCCATAATCGAAAACCGCAGTGGAATCCGCACAAAAACCGCGGTAAATCCGCGGTAATTCTTGCGGAAATACGTAGGTAAAACGCAGTGCCTTTTACATGCGGTTTTCACAAATCCGCTGCGGAAAAATCCGCAGACCTCAAGAATACGTGTGCACATACCCTAAGATATTCAATTTCCCATGACCTACATGCCCATATAGACGGCTTAGGAGGGTTTATCCTACTGACAGATTCCCTTTAACCAGAGACTAAAAAAAATCCAAATAACTGGCTGTCGGCCGTATGCAGGAATATGCTGTATTGCACTAGTATTTTTTTTAGAAATCCTATTCTTTGTATTACTACTATAAATGAGCCGTATAAGCAGAAACCTCCCAATATTCTAAATCATAAAATCATCTTTCTGTTGAAAATTCAAGTGAACTAAAAGCCTAAAATAACTAAGCACGGCACAGCAAGACGTGAACAATGTGATCTTAAACATATGGGGGACGGCTATATTAAGAAATTGGCTCTTCGCACCAGACTTTGTCTTTGTTACAGTAAGTAAAGAACAGGCTCAATAATTAGAGCAGAAAACTACACATGTAGCAGTGAGCATTTGCCATTTAGGCTCTGTTCACAAGTAGCGCAAATACTCTGCTGCGGAATCGTGTGCAAAGAATCCACATCGTATTGTAGCACCAGTAAAACAGGTGAGATTTTACCAATCTCCTCCACACACTGCACCTAAAATCCGCAGCAGGTCAATATATTCTGCAAGATTTTCAGTGGATTTGTACTTAAAGGTGTATTCCCATGTCCAAGACCCTATCCCAATATGCAGTAGGTGTTATAATAATAATATTAGCAAATACCTCCAATTAGAAATGTAGTATAGTTCTTCTGATTCGCTATGTCTCTTTCCTCAAGTACAGGCATTGCAGGACCATAGGTATCCATGGTTACAACCACTGATATAGTGACAGCTAGTTGCTAGTGGTTGATATCTAAGGTCCTGCAATTCCTGCACATGAGGAAAGAGACTTTAGGAAAACTATACTATATTTATAATAATTGGAGGTACTTAATAATAATAATAATCTTTATTTATATAGTGCCAACATATTCCGCAGCACTTTACAATTAAGCGGGGACATATACAGACAAATTCAATACAAGTTAAGACAATTTAAACAGTGACATTAGGAGTGAGGTCCCTGCTCGCAAGCTTACAATCTATAAGGAAATGGGGGGACACAATAGGTGAGAAGTGCTTGTTATTTCAGGTCTGGCAATTATAATAAATAGGGATTTTCATATAAAGCTGCATGATCCGGTCATCAGCCCGTGTGTTTAAGTGCAATAGTCAAGTATCAAGTGCAGTTATCGTGTGCATGGAGGGTGTGGAGACAGATGAATAGTAGGGGGCAGATTCAGAGTAATATTTGGAAGGAGGGAACAGGGCAAAGTTAGTTTACTGAGTAGTTGATGTGGTAGGCTTGTTTGAAGAGATAGGTTTTTAGAGCACGCTTGAATAGGTCGGGGCTAGGTATCAGTCTGATCGTCTGGGGAAGTGCATTCCAGAGAGCTGGCACAGCACGAGAGAAGTCTTGTAGACGGAGGTGTGAGGTTCGGAATACGGGGGATGTTAGCCTTAGGTCGTTTGTAGAACGGAGGGCACGTGTAGGGCGATAGACAGAGATGAGAGAGGAGACATAAGGCGGTGCAGAACTGTGGAGAGCTTTGTGGGTGAGAGAGAGGAGTTTATACTGGACCCTGTAGCGAATGGGTAGCCAGTGTAATGACTGGCACAAGATGGAGGCATCGGTGAAGCGGTTGGACAGAAATATGACCCTGGCTGCAGCATTCAATATGGATTGGAGAGGAGAAAGTATGTTAAGAGGGAGACCGATCAGAAGAGAGTTGCAGTAGTCCAGACGAGAATGAATAAGAGCGACAGTAAGAGTCTTAGCAGTTTCAAATGTGAGAAAAGGTCGGATTCTGGAGATGTTTTTAAGATGCAGGTGACAAGAGCGAGTGAGTGATCGGATATAGGGAGTAAAAGAAAGATCGGTGTCGAATATGACCCCAAGACAGCTGGCATGCTGCTTGGGAGTAATGGTTGAACCCTCCAGGGTAATTTCGATGTTGGGAAGAGTGAGGTTAGTAGAAGGGAGAAACACAAGAAGTTCCGTTTTGGAGAGATTTAGTTTCAGATAGAGGGAGGACATGATGTTAGAGACAGCAGACAGACAATCCTTGGTATTTTGAATTAGGGTAGGGGTGATGACAGGGGAAGAGGTGTATAATTGGGTGTCATCAGCATAGAGATTATACTGGAACCCAAATCTGCTGATTGTTTGTCCAATAGGGGCCGTGTATAGAGAGAAGAGGAGGGGGCCTAGGACTGAGCCTTGCGGAACCCCGATAGTAAGGGGACGAGGAGAGGAAGAGGAGCCGGCAAAGGATACAGTGAAGGAGCGGTCAGAGAGGTAGGAGGAGAACCAGGAGAGGGCTGTGTCCTTGAGGCCTATGGAGCGGAGCTGTTATGGACCTGGTGGTTAGGAGCACCCGAAATGACCTGATGGTTAAAATGGAAAAACCTGGGACAAGCTCTGAGGAAGTGGTAACTCTACTGACCGCAATCCCTAATCCTATCACACACACTAGAAATAGCCGTGGAGTGTACCTAACTCTCCCTAGACGCCTCTTCACAGCCTAAGAGCTAACTATCCCTAAAGATAGAAATAGCAGCCTACCTTGCCTCAGAGAAATTCCCCAAAGTAAAGGTAGCCCCCCACAAATATTGACTGTGAGTTAAGAGGAAGTAACAAATACAGGAATGAAACAGATTTTAGCAAAGGAGGCCGAATCTTCTCTAGACAGACAGAGGATAGGAAAGGGAACTATGCGGTCAGTATTAAAAACTACAAAAACCACGCAGAGTGTGCAAAAAGACCTCCACACCGACTCACGGTGTGGGGGTGCAGCTCTGCACCCCCAGAGCTTCCAGCTAGCAAGGAAATATCATAATAGCAAGCTGGACTAGAAACATAGCATGTACTGAGAAATATATTCAAAAACCAATGAACAGCAAATGGACTAGCGAGGACTTAGCTTCTGCTGGAGTAGACAGGTCATCTGAGAAATCCAGAGAGATCTGAACCAGTACTGAGACATTGACAGCTGGCATGAACTAACGACCTGGGCAGAGTTAAATAGGGAAGCCAGCAGCAGCAATAAACGAGGGCAGCTGAGAAAGCCAACCTCAAAGATCAGCAGTTCCACTTAAAGCCACCAGAGGGTGTCCAAGGACAGAACTCACCAAAGTACCATTCACGACCACAGGAGGGAGCCCGAGAACGGAATTCACAACAGGAGCATAGTGAGAAGGAGCTGGTGATCCACAGTGTCAAATGCGGCAGAGAGATCCAGGAGAATCAGCAGAGAGCAATGATCTTTGGAGTTAGCTGTTAGTAGGTCATTAGAGACTTTAGTGAGGGCAGTTTCAGTGGAGTGTAAAGAGCGGAAACCAGATTGTAAGGGGTCAAGAAGAGAGTTATCCAAGAGATAGCGGATTAGACCGGAGTGGACCAAGCATTCCAGGAGTTTAGAGATGAAGGAAAGGTTAGAGACAGGTCTGTAGTTAGCAGTGCAGTTCTGGTCCAGGGATGGCTTTTTAAGTAAAGGGGTTATGATGGCATGTTTAAATGAGTAGGGAAAGATACCTGAAGAAAGAGAGAGGTTAAATATTTTAGTCAGGTGAGTGGTGACCACTTGTGAGAGAGACTGCAGGAGATGTGAAGGAATGGGGTCACTGTTGCAGGTTGTAGGCCAAGCAGAAGCGAGGAGCTTGGAAACTTCTTCTTTTGAGACAGGCTCAAAGATGTCTAGTGAGCTTGAGGTGTGGCAGGGAAGGGGATCCAGGCACTGAGGAGATTGGGCTGAGATATCCTTATGGATGTGGTTGATTTTTTCTAGGAA
The DNA here is from genome assembly GCF_051348905.1 of Ranitomeya variabilis. Taxonomy (NCBI): domain Eukaryota; kingdom Metazoa; phylum Chordata; class Amphibia; order Anura; family Dendrobatidae; genus Ranitomeya; species Ranitomeya variabilis. Next base: position 47,761,257 of record NC_135235.1, on the reverse strand, counting down.
GTAAGTGGCCAGATCCTCACCACTGAGATTGGTGATGGGGGCCTGTACTTTAGGTTTCAGGAGGGAGTTTAAAGTTTCAAAAAGTCGTTTTGGGTTGTTGGATAGTGAGGTGATGAGGGTGATGAAGTAGGATTGTTTGGCCAGATAAAGGGCAGAGTTATAGGTTTTGAGCATGAACTTATAGTGGATGAAGTCTTCTGCTAAGAGAGACTTTCTCCACTGCCGCTCTGCACACCTTGAACAACACTGAAGAAAGCGTGTTTACATAGTGTGCCAGGGCTGCCGTTGTCTGTGTCGGGTCTTTCTGCGTGTAGAAGGTGCTGCTTCATCTAGGGCATTCTTCAGTGTATTACTGAAGTGTGACAATGCTAAGTCTGGACAGGAGAGGGAGGAGATGGGGGCTAACGAAGTGTGGAGATTGTCCATAAGCTGCTGGGTATTAATGGAACGTGTATTCCGATAAGTGTGGTAAGTGGGGGTGTCCCGGGTGAGGAGACAATTCTTGACAGAGAAGGCAAGACGGTTGTGGTTCGAAAGCGGGAGAGGGGAGTTAGTAAAGTCGTGCAGCGATCCGGGACGGGAGAAAACCAGGTCCAGAGTATTCCCGTCCTCATGCGTAGGAGAATTAGTAAACTGTGAGAGGCCGAATGAAGAAGTTAGAGAAAGAAGATGAGAGGCAGATTGGGAGAGGGGATCATTGATGGGGATGTTAAAGTCTCCCATGATGAGGGTGGGGATGTCACAGGATAGAAAGTGAGTAAGCCAGGTGGCAAAGTGGTCTAGAAACAGGCGGGAGGAGCCTGGAGGGCGATAAACAACCGCCACCCGCAAGGAGAAGGGCTTAAAGAGTCTGACGGTGTGGACTTCACAGGAAGGAAATGTAAGTGAGGGAACCGGGGGGATGACCTGCAAAGCACATTGTGATGAAAGGAGCAAACCAACACCCCCACCCTGTCTGTACTTGTCAATAATAATTGATAATAAATAATAATAGGTACTTGTCAATAATAATAATATTATTACACCGACTACATATTGGGATAGGATCTTGGAGATGGGAATAATCCTTTAAGCTGTAGATATCATTGACTATAGTCGCGGTGTTGCACAAAGCCATGATTGGCTCGCTATTGTTTTTTTTTTGTTCCATTCAGGGGGTCCAATTGCAGCTTATTTTACATACTGAAGGGGCACAGTGGTTGCTTAATTTCTATACTGAGGTGCTTAGACCTTTTTTTTTCCAGGGGTACAATGCTGACTTAAAGGGATGATGTCAGCAGGATTTTGCTACCTCAATTGAGAGCAGAATGAATATAGAGAAAGCTACCCTGAATCTAACGATGTGTCACTTAGCTTACTGGGTGCAGCCGTTCTGACACAGTTATTAAATTTAACAATGCAGCAGAGCTGAGAAAGCCCACACCAGACTTTGTATGTACATAGTCTATAAAGAGTGAGCAGGGTGGAGTCAGACTAGCATGCACTACTGTTGTAGTCCAGTGATGATAATCACCAGGTGATGAAACCTTCATTGTAAGTAAACAGCACACAGCCTGACATGTGACACATGGTTGAACCCCTACCTCCTGCTGTCCTTAGATAACATAGCAACCTGCTGACTGATTCCCTTTAAGAGGAACCTGAAAGCAGGATTTACTCTCCTAAACTGTTGCTGTGTCCACCTCCTAATGACATTTGTAACAATAATGTCCTTATTATAAATGTGTTTCTGGCAAAATTGAAACTTAATCACTGCGATTCTCTTCCCGGACTAGTCCAGGAGTGCCATCACTCATCTCTGCCCTTCGCTGGCATCTTGTCCCCCCCTCCACAGCGTGATTGATAAACCAGTGTGTGCTGAGAGAACGGGGAGGAGGAGCAGAGGGATGACTTGTTGTCCTCCTCCCTGTTCACACCGGTTTATCAATCACGCTGAGGGAGGGGGGCGAGATGCCAGCGAAGGGCAGAGATGAGTGACGATGATCCAGGACTAGTCCAGAGACCGAAGCACTGAGATGCAGCAAATACAAAAACCTATGTACAGGTCCTTCTCAAAAAATTAGCATATAGTGTTAAATTTCATTATTTACCATAATGTAATGATTACAATTAAACTTTCATATATTATAGATTCATTATCCACCAACTGAAATTTGTCAGGTCTTTTATTGTTTTAATACTGATGATTTTGGCCTACAACTCCTGATAACCCAAAAAACCTGTCTCAATAAATTAGCATATCAAGAAAAGGTTCTCTAAACGACCTATTACCCTAATCTTCTGAATCAACTAATTAACTCTAAACACATGCAAAAGATACCTGAGGCTTTTAAAAACTCCCTGCCTGGTTCATTACTCAAAACCCCCATCATGGGTAAGACTAGCGACCTGACAGATGTCAAGAAGGCCATCATTGACACCCTCAAGCAAGAGGGTAAGACCCAGAAAGAAATTTCTCAACAAATAGGCTGTTCCCAGAGTGCTGTATCAAGGCACCTCAATGGTAAGTCTGTTGGAAGGAAACAATGTGGCAGAAAACGCTGTACAACGAGAAGAGGTGACCGGACCCTGAGGAAGATTGTGGAGAAGGACCGATTCCAGACCTTGGGGAACCTGAGGAAGCAGTGGACTGAGTCTGGTGTGGAAACATCCAGAGCCACCGTGCACAGGCGTGTGCAGGAAATGGGCTACAGGTGCCGCATTCCCCAGGTAAACAGCGGCAGAAGCGCCTGACCTGGGCTACAGAGAAGCAGCACTGGACTGTTGCTAAGTGGTCCCAAGTACTTTTTTCTGATGAAAGCAAATTTTGCATGTCATTCGGAAATCAAGGTGCCAGAGTCTGGAGGAAGACTGGGGAGAAGGAAATGCCAAAATGCCTGAAGTCCAGTGTCAAGTACCCAGTCAGTGATGGTGTGGGGTGCCATGTCAGCTGCTGGTGTTGGTCCACTGTGTTTCATCAAGGGCAGGGTCAATGCAGCTAGCTATCAGGAGATTTTGGAGCACTTCATGCTTCCTGGCACCTGCTCACAGTGCCAAAACCACTAGTAAATGGTTTACTGACCATGGTATTACTGTGCTCAATGGGCCTGCCAACTCTCCTGACCTGAACCCCATAGAGAATCTGTGGGATATTGTGAAGAGAAAGTTGAGAGACGCAAGACCCAACACTCTGGATGAGCTTAAGGCCGCTATTGAAGCATCCTGTGCCTCCATAACATCTCAGCAGTGTCACAGGCTGATTGCCTCCATGCCACGCCGCATTGAAGCAGTCATTTCTGCCAAAGGATTCCCGACAAAGTATTGAGTACATAACTGAACATTATAATTTGATGGTTTTTTTGTTTGTTATTAAAAAACACTTTTATTTGATTGGACGGTTGAAATATGCTAATTTATTGAGACAGGTTTTTTGGGTTATCAGGAGTTGTAGGCCAAAATCATCAGTATTAAAACAATAAAAGACCTGACAAATTTCAGTTGGTGGATAATGAATCTATAATATATGAAAGTTTAATTGTAATCATTACATTATGGTAAATAATGAAATTTAACACTATATGCTAATTTTTTGAGAAGGACCTGTATAGTAAGGACATTGCTACAAACGTCATCAGGAGGCTGATGCAGCACTTTATGGGGGTAAATCCTGCCGTCAGGTTCCCTTTAACTGAATATGAGCTGATCTGCAATATCAGAGAGCAGACACTAAAATATGACGCCACTTTGGTCCACCACTCTTTACTCTGTTCAGGACACTACACTACTGCTTTATTACAGTATACAGCGTCTCATGTGTTAGGGGTCGAGTTCCCGCCTCTGCACAGGGGGAATCTTGAACCATCTCCACTGCGGTCTCTCATTCTTCTCCTGCCACAGTGGAGTCTGCTCAGTGGAGACGTCGGTCCCTATGTCTTGCTCAGTCTCACTCTGTGCATAGGGTTACTGCTGCTTTTTCAGCTTCTGCCATTGAAGCCAGTGCTGGACAGCGGCGAGCAGACACTTTTGGGACTGCTTTTCCCCTTCTGAGCATGCCCAGCGCAAGATCTCCCGTTGGTGATCGAGGGTCACATGCTCAGATACTACATCAGATCCCATTGGTCCTCCAGGAAGGTCCTGAAGGTGCTCAACTTCTGTGGCAGCCTCCCATTGGTCCTTCTGGGAAGGTCCTGTACAAGCTGCAGCTATAAAAGGTTCGCATGACCGCACGGCCATGCGCTAGTGTAAACTTGGAAACGTGTGTGTGTTGATGTGTGAAAGTCGCTCATTAATTATCCCCTCCCTTGTGTATGACTGCTCGTGTAAGGTGGATGATTGCTATCTAGCGCCCGACTTAGCCATCAGCACATAACACACAGCGCCGTGCGCTTTCACATCGCTTTCCTGACCCAAGCCTGGGTGGTTAGTGGCGTCCGCCAGTGCGGCACCGCATGCACTCTCGTGCATCTTTATTAATATTATGTCTTTCTCTCTGACGCCCCAGTTGCGGTGTCGAGCGCAAGAGGTCTATATGAACTCAAATCTTGTGTCTTGGGATAGAGTCCAGAGACTCCTTGCTTGCGCTCTTGGTGCGGTACCGCGGCCCTGTGACGCAACAGGGTTCGCTTCCTTCACACAGGGTGAAGTTAACCCGTGTGTGTATCCACATTGCACCGCCATATAGTCCGTCATTACTCAGCAGCAGGTTCCATCTCTGCACGGTGGACCCCGGGCTGCGAACGCACCTTACTCTATCTCTTTAATTATTTGGTGCGTTCCGCTAGCCCTAACATCATGTCTTTGTGTCTGGTTTATTTGTTTAGGGGGTCTGTATTCATTTTAGGGTATGATGAATGGGGTCATAATTACTGTTTGTGAATGACATGCCTTAGTTTGTACAGTTGTCTTCACCTGATGGCAGAATTATTTCAATGTACCCTTCCAGAGGAGCATGCAAGGCATTTAAGTCTCCTCGCTCTGACATGCCAGACCTGGCTTGTCACTCCTCACAAGGAGAAACGTTACCCCTTAGACCCCAATGTCCCCTCTCTAATTTATTATTCATAGGCAGTTTGTATATATATTGCCAAACACACCTATTCTCCATAACTACCACCCTCACTAATGTGTAGCATTGCGGTATTCTGTAAGATAATGCAGAATAGCTTTGCTGTAGATTTTTGGGGAGATTCATGGTAGAAGAATCTCGCCACGTGCGTCCTGTCCTTGCGACGAGTCGTAGAGGTCTGTGATCATTACCAAGATTTTTATCACCTGCAATAAACACTGAAGATCCTTCTGAACAGCCGCAATCGGAGATCTTGCAAATTCTTATAAATTAGTACATAAATTAGATTGGAAAATTCATATAGCTTTATAAAGATCTGATGGCATCCGTAACATAAGACCACATCTGCCACCTCTTTGTCTTGCCGGGAGCTAAACTTTCCACCGTCTCCCACAAGGACGCCGAGGCAAGACGTGTAATTTATATGCAACCGTAATCCATTACTAAGTTGACTGGGAGAGCAGAATATAAATGGTTTCCATAAATTGGATGGACAGTAAATGTGAAATGTATCCTTAATCTCGGGGAGATAAACAGGTTTTCCTGGAGCCTATCACCTTATTAAACCGAATACTCATGCATACAAATTAGCAACAAGCAGTGACATTTCCAAGATGAAACCTTCTCATTTACGAACTATTCTGGAGCGGTTTAAAGCTGTCACATTCATTTCCCTCTACAGATCTTGTAAATGTCACACATCCTAGAAGAGGGATGGCGGTATTGTTTTTTTAAATGTGCGGTTTTATTTGGTCCATGGTGAATCATCAATTGGTCACAGAGTGCGTCTGACATCTGCACTGATTATGTCTTCTACTTTCTCCTTTTCCATGGAGAGCTGATGAATCGTGTGTCTCAGAAGATGAGAAGGCCGAACCGAAGGCGCTTGGTGATGTGGGCCGATTGAATTAGCTCACATACACACCCAACACACCAACAGCCTGTTATCTTGCACCCAAAATGTTATGCACCAGTGCTACAATCAGATCATGTAAGTATTCTGCACCAGCACAGCCTGCTCGCCCCTTGCAGCCTGGCCACCCTCACAGCCTGCTCACCCTAGTCTTTCGCAGCCTGGCCACCTCTCGCAGCCTCCTCACCCTTGCCTCAGGCAGCCTGGCCATTCCGCGCAGCCTGCTCACCCTCGCAGCCTGGCCACCGCTCGCAGCCTGGCCGCCTCTTGCAGCCTGGCCGCCTCTTGCAGCCTGCTCACCCTCGCCCCTCACAGCCTGGCCGCCCCTCGCAGCCTGCTCACCCTCGCAGCCTGGCCACCTCTCGCAGCCTGCTCACCCTTGCCTCAGGCAGCCTGGCCATCCCTCGCAGCCTGGCCGCCTCTCGCAGCCTGGCCGCCTCTCGCAGCCTGCTCACCCTCGCCCCTCGCTGCCTGGCCACCCCTCGCAGCCTGGCCGCCTCTCGCAGCCTGCTCACCCTCACCGCTCGCAGCCTGGCCGCCTCTCGCAGCCTGCTCACCCTCGCCCCTCGCAGCCTGGTCGCCCCTCGCAGCCAGCTCACCCTCGCCCCTTGCAGCCTGGCCGCCTCTCGCAGCCTGCTCACCCTCGCATCAGGCAGCCTGGCCACCTCTCGCAGCCTGCTCACTGTTGCACCTCGCAGCCTGGCCGCCCCTCGCAGCCTGCTCACCCTCGCCTCTCACAGCCTGGCCGCCCCTCGCAGTCTTTACTAGTAGTTCTCTGTTGCAGTCATCAGTGTCCGATCATTGAAGATCAGACCACTGAGAACCCCGACGACTGCTAGATCAAAATCGAAGCACACTAGGAAAGTTGATAAGCAAGTTTAAGAGGAATTCCATGTAAGGAGAAACCTCCAGCTCCCACTGTCATTAGTTTATTAAACCTTTTCTTATGGAAGTATATGGACCAGCCACCATTACACTTCCAACTTGATTTGCATATGATTTCTATCCTATATTTCTCATGACCGGTGCATTGGACCTCTACAACGAAAGCTTTCACTTTGATTCGTAGGACAAACATACAACTACTTCCATACATAAAAACGTGCTGACCGGTTCCCTCTACATGACCAGGTTTTTGCTACTCCATCTGAGATCAGCATGATGTAGGGGCAGAGACCCTGATTTCAGCAATGTGTCACTTACTGGACTGCTTGTTGCAATTTTGATAAAATCCTTGTTTTCTCTGCAGCAGATCTAGCAGTTCTCTGAATGCTGAACCTTGCATAACCCCGCCCACACCACTGATTGACAGCTTTCTGCCTATGAACAATGTGCATAGAAAGGTGCCAATCAGTGGAGGGGGCGGAGTTATACAGGGCTTATAAATATGGAGGACTACATGTCAGCAGGATTACTAGCCTTGTAGTTATAAGCTCCTGTTGGAAAAATAGGGATTTTATCAAAACTGCAGCAAGCAGAACAGTAAAGTGATCTGTCCTTACGTTATGCTGTTACCAGAGTAGATTGTAAAAATCAACAACCTGGCAACAGATTCCCTTTAAATAATTAAATTACTAATCTTTTACTGACAGTTATCAGTATCTTAGTAGTTTCCTTTGTGATATACAGTGCCTTGCAAAAGTATTCGGCTCCCTGGAACTTTTAAACCTTTTCCCACATATCATGCTTCAAACATAAAGATACCAAATGTAAATTGTTGGTGAAGAATCAACAACAAGTGGAACACAATTGTGAAGTTGAATGAAATTTATTGATTATTTAAAATTTTTGTGGAAATTCAAAAACTGAAAAGTGGGGCGTGCAATATTGTTCGGCCCCTTTACTTTCAGTGCAGCAAACTCACTCCAGAAGTTAATTGTGGATCTCTGAGTGATCCAATGTTGTCCTAAATGCCTAATGATGATAAATATAATCCACCTGTGTGTAATCAAGTCTCCGTATAAATGCACCTGCTCTGTGATAGTCTCAGGGTTCTGTTTGAAGCACAGAGAGCATCATGAAGACCAAGGAACACAACAGGCAGGTCTGTGATACTGTTGTGGAGAAGGTTAAAGCTGGATTTGGATACAAAATGATTTCCAAAACTTTAAACATCCCAAGGAGCCCTGTGCAAGCGATCATATTGAAATGGAAGGAGTATCATACCACTGCAAATCTACCAAGACCCGGCCGTCCCTCTAAACTTTCATCTCAAACAAGGAGAAGACTGATCAGAGATGCAGCCTAGAGGCCCATGATCACTCTGGATGAACTGCAGAGATCTACAGCTGAGGTGGGACAGTCTGTCCATAGGACAACAATCAGTTGTACACTGCACAAATCTGGCCTTTATGGAAGAGTGGCAAGAAGAAAGCCATTTCTCAAAGATATCCATAAAAAGTGCCATTTAAAGTTTGCAACAAGCCACCTAGGAGACACACCAAACATGTGGAAGAAGGCGCTCTGGTCAGATGAAACCAAAATCAAACTTTTTGCCAAACGATATGTTTGGCGTAAAGGCAAGACAGCTCATCACCCTGAACACACCATCCCCACTGTCAAACATGGTGGTGGCAGCATCATGGTTTGGGTCTGCTTTTCCTCAGCAGGGACAGGGAAGATGGTTAAAATTGATGGGAAGATGGATGGAGCCAAATACAGGACCATTCTTGAAGAAAACCTGTTGGAGTCTGCAAAAGACCTGAGACTGGGACGGAGATTTGTCTTTCAACAAGACAATGATCCCAAACATAAAGCTAAATCTACAATGGAATGGTTCACAAATAAATGTATCCAGGTGTTAGGCTAGGTTCCCATTGCGTTTTAGTGTGAGCGCTAACGGACAGCGTTGCACGGCGAAATTAGCGCCGTGCAACGTGTCCGTTAGCGCTCCCATTGCCAGCAATGTTAAAGCGCATTGCTAGCGCGTGTCATTTTCGGCACGCGCTAGCGATGTGCCGGTCTTTTGTAGAGCGCCTCGGACGCTGCTTGCAGCGTCCGCGGAGCGCCCGAGGTCCGTTCCCCGCTCTCGCAGATCGGGGATCTGCGCTAGCGGAGACGTTTAACGCGACCCCGAAAAAGACATTGCGTTAGCGCAATCCGCTAGCGCTTAGCGCTAAATGGATTGCCCTAACGCAATCTGAACCTAGCCTTAGAATGGCCAAGTCAGAGTCCAGACCTCAATCCAATCGAGAATCTGTGGAAAGAGCTGAAAACTGCTGTTCACAAACGATATCCATCAAGCCTCATTGAGCTCGAGCTGTTTGCCAAGGAAGAATGGGCAAGAATTTCAGTCTCTCAATGTACAAAACTGATAGAGACATACCCCAAGCGACTTGCAGCTGTAATCGCAGCAAAAGGTGGTGCAACAAAGTATTACGTTAAAGGGGCCGAATAATATTGCACAACCCACTTTTTCAGTTTTTGAATTTCGACAAAAATTTAAAATAACCAATAAATTTCGTTCAACTTCACAATTGTGTTCTACTTGTTGTTGATTCTTCACCAAAAATGTAAATTTGGTATCTTTATGTTTGAAGCATGATATGTGGGAAAAGGTTGAAAAGTTCCAGGGAGCCGAATACTTTCACAAGGCACTGTAAAACTAAAGTTTATTTTTAATAGCTTTGTCCAGCATGGTAAGTTTTAACACTTTTCAAATCATTTTATTAGGGGACTTATCTTCATTTCTTGTAATAATAAAAAAACCTCAATGAAAGCGACTTCCAAGACCCTGTATTTCCCCAATCTATTTGCCTGCCTTTAGCTGCACTGATATCAGAACGTACTTATTTGGAGGACTGATGATGGCAGTGATGGGTCAGCTCAGCCCCTGTGTCTCCTGTGTGTCACTAAGGGTACCGTTACACTAAACGATTTACCAGCGATCACGACCAGCGATACGACCTGGCCGTGATCGTTGGTAAGTCGTTGTGTGGTCGCTGGGGAGCTGTCACACAGACAGCTCTCCAGCGACCAACGATGCCGAAGTCCCCGGGTAACCAGGGTAAACATCGGGTTACTAAGCGCAGGGCCGTGCTTAGTAACCCGATGTTTACCCTGGTTACCACTGTAAATGTAAAAAAAAAAAAACACTACATACTCACATTCCGGTGTCCGTCAGGTCCCTTGCCGTCTGCTTCCCGCACTGACTGTGTCAGTGGCGGCCGTAAAGCACAGCACAGTGGTGACGTCACCGCTGTGCTCTGCTTTTACTTTACGGCCGGCGCTCACAGTCAGTGCGGGAAGCCGCCGGCGAGGGACCTGACGGACACCGGAATGTAAGTATGTAGTGTTTTTTTTTTTTTACATTTACAATGGTAACCAGGGTAAACATCAGGTTACTAAGCGCGGCCCTGCGCTTAGTAACCCGATGTTTACCCTGGTTACAAGTGAACACATCGCTGGATCGGTGTCACACACACCGATCCAGCGATGACAGCGGGTGATCCAGCGACGAAAGAAAGTTTCAAACGATCTGCTACGACGTACGATTCTCAGCAGGGTCCCTGATCGCAGTAGCGTGTCAGACACAGCGAGATCGTATGTATATCGCTGGAACGTCACGGATCGTACCGTCGTAGCGACCAAAGTGCCACTGTGAGACGGTACCCTAATTTTAACTCTTGGGATAAGCTACTGCAGGAGATTGTTCTGATAGGCAAAACACTCAGGAGGAGGAGACAGGCGCTGACCCATCACTGCCATCATCTGTACTCCAAGTGAGAATGTTCTGATATCAATGTAGCTGAAGACAGGAAGTAGACTGGGGAAAAGCTGATTTTTGGAAGCCACTTACATGCAGTTATTTTACAGGAATGAATACAAATAAACTTATTTGCAAAACTTTCCATACTGAACATACCGTAATTATAAAAAAGGGAAGTTACTTTTTAAAGGGGACAATTCAGGTTAAATAAAAATAAGGTGGCTGTGAAATCTGCTTGCTTTTCTTTAATACCAGCTCATATGGTTGTCTATGCTTTGACTGTGACAGAAGGGATTTGGCTTAGCTATTAAAATTAGCCAGTCAGGCAGCCTCCTCCACACACATTACTGCTGCCTTGCTGACACAGGAAACGTTCTGCTGTGTCGAGCACAGGAGAGGAAATGAAGGGGTCGGGAACTGATGGGGACACTTTGGCAGAAAAAAACATATAAAGTTCAACATATCTATATTACAAACATATCATTTTCTAAAGGACATACCTGTAAATAACTTGGTTTATTTTGGGAAAAAGTGGTATTGCAGCATTTGTCATGATGTGTATCACACAGAGATCGAATAATACCATATACACTGAACAAATACCGCCACACCATGACCAGACCACATATTACCACCACATAGCGACTGAATAAAACCACATACAAGGAACAAATACCGCCACACCATGAACCGACCACATATTATTACCACACAGTCAAGACTGGCATTAGGGGCAGGCAGACATCTGCCTAGGGCCCCAACTACCTCAGGGGCCCCGAGCCCCAGTGGCATGTCGCTAATAGTGGCAGACCATGCGGCAGCTATGGTGCCAGTGACTCAGGAGGGCCCGTGCCAGCACCCCCTTCCCCTGCATTCAATTGTATTGGCATCATAGATGCTGATACAGTTGAAAGCAATGATGGAGCGCACAGCAGGCGCGCGATGACAGTGGAGCTACTGAGGTGAGGAGACACGCTGCAGCAGGGAACGAGGAGCGGTGAGTATTGTATTTATTTAAGGGGGTTGCATTGCACTATATGGGGCTGCACTGTACTATATGGAGGGCTATGGGGTGTGTATTGTACTGTGGTAGTGGTATTGCAGATTTTGTAATGGCCTGTATAAGTCTATTTCATTATTTATCCCGCAGGGTACCCATAAAATATATAAAATATACCTCAGTATTTGTAAGCCAAAACTAGGAGTGGAACAACCAGAGGAAAAATAAGGGTACGTTCCCATGGTCAGTTTACGGCAGCACTTTGGAGGCAGCACATGTCCGCTGAGTCCAAAGTGCTGCCGGCTATTGAACGCAGGCGATTCCGGATGTGTTCACTGAACCGTGCAGAATCACCGAACCCAATACATTGTATGGGTGAGATTTATCTTGCGGAGACTGAGCGTCTCTGCAAGATAAATTGACATGCTGCGGTCTAGAAAGATGCGCCGCATGTCCATCTCCGCAGGAAGCAGCGGGTGCCAGTGCACACATAGTGGACATGGGATTTCTTGAAATCCCATCCACTAATCTGTACATCTGGCCACTGCGGGTTGGACGCTGCACAAGTACACAATGTCCAACCAGCGGCGTTTACTGACCGTGGGAACGTACCCTAACACGTCGCCACTTCTGTATTTTTATTGTTATCTACTCCTGGTTTTGGCTTACAAATACTGATGTAAAATACTGAACGTGGCCTCATTTAATCAGCTTGTTTCTCTAACAGCAGCAAGCAGAGCCAGCTCTAATTGCTGCTGTTAAACCATTTAGATACCTCTGACAGCAGACGCATTAGCATGGCAACCTGGGGACCATCTGGTATCACTACTAGGAAAGTAGTCAATGGCCAGATAACGAGGGAGAAAAAGGCTATTCTTCCAAGGTGGTCTTCTCTTCTTCTTCGTGCCCCCCCATCCCGCAGTACCCCAGACAAATCAGGAATCTCAACAAAAACTTTAAGGTTGGCTTCCCATTTGGCATGTTGCTGGAGTTCCGTGTTTATTCATTGAACGTTCTGTAGTTACAAGACTTCATGAAACAGAATTCACGCTACATCTAAAGGTTGCCTTTTTTTAGGGATAGGATTTTCTTTCTCAAACCGCCAAAGACCCAATTCATTGCAGTAGTGTAATATAGTTTTTCATTGTAGCAGTTTAAGGACTAGTTTTCCGAACAACTTTTTGTAAGGTGTCGATTCTCCCTGCAGAGGTCCATCTGGCATCGGGAGTCTTACAAAAATAATGCAGAACAGCTCTCATCCAAAAGGAAGAAAACCAGCTATCGGTTGCTACCCTGAAAGTCATTGCTTGATCCATAAAACCTAACGTAAAGTTTTCGCTTCTCAGTAGCATTTGGTTTTGGGTGAGTTTGTGGGATGACCCTGAAACGGCTCTTGTAAGGTGTTGATCCTCCATGCAAAGCTCAAACTGCAAGAAGTGAAGGTAACGATTGTGGTATACTCTACAATAAGCGAGCCCGACCTAAAGGTTCATTATCAAAAAATAAAGCCTTTGGGGCTTTAGTGGAAGCAGAACACAGCGACAGATTATCTCTGATGTACAACATGCAAAAATTAGAAAAACAGCAGCTGATGGAGACATCTGTGTCAGAACTGATCGTGAAGATATAAAGCGACGCCCAGACCAATTGTGTGTGCACCGTCCTTGAATAAAATGGCTTTTCCCATAAGGCTGCGTCCACATGTGCCATTTTTTGCTGCATTTTTTTTTAAATGGAAAGCATTCAAATGACTTTTTTTTTTCCATTGACCCATTTATTCGATTGGGCGATCCCATTAAAACACCCTATAATACGTAAGCGTGTACAGGTGATATTACTAGTTAAAGTGACCCAACCACGAAACTCGCTGGGTGCCGGACAGAGGACAGTGGTAGCGTATGCCCGCTCCACCCTGCTACACGCGCGGACTCCGGGCTCCATAAATCCCTACATTCTACTTTGGCAAATAATACCGTAATATTGAAAAACAAAAATATCACAAATCCAAATATATCAAATATTAGGTTCTAACTATATAAAAAGCCCACTCCATGGGAGCGCAGTCCATACCCTCTGCAGGGTGAGCCCTATACTGGGCACAGACTAATTATTATAGAGCTGCTCAGATGTGAGGCTGATGTTTATGCTCCTGCCAGGATGCAGTAAAATATCTATTTTGCTAAATTTTCAAGGAAATTTCCCTTAATAAGACTGATCTAAGACCATCTCGCAGAATTCTTAAAAAGCTGCGGCACAGTTGGGGGGGGGGCTGATAAAAAAAAAATAAAATTAAATGAAACTTTGGTAAATTCATGGATTGGTCACAGTTACCGTCATGTCTCGGACGGTGTTGTGCCTGTACAGGGTATATCACAGTATGATGGCTTCATATACAAATATGGCACCAGATGTGGGGGGTAGATGGATCACTGTGACTCTGGGGGACAGTTTGACTTTTTTTTGTGTGGCCTGGCAAAAAAATGCAATAGACAACAATCAACCTAAAAAGTTAGTGTGTTTTTTTTCTCTATCTTATCTATCTTTGCATTTGCCGCCTGCCTCCACCCCATCTATAACCTTATATTCCATCATTGGGAGAAGCAACACAACTCATTACATTGCACATATACAATAATACGCATCTCAATAAATCACATATATTTCACGTATCGGACATCGGCACCTATATACTAATAAGCACCATCCAATAATATATGACATTTATACTGTGCACATCACATTATACCTACATACTTATGGCACTGCAGACATTATACACTATTATATCGTATACAATACATTGCAAACCTCATACATTAAATGACAGATAAGGACTATTATATTGCACACCTCATACATTATATTGCACACATCATACAGCATTATACTGCATGTCATACATTACATTGTACACACCATACAGTAATAATAATTTAAGCAATACAGTACTGAAATCATACATTATACTACACATATACTTGTATTGCAAATATCATACATTATTACATTGCACACATCACACATTATCCTGCATGCCACATACATATTACACCTATCTAGTAATATATTGCACACATCCAGCATTATTACACTGCACACACCATACATTACTATATTGCATACATTATACATTGCACACAGGATTATTACCTACCTTCCCTGGGGGATCAATCTCACCTTTCCTACAATTAGCCCCCTGATCACTGACACAAAGGCTTTCATTCAAAGTTCCTGCCTCACTCACTCCCTGCACCTCTGGGGGGGATCACTGCAGCCATCACATAACCCACCATCACTCATGTTCTCCATGCATTGCACAGTCCCAGGGTTAAGGAGGGGACAAAACAATGCCCAATGTGCAGGACAGCAGTAAATCTGTCCCCCTGTCCCTTCCAGCTTGATGCCATTGTTACTGTGGCTGTGCCAAGTGTGTAAGCAGCAGCCCCAGCAGACAATGAGCTGCTACAGTCAGCAAACACATGTCCTCAAAGTGCAAAGATGGAGAGAAGAGGCTGGTACCTTGCTCCATCCTGGGGGTGAGTGCTGCACAGAGTCTCCTCCAACTCATCTGCTGCTCCAGCACAATCCCTGCACACACTGTGCTCCTCTGCTGCTCCAGCACAATCCCTGCACACACTGTGCTCCTCTGCTGCTCCAGCACAATCCCTGCACACACTGTGCTGCTCTGCAGCTCCAGCACAATCCCTGCACACACTGTGCTGCTCCTCTGCTGCAGTGAGATGGACACAGAGCTGCAGGGGGGCTCCTTCCTCCCCTGCCCACCTCCCCTCACTTTTGGTTAGGCGTGGTCTGGGAGTGCAGACCAACAAGGCTGGGAACTGGGACTCCTGAGCTGTCATCACCCAGCAGAAGCAGCAGCAATCCATGCTGTGTGTGTGTGTGTGGGAGAGAAGAAATCCAGGGAGCAGGCACAGCACATGGCACAGGGACCTTGGGTGGGATGTGCTGCTGCCCCTCACCACACTGACCCCTCTGAGCTCACAGCCTGCACTGCACTTACTGCAAACTTCATGGATTCCTATAATTCTGCTGGAGGAAATTCTGCCTCTCCACATTCAGATACCTGAAAATATGGCAGGAGCCTTCCAGAATTTATACAAATTTTAAGAAAAAAAATAAACAACAAATAAGTAAGGCTGGGGCTATATGGTGACTTTGGCCGTGACACGCGTCGTGCAGTCCAAGATGCTGGAGATGGGAGAAGAGAGGGCATGGGGGAGCAAAGACAATCTGGTGGAGTGATGATCTGAGAAATGTTCTACTGGAGAACCTTGGGAACCAGCATCAATGTACATAAGGCACGTACCACCTGCCTAAACATAGTACCCCTCTCCAAGTCAGTGATAGTCACCACTAATGGCAGTGGTCTCTATCTGCAGGATAATGCCACACTGTCCAGGAATGGTGCGAGGAAGGAGACGAAAGATCAAGGCGATGACTCGTCTCCATATTGCCCAGATCTCATCTGTGGGATGTGCTGGAAAAACAAATCTGATCCATGAAGGTCTCACCGCGAACTTGTCATCAGGAGTTTATACCCCAAAGTTACGACATGTATGTAAATGTAATGCAGGTGACCAGATTAGCAAAGGAAGTTCTTCACTATGCAATACTGAGGTCGTCTGCGCGAAGGTGGTACGCCCATTCATGGTATTCACGTAGTTGCTCTCGCTCTCTCTGGATTTCTGGCCCTAGCGGGGGTCACCGGGTTTTCCCGTTGGGCTGCAAGTCTCTCTCTGACGTAGTCTGTTAACGTGTTGCGCCTCCTGTGCCTCAAATGGCCCCCTCCAAAGCGGTCATCCTAACCCCGACCAACCGGGTACCGTATGTCCAGGCTGGAAGTGACGGCCCTGCTCGCTCATGCTGCCTCACTGCAGTCGTACCTCCTATGATGTCGCCTCCTCGCAGCTTGACTGTCGGCAAATAGCTTCTGCGCCTGGAACCAGGAGGACTGAGACTCTGCTCTTGACTGGCGAAGGCTGGCCTCTGGGGCTTCTCAAATATGGTCTGACCCTTAACAGGTGGTGTCCATCATTCCGGTGGTGTAGATTTCCCGCTGAGGTCAATCACAGTGGCCTCAGCGTCATACCGGCTCCACGCCTTCCCTCTCGCTCTTGGCACCAAATCCCGCCATTTTTTGGAGTACAAGGTTTTTATACCCCAGGGCTCCACCCCATGAGTCACCTGACCTGAACCAGCATATGAAGCTGCCCCCCCAACCCTTCCTGCACAAATTAGTTCCACCAGATTACACCCTGCCAGTAGATGGCGGTCCTTCCTCGCTATGGTTGCATCCCGCTAGGAATCTTCAGGGGTATCCCCTATTCCTCTTACATAAAGGCACTTTAATGCTAATTGCTGACAAGCATTTTGCTAATTCGTCAGGTGATTGGCAGCTTGTTTTTCGTTCACAATAGAATAGGAAGGTGCCCTTAAATGTTTAGCCACAGTATGGTGCACCGAGCGCCTGTGCTTGGTTTGAACAGTCATTCTCTGCTGAGCGTGTCCCTTTTTAAGGGCCGGAGTCAGACGAGCGTATGGTCTCTTATGCCAGAGAAGCGGCGCGATAATGCCAATGACAATCTGCTCAAACTGTCAAAATATGTACTTCATACAGACACTCAGTGACACCTCTTTTAGACAACCATACATTATAACTAGCCTCTAAAGGGATTTTCCAGGCTAGGGAAAATTGCCGGCCAGAGCATGCAGTCCTAATTAGAGTTAAGTGAAGTTTTCAAAATTCGGCTCTGATTATGATTGGCGACGAATGTTGTTTTTGCATTAGTCGCTGAACACAGCCGAATGTCATTGGAGTCAATGGGAGTAGAAATGACTGAATATGTTCAGAGCCGATCATCAAACATAAATTCGTCACGAATAGGGTACCAATATGGCACAAAAATGGCAAATTCAGATTCCGAACATATTTGCTCAACTCTATGGCTCACTCAAATGTCAGTTTTTCACTTTTATGAATTCTATCCTTGATTCCTCGTGACATAGTGAGTTTCTAAAGAAGTTTGGAGGTCGAAATCCGCCGTATAAACCGTGTATTCTGTCCTTGGTGAATAAGCTGGACTATTACTGGATAGGCATGATGGAGGACTTTTCCTTTGGAAGTCGGGTGTACGGCAAGAGGCCACAAATATTACAGGTGCTCCGAGAGAGCACGGAGCGAGAAGTTCAGGCTATGACCCCAGACATCACGTGGAATTAATTCAACAATATGGAAAGGAGCGTGCTTGGATGCAAATGGTGAACATTTTCAACACCTGCTTTAACCCCTTAATCCCATATGACGTACTATCCCGTCGAGGTGGGGTGGGCCTTAATTCCCACCGACGGGATAGTACGTCATATGCGATCGGCTGGGCTCACGGGGGGATCGCGGCCGGGTGTCAGCTGACTATCGCAGCTGACATCCGGCACTATGTGCCAGGAGCGGTCACGGACCGCCCCCGGCACATTAACCCCCGGCACACTGCGATCAAACATGATCGCAGTGTTCTGGCGGTATAGGGAAGCATCGCGCAGGGAGGGGGCTCTGTTATGGTTACCCCAATGACCAGGGGAATAAAAATACAAAACGGACTAGCTCTCGGGTGATGGAAACTAAGGTCGACCGTGACCTGAACCTGACCCAACACTTACAGTAGCCGGGGAATGTACCTACGATGCCCTAGACATCACGCGCCAGCCGGAGATCTAACTACCCCTATAAGAGGAATATACAGACCTGCCTTACCTCCAGATGAACCCCAAAAGGTGATAGTAGCCCCCCACAGATATTGACGGTGAGTTCAGAGGAAATGACATACGTAGGATGAACAGCAGATTTAGCACAGTGAGGTCCGCTTACTAGATAGCAGAAGGACAGGAAAGTGTTACTTCACGGTCAACCTAAAAACACTATTCAAAAACACCATCCAGAAACTACTTTAAACTCCAGTGACAACTCATGCCACTGGAGTAGTAATTTTCTGTCCACAAGAGCTTCCAGCACTGAAAGGACACATTGCAGATAGCTGGACAAAAATAGCAAAACAAGAAACAAAATTCAACTTAGCTGAACTGGGACTTGAAGCAGGTGAATGCAACAGAATGCTACTAGCACATTGTTGGCCGGCATAAGACTAACAGCCAAGCAGCCTTAAATAGGAAACTCCCCTAGAGGGTGGCGACAGGTAATCAGAGATGGAAGAAGGCACATAAGAGACACTACCATAACAAACCACCGGGGGAGCCCACAAACCGAATTCACAACAGTACCCCCCCCTTAAGGAGGGGGCACCGAACCCTCACCAGAACCACCAGGGCGATCTGGATGAGCACTATGAAATGCACGAACCAAATCGGGAGCATGAACATCGGATGCTGTCACCCAAGAATTATCCTCCTGGCCATAACCTTTCCACTTAACCAGATACTGAAGTTTCCGTCTGGAAACACGGGAGTCCAAGATCTTTTCCACCACATACTCCAATTCACCCTCAACCAACACAGGAGCAGGTGGATCAGCAGAAGGAACAACCGGTACCTCATACCTCCGCAACAATGACCGATGGAAAACATTATGGATATTAAAAGATGCTGGGAGGTCCAAACGAAAGGACACAGGATTAAGAACCTCCAGAATCCTATAAGGGCCGATAAACCGAGGCTTAAACTTAGGAGACGAGACCTTCATAGGAACAAATCGAGAAGACAGCCACACCAGGTCCCCAACACAAAGACGAGGACCAATACGCCGATGACGATTAGTGAACTGTTGAGTCTTCTCCTGGGACAACTTCAGATTGTCCACAACCTGTCCCCAAATCCGATGCATCCTATCAACCACAGCATCCACTCCAGGACAATCCGAAGACTCCAATTGACCGGACGAAAACCGAGGGTGAAACCCTGAATTACAAAAAAATGGAGAAACCAAAGTGGCAGAACTGGCCCGATTGTTAAGGGCAAACTCTGCCAACGGCAAAAAGTCAAGCCAATCATCCTGATCAGCGGACACAAAACACCTCAAGTAAGTCTCCAAGGTCTGATTAGTACGCTCAGTCTGGCCATTAGTCTGAGGATGGAATGCAGACGAAAAAGACAAATCGATACCCATCCTGGCACAGAACGTCCGCCAAAATCTAGACACAAACTGAGTACCCCTGTCAGACACTATATTCTCAGGAATACCATGCAAACGCACCACATTCTGAAAAAATAGAGGAACCAACTCAGAGGAGGAGGGCAATTTGGGTAAAGGTACCAAATGAACCATCTTAGAAAAACGGTCACAAATCACCCAGATGACAGACATCCTACGAGAAACCGGAAGGTCAGAAATAAAGTCCATAGAGATGTGCGTCCAAGGCCTCTTAGGAATAGGCAAGGGCAACAACAACCCACTGGCCCTAGAACAGCAGGGCTTGGCCCGAACACAAACATCACAAGACTGCACAAACATGCGCACATCTCGAGACAAAGAAGGCCACCAGAAGGACCTAGACACCAAATCCCTGGTGCCAAAAATTCCAGGATGACCTGTCAACGCGGAAGAATGAACCTCCGAGATAACTCTACTGGTCCAATCATCAGGGACAAACAGTCTACCAGGCGGACAGCGATCAGGCCTATCCACCTGAAACTCCTGCAAAGAACGCCGCAGGTCTGGGGAGACAGCTGACAATATCACCCCATCCTTCAGGATGCCGGTAGGTTCGGAATCACCAGGCGAGTCAGGCTCAAAACTCCTAGAGAGGGCATCCGCCTTCACATTCTTGGACCCAGGCAGATATGACACCACAAAGTTAAATCGGGAGAAAAACAACGACCAGCGCGCCTGTCTAGGATTCAGACGCCTGGCCGACTCAAGATAAATTAGATTCTTGTGGTCAGTGAGGACCACCACCTGGTGTCTAGCACCCTCAAGCCAATGACGCCACTCCTCAAACGCCCACTTCATGGCCAGAAGTTCCCGATTTCCCACATCATAATTTCGCTCAGCGGGCGAAAACTTTCGGGAGAAAAACGCACATGGTCTCATTACTGAGTAGTCAGGATCTTTCTGCGACAAAACTGCACCTGCTCCGATCTCCGAAGCATCCACCTCAACCTGGAACGGAAGTAACACATCAGGTTGGCGCAACACAGGAGCGGAAGAAAAGCGGCGCTTAAGCTCTTGAAAGGCCTCCACAGCCGCAGAGGACCAATTAGCAACATCAGCACCCTTTTTGGTCAAATCAGTCAAAGGTTTAGCAATGGCAGAAAAACCCGCTATAAATCGGCGATAGAAATTAGCAAAACCCAAGAACTTTTGCAGACTCTTCAAAGAAGTAGGTTGCATCCAATCACAAATAGCCTGGACCTTGACAGGGTCCATCTCCATAGATGAAGGGGAAAAAATATATCCCAAAAAGGAAATTCTCTGAACTCCAAAACTACACTTTGAGCCCTTTACAAAAAGAGAATTAGCTCGCAAAACCTGAAAAACTCTCCTGACCTGTTGAACGTGAGATTCCCAGTCCTCCGAAAAAACAAGAATATCATCCAAATACACAATCATAAACTTATCCAGATATTCACGGAAAATATCGTGCATAAAGGACTGAAAAACGGAAGGGGCATTTGCGAGACCGAAAGGCATCACCAAATACTCAAAATGGCCTTCAGGCGTATTAAATGCGGTCTTCCACTCATCCCCCTGCTTAATCCGCACCAAATTATACGCACCACGTAGATCGATCTTAGTGAACCACTTAGCCCCCTTTATGCGAGCAAACAGATCAGTCAGTAAAGGTAACGGGTACTGGTATTTAACTGTAATCTTATTCAAAAGTCGATAGTCGATACAAGGTCTCAATGAACCATCCTTTTTACCTACAAAGAAAAATCCTGCCCCTAGTGGAGACAACGAGGGGCGAATATGACCCTTTTCCAAGGATTCTCTGATATACTCCCGCATAGCAGTATGTTCGGGCACAGACAAATTAAACAAGCGACCCTTAGGAAACTTACTACCGGGGATCAATTCAATAGCGCAGTCACACTCTCTGTGGGGAGGGAGAGAATCAACTTTAGGCTCTTGAAAGACATCATAAAAATCTGACAGAAATGCTGGGATCTCAGAGGGAGTAGATGAAGAAATAGGAACCAAAGGTGCATCCCCATGAATACCCCGACATCCCCAGCTCAACACAGACATAGATTTCCAGTCCAAGACGGGATTATGAATCTGTAACCATGGTAATCCAAGCACTAAGACATCATGTAGGTTATATAATACAAGGAAACGAATAATCTCCTGATGGTCTGGGGTAAGACGCATAGTCACTTGTGTCCAATATTGTGGTTTATTGCTAGCCAAAGGTGTAGAATCAATACCCTTCAGGGGAATAGAAACTTCCAACGGCTCCAAATCAAACCCACAACGCTTGGCAAAGGACCAATCCATGAGACTCAGAGCGGCGCCAGAATCCACATAAGCATTCACAGTAACAGATGATAAGGTACAAATCAATGTCACGGACAAAAGAAATTTTGACTGCAAGGTACCTGTAGAAAAAGATTTATCAACCTTTTTATCAACCTTATTTATACGTTTAGAGCATGCTGATATAACATGAGCTGGATCACCACAGTAGAAGCACAATCCATTTTTGCGCCTGTAATTTTGACGTTCGCCTCTAGACAAAACACGATCGCATTGCATATGCTCTAATGCCTTTTCAGAGGTCACCGCCAAATGGTGCACAGGTCTTTGCTCAGAAGACACCGCCATATGGTGCACAGGTTTTTGCTCAGAAGATACCGCCATATGGTGCACAGATTTTTCCTCAGAAGACCCCGCCATATGGTGCACAGATTTGCGCTCCCGCAAACGCCGATCAATCTGGATAGCCAATTTCATGGCATCATTCAGACCTGTAGGCACAGGGAACCCCACCATGACATCCTTCACGGCATCAGAGAGACCTTCTCTGAAATTAGCTGCTAAGGCGCACTCATTCCATCTAGTAAGCACCGACCATTTACGGAATTTCTGGCAGTATATCTCAGCTTCATCTTGCCCTTGGGAAAGAGCTATCAAGGCTTTCTCAGCCAAAATCTCCAAATTAGGTTCTTCATAAAGCAACCCCAAAGCCTGAAAAAACGCATCTACATTTAACAACGCAGGATCCCCTGGCGATAATGCAAATGCCCAACTTTGTGGGTCGCCGCGCAGTAGAGAGATAACAATTTTAACTTGTTGAGTCTGATCACCAGCAGAGTGAGATCTCAGAGACAAAAACAATTTGCAATTTTCCCTGAAACTCAAAAACCGGGATCTGTCTCCGGTAAAGTATTCAGGTAGAGGAATCTTAGGTTCAGACATTGGAGCACGTATAACAAAATCTTGTAGGTTCTGTACTTTTATCGCAAGGTTATTCAAACC
Organism: Ranitomeya variabilis; assembly: GCF_051348905.1. Taxonomy (NCBI): domain Eukaryota; kingdom Metazoa; phylum Chordata; class Amphibia; order Anura; family Dendrobatidae; genus Ranitomeya; species Ranitomeya variabilis. The sequence goes on along the minus strand of NC_135235.1, from coordinate 47,738,146 downwards.
TGCAACTAAACTCTGTGAATCCATGATTCAAATGGGTGTAACCCAAGCATTCAGAGGTTAAGAGGAGAGGAGAGAAAAAAAAAAGGCTGAAGACTGCAGTTTAAGCAAGGAATACAAATGAGCAAACTAAGGTGCACTTTCAAACACAGAAAAAAAAAAACCTTTTCTTCTCCTTCCTACTTTAGTGCATATTTTAACACATAGATTTTTTACTGGCCGGCCAAACTGTTATGGTTACCCCAATGACCAGGGGAATAAAAATACAAAACGGACTAGCTCTCGGGTGATGGAAACTAAGGTCGACCGTGACCTGAACCTGACCCAACACTTACAGTAGCCGGGGAATGTACCTACGATGCCCTAGACATCACGCGCCAGCCGGAGATCTAACTACCCCTATAAGAGGAATATACAGACCTGCCTTACCTCCAGATGAACCCCAAAAGGTGATAGTAGCCCCCCACAGATATTGACGGTGAGTTCAGAGGAAATGACATACGTAGGATGAACAGCAGATTTAGCACAGTGAGGTCCGCTTACTAGATAGCAGAAGGACAGGAAAGTGTTACTTCACGGTCAACCTAAAAACACTATTCAAAAACACCATCCAGAAACTACTTTAAACTCCAGTGACAACTCATGCCACTGGAGTAGTAATTTTCTGTCCACAAGAGCTTCCAGCACTGAAAGGACACATTGCAGATAGCTGGACAAAAATAGCAAAACAAGAAACAAAATTCAACTTAGCTGAACTGGGACTTGAAGCAGGTGAATGCAACAGAATGCTACTAGCACATTGTTGGCCGGCATAAGACTAACAGCCAAGCAGCCTTAAATAGGAAACTCCCCTAGAGGGTGGCGACAGGTAATCAGAGATGGAAGAAGGCACATAAGAGACACTACCATAACAAACCACCGGGGGAGCCCACAAACCGAATTCACAACAGGGCTCCCTGCGGGATTCCCTGAGACCCCCGGAGCAACGCAATCTAATCATGTTGCTCCGAGGGTCTCTTACCTCCTCCCTGCAGCAGGCCCGGATCCAAGATGGCCGTGGCATCCGGGTCCTGCAGGGAGGTAGCTTCTCCAGGAGCTGTGCACGTCAGATCGCCGATCTGACACAGTGCACAGCAAAGTGTCAGATCGGCGATCTTACACTATAACATCATGCCCCCCCCCCCGGGGCAATATTATAGTGTAAAATAATATAAATAAATATTGTTCCTATAAATACATTTCTTTATCTAAATAATAAAAAAAAATCAATAAAAGTACACATATTTAGTATCGCCGCGTCCGTAGCGACCCAACCTATAAAACTGTCCCACTAGTTAACCCCTTCAGTGAACACCATAAAAAAAAAACGAGGCAAAAAACAATGCTTTATTATCATACCGCCAAATAAAAAGTGGAATAACACGCGATCAAAAAGACGTTTATAAATAACAATGGTACCGCTGAAAACATTATCTTGTCCCGCAACAAACGAGCCGCCATACAGCATCATCAAAGAAAAAATAAAAAAGTTATAGTCCTCAGAATAAAGCGATGCAAAAATAATTATTTTTTCTATAAAATAGTTTTTATCGTATAAAAGCACCAAAACATAAAAAATTATATAAATGAGGTATCGCTGCAATCATACTGACCCGAAGAATAAAACTGCTTTATCCATTTTACTAAACGCGGAACGGTATAAACGCCTCCCCCAAAAGAAATTCATGAATAGCTGGTTTTTGGACATTCTGCCTCACAAAAATCGGAATAAAAAGCGATCAAAAAATGTCACGTGCCCGAAAATGTTACAAACAAAAACGTCAACTCGTCCCACAAAAAACAAGACCTCACATGACTCTGTGGACCAAAATATGGAAAAATTATAGCTCTCAAAATGTGGTAACGCAAAAAATATTTTTTGCAATAAAAAGCGTCTTTCAGTGTGTGACGGCTGCCAATCATAAAAATCCGCTAAAAAAACCACTATAAAAGTAAATCAAACCCCCCTTCATCACCCCCTTAGTTAGCAAAAAATTAAAAAATAAAAAAAATGTATTTATTTCCATTTTCCCGTTAGGGTTAGGGCTAGGGTTAGGGTTGGGGCTAGGGTTGGAGCTAAAGTTAGGGTTAGGGTTGGGGCTAAAGTTAGGGTTGGGGCTAAAGTTAGGCTTAGGGTTGGGGCTAAAGTTAGGGTTGGGGCTAAAGTTAGGGTTAGGGTTTGGATTACATTTACGGTTGGGATTTGGGTTGGAATTAGAGTTAGGGGTGTGTCAGGGTTAGGGGTGTGGTTAGGGTTACCGTTGGGATTAGGGTTAGGGGTGTGTTTGGATTAGGGTTTCAGGTAGAATTGGGGAGTTTCCACTGTTCAGGCACATCAGGGGCTCTCCAAACCCGACATGGCGTCCCATCTCAATTCCAGCCAATTCTGTGTTGAAAAAGTAAAACAGTGCTCCTTCCCTTCCGAGCTCTGCCATGCGCCCAAACATCGTTTACTTCCACATATGGGGTATCAGCGTACTCAGGACAAATTGCACAACAATTTTGGGGTCCAATTTCTTCTCTTACCCTTGGGAAAATAAAAAATTGGGGGCGAAAAGATCATTTTTGTGAAAAAATATGATTTTTTATTTTTACGGCTCTGCATTATAAACTTCTGTGAAGCACTTGGTGGGTCAAAGTGCTCACCACACATCTAGATAAGTTCCTTAGGGGGTCTACTTTCCAAAATGGTGTCACTTGTGGGGGGTTTCAATGTTTACGCACATCAGGGGCTCTCCAAACGCAACATGGCGTCCCATCTCAATTCCAGTCAATTTTGCATTGAAAAGTAAAATGGCGCTCCTTTCCTTCCGAGCTCTGCCATGCGCCCAAACAGTGATTTACCCCCACATATAGGGTATCAGCGTACTCAGGACAAATTGTACAACAACTTTTGGGGTCCATTTTCTCCTGTTACCCTTGGTAAAATTAAAACAAATTGGAGCTGAAATAAATTTTGTGTGAAAAAAAGTTAAATGTTCATTTTTATTTAAACATTCCCAAAATTCCTGTGAAACACCTGAAGGGTTAATAAACTTCTTGAATGTGGTTTTGAGCACCTTGAGGGGTGCGGTTTTTAGAATGGTGTCACACTTGAGTATTTTCTATTATATAGACCCCTCTAAATGACTTCAAATGTGATGTGGTCCCTAAAAAAAATTGGTGTTGTAAAAATGAGAAATTTCTGGTCAACTTTTAACCCTTATAACTCCCTAACAAAAAAAAATTTTTGTTCCAAAATTGTGCTGATGTAAAGTAGACATGTGGGAAATGTTACTTATTAAGTATTTTGCGTGACATATCTCTGTGATTTAAGGGCATAAAAATTCAAAGTTGGAAAATTGCTAAATATTCAAAATTTTTGCCAAATTTCCGTTTTTTTCACAAATAAACGCAAGTTATATCGAATAAATTTTACCACTATCATGAAGTACAATATGTCACGAGAAAACAATGTCAGAATCGCTAAGATCTGTTGAAGCGTTCCAGAGTTATAACCTCATAAAGGGACAGTGGTCAGAATTGTAAAAATTGGCCTGGTCATTAACGTGCAAACCACCCTAGGGGCTTAAGGGGTTAAAACATTAGTTTCTCATGATCCAAAGGATGTAGAGTCAAAATCAAAGTTTTAGTACGATACATTGAATTTTAGAAGTTATAGCAATTTTTACAGGTAAAAGTAGCGAGTAAATCACCCTGTAGATTAATTGACAAAAATTAGCCCAACCGTGAAAACCCCTGTAAGTGAACTGAAAATCCATTCAAGATCACGGTGGTCTTTTCAAGAGGAGGTGTTCTGGAGAGATGTCGCTGTATGAGCAGAATATATAAACATTCTAGAAAACATCATTCATGGTTTTAGTAGCACATTCTGCTTTCTTTTTCCCTATAAACTAATGTGCTCCACCAATGTCCAGATCCTGCACCCTGCCTACAGCCCTTCGCACCCAGGCACATTTCATTACATCTGCAGAAGGAGCATGCTCTGTTTTTTGCCTTGGCCTGAGGCTGTTTTTGTCACTGTATATTTGACATTGTGCGCGGTGACCCATGGGCAGAGAGCGTTGACTCCTCCAGCTGAACTAATAAATAAGCTGGAGCAGGAACATGTAAAAAGACTTGTTCAATCTGTTACAGGAAAGATATATATCTTGGTACCGTGTTAGCCAGTAGATAGAAAAATATTTAGAATTGAGAGTCCTCAGTAGTGTTGAGCGATACCTTCCGATACTTGAAAGTATCGGTATCTGATTGTATCGGCCAATATCCGAAAGATATCGGATATCGCCGATACCGATACCCGATACCAATGCAAGTCAATGGGACACAAGTATCGGAAGGTATCCTGGATGGTTCCCAGGGTCTGAAGGAGAGGAAACTCTCCTTCAGGCCCTGGGATCCATATTCATGTATAAAATTTAGAATAAAAATAAAAAATATGGCTATACTCACCCCTCTGATGGCCCCGGCTCTCACCGGTCCAAGCGTCTGCCTCCGTTCATAAGAATGCTGGGAGTGAAGGACCTGCGATGACGTCAGGGCTTGTGATTGGTCGCGTGAGCGGTCACGTGACCGCTCACGCGACCAATCACAAGCCGCGACGTCATCGAAGGTCTTTCACTCGCTCATTCTTAGGAACGGAGGCTGCCGGTTGCAGCGGTTACAACCAGGGCGCGTCAGAGGGTGAGTATATCCCTATTTTTTATTTTTTTTATTTATTTTTTACATGAATATGGATCCCAGGGCCTGAAGGAGAGTCTCCTCTCCTCCAGACCCTGGGAACCATACACTGGGAACTTCTGATTCCGATTTCCGATATCACAAAAATATCGGAACTCGGTATCGGAATTCCGATACCGCAAGTATCGGCCGATACCCGATACTTGCGGTATCGGAATGCTCAACACTAGTCCTCAGAGGTTGATGCCTTTTAATGGCTAACTGAAAAGATGGTAACAAATTGCAAGCTTTCGAGACTACTCAGGTCTCTTTATCAGGCAAAGACTAAAAGAAATTCTGAAGAATCACAACTATTATGCACAACAGAACCAGACCCCAATCAGAAGACAATAAAACATTCCTTATCTAAGAACTGGTCCAATATTTATGGACATAACTGTTTATCACTCATGGTAATTCTGCTTCATGTCACCTGTCTTTTTTTTTTTCTGTGCTATGTTGTGCATAAATATGTGATTCTTCAGAATTTCTTTTAGTCTTTGCCTGATGAAGAAACCTGTGTAGTCTCGAAAGCTTGCGATTTGTTACCATCTTTTCAGTTAGCCATTAAAAGGTATCAACCACTGAGGACTCTCAATTCTAAATATTGTTCAATCTGTGACACTTTAGAAGTGGAAAATCAGCCGCAGTATCTCTTGATCAATGCGGAGGCTTCTGGAGTGGCCTGCTCTCGATTTGCAAGAAGGCTGGAAGGTGAGTATGTATCTGTTTTAGAGACTAGCAAATTTATTAATAAAGTCTTTTGGGTTTTTTGTTTTTTTTTGCAATCTTCTCCATGTGAATTCAGCAATATGGCCTGCCGCGATTGCCATTTTGCTGGTCCATAGATGGCCAGATAAAAGATTTAAATTTTTTTTTTCCTGTCCTCCGCGCTTCTTTTCCCCTCCTTTCATTGTACGTATTCTCTTCAGAATCTTCATTGCAGGCCATGGCTTCCAGTTTCACAATACCTTGAACGTCACCGTGTTCCACTTCGTTACGATGTGATGGCTTGTCACATCAGTCAGGAGCCTTTGTCAAATTTCCCAAAAGAATTTGTGCGATTTGGGAAAAGGAAAAGTAGAGATGCCGAGAACCTGGTGGTGAGCTGCAGGGCATAATAAGGTACATTAAATTCACGAAAAATAACTTCATTGTGAACAAATTTTTCTGTAAAATCCGTGTGGTTTTCAGAATTGTAATCTCATCTCTGCTCCATTTATTAATTTTTAATCAATCCATGCCTCAGAAAACAATTATTATTTTTACTGCCGGACAAAGCCCCGTAATACACCTTGGAGCATCTGATCTAACCACAGCCCCTAAAATAAAGGTGAAAAATGCAACTGTCCAACCTGATGCAACAATGATGCAGTTCTCTGCGGCTCAGCCATCGCCTCTGCTCCTGTTTGTGCCAATGAGCAACCTGCAAACATTTCAGACCTCGGCAGCAACACGCCGACAATAAAGCTGTTATTATGCTGTTTCCATGGTCACCACATTACTATTATTGAATTGTAATGATGGAGACTTTGTGTTACATGAAAAGTGCAGGAATTGCTACATTGTGTGAGCAATGAAGTCAGGCTGAGAACAACAAACCGTCCTGGGAAACATTATCAATACATGAACGAGGGGAGCCTGGAACCATAAAAATGCTGTTTATAGAGCTGAGCAGATTGATGTAAAGATTTGTGGGACAAGATTCTGCTTATTCTGTAGGAGTCCAGTGGGTGGAGTCTACAGATGGCGTCAGTCAATAAATAGGACCTCCCATTGCGCACATAGACCCAAAATAAGAGGAGATATTTGATCCTTTTCAAATAGTTTGATTTTACATGAGAGTCCAAACTCCATCTTAGTCACAGCACAGTACGATGTTACATTCACGTTTCTTTCAGCCTGAGTTATTGATAAGTTGTTCATATTACACCACTCATATAACCAACATAAAGTTGTTCACGTTGGTGCCCGTGATATTCTATGCGCTTGAAATACATTTTCAATACACTAAAAACGCAGAGAGGAAAAAGAGCACGATTGTGCCTGACATACTCTTACATATCTAAACTGGAACGGTAGCAGAGGTGGAATAACGATGATGGCAGAGGCTCAATGTAGCAGAGCCAGCACAGTGAAGTAGCAGTACTAGAAGCGTGAAGGAATGAGAAGGTTCCCAGTAAGGTATCGCAGGAAGATGCCAACCACTTGAATACTCAGGTTTGACATCAATGGAGTGCATCAGGTTTCCGTCTTGCAGAGGTGCGGAGAATGGAGGCTGTAGCACTCAGCCCAGGAGCCAGAAGAGTCCTTCTCTATAACGTGCTACTGGTAGATTACTTTCCCTGTTCAAAGTGACAGCTTTCCTTTAAAACTCATGCAAGCAAAGTGGATGAAAATTGGAAGAAGATCAAGCCTGCATTGGCCACTGATTATTAGTCCTCTGCTTGCCAGTAAGGTTGGCCGTGCCACACTCTCACTTTACTGCCAACACATCACAGTAAGTTTTGGGTTCCAAGGAAATTCAGTTTATTCACTGTGGCTTATGTTGTAAAAATATCCTAAAGCGTCATAGTTATACAGTAGCAAAAAGAAGGAAGAATAACAATGACCGGACCAGGCTGCTCCTACTGTCCCTGCCATGAAAAATGTGTTATCAATTCTAGTGTCTCATTATTTTATCAGTGCAGAAATTACAAGATCATAGTGTACATGTATATAGAGAACATACATTTACATATATATCATACATGTACATCATTCACTTACAAATACATTGTGTGTGTGTGTATATATATATATATGTACACTCACTGGCCACTTTATTAGGTACACCTGTCCAACTTCTTGTTAACACTTAATTTCTAATCAGCCAATCACATGGCGGCAACTCAGTGCATTTAGGCATGTAGACATGGTCAAGACAATCTCCTGCAGTTCAAACCGAGCATCAGTATGGGGAAGAAAGGTGATTTGAGTGCCTTTGAACGTGGCATGGTTGTTGGTGCCAGAAGGGCTGGTCTGAGTATTTCAGAAACTGCTGATCTACTGGGATTTTCACGCACAACCATCTCTAGGGTTTACAGAGAATGGTCCGAAAAAGAAAAAAAATCCAGTGAGCGGCAGTTCTGTGGGCGGAAATGCCTTGTTGATGCCAGAGGTCAGAGGAGAATGGGCAGACTGGTTCGAGCTGATAGAAAGGCAACAGTGACTCAAATCGCCACCCGTTACAACCAAGGTAGGCCTAAGAGCATCTCTGAACGCACAGTGCGTCGAACTTTGAGGCAGATGAGCTACAGCAGCAGAAGACCACACCGGGTACCACTCCTTTCAGCTAAGAACAGGAAACTGAGGCTACAATTTGTACAAGCTCATCGAAATTGGACAGTAGAAGATTGGAAAAACGTTGCTTGGTCTGATGAGTCTCGATTTCTGCTGCGACATTCGGATGGTAGGGTCAGAATTTGGCGTAAACAACATGAAAGCATGGATCCATCCTGCCTTGTATGGAGCATCTTTGGGATGTGCAGCCGACAAATCTGCGGCAACTGTGTGATGCCATCATGTCAATATGGACCAAAATCTCTGAGGAATGCTTCCAGCACCTTGTTGAATCTATGCCACGAAGAATTGAGGCAGTTCTGAAGGCAAAAGGGGGTCCAACCCGTTACTAGCATGGTGTACCTAATAAAGTGGCCGGTGAGTGTATATATATATATATATATATATATATATATATATATATATAATGTGTGTCATAACGCCTATAAGAACATTATAAAGAATATCATATTCTTGACTAATGTAAATGTTTTCACAGATACTGTTTAATGGCTCATCTAATTTTTTTTCTCTTTATTGTACTTGTTAATTAATATTATGTATTGATTAGATTTTTATTAACCCAATTATGCCAAATAAGCTTAATTATTTAATCTTTATATTATTATTTTTTTTACTTTTTCTGGTCCCCATAGAGGACTTGATTTTGCTCTACATACTGCCGTATTGCAGTATATTGTGAAAATGATGGTCTCCTGTGAAGCTGAGCCTGTGGTTGGCTTCACTAAAGTACCAATATGGTGGCACTAGGGGCCTTGAGCAGGCCTACAGCTGTTATGGCAACCCGCTTGGTCATGTCACAGGAGTGGGCAGATGGGATCCTGGAACAATGATCCACCATTGGTTCCAGAGATTTGAGCTTTTTTATTCAGTGCTAATATTTATGATCATTAAATAGTGGGTGTGGCTCACAGGATCCTCTAGGGCGTGACTTTAGGCTGCTCTGCATATTTATACTGGGAACCACGCCCTCTTGCAAAGACAATAAAATTTCGTATTAAATAAAAAAAAGGCCTATATCTCCAGAACACTATGGCGGATTTAAAAAAAAAACAAAGAGCGAAATACGCAAGGCAGAAGTGGGAATAAAATGTAACAATTGGCCAGTTTTGATCTGTGACAGATCCTCTTTAAGTGCTTAATCAGCATCAGCTTGGCACTGGTCACTGTTGTTAGATGCAGATGTCAGCTGTTTAACACAGCCAGCATCTACTCTTTATGGAGTGGGATGAGCTCCTGAGCCATCTTCATACACCCTCAGATGTAATGGGTTGGGTGCTAATCCCTACTAGTTGCCCAATATATAAGAATGGCATTATACTGTATGTTGCTCTATCAATATCCTCGAAAATGGCAGTAATTTGCAGGTATAGTTCTTTTATAAATGCAAAATCGATAAAGCGGGAACTGCAGTTTTTCGGTCCGGCTGACTTGAAGCATATGTCCGTGTATGAAATGAGAGGCGCAGAGGTACGGTGAGGTGTATGGGCACAGGATTACCGCCATTACTCTCTGCGTGCGCCCTCGGGTAAGCAGCATCTTTCATGAGCCGCAGCTCTTGCATCACACTTACACAGAAAGGTCCATTTGTTCCCTTCTAATATATTTTGACAGGACATCTTCCTTGGTTGCCATGGAAGCAGAATGGAGAACATTAAGCAGGTGTTAACAGAATTGCAATCAATATGAATCAGTTCATGGCCCATCATCCTAAGGAATGTGCGGGGATAAATCAAATTAGATTTGCCTAAAGATTCGCTGTGCAGTTTATGTCAAAATAAAGCGGGATATATCGAGCAGCCGCTAACTGAAGCTCCATTTTTCTTGGTTGTTTGTTACATCGGGGGAAGAAGGTTTTGTGGGACAGAAATTAACAATAAATCTATTTTGACTCTGCATCAGCACGTGAGATGCAATGGATCAGGAATCTGATATCGTAAACAGGCTTTCCCCTTTTAGAAAATTACAGGCCATGGATGTAGTTTGTTAAAAGAAAAAAAAGCATTACTCACCCTCCTCGGGTCCAGCGCTCAGTCTCCGCTGCTGCTCTCAGTGTCAGTTATTGGCTATAGCACTGCAGCCAATCACTTAGCTCAGTGCCTCTACCTGTGTAGACAGAATGCCCTACTCTGAGCCGCTAAAATCGCTGATTGGTTGCAGCACTGTACATGTGATGGCAGCACTGCAGCCAATCTGCAAGCTCAGCGGCTCTGAGTGGGGCACTCCATCTACACTGTGAGATGGTACTGTATGATACCAATCTAAATTTATGTCCTACCAGATAGTACCGTAATATGTCCACCACCCACTTTATGACCAAGCACTACTTCTCTACGTCCAAATAATTCCTCTCACATGAGGATAGCTTCCTACTCAAGTAGAGAACAGGGTGCTCCTCACCGTGTATCTCCTGGGAAAGGACTGCTCCTAAACCAACTTCTGAGGCATGCGTTTGGCATATAAACTCTTAAAGTTGGGGGCCACCAGAACCGGTTGCTTACACAGATTCCCTATCATTTTTTGAAAGGCTGTCTCTGCCTCTTCAGTCCATTAAGGAGGTCAATCAGGGGTGGGGCCTTCATGGCGAAGTTCGGGATGAACCTCCTGTAGCATCCCCTGATCCCCAGGAAGGCTCTAACTTTGTTTTTTTTTACAGCTGTCTCGGCTTTACTGATTTGAGGTTTGATCTCCCCTCTACCCACTACATATCCTAGGTATTTGGCTTCTTCTTTCCTCAAGTCACATTTCTTTGGGTTTATTGAAAACCCCGCCTTCCATAGAGCATCAAACACCGCCTGGATCTTTTTCAGATGACTCTCCCAGTCCGGGTTGAAGATAATATCATCCAGGTATGCAGCAGCGTATTGCTTATTGGGTGCAAGGATTCTAATCCATAGCTCTCTGGAAGGTCGCCAGGACCCCCTGCAGTCCAAACCGCATCCAGACATACTGGAACTATCCGTCCGGCATAGAAAATGCAGTCTTCTTCTTTGCTTCCTGTGCCATGGGGATCTGCCAGTATCTCTTCGTTATATCCAAGATGATTATGTACCTTGCGGGCCCAAGTCTCTTGATTAACTCAGCGACGCGTGGCATGAGTTATGCGTCAAACTTGGCGACCTCATTCACCTTTCGATAGTCGTTGCAGAACCTCAATTCACCATCAGGTTTTGAGACCAGGACAATCGGGCTTGATCAACAACTCTTGGATTCCTCAATGACCCCGAGTTTTAACATACGCTCCACCTCCTTGGAGATCACTTCTTGACGGACCTCCGAAATTCGATAGGGCTTTAAGTTTATGCGCACATGTGGCTCCATCTGAACTTAATGTCCTACCACCCTTGTGCACCCTGGTAATTCCGAGAACAGGTCCCCATTCTTCTGGAGCAACTTCCGGCACTGCTGTTTCTGGGACTTAAACAGCATATCCGCTATGGCAACACCTCCAACCTCACCTTCTGACTTGCCCAGCAAGCACCGGGTTTTAGCCGGGCCTCTGTCTTGCTATGGCTTGAGGAAGTTGACATGGTAGATCTGATATGGTTTCTGTCTTCCTGGTTGATGAATCTTATAATTGACATCACCAAACTTCTCCACCACAACATACGGCCCTTGCCATTTGCCCAAGAACTTGCTCTCCACAGTAGGAATTAGCACAAGAACTCGGTCTCCCAGATTGAACTGCCTCACTCTGGCTGACCGGTTATAGACCCTGGCCTGAGCTTCTTGTACCTGGAGGAGATGTCCTTTTACGATGGGCATCACCTTCGCAATCCTCTGCTCCATCAGTGCCACGTGCTCAAGGACACTTCTGTGGGGCATGTCTTCAGCTTCCTTAGCTATATCTAGGAGACCTCACGGATGTCGGCCATACAAAAGTTCGAATGGTGAGAACCCCGTAGAGGCCTCTGGAAACTCATGGATGGAGAACAACAGATATGGTAAAAGACAGTCCCAGTCGCTACTGTCCTTTTCTATGGCTTTCCTCAGCATGCTCTTCAGTGTTTTACTAAACCTTTCAACAAGGCCATCTGTCTAAGGATGGTACACTGAAGTCCTTAACTGGGAGATTTGCAGGACCTTGCATAACTTCCTCATCACCTTACTCATAAAAGGTGTTCCCTGGTCAGTCAGATCTCCTTTGGTAAACCTGTCCGGGAAAAGACATGGACCAATTCGCTGGCTATACTCTTTGCGGGGAATTTTCTCAGGGAAAAACATCAACTCGCCCTTTTTGTTCCGAACAGTGAGAATAGCACTCGGCCCAATATTATACTATGAGGCAGTGCAGATCTGCAATTTATTTTCTTATGCTGATTCGACATGAGAAAACAATGACAGCATGCTGAGAGTGACTCCGGTATTTGGATCACACGCACCCATACAAGTCTTTTTATATTGTTAATCTATTAAAAATCCTGGTGATCAGGATGAAGAACATTTGGCATTCAAAACGCATATCTTTCACAAACATCTCCTCCTTCATTTATTTTATTTTTGCATTGTGTATATCTGTTTATGGATTAACACTAAAATCACAATTTTATCTGTAATTGGATCTGGACCTTTTTGTTTTTTCCCTTGCATCTATAAACGCTGCGCAATGTTATGGCCTCGTGCTTCCTCACTGTTCAGAACAGAAAGGGTGAGTTGGTGTTTTTTTTCTTTATATTTTCACATCATTGTGACCCTTTACATATTATATATTGCTTTGGTCTTTAAGTTCTCAAGTGTATGTATTTTTATGTTTAAAGGCATTTAGCACATTTGACGTGGAAGAAATGATTTTTACATATGTTTAATGGTTAGTTAGTAAACTTGTACTAAGTTTGTGTCTCTTCTTTAATTTTCAGATCCCATATATTCAATTTGCGGCCTGAACCAAGTCTCATATTTTTTTTCTCTTGTAGGTTTTATGTTACCAGAGGCTGCTGTCTTCAGTTACTTTCATGTCTCAGCACAGCTCCTATCTTCCACTTATTTTTTTTCCTCCTTTTCGATAGCTGGTTTTCTCTACCCTCCCTGAGACTTTACATACTTTCTCCCCTTTCTATACTGTGGAGATCTCTGTACACCACCCACTCTTGGGATACTTTTAAGGGCGCAGTCAGGCGGCCATATCAGTGGGACCGAGATCGGAATGCAGTGCACAGACTGGTGACTCTCCCGATCCGAGCATGTCAGCCGCATAAAAATACATTAAACTGTTACGCTCTGTTTGGTAGAGCTGCAGGCCAGTCTGGGCATTGTGTTCTGATGTCGGTTGTGTACAGAGCGCACAAACCATAGGGCCGGGGCTAATCGGCGTTTCAGGTCTTGCTTTGCCTCCTCTCGTTGCAATCGCCGTTCTCCTCCTTGCTTCATGTGGATGACATGTCCTACGTCCCCTATCGGGCTCCTGTGAATGCACACTTGCTGAGGTCAGAGCAATACTCGCTTGTGCATGCCCTAATCATCTCCCGCCTCGACTACTGCAACATCCTACTCTGTGGCCTACCTTCTAAAGGTACCTTCACACTAAACGATATCGCTAGCGATCCGTGACGCTGCAGCGTCCTGGCTAGCGATATCGTTGTGTTTGACAGGCAGCAGCGATCAGGATCCTGCTGTGCCATCGTTGGTCGGAGAAGAAAGTCCAGAATTTTATTTCGTCGCTGGATCTCCCGTAGACATCGCTGGATCGGTGTGTGTGACACCGATCCAGCGATGTCTTCACTGGTAACCAGGGTAAACATCGGGTTACTAAGCGCAGGGCCGCGCTTAGTAACCCGATGTTTACCCTGGTTACCAGCGTAAATGTAAAAAAAAAAAACACATACTCACATTCCGGTGCCCGGCGTCCGCTTCCCTGCACTCCTCCTGCATCCTGTGTAAGTGCCGGCCGTAAAGCAGAGCGGTGACGTCACCGCTCTGCTCTGTGGGAGATGCCGGAGATGTTCGGCGCTGACACAAGGATGCAGGAGGAGTGCAGGGAAGCGGACGCCGGGCACCGGAATGTGAGTACTTCGGCATCGTTGGTCGCTGGAGAGCCGTCTGTGTGACAGCTCTCCAGCGACCACACAACGACTAAACAGCGACGCTGCAGCGATCGGCATCGTTGTCTGTATCACTGCAGCGTCGCTTAGTGTGAAGGTACCTTAACACTCTCGTACCCCTCCAGTCCATCCTTAACTCTGCTGCCCGACTAATTAATCTCTCTCCTCGCTACACTCCTGCTTCCCCTCTTTGCAAATCCCTTCACTGGCTCCAAATTTCCCAGCGTATCCAGTTTAAACTACTAACACTGATCTACAAAGCCATCCATAACCTTTCTCCTCCGTATATTTCCAAACTAATCTCTCAATATCTTCCCTCGCATAATCTCCGATCCTCCCAAGACCTCCTTCTTTCCTCCACGCTTATTCGCTCCTCACCCAAGCGCCTCCAAGACTTCTCCCGAATATCCCCCATCCTCTGGAATTCTGTGCCCCAACACGTCCGGTTATCCACCACATTTGGATCCTTCAAAAGAAACCTGAAAACCCATCACTTCAAAGAAGCTTACAACCTGTAATGATCACAGGGCCACTTCACCACCATCAGATCTACTGCAACCCTCGACCTACTGTCTCCTTCCCCACCATCCTGTAGAATGTAAGCCCACAAGGGCAGGGTCCTCTCCCCTCTGTACCAGTCTGTCATTGTTAGTTTTGTTTACTGTAAGTGATATTTGTATTTTGATGTAACTGACACGCCCACAGGGCAGTGGGGTACTCGGTACCGGGTCCGGTCACAGAGGGGGGATGCCACGGTGGCGACCCAGTCCGTGGCCCTGGGCATCAACGTTAAAAGGGAAAGGTCTTTAAAGGGAATAAAGTTTATGTTCGTGACGCCACCTGTGGTATTCGGTCAGTGGGGACCGACGCTGCTTTGAGGGGTCCTCTGGGGTGATGTTATGGCAGCTAGATGGTATAACGTCCCACAGGTGAAGTGCAGCGCCCCAGAGTCCTGGTCGTTGCAGTACTGATGCTCCGCCACTAAGGGGGGCTATGGTACGTCTGATGGCACTGAAGGAGTTCACCTGACCAGGTATCACAGACACCAATACACTTCACAGTCTGGCCTCCAGGGGGAGCTAAGGGTGCTATGTATTAGGCCCCTCCTCACAATCTGGTAAAACTGGGGGTTGGATAGGAAGTTAGACAGAAGCTGACTGGGAATCGAACAGGCAACGCCCTGTGGCAGAGGGTGTTGCGGGGAGAGACTCGGGGGTCCCTGTCAGGGGTGGGATCCTGACAGAGGCCTAGCGAACAGAGAGAACGTTACGGGACCGCGCCTGCACTTGATCGCGGCGGTACCCTAAGAAAGGACAAGAAGCGAGGTATATTGTGCTGAGTGAGAAACGAGATCAACGCAACAAGGAGAAACACCAGTAGGAGTCGTGCTGTAAGACGAGGCAACATCCTACTGAGGCGCGCAGCCGGTGGCCGGAACGCCGAGGAAGTATAGAGCTCCAGGCCTAACTTCAAACCTACGGCAGGACAGTCAGTTATAGGCGGGCTGTCTCACCCAAATCACCTAAGAAGACATAGGGGGCAACAACAGGAGAGGGGCGACTCTAGGGTCCCGAAAGAACTCCGAGCCTACCCGTCATACGGGTGCGTCCTAGCCATATCATCTGGGGGACGAAGAAGAACATCATAATCGAGTTGTGAGGGAACTTCAGAAACAGACACAACAGTTGTGGGGACTATCCCGTAAGCACAGCAGGGGAGGACCACAACACACAAGCGCTAGAAGGTAGGCACAGATTTCCACCTGCAAAGGGAACTCTGGAGGTGCCATCGGACCGGCCGGACTTGCGCAGCCCGGTTAACCGTATTCCGGACTGAGGATCCTGGGACCTTCAGTAAAGAGGTAAAGAGACTGCAACCTGGTGTCCTCGTTATTTACTGCGACCTGCACCGCACCACCACAACATCATCACCATACCTCCACCTTCATTGTACGCCCCTCAGCAGGGTCACGGACCGGGTCTAGCCACCGTGACAACCCCAGAACAGAGACTCAGAGGTCCGGTACCGGGTACCCCTTGGCCCTGCGGCAGTGGGGGCGCTACAGAAGTATATCCCCAGGGCTCCCAGTGAGTAGCTGGAAGAGAAGATGGTGAATGGCGAAGTAAAGAACGAGGACACTGGTTTGCAGTCTCTTTACCTTGTTTACTGAAGACTTCAGGCAGCCACAGTCCAGGGCACCAGATTACAGGGCAGGCAGGGTCCGGCCGGCTTGGAGGCAAGTTAGGAGTCCCCTTGTCCAGGTGGAAATCAAAGCCTTCCTCTAGCGCCGTGGTGTTGTAGTCCCTTACTGCCTATGGCTTCAGATAAGGTCCTCACAGATGTTCTCTCTCTCTCTGTCCCTTGTATAGGATAGGACATTAGAGCACATTAGGACAAACTGCTGCCATTAGAGCACCATGTGGCATGCAGGAGGAGTGGGGCGTGTTGTCGTGGGCGGAGCTTGGAAAAACGGCACGAAAGTAGTAGCCACCCCCCACAGATACTATTATGCCTGAAGGATATGCCCATCAACAAAAGAGATCCGCCTCCTAGTCTGGGATGGAAGGGAAGGAGGAGAGACCGCCCAGAACAGGAAGACGCCGAAGAGAACCTGGTTGGCAAGATGGCGAGAGGAGGTCACCCGGAGGAGGGGGAGGAAGCCCGCAGCTGTCCCAGCCAGTTGGACGAGGCGGAGGCCCCGTCGTCACCGATGGACCCGGAGGTTCTCGGCGCAGAGCTGGAGGAGCTATATCGTCAGCTCCAGCGATCATGGTACCGCATAGTCGCAAACGTCCGGGAGCAGCAGCGCAACCAACCCCTGGAGCCTAAGCTTGCAGCAGAGGAGACCGGCATCGGAGGGACCGCATCTGAAGCAGGTATGAAGAACAACCCTGCCCCAGTGACCGACCCCGCTCCAGCGACTGCTCCTGCCCCAGCTACTGACCCCGCTCCAGTGACTGACCTTACCGCAGCCACCGACTGTGCCACGCTGCAGACCGACGAATCACTGGTAGGCCCGCTCCCAGCACCATCAGGTCCTCAACCTGGTTGGGGCCGTTACAATGTTCCCTGGGATCAGGGATCCAGGATGGGGATGCACATGAGAGCACTGCTAAAACTCACAGGCACACCACTGGAGGTGAGCACAGAGGAGGACATGATCATGCTCCAAGGGGAAATCCCCATGATAACCTGGCAGGAGCGCTGTAAATGTCAGGAGAAGCAGGGAAGGCAACCATCCCTGGCCAGACAAGCATAAGAGAAAGTAAAGAGTTAAATAACTGTTGCTGAGAATTTAAAATGACTGTGAATAGTTAAAAGTTGTAAGTTAACCCATCGTTGCTGAAAGTTTAAAAATGACTTCTACCATTTAAAAGTTTGCTAAACCTGATCAGGTTCCATTTAAAGGGGTCCCTCATTTAAAGGGATCCTCTGTTTACAGAGTTCTTTCGTTCAAAGAACATTTGGATCATGGATGGTGAATGTTTCACAAACTGTCTTGTAAATAGTTTGCACCTTCTTAAAGGTGCTTCCTACTGGTTTTACAAAGAAGCTTTAAAAAGACTGCTTCTAATCGTGCTGTGAAAGTTGCTTTGTTTTACAGAGACCAGAAGAAAAACCCATTGGTGCGGCAGGATTCCGGGTTTGGATACATGCCTTGTAGCCCGCTCAAGACCAACGTTAGGGGTTAATGATGGGTCTCTCGCATTGTTGCTGCTGTTATAAAATTATTGATTGACTTGAGTATTAAATTGCACTACCTCCATATTAGAAGACTTGAATATTGTTTGCACCCTTAAAGGGAATGTGGATTTGATGCACTTTGCTAAACTGATATCCAAAGTTAGTTAGAATTGTACTCTATATGCCAGCTAGTTAGTATATTAGTGAGTTAATATATTGAATAAGAATAAAATTGAAACTTGAACTTAGATAGTGTTGTATGCGGAAAGCAATAAAAATGTCAGATGTTGCACTTTTGAATCAGATGGACTTGATGTAGTATACCCGTAGGGGTAGTCTCCGTTGCTAGGAAAGTTCTGCACTATGAATAAAGATAAAGTTTGCCTTGCACTTGAAGCCATAAGAGACAGTATACCCGTAGCGGGTAATAGCTTTTCATAGTTACGTAATTATTGTACTGTTCTATTAAATTGCTCTATTATAAAAAATGGGCCCACCATGTAAATATGTTATTGTGACGTTCAAGTGTCCGCACCTCCCATAAAGGGAAGCTCCAGTTTCATTATTATGTTGTATTAACTTGTTTTATAGCATTTAAAAAAAATTGTATGTCTTTTTGCTAAAATATTGTTGTACTTCTTTTCCCAGTCCGAGAGTACTGGATTTAACGGGGGGGGGGGGTAGGTGGTTATGGAGTGTGGCGCCCCAGGGTTCTGGTCGCAAAAGTAGCATTGCTTTCCTCACGGGGAGAGTGATGTTACGTTTGGAGGCAAGAAGGGATAACAGATACCAAGAGGAATGAGGGGAGACACGAGAGGTGGATGGTAACAACACATACTGTTGTGTTAGAGTTAGCAGCGGAGTAACGCAGCGGGAAGAGCGGTCAACATTGACTTGTAGAATTGCTACCTTTCAATAGGTGGCACTAGAGTTCTAGCTCTCTTCCTCTCTGAAGAGACAATTTGCATAATTAGCATATTTCTCAGAGGAGCATTGCGGCTTTAAGTCTCCTCATCTCGGCATGCTTAGCATGTCGATCTTCGCAAGGAGAAATGATACTTCTTGGATCCCGGTCAGACGCATCTCACACAGCCAAATCACATCTCCGCTTTGCACTAATGAGGGGCAGTACCCGAAATACTGTGTCTGCAAATTGAGATTTTGGTTTGGCTTTAATCCTAAGTCATATGACAAGGCTCGTTAAAGGGTCAACATTGACTTGTAGGATTGCTTCCTTCCAATAGGTTGCACTAGAGTTCTAGCTCTCTTCCTCTCTGAAGAGACATTTTGCATAATTAGCATATTGTTATGCTGTAATGTATATTGTCTGTACAAGTCCCCTCTATAATGTAAAGTGCTGCAGAATATGTTGGTGCTATATAAATAAAAATTATTATTATTATTATTGTGTCAAGTGTACCGGTTATTGACAAGGAAATTTGGCATAAAAAAAAAATAGATGGTGTTAGAACAATTCCTTTGACTTAGTAAAATGATCATTGTCATCTGCACAGAATTCAGCAGGCGACCTCTGCACAAGGAGACACTTTTACTAATGGGACATTGCAATGCTCAGTTCTGTAGAATCCATGCGGAATGCAATATATATAGTATTTCATGTAGTAGCCTTTATTAGGCGTCAATGCACCACAAGTCTCAGAAATGATCCAAATGGACGTGTCCCTGTGTATGGCTGAAGCAGGAAAATCCTTTCATGTAAAGAATCTATTCACTTTCCGATTCACAGGATACAGTCATTATAGTCATTATTCCGTACAACTAATAGGGGAACTGCAGGCGGCCGCACAGGGGGTACATGGCGGCACACAGTGACCATTTCATAGAATGGGGGACCATGAAATACATTAGTCCTGAGTTATTATTATTTATTATTATTATTATTATTATACATTTTTATGGCGCCATTTATTGTTCTTTGTAGCAGCATTTTGCTACAGCTCAGAATGGGAAAGCATCTTACAGGAAACTCACACAAATCATTTACAAATAAACCTACATTACATGTATATAAAGCCGAGTATTCTGCTTTTCTCGCATTGTTAGTGCTGAGGAGCAGAGGACAGAAAAGTCACCAACACTCAGCTAACTACATAACTGCAAAGTCCATACTAATATGAGTACAAAAACTTTGCTTCCGCTGGGAGCTTCACAGCCAAGCAGTTTCATGAAGCCTTATATCACCAAGCACAATGCAGAACGTCGGATGGAGTGGTGTAAAGCCGCCACCACTGTTGTCTGGAGCATTGGAAACATGTTCTGTTCAGTGAAGCTTCTTTATCTGTCATCTGATGGAGGAGTCTGGGTTTGGTGACAGCCAGGAGAACGTTATCCACATCACTCCATTGTGCCAGGTGGAAAGTTTGGTGGAGGAGGGATAACATTATGGGCTTGTTTTTCAGGGCTCAGTCTTTGCCCCTTTGGTCCAATGAAGATAAATCTTGATGCAAGGCAATCCCAGAGAATCTGCCCACGGGTTGGAGAAAAGATCATCTAATAAGTTACTCACTCCTGTTCTAAAGGAACACAAACTAGGCATTGACACTACACAGCACCCTACGGAAGAAATCAAAATAAAGCAATTGCATATATTGCAAAAATACTTGTGCAATGCCTGGACAATAATTACATTATAAAAAAAACATGTTTAAACTTGTCTAAGAATATATTAGATTAATCTGAAGATGGCATTGGTAAAAGAGCGCCGTACACCATACGTCATGCGAACTTCTTCATTTATTCTTTATGCTACAGTGACAGATTGAAAGCTGGATCAGCCGTTAAATCAGTACAACTAGTGCCATGCTCGAATACATTCCTATAAGTCATCATCCGGACAATCAGTCAGAATAATATGTATTTATTGGGAGACTAAAATTACTTATTACACTTTCTTTCGCCTAATTTTTTTTTTACTGTATAATTGTGGTTGGTTCCAAAGTCTAATCAATATCCTTTACATAAAAAAGCTGCCAGCAACAATGTCTGACCCTCGTAAACCTCATCCCATGCGACCCAGCACCTCTTCCACGTCCTAGTGCCATGTGTTTATCATCAAGGCTATGCAGAAGTTAAGTGAGCAAGTAAATCAGTTATTGATTGCTTGTGCCTTGAGGCATTTACCCTTTTATAGGCTCATCATGAAAGCAGCGAGGTCTGCAGGAAAACTAATCTAAATATGAACAGGTCTAACCATTTCTGTGCTGGGCCACGCGCCCCTTTCTGGGCCATACACCCGCTCTCTTCTGCCGCGCTCAATAACTACAAAAACATAAAGATTCACAAACACAAGTTGTTTCAGTGGCGGATAAATAAGGAAACCTTAATGCACTTTCTACACATACTGAGTCTTGCCCACATGACGACATGAATGGAGCCTTTCATTCAGGAACAGAATGCCATTTTCCTAGAGCGGCTCTCATCTGCACTTAATGGATAGCAAGTTATTTCCATGATTCTTTACCTTTTAATGTGAATGACCATAAATTAACCCTTTGCTAATCCCTTCCAAAGGATTTGTATCGTCATAAATGTACATTCTACATAAATCAGATTTTTATTAAACACTTTTTTTTTTGCTGTTTTGTTTTATATAGAATTATCCAAGTGACCATTCCAAAGGGTAAGGTGAAAGGTTTGGTACAGTGACATAACACAGAGGAGGGAGCCACAGGGTCAGTTGCATCAGACGCCGTATGCTTTAGGGGCATGCAAAATTTAGGGCCCCCTTCCTTTATTCTGAAATACTTTTTTCTAACAATAATTGTGGTTAGGGCTAGAGCTAGGTTTAGGCTTAAGGTTAGGGCTATAGCTAGGCTTATGATTAGGGCTAGAGCTAGGCTTAGGGTTAAGGTTAGGGCTAGGCTTATGGTTAAGGTTAGGGTTAGAGCTAGGATTAGGTTAAAGTTTAGGGCTAGAGCTTGGCTTAGGATTAAAGTTGGCTACAGCTAGGCTTATGGTTAGGGCTAGAGTTAGGCTTATGGTTAAGGTTAGGGCTAGACTTAGGCTTAAGGTTAGGGCTAGAGCTTGGCTTAGTCTTAAGGTTAGGGCTAGCACTCAGCTTATGGTTAGGGCTAGCGTTAGTCTTAGGGTTAAGCTGAGGGCTAGGATTAAAGTTAAGGCTAGAGGTAGGCTTAGGTTAAGGTTAGTGCTAGAGTTAGAGCAAAGGTAATAAGATAGTTACATGGGGAAAAAAAACACATAAAGGTAATAAAATAATCAAGCAAAATTTTTTAAAAAAAGTTGAAGTATAATTATATCAGTATTTTTTTTTTATAAGATGTGCTAGCACAAAAAAACTTGCACCGCGCCACGTGCTGGCAATCCACTGGTTCTGTGCTAACCATGTTCCAAGAAATCTGGTACAGCAAGGACTAGGAGATGACACTGGGGCTTCTAAAAACATAGGAAAGTTTGCAGCAAATGGGGTATAAATAAATATTGAGTAATGCAGTCCACATAACAGGACACATGAATTGGGGAACACAAGATCAGCGATTTAAGCTCTGGATGAGGCACTTCTCTTGAATAATCTCTTTGGAAATAAGACCGTCTCTAGTGACGGGTGCAACTTCAGAGATGGATGACGGCTTAGCACTTTACCGACCCTTTAAACAAAAAATCTAACATAGCTGTCATAGCGCTCCTAAAGGGAACCTGTTGGGTCTATTTTACTACTAAAACTAGTAGTATGGCTGAATAGGTCCCAGTACAATAATAAAAATGGTACCTGTCCTATATTAATCTGATGTGTCAGCACTGAGAAATCAAGCCTGGAAGCCACATGCAAATTAGCCCAGAAGTGCACTGGGGGCTTATTTGCATGTGGCATCAAAGCTCAATTTCTCAGCGCTGGCTCATCAGATTAGTACAGGACAAGTTTCATTTCTATTGTTGTACAAGGACCTTTACAGTCATATAATTTGTTTCAATGGTAAAATTGTGCTGACGGGTTCCCTTTAAAACAGAACCTATTAAATTGGTCTGAACAGAGGCTTAAAGATGTCTTCCAGGAATGTAACATTGATGACCCAATCTATTAATGTTTGAACAAATAAATCGGAGAACAAAGTGCACGCATTGTTTACCCGCTGGTGTGTCCATAAGGGTCGCTGTGCCTTGTGCCAGGCCGTTTCATCAGACATAGATGTAACTTGTATCACCGCTGAGAGACGCTTTATGGAAAGAAACAAGATCTTACTTTTTCATGGCTCATTCACGCCTGACGAAAATACTGATCATATAAATATGTGCAATGTAGATTTTGCAAGTTTAATAATTTTCTGTTTTTGCATTGCATTCATTTCTGTTCCAAAATGTGTTTTGAGCTTTTTTGTGTGTGTGTGTGTGTGTGTGTGTGTATGTGTGTGTGTGTGCGCACGCGCGTATGCGGCGCTTTTGAGATGTTGCAGAAATTATAAGAAACAAAAAAAAAAATACACATGTGATCTATGCAAAGCCAGAATATGCCTGACCACAATGTCAGCTTAGCTTTGATCACAGAAGTCAAGGATCTCAGAAAAGGAAGAAAAAATGAGCTCGCTGATGGATTCTCAGTCACATCGTTCTGCAGCCAGCAATAAACTGGAATCCATCATTAGATGGAAAAACTTGATCTGTGAGTAGCATAATGTAGAGACAGACCCTGATTCTAGCGATGTGCCACTTACTA
Source organism: Ranitomeya variabilis (assembly GCF_051348905.1). NCBI lineage: Eukaryota > Metazoa > Chordata > Amphibia > Anura > Dendrobatidae > Ranitomeya > Ranitomeya variabilis. The sequence goes on along the minus strand of NC_135235.1, from coordinate 47,714,638 downwards.
GCTTGCATGATGTAGTTTTTACAATCTGATGCTAAAACAGTGATTTTTATTTTTTCACTAGAAGACTAATAAACTTGCAGCCAAGTAGTCCAACCACACCCCCACCACTGATTGACAGCTTTCTGCCTATGCACAGTGTACACAGCTGCCAATCAGTGGTGTGGGCGGGGTTATACAGAGCTCAGCATTCAGAGAAGTGGTAGATCTGCAGCAGATAAAACAGCCAGCAACCCAGTAAGTGACACATCGCTGGAATCGTGGTTTCTGCCCCTTCATCATGCTGCTCTCAGGTGGGGTATCAAAAACCTGATGACAGATTCTCCTTAATGTTAAGTGTGATTTTGTGTACAGTGAAATGCTGTTTTTCCATAAGAAGGTTGCTATTCGCACACGCTCCACAGTGGACGCCCTTATTCTCTTCATTACTATCAGCAGAGTTTCTACCCAACCTATTGTGTCCATGACACATACACTACAGTACCAGGGGAGAACCAGGCGCAAAGTGCATTCTTGTGTGTTGTGGATCCATTTTCCAGCGTAACATCCTTTTATATTATTCCTGCTCTTTGTTGAGTGAAAGCAGAGTACTTGTCCTTGCAGCAGAGGGACATTATCAAAGGACGGTGACGGATGCCATCTGCTTTCTTTGTCATGGAGTCACCGTTGCACTTTGGAAGGCCGCAGCCGGCCAGACTTGCTATCTCCTCCACACACTTCAGATTCCCGGCCATCTGTTAGAATAGAGAGCACAAGAACAAGTTCATCATCTGCAGCAGAATGTTCACAGCTTCTGCCATCGCTTGCCACCATCTGCCACAGTCACATCATCTCCTCTATGATGTCTGTTTTCTTCCTGTACATTACATTTCCAAACTCCCCCCCCCCCCCCACACCTAAAAAGCTAAACACAGTTGATAGCCTATCTCTGTACCAGTCCACCCTTGTACGGGACAGTGGAGTCACAAATGAATATATACTGTACTTAAAAATAACAGTGTGGTTTAAAAAACCCATTTTCAAACACCCTATTAGTAAATGAACCCCTCAAGGACCAAGCCACTTTGTAGGCCAATGAGCCAGGCCTAAATTTTGAAATCTGACCAGTGTCATTTTTATGAGGTAATAATTCTGGAAAGCTTCAACTTATTCCACTGATTCTGAGAATGTTTTTTCGTGATATGTTGTACTTCATGATAGTGGTAAAATTTATTCGATATGACTTGTGTTTATTTGTGAAAAAAATCGTAAATTTGGCAAAAATTTTGAAAATTTCACAATTTTCAAAATCAATTTTTGTGCCCTTAAGTCATAGAGTTATGTCACACAAAATAGTTCATAAATAAAATATCCCACATGTCTACGTTACATCAGCACAATTTTTGAAACCTTTTTTTTTTTTGGTTAGGAAGTTATAAGGGCTAAAAGTGGACAAGTGATTTCTCATTTTTTTCATCAGAATTTACAAAACCAGCTTTTTAGGGACCACCTCATATTTGAAGTGACTTCCAGGCATATATGCCTATATGCCAGAAAATAACCAAACGTGACACCATTCTAAAAACTGCAGCCCTCAAGGTGCTCAAAGCCACATTCAAGAAGTTTATTAACCCTTCAGGTGCATCACAGGAACAGAAGCAATGTGGAAGGAAAAATTAACATTTTACCTTTTTTTCCACAATAATTATTTAGGACCGATTTTTTATTTTATTTTCACAAGCGTAACAGGAGAAAATGGACTCCAAAAATTGTTGTGCAATTTCTCCTGAGCATGCCAATACCCCACGTGTGGAGGAAAACCACTGTTTGGGCTCATGGAAGGGAAGGAGCATCATTTCAGTTTTTGAATGCAAAATTGTCTGGAATCGAGCGCAAACGCCATGTCACGTTTGGAGAGCCCCTGATGTGCCTAAACAGTGGAAACCACTTACAAGCTGAGATACAATTTTTCTTTTAGCCCCAAATTTTTTATTTTGTCAAAGGTAACAGGAGAAAATGAACCCTAAAATTTGTTGTGCAATTTCTCATGAGTACGCCAATACTCCATTGTGTGGGTGAAAACTACTTTTGAGGCACAGTGCAAAACTCAGAAAGGAAGAAGCGCCATATTGGATTTCAGATTTTGCTGGAATGGTTTGAGGGTGCCATGTCACATCAGCAGAGCCCCTGAGGTGCCAGAACAGCAGAAACCCCCCATAAGTGATGTCATTTTACAAACTACACCTCTCAATTAATTTATCTAAGGGTGCAGTGATCATATTGACACCACAGGTGTGTCACAGAATTTATACCATTGGGCAGTGAAGAAAAAATAATTACATTTTTACCAAAAAATGTTGATTTTACATTCTCACACAGGAAAATTGGTAAAAATAGCACCAAAATTTGTCCCATAATTTCTGATGAATGTAGAAATACCTCATACTGTATGTGGCTGTATAGTACTGTTCAGCCATACGGAGAGACTTGGGTGGGACAAAATGCTATTTGTCTCCTGGAGAGCAGATTTTAATTGAATAATTTGCGGACTCCATATACAGAGCCCCTAAGTGCTAGAAAAGCAGAATCCCCCTCCGGTGATCCCATTTTGGAAATTATATCCCTGACAAACATGAGGACACTCTATGTAGTTTAGGCACACTGTGTGGCTCAGAAGGGTGGGGAGCATTTGCATTTGGGAGCACAGAATTTGCTGAATTTCTTTTGGGGGTGAGGAGCCATTTTGCTTTTCTAGAGCCTTTGTGCTACCAGTAAGGTAGAAGCCCCGTATATTTCCGCTAACATATGATGGACCTGAGTGGGGGCTTTTTTTGTGGTTTGAGTTGAAGCTTTTATTGGCAACATTTTACATAATATTTGGGATCACATTTATCTGGCACTCTACGCTGAGCACTTACTTTGGGGTTTCCATTTAAATCTCTGAGTGATGTGACAGATGAAACACCCTAGTGATCCAATCACTATAATGAGGCAGCAGGGTTACTCCGGACTCTGTCCGGCCTCTGTTCAGCGGAGTCCTCCTTTTCAAAAGTTCACAAAACTATGGTTGACCGCGCTTTTATGCACTTCTAAAAAGATGGACACCTCTGGATCACAGGCCATACGGCGTTCACCGTGCCCCCATCTGCCTCATTATAGGTAATCTTCCTCCAGAGGTTCCGTCTGAATCACGTATTTTAGAGATTTACATGCAAACACCAGTGTAAGCGCTCAATGCAGTGCACAGGATAAATGTGAGCCGAGCTTTACTGCAGTCTTTGGGAGGCAGAATTAACAAATTAACAGCACGTGGAGAATTTGTTTTTTTTTTTTTTTTTTTTTTTTTACTGTTCCTCATGTGATATAAGTGATTAGGCGACTATTGATCAGGTCGGTGTGATTACAGCGATACCGGATCTGTATCGGGTTTTTATGTTTGGCTGCTGTCACACACTAAAAGACAATCTTTATTGCAAAAACTCATCCCTATATTTTGAGAGCAATAATTTTTTCATATTTTGACTGACTGGCATGTGAGGGCTTGTTTTTTGCAGGATGATTTGACGTTTATTGGTACCATTTTCAGTCACATGACATTTTTTGATCGCTTTCTATTCCGATTTTTGAGGAGGCAGAATGAACAAAAACCAGCATTTCAGGATTTTTTTTTCTTTTCCCTTCTGTGTGTGGTAAAATTGATGAGGCACCTTTATTCTTTGGGTCTGTATGATTACAGCTATACCTCAATTATTTTTAGTTTTTTTAATGTTTTGGTGCTTTTACATAATTCAAAACTTTTATAGAAAAATTATTTTGGCATCGCTTTAACTCTGAGAGCTATAACTTTTTTTTATTTTTCTGCTGCTGGAGCTGTACGGTGGTTTGTTTTTTGTGGGACAAGATGACGTTTTCAGTGGTACCATGTTTATTTAAATTCGTCTTTTTGATGGCGTTTTTTTTCCAGTGGAATGATGATAAAGCATAGTTTGCTACTTTTTTCGTGTGTGTGTTTTTCTTATGGCGTTCACTGAAGGGGTTAAGTCAGTAGTGTGACACTTTTCTAGATTGTGTTGTTCCAGACACGGCAATACCAAACTTACTTTTTTGTTTGTTTTTTTTTGTTTTTTTTTTTACATAAAAATGTGTACTTATTAGTGTAATAATGTTTTATTTTTATTTTGTAATTTTTTTCAACATTTTTTTTACTAAGGCTACTTTCACACTAGCGTTAACTGCATTACGTCGCAAATCCGTTTTTTGCCGAAAAAACGGATGCGTCAAAAAAAGTGAAAAACGTATGCAACGCATACAGCATTTCGACGGATCCGTCGCAAATCCGATAAACGTTTCCGTCGAAAATACTGGATGCATTGCATACGTTGCATCCGTTTTTACCATCCGTTGCATCCGTTTTTACGACGGATCCGTTTTTAAAATGGGAGGCTCCCAAATTTGATTGGCTACTGGAAAATATGGAAAACTATATAGTTACTGTTTTTATAGCCCATCTTTGAGGGTTTTAGTTTTGTGGCAGCGATGGAAGGTGTTCTTGGGAGGATTGCTAGTTTGGTTACCGACGTTATCTTTGAGACGAATCGCCTGGATATCATAGTGCGGGAGAAGGAGGCAGCAGCGGAAAGGCGTAGGATGCTTCTGCAGCAACGGAGACGACTGTGGATTCATCCGATTAATGAACTACGGATGATGATAAAGGGATCCAAACCCTAACCCTACCCCTAACCTCACACCTAACCGTTTAATGAACATTTTCTGACAGTCATAGTGCCACGTATTTCAGTGCCACGTACTATAAATACTATAACTACGTGGTTATACGTGGCACTGAAATATCGTGGCACTTAAATACGTGGCACTTAAATACATGGCACTTAAATACGTGGCACTTAAATACGTGCCACTTAAATACGTGGCACTTATATACGTGGCACTTATATACGTGGCACTTAAATACGTGGCACTTATATAAGTGCCACGTATATAAGTGCCACGTATATACGTGGCCATATATGTGGGGTTGAAGGCCCAGGCCAGGTTTATATAGATTTGGGGGTGTCTGGCCAATTGGCAACAAAATCCTGCTTCTGAGCATGCTCAGTGTAAAAAAACGTATTGCAGCGCTGCATTGCGTCGTACGACGTGTCCCGACGCATCCGTCGCTCATAGGCTTCCATTGTAGCCAACGACGCATGCCGCAGGATGCGTCGCGACACGTTTTTTAGGCGGAGACAAAAAACGCTACAAGCAACGTTTTTTGCCGACGACGTATCGCCAAATTTCGACGCATCCGTCGTAAAACGTACACGACGTATGTCAATCCGTCGCAATACGTCGCCAATACAATGTTATGGGGAAAAAAAACGCATCCAGCAAAAACTTTTGCTGGATGCGTTTTTTCGAAAAAAAGACGTTTTGAGACGTAATGCAGTTAACGCTAGTGTGAAAGTAGCCTAAGCCCTGTATGTGACTTTCACTTTTTTTTTTTTTTAAATATAAATAAGACATTTGGATGGCATATGGGTAACAAAACGGATGAAAAATTAGTCCATTTTTTTTTTTCTGGATGAGAAAGTGACACATTTTTCAGCAGCCAACTGAGCCAGACTTTCAGGGGATACATATTATGATTGTGGGGTTCCGGCCTCTGCTAGTTTAGCAAAGTGTTCCATTCGGGAGGGGGGAGTTAGGTTTCTGCAGGATATTACTAGGATAGAGGGGGTTTGCGTAGTTTATGGATACGGACTTGCTTCCTGGTTTCAGGCGACTGTTTTAAGGATGTTTATTTAGATGGTCCATTTCATGTGGAGAAGCTGCCATTTGTAAAGTTTGTCCTCCCATCAGGTTACAGATAGGCCTGGACCAGAGGAGATGCATTTGTAGCTGCTGCTTGTGAACCTTAGTTAGTATTAGACTGCCATCTAGTGGTACACATAAAAGTGATTAAAAAAAAATCAAAATTACATTTTTCTTCAAGATCTACTGTTCCTACAGGGCTGAAGTGCATTTCCTCTAAAATGTAGATGACGGTCTGATGCACCGTCTTTTATTCACTTAGTATGCTCCTGCCCCAAACTGATTATTTTCTGGCTAGAAGTCCTTCCTATATGAGCACTTTGATTTTTCTAAATTATTTCCCCCGCAGGTAAAGTTTTGGGCTTATAACCAGTGTATTACAAGGAGCCATCGGGTCCCCGCTTCACCTCTGTGCACGTGGTGCCATGACATCACTACATCGCACCTCCTGCGCCAGGAACATACACAATGAGAGGGGAACGTGGCTAGTCTCATTGTCTAAATGGGGCTCGGTGAGTATTTTTAATTTCTTTTTTTGTATGTTTGCTGGTGAAGTGAAGTGGCACCATAGTGTGTGTGTGTGTGTGTGTGGATGGTGTGGGGTATCCTACTGTGCTTGGGGGCATCAAACTGTGCGGGGCTCTTACAATGTGGGGAGCACCATTCTGTGTGTGGAGCACAGTGGGAGTGGACTGGGGGTGTTATAATGTGGAGGGGCGCACTAGTGCCGTAATAATGTATGTAGGGGGCATCACATTGTGTGGGGGCACTGCTGAGACATCTTGATGTCTATGAGGCCATTATACTGTCTGTGTAATGGAGAAATGTGTGAGCAGAATTTTTGGGGCATCATTCTATCTGGAGGCCACAAAAAGGTATTAAACTGTGTGGTAACACTAAGGGGGCTTCATGAGAGGTGGAGCGCCCCCACACCGCCGCAGGGCCGAGGGATACCCGGAGCCGGGCCTCTGAGAGTCTCTGTTCAGTTCTGGGGTTGTCACGGTGGCTAGACCCGGTCCGTGGCCCTGTCTGTCAGTGGGGGACGTCCGGTGTAATAAGAGGTGTTGTAACGGTGCAGTTGTGGGGTGCAGGTCGCGGTAAATAACGAGGACACCAGGTTGCAGTCTCTTTACTCTTTACTGAAGATCTCTGAGTCCTCAGTCCAGAATACGGTTTACCAGGCTGCGCAAGTCCAGCCGGTCCAATGGCACTTCCAGAGTTCTCTTCACAGGTGGAGATCTGTGCCTTCCTGCTTGCGCTATGTGTTGTGGTCCTTCCCTGCTGTGCTTACTGAAAGTCCCCACAACTGTTGTGTCTGTTTCTTAAGTTCCCTCACAACTCGACTAGATGATGTTCTGCTAATCCTCCGTCCCTCCCTGAGGTTCGGGTAGGAACGGCACCCGTTTGACGGGTAGGCTCGGAGCTCTTCCGGGACCCTAGAGACGCCCCTCTCCACAAGTTGCCCCCCAAGACTTCATAGGTGATTTGAGTTAGACAGCCCGCCTGAGACTGACTGTCCTGCCGCTGTTTAGAGTATTGCTTGAAGCTGGATATTATGATACTCTCTCGGCGTTCCGGCCACCGGTTGTGCGCCTCAGTAGGATGTTGCCTCGGTCTTACAGCACGACTCCTACTGGTATTCTCCTATCGCTTTGATCTCGTTTCTCACTCAGCACAATCTATCTCTCCTCTAATCCCTTCTTGGGCACCGCCGCTACCCGGAGCAGGCACGGTCCCGTTACGTTCGTTCTCGTTGCCAAGCCTCTGTCAGGATCCCACCCCTGACAGAGACCCTACTGTATCTTCCCCCCACAACACCCTCTGCCACAAGGTGTTGCCTGGTTCCAACCCAGTCAGCTTCTGTCTAACTTCCTGCCTGACCCCCAGTTTTACCAGTGTTGTGGAGAGTGGCCTAGTAAATAGAACCCTTAGCTCCCCCTGGAGGCCCGGCGGTGAAATGTATTGGTGTCTGTGATACCTGATCAGATGAACTCCTTCAGTGCCATCAGACGTACCATAGCTCCCCTTAGTGGCGGAGCCACAGTACTGCAACGACCAGGACTCTGGGGCGCTGCAGAGGCACTATTTTGTGTGAGTGCACAAAAAGGACTTGGTGGTGTTAAGGGGTGTCCCCATTACTGTCCTTCCATGATGAAGCTTGGTTTATGTAAATGCAGTCCTTTCTGGTTTGGGGGAGGTCAGACCCTGGGGAGTAACTTGAACATTCTTGTTTATAGCGCCAATGATGCTGGTAAGTATGGACTCTTTTTGTGCAGCTATCGTCTCACTTTTTACAGAGGGCCGCAAACTACACATGGGAATAAGCCTCATCGCTCCCTGTACTTTGGCAATCCTTCTACATTTGTAGGGATGTGGACTGTCTTACCCCTGAAGATACAGACGCACTGTGTGAATACCGTTGCGCTGTTTTATATGTGACGTAACTTGTGTCTAATGTAATGTATTGTGTGAAGTACTCAGGGGCTGGCTGGCATTTTTCAGCCTGGGGGGCAATCACAAGGCAGTGGCCCTTCAGTTGCGGTGGCCCTCCTTTTCCCTAATAATCTCTGGCCACTGCATAAAAGTAGCAGAGATAACAGGCTTTAAATACAGGCTGGTTCATAGATATGGGAACAAAATGGAGCTTGCTGCATAGATATGGGAGCAGAACCGAGCTTACTACTGAGATATGGGAGCAGAACCGAGCTTACTCCAGAGTTATGGGAGCAGAACCGAGCTCAATACAGAGATATGGGAGCAGAACCGAGCTTACTCCGGATATATGGGAGCAGAGCGGAGGTTACTGCAGAGATATGGTAGCAGAACCAAGCTTACTCCAGAGATATGGGAGCAGAACAGAGCTTACTACGGAAATATGGGAGCAGAATGGAGCTTACTACAGAGATATGGGAGCAGAACAGAGCTTGCTGCAGAGATATGGGAGCAGAACAGAGCTTACTGCACAGATATGGGAGCAGAACAGAGCTTACTACAGAGATATGGGAGCAAAACAGAGCTTACTACAGAAATATGGGAGCAGAACGGAGCTTACTGCAGAGATATGGGAGCAAAACAGAGCTTACTACAGACATATGGGAGCAGAACTAAGCTTACTACAGACATATGGGAGCAGAGCGGAGCTTACTGCAGAGATAAGGGAGCAGAACCGAGCTTACTACAGAGATATGGGAGCAGAACGGAGCTTACTACAGAGATAAGGGAGCAGAACCGAGCTTACTACAGAGATATGGGAGCAGGACCGAGCTTACCACAGAGATATCGGAGCAAAACAGAGCTTACTACAGAGATATGGGAGCAGAACGGAGCTTACTACAGAGATAAGGGAGCAGAACCGAGCTTACTACAGAGATATTGGAGCAAAACAGCTTACCACAGAGATATGGGAGCAGAACGGAGCTTACTACAGAGATAAGGGAGCAGAACCGAGCTTACTACAGAGATATGGGAGCAGGACCGAGCTTACCACAGAGATATCGGAGCAAAACAGAGCTTACTACAGAGATATGGGAGCAGAACAGAGCTTACTACAGAGATAAGGGAGCAGAACCTAGCTTACTACAGAGATATGGGAGCAGGACCGAGCTTACCACAGAGATATGGGAGCAGAACGGAGCTTACTACAGAGATATGGGACAGAACAGAGCTTTCTACAGAGATAAGGGAACAGAACCGAGCTTAATAAGTCTACTACATGGAACCAAGCCTGCTACAAAGAAACTGGAGCAGAACTGAGATTACGGCATACATACGGTACCATAATCTAGATTACTACATTGATACAGTACTAGAACCAAGTTTACTGCTTAGATATGGTGCCATAACAGAGCTTACTTACAAACATACATACAATACGGCTACACAGTGCCTAGTACTATCACCACTACACAGCGAATACATAATATTATAATATCACCATTACCTCTATATGAAACTACATTCTATACAAAGACCAATGATACCACCATACACCCTTTACTATGACTGAATTACATTTAGCTGCTACTAAATTAAAAAAAATGTTACCTACAAAGAGCAATATTACAACCTAACAGTAACCGTATATTGGTAGATACCAGTTCCGCAGAACAAGTGATTACAGTACAGTTATATATAGTAACTTACACACGACGTTCTTTCTGATTCGGATCGTTCACATTTCTATCTGGCCCAGACCGACATGACAACTTCTCCAGCCAGGACTCGTCTGCACAGATTACAACAAAGGCACATTTGACTTCTCACATTTCTAGCGCCGTCCCCATCTATTCCCAACCTACAAAAACTCCCTACTCTGTGTGCACCTGCAGTGTGGACCACTGACCCCAATATTTAATCAATTGTGTCATTACTAGGATTACTCCCACCCCCCTAAAATTAAAGTATCCCACAGAAAGTAGTAATGCCCCTACTGTGCAACGACATGTATGGGCCTTTGAAGGATATAATATCCCAAGTGCCCCCTTCCAGCAACAAATAGCCTTGAGTGCTCACTTAAAGTAACACTGTCCACCCCCTAAAAAAGGATCCCGAGTGCCCCTATCAAAACTAATAATGTGCCCATTCATAATAAATAATGTCCTCTGAGCACCCACACAGCTCTGTATATACAGAATGATGGTCCTACAGCCCCCAATACCCCTTTATTATACATTGAGGACCCCAAAACTCCCTATATATAGTAAAATGGCTACATAGCCCCCTATATAAAATATGATGTCCCAACTGCCTCCTATATATAGTATGAGGCTTTACAGTTTCCTATATATACTATAGCTCCCCACAAATAGTATGTCACCAAAACCCCCTATATATAGTATGATGGTCCCCTACAGCTCTCTAATTGCGATATTATGTACCTCACAGCTTATATATATAGTATGATGATCCCGCATCCCCTCTATATATAGTATCATGTCCCTACAGCCCCCTATATGGAATATGGTGGCCCCACAGCCCCATATGATGTATGATGATATATACAGTATGAAGGTATCCCAGTGCCCCACATATATAGTATGATGGTCCCCACAGCCCCACATATATAGTATATGTAGTGCGATGGCCCCAGTTCCCACCATAAATATAGGACGATGGCACAAGTTGCATGTGTGTGTGTGTGTGTGTGTGTGTGTGTATGTATGTGTGTATGTGTGTGTGTTCTCCCCAAATATCTAGAATGATGACCCCAGTTCTCCCCTTATATATAGTAGGATGGCCCCAGTTCTCCCCCATATTTTTCTCTTCCGGTCCGCAGAGAGGCATGAGGCAATAATGTCATCGCCCCGCCTGCGTCAGCACACTGAAGTCTCAGGAAGCTGCGGTCTGCAGCTTTTGAGACAGACCAGGGTTTCCACTAGGAATTTCGGGGCCCCATACTGGCAACATTTTCGGGTTCCCTTGAGACTCCGCCCAGGCTCCACCCCAGCTTCACCTCCACCTCCACCTCCACTGTCCCACTGCTCATTCTTGGAAAAACTCAACTTCTCCACCGCATCCTCACCAATCAGATATTACCAGTTCCCATCAAACAGCAGATCACATTAATAACCAGCAGCTTTTGTTCTGGCCAGAAGAACTTTTAAGTTGACACTACGACACGGTAGACTCTTTCGGCCGGGCCCTACTCTACTCTAAACTATTAAAAATAAATATATTTTTATGGATTTTTCTTTAAGGGAATGAGTGACATACATTTACATTTTGTTTTAAACAACCATAAATACCACATTACAGTACAAGGGACAAATATCGTCACACCATGACCAGACCACATATTACCAGCACATAGTGACTGAATAATACCACTTACAAGGAACAAATATAGTGATGAGCGAGCATACTCGTTACTCAAGATTTCCCAAGCACGCCCGGGTGTCCTCCGAGTATTTGTTAGTGCTCGGAGATCACTTTTCAGCGCCGCAGCTGAATGATTTAGATGTTAGCCAGCATAAGTACATGTGGGGATTCCCTACAAACCAGGCAACCCCCACATGTACTTATGCTGGCTAAGAGATATAAATCATTCAGCTGCAGCGCTGAAAACTAAATCTCCGAGCACTAAAAAATACTCGGAGGACACCTGTTATGACCTGGTGGTTAGGAGCATCCGAAGTGACCTGATGGTTAAAACAGAAAACCTGGGACAAGCTCTGAGGATGTGGTAACTCTACTGACCGCAATCCCTAATCCTATCACAACACTAGAAATAGCCATGGAGCGTACCTAACTCTCCCTAGACGCCTCTTCACAGCCTAAGAGCTAACTACCCCTAAAGATAGAAATAGCACCCTACCTAGCCTCAGAGAAATTCCCCAAAGTAAGGTAGCCCCCCACAAATATTAACTGTGAGTTAAGAGGGAAGTGACAAACACAGGAATGAAACAGATTTTAGCAAAGGAGGCCGAATCTTCTCTAGAAAGACAGAGGATAGGAAAGGGAACTATGCGGTCAGTATAAAAAACTACAAAAACCACGCAGAGTGTGCAAAAAGACCTCCACACCGACACACGGTGTGGAGGTGCAGCTCTGCACCCCCAGAGCTTCCAGCTAGCAAGGAAATATCATAATAGCAGGCTGGACTGAAACATAGCATGTACTGAAAAATATATTCAAAAACCAATGAACAGCAAAATGACTAGCAAGGGCTTAGCTTCTGCTGGAGTAGTCAGGTCAGCTGAGAATTCCAAGAGAGATCTGAACCAATACTGAGACATTGACAGCTGGCATGGACTAATGACCTGGGCAGAGTTAAATAGGGAAGCCAGCAGCAGAAATAAACGAGGGCAGCTGAGAAAGCCAACCTCAAAGATCAGCAGTTCCACTCAAAGCCACCAGAGGGTGTCCAAGGACAGAACTCACCAAAGTACCATTCACGACCACAGGAGGGAGCCCGAGAACGGAATTCACAACAGACACCCGAGCGTGCTCGGGAAATCTCGAGTAACGAGTATGCTCGCTCATCACTAAACAAATACCAACGCACCATGTTCAGACCACATATTACCACCACATGATGACCAATAATACCACATACAAGGAACAAATACCGCCACACCATGACCAGACCACATATTAACACCACATAGTGACTGAATACTGCAATACTGATCATTAATTTTTAAAAAAACAACACAATACTAAGTGCTATTGTATACAGGAACTCTGTATTTACTGTCAGTGTACAGGTAATACAGTGATCACAGGTGACATTATACACAGGAGCTCTGTATATAGTGTCAGTGTTCAGATAATACAGTGATCACCAGTGTTATTATACATAGGACTAGATGGCAGCCCGATTCTAAAGAATCGGGAGTCTAGAATCCATATATACTTTATTTATTCAAATGTAAGAATAATACAATTAATAAATAATAGTAAGAAAGAACAAAAAATGGCTGCACTCACCAGCTCTTGACAATTCTTGTTATTTAAGGTACAGTTACACAGGATCCATGAACATGCTTATGAGGGGAGTGATGAAAGACATCAGACAACAACTTTGCGTGTTGTGGCAAATGCCACAACAACGGTTCTTTGCTTAAGAACAATAATGTAAATAATAAATAATATGTATCAATAACTATGTATATTGGTATGTTCTTTCTTGGCACAAATTGCAGGAAGTAGTATTCTAGGCAATTATATATTAGATTAGATTATATATTAGATTTCCTGAAGGAAATACATGGTGCTTGAACAGCGCTACCAGCTTTACAGCAGCACTTTTCACACACGGGACTGGGGGGCGCGCTTACTTTTGCACCCGGGGCCGGGGGCGCGCTTACTTTTGCACCCGGGGGCGCACTTACTTTTGCACCCGGGGGCGCACTTACTTTTGCACCCGGGGGCGCACTTACTTTTGCACCCGGGGGCGCACTTACTTTTGCACCCGGGGGCGCACTTACTTTTGCACCCGGGGGCGCACTTACTTTTGGGGCCGCACTTACTTTTGGTGGGCGGGGCTCCTCGGCCTCCGATTTGGTTGGTGGGGCCCCTCGTCCTCTGATTTGGTGGGTGGGGCCCCTCGGCCTCCGACTTGGTGGGCGGGGACCCTCGGCCTCCGATTTGGTGGGCGGGGACCCTCGACCTCCGATTTGGTGGGCGGGGACCCTCGGCCTCCGCTTTGGTGGGCGGGGCCCCTCGGCCTCCGATTTGGTGGGCGGGGTCCCTCTGCCTCCGATTTGGTGGGCGGGGTCCCTCTGCCTCCGATTTGGTGGGCGGGGACCCTCGGCCTCCGCTTTGGTTGGCGGGGCCCCACGGCCTCCGATTTGGTGGGCGGGGTCCCTCTGCCTCCACTTTGGTGGGCGGGGCCGCTCGGCCTTCGATTTGGTGGGCGGGGCTCCTCGGCCTCCAATTTGGTTGGTGGGGCCCCTCGGCCTCCGATTTGGTGGGCGGGGCCCCTTATCCTCCGATTTGGTGGGCGGGGACCCTCGGCCTCTGATTTGGTGGGCGGGGCCCCTCGGCCTCTGATTTGGTGGGCGGGGCCCCTCGCCTCCGATTTGGTTGGCGGGGCCCCTCGGCCTCCGATTTGGTGGGCGGGGACCCTCGGCCTCCGATTTGGTGGGCGGGGCCCCTCGGCCTCCGATTTGGTGGGTGGGGACCCTCGGCCTCCGATTTGGTTGGTGGGGCCCCTCGGCCTCCGATTTGGTGGGCGGGGACCCTCGGCCTCCGATTTGGTGGGCGGGGACCCTCGGCCTCCAATTTGGTGGGCGGGGACCCTCGGCCTCCGATTTGGTGGGCGGGGACCCTCGGCCTCCGATTTGGTGGGCGGGGACCCTCGGCCTCCGCTTTGGTGGGCGGGGCCCCTCGGCCTCCGATTTGGTGGGCGGGGTCCCTCTGCCTCCGATTTGGTGTGCGGGGACCCTCGGCCTCCGCTTTCGTGGGCGGGGCCCCTCGACCTTCGATTTGGTGGGCGGGGCTCCTCGGCCTCCGATTTGGTTGGTGGGGCCCCTCGGCCTCCAATTTGGTGGGCGGGGACCCTCGGCCTCCGATTTGGTGGGCGGGGACCCTCGGCCTCCGATTTGGTGGGCGGGGCCCGTCGGCCTCCGCTTTGGTGGGCGGGGCCCGTCGGCCTCCGCTTTGGTGGGCGGGGCCCCTCGGCCTCCGATTTGGATGGTGTGGACCCTCGGCCTCCGATTTGGTGGGCGGGGCCCCTCGGCCTCCGATTTGGTTGGCGGGGCCCCTCGGCCTCCGATTTGGTGGGCGGGGACTCTCGGCCTCCGATTTGGTGGGCGGGGACCCTCGGCCTCCGATTTGGTGGGCGGGGACCCTCGGCCTCCGATTTGGTGGGCGGGGCCCCTCGGCCTCCGATGTGGTGGGCGGGGCCCCTCGGCCTCCGCTTTGGTGGGCGGGGCCAGGCCCCTCGGCCTCCGCTTTGGTGGGCGGGGCCGCTCGGCCTTCGATTTGGTGGGCGGGGCTCCTCGGCCTCCGATTTGGTTGGTGGGGCCCCTCGGCCTCCAATTTGGTGGGCGGGGACCCTCGGCCTCCGATTTGGTGGGCGGGGACCCTCGGCCTCCGCTTTGGTGGGTGGGGCCCGTCGGCCTCCGATTTGGTGGGCGGGGCCCCTCGGCCTCCGATTTGGATGGTGTGGACCCTCGGCCTCCGATTTGGTGGGCGGGAACCCTCGGCCTCCGATTTGGTGGGCGGGGACCCTCGGCCTCCGATTTGGTGGGCGGGGCCCCTCGGCCTCCGATTTGGTGGGCGGGGCCCCTCGGCCTCCGATTTGGTGGGCGGGGCCCCTCGGCCTCCGATGTGGTGGGCGGGGCCCCTCGGCCTCCGATTTGGAGGGCGGGGACCCCCGGCCTCCGATTTGGTGGGCGGGGCCCCTCGGCCTCCGATTTAGTGGGCGGGGACCCTCGGCCTCCGATTTGGTGGGCGGGGACCCTCGGCCTCCGATTTGGTAGGCGGGGCCCCTCGGCCTCCGATTTGGTGGGCGGGGACCCACGGCCTCCAATTTGGTGGGCGGGGACCCTCGGCCTCCGATTTGGTGGGCGGGGACCCTCGGCCTCCGATTTGGTGGGCGGGGACCCTCGGCCTCCGATTTGGTGGGCGGGGACCCTCGGCCTCCGATTTGGTGGGCGGGGACCCTCGGCCTCCGATTTGGTGGGCGGGGCCCCTCGGCCTCCGCTTTGGTGGGCGGGGCCGCTCGGCCTTCGATTTGGTGGGCGGGGCTCCTCGGCCTCCGATTTGGTTGGCGGGGCCCCTCGGCCTCCGATTTGGTTGGCGGGGCCCCTCGGCCTCCGATTTGGTGTGTGCTCTGCCTGGGGCCACTGTGCTCTGCCTGGGGCCCCATATGCTGCCTGGGGCCCCTGTGCTCTGCCTGGGGCCCCTGTGCTCTGCCTGGGGCCCCTGTGCTCTGCCTGGGGCCCCATGTTCTGCCTGGGGCCCCTGTGCTCTGCCTGGGGCCACTGTGCTTGCCTGGGGCCCCATAAGCTGCCTGGGGCCACTGTGCTCTGCCTGGGGCCCCATAAGCTGCCTGGGGCCCCTGTGCTCTGCCTGGGACCACTGTGCTCTGCCTGGGGCCCCATATGCTGCCTGGGGCCCCTGTGCTCTGCCTGGGGCCACTGTGCTCTGCCTGGGGCCCCATATGCTGCCTGGGGCCACTGTGCTCTGCCTGGGGCCCCATATGCTGCCTGGGGCCCCTGTGCTCTGCCTGGGACCACTGTGCTCTGCCTGGGGCCCCATATGCTGCCTGGGGCCCCTGTGCTCTGCCTGGGGCCACTGTGCTCTGCCTGGGGCCCCATATGCTGCCTGGGGCCCCTGTGCTCTGCCTGGGGCCCCATATGCTGCCTGGGGCCCCTGTGCTCTGCCTGGGGCCCCATGTTCTGCCTGGGGCCCCTGTGCTCTGCCTGGGGCCACTGTGCTCTGCCTGGGGCCCCATATGCTGCCTGGGGCCCCTGTGCTCTGCCTGGGGCCCCATATGCTGCCTGGGGCCCCTGTGCTCTGCCTGGGGCCACTGTGCTCTGCCTGGGGCCCCATAGGCTGCCTGGGGCCCCTGTGCTCTGCCTGGGACCACTGTGCTCTGCCTGGGGCCCCATATGCTGCCTGGGGCCCCTGTGCTCTGCCTGGGGCCACTGTGCTCTGCCTGGGGCCCCGTATGCTGCCTGGGGCCCCTGTGCTCTGCCTGGGTGTAGGACACTGGTGACGTCACTTATCTCCGGACATTAGCTCCGGACATTAGCTCCGGACATTAGCTCCGGACATTAGCTCCGGACATTATCTCAGGACATTAGCTCCGGACAAAGCCACGGAAGTTGGCACAAATTGCAGGAAGTAGTATTCTAGGCAATTATATATTAGATATCTGTATATAGTGTCAGTGTACAGGTAATACAGGGATCACCAGTGACATTATACACAGGAGCTCTGTAAAAAGTGCCAGTGTACAGCTAATACAGTGATCACCACTGCCAGTGACATTATACACAGGAGCTCTGTATGTAGTATACAGTGTATAGTGTCAGTGTACAGGTAATACACTGACTCACCAGTGACGTCTGTAGCTGAAGTCCTTCATCTTTGCTTTTCTCATTCATGCAGCACAGACCGCCGTCATTTCTTCCAGCCAGGACTCGCCTCTGCATAAAATAACACAGTTAGAGCACCGCTTCCAGAACACATTCCCCACTTTTTCCCTTTCTTCTACACTACACATCTGAATACAGAGGTCCACCCACAATCAATATATAATTGGTTATTATGCAACCTCATAGATTGCAAGCTTACGAGTCCCCCGTCATGTGCAGTCCCCCTTACCTCCCACTTCATGTGCAGTCCCCCTTACCCCCACTTCATCATGTGCAGCCCAACTCCCCCACTTCATCATGTGCAGCCCAACTCCTCCTTCATCATGTGCAGTCTCCTTAACCCCCAAACTCCATCATGTGCGGCCCCATTCCCCCTTCATCATGTGCAGCCTCCTTTAACCCTCAAACTCCATCATGTGCGGCCCCACTCCCCTTCATCATGTGCAGCCTCCTTAACCCCCAAATTCCATCATGCCATCATGTTTGGCCCCAATTCCCTTCATCATTTGCAGTCTTCTTAACCCCCAAATTCCATCATGTGCGGTCCCAATCCCCTCATGTGCAGCCTCCTTTAACCCCCAAATTCCATCATGTGCGGCCCCACTCACCTTCATCATATGCTGTCTCCATAACCCCCAAATTCCATCATGTGCAGCCTCCTTTAACCCCCAAATTCCATCATATGCAGCCTCCTTTACCTCCCAAATTCCATCATGTGCAGCCTCCTTTAACCCCCCAAATTCCATCATGTGCAGCCTCCTGTAACTCCCCAAAATCCATCATGTGCAGCCTCCTCTAACCCCCCAAATACCATCATGTGCAGCCTCGTTTAACCCCCCAAATTCCATCATGTGCAGTCCTCCTTTCACCCCTCAAATTCCATCATGTGCAGCCTCTTTTAACCCCCCAAATTCCATCATGTGCAGCCTCCTGTAACTCCCCAAAATCCATCATGTGCAGCCTCCTCTAACCCCCCAAATACCATCATGTGCAGCCTCGTTTAACCCCCCAAATTCCATCATGTGCAGTCCTCCTTTCACCCCCCAAATTCCATCATGTGCAGCCTCCTTTAACCCCCCAAATTCCATCATGTGCAGCCTCCTTTAACCCTACAAATTCCATCATGTGCAGCCTCCTTTAACCCCCCAAATTCCATCATGTGCGGCCTCCTTTAACCCCCCAAATTCCATCATGTGCGGCCTCCTTTAACCCACCAAATTCCATCATGTGCAGCCTCCTTTAACCCCCCCAAATTCCATCATGTGCAGCCCCACTCACCTTCATCATATGCTGTCTCCATAACCCCCAAATTCCATCATGTGCAGCCTCCTTTAACCCCCAAATTCCATCATATGCAGCCTCCTTTACCTCCCAAATTCCATCATGTGCAGCCTCCTTTAACCCCCCAAATTCCATCATGTGCAGCCTCCTGTAACTCCCCAAAATCCATCATGTGCAGCCTCCTTTAACCCCCCAAATTCCATCATGTGCAGCCTCCTTTAACCCCCAAATTCCATCATATGCAGCCTCCTTTACCTCCCAAATTCCATCATGTGCAGCCTCCTTTAACCCCCCAAATTCCATCATGTGCAGCCTCCTGTAACTCCCCAAAATCCATCATGTGCAGCCTCCTTTAACCCCCCAAATTCCATCATGTGCAGCCTCCTTTAACCCTACAAATTCCATCATGTGCAGCCTCCTTTAACCCCCCAAATTCCATCATGTGCGGCCTCCTTTAACCCCCCAAATTCCATCATGTGCGGCCTCCTTTAACCCACCAAATTCCATCATGTGCAGCCTCCTTTAACCCCCCAAATTCCATCATGTGCAGCCTCCTTTCACCCCCCAAATTCCATCATGTGTAGTCCTCCTTTCACCCCCCAAATTCCATCATGTGCAGCCTCCTTTAACCCCACAAATTCCATAATGTGCAGCCTCCTCTACCCCCCAAATTCCATCATGTGCAGCCTCCTTTAACCCCCCAAATTCCATCATGTGCAGCCTCCTTTACCCCCCAAAATCCATCATGTGCAGCCTCCTTTAACCCCCCAAATTCCATCATGTGCAGCCTCCTTTAACCCCCCCAAATTCCATCATGTGCAGTCCTCCTTTCACCCCCCAAATTCCATCATGTGCAGCCTCCTTTAACCCCCCAAATTCCATCATGTGCAGCCTCCTTTCACCCCCCCAAATTCCATCATGTGCAACCTTCTTTAACCCCCCAAATTCCATCATGTGCAGTCCTCCTTTCACCCCCCAAATTCCATCACGTGCGGCCTCCTTTAACCCCCCAAATTCCATCATCTGCGGCCTCCTTTAACCCCCAAATTCCATCATGTGCAGCCTCCTTTAACCCCCCAAATTCCATCATGTGCAGCCTCCTTTAACCCCCCAAATTCCATCATGTGCAGTCCTCCTTTAACCCCCCCAAATTCCATCATGTGCAGTCCTCCTTTCACCCCTCCCCACTTTTTCATTTGCAGTAACCCACCATTTAATTTAAAAAAAAAAAAAAAAGGTTTTTTTATACTTACATCACCACTCGCTCCCCTGCAGCGCCTCTCTGCTTCTAGCGTCCTGGTCGGGACATGTCGGCGCGTGCGCAATGGCATCATCGCGCAAGCCCGACATCTGACCCGGAAGCACACAGTAGAGAGATCATGGAGGGAGCAGGAGCTGTGCAGCCCTCAAGGTGACAGCCGCACACAGCTCCCGGCCCCGGCGTGGACGTGTGCGCTGACTGTGACTGCTGCCGACCGCGTCACAGTGCAGCGCACACGGCCGCGCACAATTTGATGTGCGGCTGCACAGCCACCACCAGGCGGCTGGCCCTGAGCAGCTGCTGGGGGAGCGGCCCGGGGGGTATTTGCATCTTTGCCACCCGGCCCAGCCCGCCCCTGGAAGTACTGTATATACAGTGTTAGCGCATAGTGTGAGTATAGCATTAGGATAAATTTAGGACAACATAGGGTATAGAACAACTTAACATGTGCATATGTAACACCCCAGGTAACTGGTTGTTACAGTGATGATGCCTTCCTTTCGGGGAGGGTGATATCACGCTTGGAGGCAAGGGGAATTATCTCTATCAGGTAAGGCACTCACATTCATCACAATCTGAATCCAGGCCAGGAGGGGGAGCTCAGGACCCAGATTCAGGGGAGCTTCCTTAGACTTTATGTATCCTGGTCTGGAGGAGGAGTCAGTCAGTCTTAGTTAGTCTCCAGGAGGGAGAGATAGAGGAAGGACGTCTGGAACAGACAGAGAGGCCTAGCAGCCACGTGGGAGCTGCAGCCTTTGGAAAGAGTGAGAATTTGAAGTAGTTGAATAGTGGAGGAGCTTAAAGGAAAGGAGCACAGAGGAGAAAGAGGCTCAAGAGGGGAACAGTGGAGGGACACCCTAGGAGCCAGAGCGCAGAAACTGGGTACCGGGAGCCCAAGGTCGTGTTGTTCTCCAGGACGCGCAACAGAACCGGAGGGCATTGGACTGTATGTCAATTGCCTGCATCAAGTCTGAGGTGAAGCAGTAACCTGAGAGCCTGGGTCATGATAGAGACCCTATAAACCGGCTTGCATTGCCTATCGTATAGACATCTGTCTTAGGACAGAAGAGAGGGGACTTTGCAACCAAGCTTCAAGCGGCAGGGACCTTGCCAACTAAAGTAGCACATGTAGGAAAGGCTTATGGACCTCACCTGGGAGAGGAATCCCCTATTGCCTCCAAGCCGGCCAGACCACAGCTACCCTGCACTTGGTACCCTGGACTGAGGACTGCTATCATCAGTAAACCAGGTTAAGACTGCAAACCTGTGTCCTCGTTCTTTGCCATACCATCCACCACACTATCGGTGCCCTACACCTGGGAAGTCCTGGGAACCCCGCTTCACCTGTGGGAAGCATCACCATCTTGCTGCATACCATCACTCCAGAGGACCCCTTTAAGCAGCATCGGTCCCTACTGGCTGCAAACCACAGGTGGCGACATGAACATAGACATTACAAATCATATTAAAGACCGTTCCCCTTTAATTGGGCGCCCAGTGCCACGGACTGGGTCACAGCCACCATGACATCCCCTTTAAGTACCGGACCCGGTACCTTGTACCCCATGGCCCTGGCGGGCGTTCCACATAGAAAGTGGTTAATGATAAGAAGAGCCCAGTGAGAGTGCACCAGGGCTGATAATAAGGGGGGCACATCCTTGTTAGAGTGCGTTCAGTCAGTAGTGATGGGCAGACCACTCTTTTTGATGATCTGGCTCCGCTCACTAAAAAGAGCCGGCTCTTATGGATCCCTATTAAAAATGTGTTCACAATAGGAGAACACATATTTAAGCTGACATTATTACTGCCGAAACCTCCCCACACACGGCCGAAACTCTGCCTACTTGATGTTAAACTATTAAATTGTTGAGTTGGTGGAGTTTGGTTTGGGTAGCCGGAGTTGTGCCCGCCGATCATCGGAATTTTATGCCAAGTGAGAGCTATTCAGAGAATTTAGTGGCTCTCATCGGGGCACCGGCTCCCATTGTACACAGCAGGGAGACTGATCTTCTGTACCGGATCATTCGCAAAAGAACCATCAGTAGGTCTGTGTCAACCAGTGAAGTGTTGAGAAGAGTTCAGGTGGGGTGGGTTGCTAGGTGTGGCATGGGCCAAACATTCACGGCAGTGGGCAGCCAAATAGAGTTCCATGATGGACAATCCAATGGAGTCTGAAGCCTAGGGCTCAGGCCAGGTACTATGGAGCAGGCCTCATCTTCCGACATCATGAGGTTGGTGGACATAGAGTCACATGGGGGCAGGTGGCTGGTACTGTTTACATTGCTGAAGAGGGTACCAAATCCATACCTCTGTTGTGAATTCTGCTTTTGGGCTCCCTCCGGTGGTTGTAGGTGGTAATGCAGTTGCCCCTGAGTTGCAGTCCTGGTCAGGTGTATCTGCTGATTGCAGTTCTGACTGGGGTATTTAGGCGTGCAGGATTCATTAGTCCTTGCCAGTTGTCAATTGTTGTTGGGAGGTGTTGGACCTCTGCTTGGTTCCTCCTGCCTTTCTGCCAAATCAGCAAAGATAAGTGTCTGGTTTTTTTTCCTGTGGCACACATGCTATGTGCTTCACAATTCAGTGCTATTCTTTGTGTTTTCTTGTCCAGCTTAGATTGTGTCAGTATTTTCTCAGTCTTGTTGGATTCTCTGGAGTGGCAGATATACATTCCATGTCTTTAGTTAGATTGTGGAACTTTTTGTATTATCTGCTGTGGATATTTTTGGAAGGGTTTTAATACTGACCACCTAGTAATCTGTCCTATCCTTTCCTATTTAGCTAGAGTGGCCTCTTTTGCTAAATCCTGTTTTCTACCTGCGTGTGTCTATTCATCTCCTACTCACAGTCATTATTCGTGGGGGGCTGCCTATCCTTTAGGGGTCTGCTCTGAGGCAAGGTAGCATTCCTATTTCCATCTATAGGGGTATTTAGTCCTCCGGCTGTGTCGAGGTGTTTAGGGTATGTTAGGCACACCCCACGGCTACTTCTAGTTGCGGTGTTAGTTCAGGATTTGCGGTCAGTACAGGTTCCACCGACTCCAGAGAAAGTTTCATGCGGCTCCAAGGTCACCAGATCATAACATACCTCCCAACTTTCGAGGACGGGAAAGAGGGACAAAGTCAGCGGCGCGTGGAGTGCCCCCACGGCCACAGGGCCGAGGGGTACCCGGTACCGGGCCTCTGAGTCTCTGCTCTGGGGTTGTCATGGTGGCTAGACCCGGTCCGTGACCCTGCTGAGGGGCACCCAATGAAAGGTGTGGGTGGTGATGCTGTATTGATGCGGGTCGCAGTAAATAACGAGGACACCAGGTTGCAGTCTCTTTACCTCTTTACTGAAGGCCCCTGGATCCTCAGTCCAGAATACGGTTAACCGGGCTGTGCAAGTCCGGCCGGTCCTTTGGCACCTCCAGAGTTCCCTTTGCAGGTGGAAATCTGTGCCTACCTTCTAGCGCTTGTGTGTTGTGGTCCTCCCCTGCTGTGCTTACGGGATAGTCCCCACAACTGTCATGTCTGTTTCTGAAGTTCCCTCACAACTCGATTATGATGTTCTTCTTCGTCCCCCAGATGATATGGCTAGGACGCACCCGTATGACGGGTAGGCTCGGAGCTCTTCCTGGACCCTAGTGTCGCCCCTCTCCTGTTGTTGCCCCCTATGTCTTCTTAGGTGAATTGGGTGAGACAGCCCGCCTATAACTGACTGTCCTGCCGTAGGTTTGAAGTTAGGCCTGGAGCTCTATACTTCCTCGGCGTTCCGGCCACCGGCTGCGCGCCTCAGTAGGATGTTGCCTCGTCTTACAGCACGACTCCTACTGGTGTTTCTCCTTGTTGCGTTGATCTCGTTTCTCACTCAGCACAATAAACCTCGCTTCTTGTCCTTTCTTGGGGTACCGCCGCGATCAAGTGCAGGCGCGGTCCCGTAACGTTCTCTCTGTTCGCTAGGCCTCTGTCAGGATCCCACCCCTGACAGGGACCCCCCTGAGTCTCTCCCCGCAACACCCTCTGCACCAGGATGTTGCCTGTTCGATTCCCAGTCAGCTTCTGTCTAACTTCCTCTCTAACCCCCAGTTTTACCAGATTGTGAGGAGTGGCCTAATACATAGCACCCTTAGCTCCCCCTGGAGGCCAGACTGTGAAGTGTATTGGTGTCTGTGATACCTGGTCAGGTGGACTCCTTCAGTGCCATCAGACGTACCATAGCCCCCCTTAGCGGCGGAGCATCAGTACTGCAACGACCAGGACTCTGGGGCGCTGCACGCGCACAGTGCGCCGCGGCAAATTTTAGGCCACACCTCTGACCACACCCATTTCACAACTAGTCACGCCCCATCCACACCCATTTAGCACTTCTGATCACAATGTTTCATAAACAATAATTATAAACAAAAAAAATATGGCCACACAGTGCTCCATGCTGTATAATGGCCACATATGACGCTCCATACTGTATAATGGCCACACATGACGCTCCATAATGTAGAATGGCCACACATGACGCTCCATACTGTATAATGGCCACACATGACGCTCCATACTGTATAATGGCCACACATGACGCTCCATACTGTATAATGGCCACACATGATGCTGCGTACAGTATACTTGCCCCACGTGATGGTCCATACAGTATAATGGCCCCACATGATGCTTTGTACAGTATAATGGCCCAACACAATGCTGGGTACAGTATAATGGCCACACATAATGCTGGGTACAGTATAATGGCCCCTCACGATGCTCCTTACAGTATAATGGCCCCACACAATGCTGGGTGCAGTATAATGGCAACACATGGTTACCCCACCCCCATCATTGCCTTCTCCATCACTACACACACACACCTTTCACCGCGCTCCCTCGCAGCAGCCGGCAGCTTCCACTCCCACGGCGCTGAATGGTGTCATCCAGCTGCGCCGCTGACTGCTCACGTCGCCACTGATAAACACCTCCGTGTCTGCTCCATACACCTCATTCACACACGGCTCCTCTCCATACATCTCGTACACACACTGCTCCACTCTGTACACCTCGTACACACACGGCTCCGCTCAGCACACATTGTACACGATGCTCCGCTCCGTATACCTTGCACACACGGCTCCGCTCCGTACACCTCATACACACATGGCTCCGCTCCATACATCTCGTACACACACGGCACCACTCCGTACACCTCGTACACTCACGGCTCCGCTTCATACACATTGCACACGCTGCTCCGCTCCGTATACCTTTCACACACACGGCTCTGCTCCGTACACCTAATACACACACGGCTCCTCTTCATACATCTCGTACACACACTGCTCCACTCCGTACACCTCGTACACACACAGCTCCGCTCCATACACCTCATACACACACGGCTCCACTCCGTACACCTCATACACACACGGCTCCACTCCGTACACCTCGTACACACACAGCTCCGCTCCATACACATTGCAGACGCTGCTCCGCTCCGTATACCTTGCACACACACGGCTCCGCTCCATACACCTCATACACACACGGCTCCTCCCCATACATCTCGTACACACACGGCTCCACTCCGTGCACTTCGTACACACACGGCTCCGCTCCATACACCTTATACACACACGGCTCCTCTCCGTACACCTCATACACCTCGTACACACACGGCTCCGCTCCATACACCTCGTTCACACACGGCTCTGCTCCATACACCTCGTTCACACACGGCTCTGCTCCATACACCTCGTACACACACTGTTCTGCTCCATACACCTCGTACACACATGGCTCCGCTCCATACACATTGCACACGCTGCTCCACTCTGTATACCTTGTACAATCATGGCTCTGCTCCGCACACCTCGTACACACGTGGCTCCGCTCCATACATCTTGTACACACACGGCACCACTCCATACACCTCGTACACACACGGCTCTGCTCCATACACCTCATACACACACGGCTCCACTCCGTACACCTCGTACACACACAGCTCCGCTCCATACACATTGCAGACGCTGCTCCGCTCTGTATACCTTGCACACACACGGCTCCGCTCCGTACACCTCATACACACACGGCTCCGCTCCATACACCTTATATACACACGACTCCGCTCCATACACCTCATACACCTCGTACACACACGGCTCCGCTCCATACACCTCGATCACACACGGCTCTGCTCCATACACATTGCACACGCTGCTCCAGTCCGTATACCTTGTACACACATGGCTCTGCTCTGTACACCTTGTACACACGTGGCTCCGCTCCGTACACGTCTTACACACACGACTCTGCTCCATACACCTTTCACACGCTGCTCCGCTCCGTACACCTCGTACACACACGGCTATGATACATCCACACTGTAAACACCTCCTGACCTCACACATACGCTTACCCTCCTCCAGCGCCATGATAACCAGCAGAGTCCTGTAAAGAGGGGGGCCCCCGTCTTGTGCTTCTGTTCACCGGGCAACAGGGTATAATGAAGCATTGTGTGCCGGCATGCCACCATCGGCACAGGGAGCCTTTCTGGTGGTTCACAGGTAGGTAGTAGTTGCGGGGAGGTCCTGCAGTTCCTTCATTACCTGGCACCCCATAAATAAAAGATAATGTCCTGTCTGTCATGTGGTTTGTGCATAGTGTACAACACTCACATTTGGGGTTGAAGATTCCTCTGATCCTGCGATCCCGGATCCGAATCCTACCACACATTCAACAACAGACTCTGTTTCCTTTTACAATATCTCAACTTAACATCAGATGATTAATTGCAGACACAGCACAGTATGTGTCCATTCATTCATCCTGAGCTTTCTTACACCACTGGCCCCGGAGCAGCTCCCATACTTTAGTTTCCACTCTTCTAACATGGTTTCCCATCCAGCTTCCCCTTATGAAAAAGGCATCTGCTTTCCTGCCTGATTGGGGTCGTAGGCCCTGGATATCCTTGGAAGATCCACTGAAGTTCTTAGCGACCGCCCACGTGCTGCTTCCTTTGGAGTCCCGTACTCTTCAGTACTATCCAGCACCTTGGCGTAATCTGCTTTCCTTACCATATCACTATCTCTCCAACTAAATATCTGCCAGGATGTGTGTTAAGGTACCGTCACATTAAGCGACGCTGCAGCGATATAGACAACGATGCCGATCGCTGCAGCGTCGCTGTTTCGTCGTTGTGTGGTCGCTGGAGAGCTGTCACACAGACATCTCTCCAGCGACCAACGATGCCGAAGTCCCCGGGTAACCAGGGTAAACATCGGGTTACTAAGCGCAGGGACGTGCTTAGTAACCCGATGCTTACCCTGGTTACCATTGTAAATGTGAAAAAAAAAAAAAACACATACTCACATTCCGGTGCCTGTCACGTCCCCCGGCGTCCGCTTCCCTGCACTCCTCCTGCATCCTGTGTAAGCGCCGCCGGAAAGCAGAGCGGTGACGTCACCGCTGTGCTCTGCTTTACGGCCGGCGCTGACACAGTGCAGGAAAGCGGACGCCGGGGGACGCGACAGACACCGGAATGTAAGTATGTAGTGTTTGGGTTTTTTTACATTTACAATGGTAACCAGGGTAAATATCGGGTTACTAAGCGCGGCCCTGCGCTTAGTAACCCGTTGTTTACCCTGGTTACCAGTGAAGACATCGCTGAATCCGCGTCACCCACGCCGACTCAGCGATGACAGCGGGTGATCCAGCGACAAAATAAGGTGCTGGCCTTCTAGCTCCGACCAACGATGTCACAGCAGGATCCTGATCGCTGCTGCGTGTCAAACACAACGATATCGCTATCCAGGACGCTGCAACGTCACGGATCGCTAGCGATATCGTTGTTAAGTTGTTCAGTGTGAAGGTACCTTTACTCTTTTACTGCTCCTACCCCTTCCTAACTGGGATATTCCCTACACTGGGGCTGTTCTCTTCTCTGCTTAAGCCTTACCTAATTGTATAAAACTACTTGCTAACCTACAGTGCACTCCATTGTACTAAACCCAATCCTAGCTATAGCTACTTCCTCATCTTATCTTTTACATATAAATCCTAATTCCTTACCCTAACACATTACTATCTTATCACAATATCATAACATGCAAAGTAGTTGCAAAACCTAGTCACAATATAATAATCACATTATTATAAGCAAGGTATACATAAGCCACATTTACATTAATTATGCACACGACCGATCTTGTAACACCCTTACATGGCTCCAAGGGAGTCCCTCCGCCTCTTTTTTGATGTGCTGGTTATGGCGCATAAGTGATGACATAATCACTTACAAGCACCACTAGCCAGGATACCACAAGTAAAGCTGCACGGGATCGTATGAGAGGTAAGTATGAATTTTTTTTTAATTAATAAAATGAATTAAATGGGCTTGGGGGACCATGATGATGAATTGAGATTGTGGGACAGGGACAGTGAATGATGATGTATTGAGGTGGAGAGCGCAAATAATGATGAATTAGGGGTGGGGGACAGCAAATAATAATGAATTAAGGGTTGGGGTGTGAGAGAGAGGACATGACAATGAATTGGGGTGGAGGAGGGTATGTAAATATAATGGATCAGGAGAGCAGGAGGTACAGAGTGGGGAGTGTTAAGGATGCAGGGGTGTGACTTGTAAGGAATTGGGGGAATGCGTACAGGTTTTAATTAATTTATATATTTATTGGTTGGGGAAAGTGGTTACTTATAGTTAATGGGGGAATATAGTGGATTACAATTTATATTTGGAATGGTGGATTGCATAATAAAACTAATCATATATTAATGGTGGGTGCATGTCTGTATTCAGCTGTGTAGTGTAGAAGTTGGGAAAAAGTGGGGACTGTGCTCTGGAAGCGGGGGCTCTAGGTAACTGTGTTATTTTCTGCAGAGACGAGTCCTGGCTGGAAAAAGTGATGGTGGTCTGTGCTGGATGAAGAAGAAAAGCAAAGACGAAGGACTTCAACTATAGACATCACTTTTGAGTTAGTGTGTTACCTGTACACTGACACTATACTGTCACTACTGTTATGACCCCAGTGGACAGGGTCTCAGAGGAACGTGTAAGTCTGCAAGATACAAAAATCCAGCTCATAGGGCTGTGGTAACTGGGTTGACCAAATAGCTACTCCTAACGCCAACACTAGAAGTAGCCGGGGATCATGCCTACGGTGATCGCTAGATGACTCGCGCCAGCCGGAGAATCTAACTACCCCTAGGAGAAGAAAACAAAGACCTCTCTTGCCTCCAGAGAAAGGGACCCCAAAGCAAGAAACAAGCCCCCCACAAATAATAACGGTGAGGTAAGAGGAAATGACAAACACAGAAATGAACCAGGTTCAGCAAAGAGAGGCCAGCTTACTAATAGCAGAATATAGCAAGATAACTTATCTGGTCAACAAAAACCCTATAAAAATCCACGCTGGAGACTCAAGAACCCCCGAACCGTCTAACGGTCCGGGGGGAGAACACCAGCCCCCTAGAGCTTCCAGCAAAGGTCAGGATACAGATAGGAACAAGCTGGACAAAATACCAAACAAAACAAAAGCAAAAAACAAAGAAGCAGACTTAGCTTGAAAAACAGGAACCAGGATCAGAGGACAAGAGCACAACAGATTAGCTCTGATTTCAACGATGCCAGGCATTGAACTGAAGGTCCAGGGAGCTTATATAGCAACGCCCCTGAACTAACGGCCCAGGTGAGGATATAGGAAAAGACAGACGCTCCAGAGTCAAATCACTAATGACCACTAGAGGGAGCAAAAAGCAAAATCACAACAGTACCCCCCCCTTAGTGAGGGGTCACCGAACCCTCACCACGACCACCAGGGCGATCAGGATGAGCGGCATGAAAGGCACGAACTAAATCGGCCGCATGAACATCAGAGGCGACCACCCAGGAATTATCTTCCTGACCATAGCCCTTCCACTTGACCAGGTACTGAAGCCTCCGCCTGGAGAGACGAGAATCCAAGATCTTCTCCACCACGTACTCCAACTCGCCCTCAACCAACACCGGAGCAGGAGGCTCAGCAGAAGGAACCACAGGCACAACGTACCGCCGCAACAAGGACCTATGAAACACGTTGTGGATAGCAAACGACACAGGTAGATCCAGGCGAAAGGATACAGGATTAAGAATTTCCAATATCTTGTAAGGACCAATAAAACGAGGTTTAAATTTGGGAGAGGAAACCTTCATAGGAACAAAGCGGGAAGAAAGCCACACCAAATCCCCAACACGTAGTCGGGGACCCACACCGCGGCGGCGGTTGGCAAAGCGCTGAGCCCTCTCCTGTGACAACTTCAAGTTGTCCACCACAAGATTCCAGATCCGCTGCAACCTATCCACCACAGAATCCACCCCAGGGCAGTCAGAAGGTTCCACATGACCCGAAGAAAAACGAGGGTGGAAACCAGAGTTGCAGAAAAACGGCGAAACCAAGGTGGCGGAACTAGCCCGATTATTAAGGGCAAACTCAGCTAACGGCAAGAAGGTCACCCAATCGTCCTGATCAGCAGAGACAAAACACCTCAAATAAGCCTCCAAAGTCTGATTAGTTCGCTCCGTCTGTCCATTAGTCTGAGGATGGAAAGCAGACGAAAACGACAAGTCAATGCCCATCCTACTACAAAAGGATCGCCAGAATCTGGAAACGAACTGGGATCCTCTGTCTGACACAATATTCTCAGGGATGCCGTGTGTTATGACCCCAGTGGACAGGGTCTCAGAGGAACGTGTAAGTCTGCGAGATTCAAAAATCCAGCTCATAGGGCTGTGGTAACTGGGTTGACCAAATAGCTACTCCTAACGCCAACACTAGAAGTAGCCGGGGATCATGCCTACGGCGATCGCTAGATGACTCGCGCCAGCCGGAGAATCTAACTACCCCTAGGAGAAGAAAACAAAGACCTCTCTTGCCTCCAGAGAAAGGGACCCCAAAGCAAGATACAAGCCCCCCACAAATAATAACGGTGAGGTAAGAGGAAATGACAAACACAGAAATGAACCAGGTTCAGCAAAGAGAGGCCAGCTTACTAATAGCAGAATATAGCAAGATAACTTATCTGGTCAACAAAAACCCTATAAAAATCCACGCTGGAGATTCAAGAACCCCCGAACCGTCTAACGGTCCGGGGGGAGAACACCAGCCCCCTAGAGCTTCCAGCAAAGGTCAGGATACAGATTGGAACAAGCTGGACAAAAATACCAAACAAAACAAAAGCAAAAAGCAAGGAAGAAGACTTAGCTTGAAATACAGGAACCAGGATCATAGGACAAGAGCACAACAGATTAGCTCTGATTTCAACGATGCCAGGCATTGAACTGAAGGTCCAGGGAGCTTATATAGCAACGCCCCTGAACTAACGGCCCAGGTGAGGATATAGGAAAAGACAGAAGCTCCAGAGTCAAATCACTAATGACCACTAGAGGGAGCAAAAAGCAAAATCACAACAGCCGTGCAAACGAACCACGTTCTGGAAAAACACAGGAACCAGATCGGAAGAGGAAGGCAGTTTAGGCAAAGGAACCAAATGGACCATCTTGGAGAAGCGATCACATATCACCCAGATAACAGACATGCCCTGAGACACCGGAAGATCAGAAATGAAATCCATGGAGATATGTGTCCAAGGTCTCTTAGGGACAGGCAAGGGCAAGAGCAACCCGCTGGCACGAGAACAGCAAGGCTTAGCTCGAGCACAAGTCCCACAGGACTGTACAAATGACCGCACATCCCTAGACAAGGAAGGCCACCAAAAGGATCTGGCCACCAGATCTCTGGTGCCAAAAATTCCTGGGTGACCTGCCAACACCGAGGAATGAACCTCGGAAATGACTCTGCTGGTCCACTTATCAGGCACAAACAGTCTGTCAGGTGGACAAGAATCAGGCCTATCAGCCTGAAATCTCTGCAACACACGTCGCAGATCAGGAGAAATAGCTGACAAGATAATACCATCCTTAAGAATACCAATAGGTTCAGCGACTCCAGGAGCATCAGGCACAAAGCTCCTGGAAAGAGCATCGGCCTTCACATTCTTTGAACCTGGTAAATACGAGACAACAAAGTCAAAACGGGAGAAAAACAATGACCAGCGGGCCTGTCTAGGATTCAGGCGTTTAGCAGACTCGAGATACATCAGATTTTTGTGATCAGTCAAGACCACCACACGATGCTTAGCACCCTCGAGCCAATGACGCCACTCCTCAAATGCCCATTTCATGGCCAACAACTCCCAATTGCCCACATCATAATTTCGCTCCGCAGGCGAAAACTTCCTAGAGAAAAAGGCGCAAGGTCTCATAACAGAGCAACCAGGGCCTCTCTGCGACAAAACGGCCCCTGCTCCAATCTCTGAAGCATCCACCTCAACTTGAAAGGGAAGCGAGACATCAGGCTGGCACAAAACAGGCGCCGAAGTAAACCGACGTTTCAACTCCTGGAAAGCCTCCACGGCAGCAGGAGCCCAATTAACCACATCGGAGCCCTTCTTGGTCATATCCGTCAAAGGTTTCACAATGCTAGAAAAGTTAGCGATAAAACGACGGTAGAAGTTAGCGAAACCCAAGAACTTCTGAAGACTCTTAACTGACGAGGGCTGAGTCCAATCAAGAATAGCTCGGACCTTGACTGGGTCCATCTCCACAGCAGAAGGGGAAAAAATGAACCCCAAAAAGGGAACCTTCTGTACACCAAAAAGACACTTTGAGCCCTTGACAAACAAAGAATTTTCACGCAAAATTTTAAAGACCATCCTGACCTGCTCCACATGCGAGTCCCAATTATCAGAAAAAAACAGAATATCATCCAGATAAACGATCAGAAATTTATCCAGATAGTTCCGGAAAATGTCATGCATAAAGGACTGAAAAACTGAAGGGGCATTAGAGAGCCCAAAAGGCATCACCAAGTACTCAAAATGACCTTCGGGCGTATTGAATGCGGTTTTCCATTCATCCCCTTGCTTAATGCGCACAAGGTTGTACGCACCACGAAGGTCTATCTTGGTAAACCACTTGGCACCTTTAATCCGGGCAAACAAGTCAGACAACAGCGGCAAAGGATACTGAAATTTGACAGTGATCTTATTTAAAAGCCGATAGTCAATACAAGGCCTCAAAGATCCGTCCTTTTTAGCCACAAAAAAGAATCCCGCACCAAGAGGGGAAGAAGACGGACGGATGTGTCCTTTCTCCAGAGACTCCTTGATATATGAACGCATAGCGGTATGTTCAGGTATCGACAGATTAAACAGTCTTCCCTTAGGAAATTTACTGCCTGGAATCAAATCTATTGCACAGTCACATTCCCTATGAGGAGGCAATGCACTGGACCTGGACTCGCTAAAGACATCCTGATAATCAGACAAGTACTCCGGAACTTCCGAAGGCGTAGAAGAAGCAATAGACACAGGCAGGGAATCCTCATGAATACCACGACAGCCCCAACTAGACACTGACATAGCCTTCCAGTCAAGGACTGGATTATGGGTCTGTAACCATGGCAGCCCCAAAACAACCAAATCATGCATTTTATGTAGAACGAGAAAACGTATCACCTCGCGGTGTTCAGGAGTCATGCACATGGTAACCTGTGTCCAATACTGCGGCTTATTTTCTGCCAATGGCGTAGCATCAATACCCCTAAGAGGGATAGGATTTTCTAATGGTTCAAGAATAAAACCACAGCGCTTAGCAAATGAGAGATCCATAAGACTCAGGGCAGCACCTGAATCTACAAACGCCATGACAGGATAAGATGACAGTGAGCAAATCAAAGTTACAGACAGAATAAACTTAGGATGCAAATTACCAACGGTGACAGGACTAACAACCTTAGATATACGTTTAGAGCATGCTGAGATAACATGTGTAGAATCACCACAGTAGTAGCACAAGCCATTCCGGCGTCTATGAATTTTCCTCTCATTTCTAGTCAGGATTCTATCACATTGCATCAAATCAGGTGTCCGTTCAGACAACACCATGAGGGAATTTGCGGTTTTTCTATCACATTGCATCACATCAGGTGTCTGTTCAGACAACAACATGAGGGAATTTGCGGTTTTGCGCTCCCGCAACCGCCGGTCAATTTGAATAGCCAGGGACATGGTATCATTCAGACCTGTGGGAATGGGAAAACCCACCATAACATTCTTAATGGCCTCAGAAAGGCCATTTCTAAAATTAGCGGCCAGTGCACACTCGTTCCAATGTGTCAGCACGGACCATTTCCGAAATTTTTGGCAATACACCTCAGCCTCGTCCTGGCCCTGAGACATAGCCAGCAAGGCTTTCTCTGCCTGAATCTCAAGATTGGGTTCCTCATAAAGTAAACCGAGCGCCAGAAAAAACGCATCAATATCAGCCAATGCCGGATCTCCTGGCGCCAACGAAAAAGCCCAATCCTGAGGGTCACCCCGTAAGAATGAAATAACAATTTTTACTTGTTGAGCAGAGTCTCCAGACGAACAAGGTTTCAGGGACAAAAATAATTTACAATTATTCCTGAAATTCCTAAACTTAAATCGGTCTCCTGAAAACAGTTCAGGAATCGGAATCTTGGGTTCAGACCTAGGATTTCTGGTAACATAATCTTGTATACCCTGCACACGAGCGGCAAGCTGGTCCACACTTGTAATCAAGGTCTGGACATTCATGTCTGCAGCAAGCTTAAGCCACTCTGAGGTAAAGGGGAAAAGAAAAAAAAAAATGAGAGAGGGAAAAAAAAAACTCAAAATTTTCTTTCTTATAATCCCACTTCTGCAATGCATTAAACATTTAATACTGGCCTGGCATACTGTTATGACCCCAGTGGACAGGGTCTCAGAGGAACGTGTAAGTCTGCAAGATACAAAAATCCAGCTCATAGGGCTGTGGTAACTGGGTTGACCAAATAGCTACTCCTAACGCCAACACTAGAAGTAGCCGGGGATCATGCCTACGGTGATCGCTAGATCACTCGCGCCAGCCGGAGAATCTAACTACCCCTAGGAGAAGAAAACAAAGACCTCTCTTGCCTCCAGAGAAAGGGACCCCAAAGCAAGAAACAAGCCCCCCACAAATAATAACGGTGAGGTAAGAGGAAATGACAAACACAGAAATGAACCAGGTTCAGCAAAGAGAGGCCAGCTTACTAATAGCAGAATATAGCAAGATAACTTATCTGGTCAACAAAAACCCTATAAAAATCCACGCTGGAGATTCAAGAACCCCCGAACCGTCTAACGGTCCGGGGGGAGAACACCAGCCCCCTAGAGCTTCCAGCAAAGGTCAGGATACAGATAGGAACAAGCTGGACAAAATACCAAACAAAACAAAAGCAAAAAGCAAAGAAGCAGACTTAGCTTGAAAAACAGGAACCAGGATCAGAGGACAAGAGCACAACAGATTAGCTCTGATTTCAACGATGCCAGGCATTGAACTGAAGGTCCAGGGAGCTTATATAGCAACGCCCCTGAACTAACGGCCCAGGTGAGGATATAGGAAAAGACAGACGCTCCAGAGTCAAATCACTAATGACCACTAGAGGGAGCAAAAAGCAAAATCACAACACACTACTCTGTTGCCGGATGTCCCGGGACCAGGGGCTCCTTCCCTGTCCTTAACGCTAGGGTCGCCCTAGCTTGCCCTGTTCCCAGGATTACTTCTGATGGTAAAATGCCTTGCCTTAGCTCCTGAATCCGCCCTCAGTCTTTACCCTTCCTCCACTCATGGAAGAGGGGAGTAGTAGTGTACCCTAATACACCAACCAGACTCACAAGGTAATACGAACAGGGGTACGAAAAATACCAAACATACAAATATACTCACATATAGCACAGTAATGAATCGGGGAGTGGACGATGGGGTTAAACCAAAGTAGGAGAAGAAAGGGAATTATCACACACTCAAAATCTATCAATAGTCTCCGATAAACCCACCAAACTCCTTCTATATTAACCAACAACAACCTCCAGCCATGCTGCATAAGCTACTCTGACAATGAGTGCTAGCCAGGGCATATTTTATATAGATGGGAGTGGCAAACAGTGCACAGCTGAGAGCCTTAGCTCCAGGAGATTTCAAGTGAGCAGATTAACCCCTGCATTTCCAAAATAAATTTACACAGTTTAATAAGAAGGTGAAGTGCTTCTAATTGGTGCTGGAGTAGAAGAAATCAGACGCTGCGGTCTTCTGGCTCCTCTCTGTCATGGTAAACCCATGACATATACAAATGAATTCTGCTCAATATTAATATCTATACATTATAATTATTATAGTATTGATAATAATAATATTAATTCTATCACTTAAAATTGAGCATAATTAACCCCTTTCTGACCTCGGACGGGATAGTACGTCCGAGGTCAGATCCCCTCTTTGGTGCGGGCTCCGGCGGTGAGCCCGCATCAAAGCTGGGACATGTCAGCTGTTTTGATCAGCTGACATGTGCCCGCAATAGTGGCGGGTGAAATCGCGATTCACCCGCCGCTATTAACTAGTTAAATGCCGCTGTCAAATGCAGACAGCGGCATTTAACCGGCGCTTCCGGCCGGGCGGCCAGAAATTAGCGCATCGCTGACCCCCGTCACATGATTGGGGGTCAGCGATGCTTCTGTATAGTAACCATAGAGGTCCTTGAGACCTCTATGGTTACTGATCGCCGGTAGCTGTGAGCGCCACCCTGTGGTCGGCGCTCACAGCACACCTGCATTTCTGCTGCATAGCAGTGATCTGATGATCGTTGCTATGTAGCAGAGCCGATCGCGTTGTGCCAGCTTCTAGCCTCCCATGGAGGCTATTGAAGCATAGCAAAAGTAAAAAAAAAAAAAAAAAGTTAAAAAAAATGTGAAAAAAATTAAAAAAATATAAAAGTTTAAATCACCCCCCTTTCGCCCCATTCAAAATAAATCAATAAAAAAAATCAAACCTACACATATTTGGTATTGCCGCGTTCAGAATTGCCCGATCTATCAATAAAAAAAAGGATTAACCTGATCGCTAAACAGCGTAGAGAGAAAAAAATTTGAAACGCCAGAATTACGTTTTTTTTGGTTGCTGCGACATTGCATTAAAATGCAATAACGGGAGATCAAAATAACCTATCTGCACCAAAATGGTATCATTAAAAACGCCAGCTCAGCACGCAAAAAATAAGCCCTCACCTGACCCCAGATCATGAAAAATGGAGATGCTACGGGTATCAGAAAATGGCACAATTTTTTTTTTTTAAGCAAAGTTTGGAATTTTTTTTCACCACTTAGATAAAAAAATAACCTAGACATGTTAGGTGTCTATGAACTCGTAATGACCTGGAGAATTATAGTGGCAGGTCAGTTTTAGCATTTAGTTAACCTAGCAAAAAAGCCAAGCAAAAAACAAGTGTGGGATTGCACTTTTTTTGCAATTTCACCGCACTTGGAATTTTGTTCCCGTCTTCTAGTACACGACATGCTAAAACCAATGATGTTGTTAAAAAGTACAACTCGTCCCGCAAAAAAATAAGCCCTCACACGGCCATATTAACAGAAAAATAAAAAAGTTATGGCTCTGGGAAGGAGGGGAGCGAAAAACGAATACGGAAAAACGGAAAATCCCAAGGTCATGAAGGGGTTAAGTATGCTGATGTTCCCCTATATATCATTTGAACCTGAGTACTGCGCCTTCTGTATATCGTATGAGCCCCCAACAGCCCCTTATATGCAGCATGAGCCCCACACAGCCTCCCCATATACTGCATGAGCCCCACACAGCCTCCCTATATACACTGC
This sequence comes from Ranitomeya variabilis, assembly GCF_051348905.1. NCBI lineage: Eukaryota > Metazoa > Chordata > Amphibia > Anura > Dendrobatidae > Ranitomeya > Ranitomeya variabilis. The sequence goes on along the minus strand of NC_135235.1, from coordinate 47,677,034 downwards.
ATGAGCCTCACACAGCCTCCCCGTATGCACTGCATGAGCCCCACACAGCCTTCCCATATATGGCATGAGCCCCACACAGCCTCCCTATACACACTGCATGTCGCCCCATAGCCTCCCCATGTGCAGTATGTCACCCCCATATGCAGCACCATGTGCAGCATGTCACCCCAATGTGCAGCATGATGTGCAGCATGTCACTCCCATGTGCAGTACCATATGCAGCATGTCACCCCATATGCAGTATGTCATCCCCATATGCAACTCCATGTGCAGCATGTCACCCCCATGTGCAGCATCATGTAACCCCCCGATGTGCAGCACTATGTCACCTCCCATGTGCAGCACCATGTCACCCCCATGTGCAGCATCTGCAGCATCATGTCACCCCCATGTTCAGCAGCATGTCACCCCCATGTGCATCATGACACCCCCATAGCCTCCCCATGCCCACCCAAACATCCCATACACATGGAAAAAAAGAACACCACATACTCATCTCGGTCCCGTTCCCTGGCACTCTGCTTCTCTCTCTGCCTCCGGTGCACTGACTCTCCGCAGTACACAGCTGACACGATGAAATTACGTCATCATGTCAGCTGTATCAAACGCTGATTGGTAGAGGAAGTGGCCGGAGGCCCATCCTCCACCGATGCCATCAGCGCCATTGGAGACAATGGAGACAGCGAGTGGGCAGGCACGGTGCGGCCCGTGGACCTCTGGTTTCCAGCCCCACGGCTGTCTTGGTTCGCGGGCCGGACTGAGACAGCCAGAGGGCTGGATGTGTCCTGCGGGCCACACTTTGCCCAGGTCTAATATACACTGCATACAGAGCTCCTGTGTATAATGTCACTGGTGATCCCTGTATTACCTGTACACTGACACAATATTGTTATGACCCCAATGGCAGAGGGTCTCAGGAATAATGCTAAGTCAGTAAATACAGAAAACCAGCTCATAGGGCAGTGGTAACTGGGCTGACCATATAACTAATCCTAGCACCACAAATACCAGCAGCCGGGGAACGTTCCTACGTTGATCCTAGACGTCTCGCGCCAGCCGGAGAGCTAACTACCCCTAGAAGGGAAAAGAAAGACCTTTCTTGCCTCCAGAGGAAATACCCCAAAAAGTAGGATAGAAGCCCCCACAAATAATAACGGTGAGGTAAGAGGAAAAGACAAACATAAGAATGAGCTAGGAATTTAGCAAAGAGAGGCCCACTAGCTAATAGCAGAATATAGAAAGATAACTTATATGGTCAGCAAAAAATCCTATCAAAAATATCCACACTGGAAATTCAAGAACCCCCGAACCGTCTAACGGCCCGGGGGGAGAACACCAGCCCCCTAGAGCTTCCAGCAAGGTCAGGAATCACATTTAGTACAAGCTGGACAAAAATGATAGCAAACAAATAACCCAAAAAACAAAGAAGCAAGACTTAGCTTAATTTAACACGAACCAGGACCAGCAAACAGGAGCAAACAGAATGTGTCTGATAACACCGATGCCAGGCACTGGACTAAGGTTCCAGGAGGTTTATATAGCAACACCCCTGAAGTAACGACCCAGCTGGGTGCAGACAGAGGGAAGGAAATCCCAGAGTCATATCACTAGTAACCACTAGAGGGAGCCAAAAAAGTCTAATTCACAACAGTACCCCCCCCTTAAGGAGGGGTCACCGAACCCTCACCAAGACCACCAGGGCGATCAGGATGAGCAGCGTGAAAGGCACGAACCAAATCGGCCGCATGCACATCAGAGGCAACCACCCAGGAATTATCCTCCTGACCATAACCCTTCCACTTGACCAAATACTGAAGCCTCCGCCTGGAGAGACGAGAATCCAAGATCTTCTCCACCACGTACTCCAACTCGCCCTCAACCAACACCGGAGCAGGAGGCTCAGCAGAAGGAACCACAGGCACAACGTAGCGTCGTAACAAAGACCTATGGAACACGTTGTGAATGGCAAACGAAACCGGAAGATCCAAGCGAAAGGACACAGGATTAAGGATTTCCAATATCTTGTAAGGACCGATGAAGCAAGGCTTAAATTTAGGAGAGGAGACCTTCATAGGAACAAATCGAGAAGACAGCCACACCAAATCCCCAACACGAAGTCGGGGACCCACACCGCGGCGGCGGTTGGCAAAACGCTGAGCCTTCTCCTGTGACAACTTCAAGTTGTCCACCACATGATTCCAGATCCGCTGCAACCTATCCACCACAGAATCTACTCCAGGACAGTCAGAAGGCTCCACATGTCCCGAGGAAAAACGAGGATGGAAACCAGAGTTGCAGAAAAATGGCGAAACCAAAGTAGCGGAACTAGCCCGATTATTTAGGGCAAACTCAGCCAACGGCAAGAAGGTCACCCAATCATCCTGATCTGCCGAAACAAAACACCTCAAGTAAGCTTGCAGAATCTGATTAGTTCGCTCAGTTTGTCCATTAGTCTGAGGATGAAAGGCAGACGAGAACGATAAATCAATGCCCATCCTAGCAAAAAAGGATCGCCAGAACCTGGAAACAAACTGGGATCCTCTGTCAGACACAATATTCTCAGGAATGCCGTGTAAACGAACCACATTCTGAAGGAACACAGGAACCAGATCGGAAGAGGAAGGCAGCTTAGGCAAAGGCACCAAATGGACCATTTTTGAAAAGCGATCACATACCACCCAGATGACAGACATACCCCGAGACACCGGGAGATCAGAAATGAAATCCATGGAAATATGTGTCCAAGGCCTCTTCGGGACAGGCAAGGGCAAGAGCAACCCGCTGGCATGGGAACAGCAAGGCTTAGCTCGAGCACAAGTCCCACAGGACTGCGCAAATGACCGTACATCCCGTGACAAGGAAGGCCACCAAAATGACCTAGCCACCAGATCTCTGGTGCCAAAAATTCCCGGATGACCTGCCAACACCGAGGAATGAACCTCGGAAATGACTCTGCTGGTCCACTTATCAGGAACAAACAGTCTGTCAGGTGGACAAGAGTCAGGTCTACCAGCTTGAAATCTCTGCAACACACGTCGCAAATCAGGAGAAATGGCTGACAAAATAACTCCTTCTTTAAGAATACCAACAGGTTCTGTGACTCCAGGAGAGTCAGGCACAAAGCTCCTTGAAAGAGCATCAGCTTTCACATTCTTTGAACCTGGTAAATACGAGACCACAAAGTCAAAACGGGAGAAAAACAATGACCAGCGGGCCTGTCTAGGATTCAAGCGTTTAGCAGACTCGAGATACATCAAATTTTTGTGATCAGTCAAGACCACCACACGATGCTTAGCACCCTCGAGCCAATGACGCCACTCCTCAAATGCCCACTTCATGGCCAGTAATTCCCGATTGCCCACATCATAATTCCGCTCAGCAGGCGAAAACTTCCTAGAGAAGAAAGCACATGGTCTCATTACTGAGCAACCAGGGCCTCTCTGTGACAAAACGGCCCCTGCCCCAATCTCAGAAGCATCCACCTCGACCTGAAAGGGAAGCGAGACATCAGGCTGGCACAAAACAGGCGCCGAAGTAAACCGGCGCTTCAACTCCTGGAACGCCTCCACGGCTGCAGGAGCCCAGTTAGCAACATCAGAACCTTTCTTGGTCATATCCGTCAAAGGTTTAACAACGCTAGAAAAATTAGCGATAAAACGACGGTAGAAGTTAGCAAAACCCAAGAACTTCTGAAGACTCTTAACTGACGTGGGTTGAGTCCACTCATGAATAGCTCGGACCTTGACTGGGTCCATCTCCACAGCAGAAGGGGAAAAAATAAACCCCAAAAAGGGAACTTTCTGTACTCCAAAGAGACACTTTGAGCCTTTAACAAACAAGGCATTCTCACGCAAAACCTGAAACACCATCCTGACCTGCTCCACATGTGAGTCCCAATCTTCAGAGAAAACCAGAATATCGTCCAGATAAACAATCATAAATTTATCCAGATACTTCCGGAAAATATCATGCATAAAGGACTGAAATACTGAGGGAGCATTAGAGAGCCCAAAAGGCATTACCAAGTACTCAAAATGACCTTCGGGCGTATTAAATGCAGTCTTCCATTCATCACCTTGCTTAATGCGCACAAGGTTGTATGCACCACGAAGATCTATCTTGGTGAACCACTTGGCACCCTTAATCCGGGCAAACAAGTCCGACAAGAGAGGCAAAGGATACTGAAATTTTACAGTGATTTTATTCAGTAGCCGATAGTCAATACAAGGTCTCAAAGATCCGTCCTTCTTAGCCACAAAAAAGAATCCCGCACCAAGAGGGGAAGAGGATGGACGGATATGCCCCTTCTCCAGAGACTCCTTGATATATGAACGCATTGCGGCATGCTCAGGTACTGACAGATTAAATAATCTTCCCTTAGGAAATTTACTACCTGGAATCAAATCTATGGCGCAGTCACAGTCCCTATGAGGAGGCAGAGCACTGGATCTGGACTCACTGAATACATCCTGATAATCAGACAAATACTCAGGAACTTCCGAAGGAGTAGAGGAAGCAATAGACACCGGCGGGGAATCAGCATGAATTCCCTGACAGCCTCAACTTGACACAGACATTGCCCTCCAATCCAGGACTGGATTGTGGGTCTGTAACCATGGCAGACCCAAAACGACCAAATCATGCATTTTATGCAGAACAAGAAAACGAATCACCTCCCGATGTTCAGGAGTCATGCACATGGTCACCTGCGTCCAAAACTGCGGTTTATTTTCCGCCAATGGCGTAGCATCAATACCTCTAAGAGGAATAGGATTTACTAACGGTTCAAGAACAAAACCACAGCGCTTGGCAAATGACAGATCCATAAGACTCAGGGCGGCACCTGAATCCACAAACGCCATAACAGGGTAAGAAGACAAAGAGCAAATTAAAGTCACAGACAAAATAAATTTAGGTTGCAAATTACCAATGGCGACAGGACTAACAACCCTTGTTAGGCGTTTAGAGCATGCTGATATAACATGTGTAGAATCACCACAGTAAAAACACAACCCATTCTGACGTCTATGATTTTTCCGTTCATTTCTAGTCTGAATTCTATCACATTGCATTAAATCAGGTGTTTGTTCAGACAACACCACCAGAGGATTAGCGGTTTTGCGCTCCCGCAAACGCCGGTCAATTTGAATAGCAAGCGCCATAGAATCATTCAGACTTGTAGGAATGGGGAAACCCACCATCACATTCTTAATGGCTTCAGAAAGGCCATTTCTGAAATTTGCGGCCAGAGCACACTCATTCCACTGAGTAAGCATGGACCATTTCTGAAATTTTTGGCAATACACTTCAGCTTCATCCTGACCCTGAGAAATAGCCAGCAAGGCTTTTTCTGCCTGAATTTCAAGATTGGGTTCCTCGTAAAGCAATCCGAGCGCCAGAAAAAACGCATCAATATTCGCCAATGCCGGATCTCCTGGCGCTAGCGAGAAAGCCCAATCCTGAGGGTCGCCCCGTAAAAAAGAAATAACAATTTTAACTTGCTGAGCAGAATCTCCAGATGAACGGGGTCTCAGAGAAAGAAACAATTTACAATTATTCTTGAAATTCCTAAACCTAATTCGATCTCCAGAAAACAATTCCGGAATAGGTATTTTAGGTTCAGACATAGGACTACTGGTAACAAAATCTTGTATACCCTGCACACGAGCTGCCAGCTGGTCAACACTTGTAATCAAGGTCTGCACATTCATGTCTGCAGCAAGCACACGCCACTCAAAGGTAAAGGGGAGGAAGAGAAGGAAGGAAAAAAAAAAACTCAGAATTTCCTTTCTTATTATCCCACTTCTGCAATGCTTTAAACATTCAATGTTGGCCTGGCATACTGTTATGACCCCAATGGCAGAGGGTCTCAGGAATAATGCTAAGTCAGTAAATACAGAAAACCAGCTCATAGGGCAGTGGTAACTGGGCTGACCATATAACTAATCCTAGCACCACAAATACCAGCAGCCGGGGAACGTTCCTACGTTGATCCTAGACGTCTCGCGCCAGCCGGAGAGCTAACTACCCCTAGAAGGGAAAAGAAAGACCTTTCTTGCCTCCAGAGGAAATACCACAAAAAGGAGGATAGAAGCCCCCACAAAAAATAACGGTGAGGTAAGAGGAAAAGACAAACATAAGAATGAGCTAGGAATTTAGCAAAGAGAGGCCCACTAGCTAATAGCAGAATATAGAAAGATAACTTATATGGTCAGCAAAAAATCCTATCAAAAATATCCACACTGGAAATTCAAGAACCCCCGAACCGTCTAACGGCCCGGGGGGAGAACACCAGCCCCCTAGAGCTTCCAGCAAGGTCAGGAATCACATTTAGTACAAGCTGGACAAAAATGATAGCAAACAAATAACCCAAAAAACAAAGAAGCAAGACTTAGCTTAATTTAACACGAACCAGGACCAGCAAACAGGAGCAAACAGAATGTGTCTGATAACACCGATGCCAGGCACTGGACTAAGGTTCCAGGAGGTTTATATAGCAACACCCCTGAAGTAACGACCCAGCTGGGTGCAGACAGAGGGAAGGAAATCCCAGAGTCATATCACTAGTAACCACTAGAGGGAGCCAAAAAAGTCTAATTCACAACACAATATACAGAGCTCCTGTGTATAATGTCACTGTTGATCTCTGTACCACCTGTACAATTTCACTATATATACAGAGCTCCTGTGTATAATGTTACTGGTTATCACTGTGTTATCTGTACACTATAGACTATACACAAAGCTCAAGTGTATAATCTCACTGGTGATCCCTGTATTACCTGTACACTGACACTATATACAGAGCTCCTATGTATAATGTCACTGGTGATCCCTATTACCTGTACACTGACAATATACAGTGAAGGAAATAATTATTTGATCCCTTGCTGATTTTGTAAGTTTACCCACTGACAGAGACATGAACAGTCTATAATTTTAAGGGTAGGTTAATTTTAACATTGAGAGATAGAATATCAAAAATAAAATTCAGAAAATCACATTGTGTAAATTATATAAATTTAGTTGCATTTTGCAGTGAGAAATAAGTATTTGATCCCCCTGGCAAACAAGACTTAATACTTGGTGGCAAAACCCTTGTTGGCAAGCACTGCAGTCTGATGTTTTTTTGTGGTTGATTATGAGGTTTGCGCACATGTCAGGAAGAATTTTGGTCCACTCCTCTGCAGATCATCTCTAAATCATTAAGATTTTTAGGCTGTTGCTTGGCAACTTGGTGCTTCAACTCCCTCCATAAGTTTTCTATGGGATTAAGGTCTGGAGACTGACTAGGCGACTCCATGACCTTAATGTGCTTCTTTTTGAGCCACTCCTTTATTGCCTTGGCTGTATGTTTTGCGTCATTTTCTTGCTGGAAGACCCAGCCACTACCCATATTTAATGTCCTGGCGGAGGGAAGGTGGTTGTCACTCAGGATTTTATAGTACATGGCTCCATCCATTCTCCCATTGATGCAGTGAAGTAGTCCTGTACCCTTAGCAGAGAAACATCCCCAAAACATAATGTCTCCACCTCCATGCTTGACAGTGGGGATGGTGTTCTTTGGATCATAGGCAGCATTTCTCTTCCTCCAAACACGGAGTTGAGTTAATGCCAAAGAGCTAAATTTTTGTCTCATCTGACCACAGCACCTTCTCCCAATCGCTCACTGAATCATCCAGGTGTTCATTGGCAAACTTCAGACAGGCCTGCAAATGTGCCTTCTTGAGCAGGGGAAATAGATACAGAGAAGACAGGCTAACGGAGCGCCAGGCTGGCGGTCAGGGGAGATGTTGATTGAGAAAGGTCCGATGCAGCTCCTGCCAGGTGCCTCAGGAGAGGAATAAACAGTGAGTTGCTGGATACTCCGGTCACATGGGAGCGCACAGGACACAGATGAAAGGATTAAAAGTTTCTTTGTTTATTGAAATCCACAACGCGTTTCGACGGAACAGCTCCGTCTTCATCAGGTGGCAGTATACAGAGAGTGGGCCAGAGTAAGTATATAAAGGAGCACCAACCAATGAGATTTAAGGAGCAATTATTCAGAACACATGATTAGATGGGATCACATGGTTAATTAAGATACAAGTCGCAAACGCAGTTTAAAAACATATACAGTCATATGAAAAAGTTTGGGCACCCCTTTTAATCTTAAGCTTAATGTTCTATAAAAATTGTTTTTTTTGCAACAGCTATTTCAGTTTCATATATCTAATAACTGTTGGACACAGTAATGTTTCTGCCTTGAAATGAGGTTTATTGTGCTAACAGAAAATGTGCAATCAGCATTCAAACAAAATTTGACAGGTGCATAAGTATGGGCACCCTTATCATTTTCTTGTTTAAAATACTCCTACCTACTTTTTACTGACTTACTAAAGCACTTTTTTTGGTTTTGTAACCTCATTGAGCTTTGAACTTCATAGCCAGGTGTATGCAATCATGAGAAAAGCTACTTAAAGTGGCCACTTGCAAGTTGTTCTCCTGTTTGAATCTCTTCTGAAGAGTGACATCATGGGCTCCTCAAAACAACTGTCAAATGATCTGAAAACAAAGATTATTCAACATAGTTGTTCAGGGGAAGGATACAAAAAGCTGTCTAAGAGATTTAACCTGTCAATTTCCACTGTGAGGAACATAGTAAGGAAATGGAAGAACACAGGTACAGTTCTTGTTAAGGCCAGAAGTGGCAGGCCAAGAAAAACATCAGAAAGGCAGAGAAGAAGAATGGTGAGATCAGTCAAGGACAATCCTCAGACCACCTCCAGAGAGCTGCAGCATCAACTTGCTGCAGATGGTGTCACTGTGCATCGGTCAACTATACAACGCACTTTGCACAAGGAGAAGCTGTATGGGAGAGTGATGCGAAAGAAGCCGTTTCTGCAAGCACGCCACAAACAGAGTCGGCTGAGGTATGCAAAAGCACATTTGGAGAAGCCAATTTCTTTTTGGAAGAAGGTCCTGTGGACTGATGAAACCAAGATTGAGTTGTTTGGTCATACAAAAAGGCGATATGCATGGCGGCAAAAAAAATAAATGCGTTGTATAGTTGACAGATGCACAGTGACACCATCTGCAGCAAGTTGATGCTGCAGCTCTCTGGAGGTGGTCTGAGGATTGTCCTTGACTGATCTCACCATTCTTCTTCTCTGCCTTTCTGATGTTTTTCTTGGCCTGCCACTTCTGGCCTTAACAAGAACTGTACCTTTGTTCTTCCATTTCCTTACTATGTTCCTCACAGTGGAAATTGACAGGTTAAATCTCTGAGACAGCTTTTTGTATCCTTCCCCTGAACAAATATGTTGAATAATCTTTGTTTTCAGATCATTTGACAGTTGTTTTGAGGAGCCCATGATGCCACTCGTCAGAGGAGATTCAAACAGGAGAACAACTTGCAAGTGGCCACTTTAAGTAGCTTTTCTCATGATTGCATACACCTGGCTATGAAGTTCAAAGCTCAATGAGGTTACAGAACCAAAAAAAGTGCTTTAGTAAGTCAGTAAAAAGTAGGTAGGAGTATTTAAAACAAGGAAATGATAAGGGTGCCCATACTTATGCACCTGTCAACTTTTGTTTGAATGCAGATTGCACATTTTTTGTTAGTACAATAAACCTCATTTCAAGGCAGAAACATTACTGTGTCCAACAGTTATTAGATATATGAAACTGAAATAGCTGTTGCAAAAAAAAAACAATTTTTATAAAACATTAAGCTTAAGATTAATAGGGGTGCCCAAACTTTTTCATATGACTGTATATCAAAAAAGGTAAAAAAAGACAGGATATAGCATAATAATATGAAATCAAATAGAATAAAAACAATAAAATGCATAAAAATAATAAGAGAACGGGGCAAAAGTGCAGCCATTATGTGACTTTTTCAATGATGAGATTTAACCCCTCAGGTGCCAGTGTGCCGAGTTTAAAAATCCAATAACTTTATTTTTTTACTAAATTGGTAAAACGATCAGGCATATCATTTGGTATCTGATCTATGATGGTAAGCTTTAGTGAACTTAGGTTCCTATTATGCACTGCGAGAAAGTGTTTTGACAGAATATGCAATAATAAAAAGATCATCAATAAAACAGCGGTAGAGGGCAATTTTGCCCACCGCCAGTGGGGACTGCGCGATGAAGACAGACTCAAATGCCCCCCATGAACAAATTAGCGTAACTGGGGGCAAATCTCGCAATGGGGAGATAAAAAAAAAAAAAAATTTTACTGTGAAATTCTGTTATATTTTTTCTAAAGAATATTTTCTAAAATTCCTATGTGTATGATTTAATTGACCTGAATACAGCATATATAACTTATTAGAAAAGAAAACTCACTATTTACTTAATTCAATAAAATAATATTCTCTATTGAATTAATTTATACCACTTCTTTACTAGAGTGTACCGTGTCTTGTCTCATCATGTATTACCTCATAACCCTTATGTTATTTTTAAGAAACTGTTATTGTAGTTAATAAAGATTTTTGTATTGCCATTTTAAACAGAGTTCTCCATTTTTGATAGGATGAGTTAGTAATAGGACAGGAGATACTATACACTTTTGGCCCAACTATCAGATATTTACGCTATATACTTTATACAGAGCTCATGTGTATAGTGTCACTGGTGATCACTGTATTACCTGTGCACTGACACTATATATAGATCTCCTGTGTATAATGTCACTGGTGATCACTGTATTACCTGTGCACTGACACTATATATACAGAAGTCCTGTGTATAATGTCACTGGTGATCACTATATTATCTGTCCACAGTATACAGAGCTCCTGTGTATAATATCACTGGTGATTCATGCATTACCTGTACAGTATATTCAGAACTCCTGTGTATAATGTCGCTGGTTATCACTGTATTATCTGTATACTATATACAGAGCTCCTGTGTATAATGTCACTAGTGATCACTGCATTACCTGTACACTGTATACAGAGCTCCTGTGTATAATGTCACTGGTTATCACTGTACTCCCTGTGCACTACATACAGAGCTCCTGTGTGTAATGTGGTGATCCCTGTGTTACATATACACTGACACAATATATATACAGAGCACATGTGTGTAATGTCACTGGTAATCACTGTATTATCTGTACACTGAGTGTATATTTGCTCCTTATATATGGTATTATTCAGTCACTATGTCGTGTTGTGTGTTGTGCTCATGGTGTGGCTGAATTTGTTCCTTATATGTGGTATTATTTAGTCATTGTGTTGTGGAAATATGTAGTCTGGTTATGGTGTGACAGGGCTCCTGTGTATAAAAGTCACTGATGATCCATGTATTACCTGTACACTATATGCTATATACAGAGCTCCTGTGTATAATGTCACTGGTGATCACTGTATTATATGGTACACTGACACTAAAGTATATACAGAGCTCTTGTGTATAATGTCACCAGTGATCACTGTATTATCTGTACACTGACACTATATACAGAGCTCCTGTGTATAATATCACCAGTGATCACTGTATTATCTGTACACTGACTACATACAGAGCTCCTATGTCTAATGTCACTGGTGATCACTGTATTACCTGTACACTATATACAGAGCTCCGGTGTATAAAGTCACTGGTGATCCCTGTATTACCTGCACACTATATGTTATATACAGAGGTACTGTGTATAGTGTCATTATTTATCACTGTATTACCTGTACACTGACACTACAGAGCTCCTGTGTATAATGTCACTGGTGATCACTGTATTACCTGTACACTATACACTATATACAGATCTCCTGTGTATAATGTCCCTGGTGGTTACTGTATTATCTGTACACTGACACTATATACAGAGCTCCTGTGTATAATATCACTGGTGATCACTGTATGGGGCAGGATCATGGGACAGATGGGGCAGGATGGAGACAGATGGTGTAGGATGGAGACAGATGGGGCAGGATCATGGGACAGATGGGGCAGGATCATGGGACAGATGGGGCAGGATCATGGGGTGGGATGGGGAGATCATATGGGGCAGGATGGGACATCACATGGGGGCAGGATAGGAGAACATATGGCTGGAGCCAGGAATGAGACACACAGGGGCCAGGATGGGGAATATTGTTACCATAGGGGCTAATTAAGGGATATTATTACTGCAGTAATGTATTTATTTTATTTTTTGAGGATACTGTTTTAAATGGGGGTGGGGCGGTCCTCTTACTGTGCAGACCAACACTGTCGCTTTTTTTCTTCATCTGTTGTAGTTTAGAATTTGGGAAAAAAATAAGTAATGTGTTCTGCAAGCGGTGCTCTAGATAACTGTTATTTCCTGCAGAGACGAGCCCTGCCTGGATGAAGTGACGGCGGTCTGTGCTGGATGAAGATTGAAAGCAAAGATGAAGGACTTCATCTAGAGACGTCACTGGTCAGTGTGTTAGCTGTACACTGATGCTATACACTGAATACTATATACAGTGGTCATGTGTACAATGTCACCAGTGATCACTGAATTACCTTTACATTATACACTATATACAGAGCACCAGTGTATAATGTCACTGGTGATCACTGTATTACCTGTACACAGACACTGCATACTAAGTACAGATCTCCTGTGAATACTGGCACTTATGGCGATATTAGTATTGTTTTTTTATTACTGACCAGTATTGTAGTATTCAGTCACTATGTGGTAGTAATATGTTGTCCGGCCATGGTGTGGCGGTATTTGTTCCTTACATGTGCTATTATTTGGTCACTATGTGGTGGTAATATATGGTGGTAATATGTGGTCTGGTCATGGTGCGGTGGTATTTGTCCCCTGTATGTGGTATTGGTCATTTTAAAAATTGAAAAATAAATAAAAATATACCTAAATTGTATTGGATACTTTAACAAATGTTTAATAGGTTAGAGTAGGGTAGGGCCCAACCCTGTTGTGGTGGCGGCTTTAAAAATCTTTTGACTGTGCACAGTTCAAGGGGTGGAGTCTCAAGGGGGCCCCGAAAATGTTGCCAGTATGGGGCCTCGAAATTCCTAGTGGCAGCCCTGCTGGCATACTTCATTTAATTGAAGGAAGGATGAATGAACACATGTACAGAGATGTAACGTAGTAACCATGGGCGAGGTACTTGTCTCTTGCGCGCCGGCACGTTATATGAAAGTGAGGGTACTGACTGGGTATGTGGACTTGTGCTGTGAGAACGCTACGCCCGTGCAGGCCATATGTAACTCATGACACTGGTTTGCCAGAACCAGATGTTATCAAGTTCATGAAAGGAGACCACCATTTCAATGCTTTACTAACAGCCATTGCATGGCAACTATGTACACAGGATAGCGGGTGCACAACTTTTTGCACATTTCTTCATTGATATAGAGCATCTCAATACACAGATTCATTACTTCCTCAGGCTCACATATTCCTGTCTCTATAGTCTGCCTATAGGGTTGCTGCCTTATTTTACAGGGTCTGCCTATAGGGTGCTGCCTTATACTACAGGGTCTGCCTATGGGGTGCTACCTTATACTACAGGGTCTGCCTATGGGGGTGTTGTCTTATACTACAGGGTCTGCCTATGGAGGTGCTGCCTTATACTACAGGGTCTGCCTATGGGGGTGTTGCCTTATACTACAGGATCTGCTATGGGGTGCTGCCTTATACTACAGAGTCTGCCTATGGGTGCTGCCTTGTGCTATAGAGTCTGCCTATGGGTGCTGCCTTGTGCTATAGAGTCTGCCTATGGGGGTGCATTATACAATATAGAGTAGGCCTATGGGGAGTGCATTATACTACATGGAGGCTTATGGGGAGTGCATTATACTACATTTAGGACGATCTGGTGCATTATACTATACAGTTGTGGCCAAAAGTATTGACACCCCTGCAATTCTGTCAGATAATACTCAGTTTCTTCCTGAAAATGATTGCAATCACAAATTCTTTGGTATTATTATCTTCATTTAATTTGTCTTAAATGAAAAAACACAAAAGAGAATGAAGCAAAAAGCAAAACATTGATCATTTCACACAAAACTCCAAAAATGGGCCAGACAAAATTGGCACCCTCAGCCTAATACTTGGTTGCACAACCTTTAGCCAAAATAATTCCGACCAACCGCTTCCGGTAACCATCAATGAGTTTCTTACAATGCTCTGCTGGAATTTTAGACCATTCTTCTTTGGCAAACTGCTCCAGGTCCCTGATATTTGAAGGGTGCCTTCTCCAAACTGCCATTTTTAGATCTCTCCACAGGTGTTCTATGGGATTCAGGTCTGGACTCATTGCTGGCCACCTTAGAAGTCTCCAGTGCTTTCTCTCAAACCATTTTCTAGTGCTTTTTGAAGTGTGTTTTGGGTCATTGTCCTGCTGGAAGACCCATGACCTCTGAGGGAGACCCAGCTTTCTCACACTGGGCCCTACATTATGCTGCAAAATTTGTTGGTAGTCTTCAGACTTCATAATAACATGCACACGGTCAAGCAGTCCAGTGCCAGAGGCAGCTAAGCAACCCCAAAACATCAGGGAACCTCCGCCATGTTTGACTGTATGGACCTTGTTCTTTTCTTTGAATGCCTCTTTTTTTCTCCTGTAAACTCTATGTTGATGCCTTTGCCCAAAAAGCTCTACTTTTGTCTCATCTGACCAGAGAACATTCTTCCAGAACGTTTTGGGCTTTTTCAGGTAAGTTTTGGCAAACTCCAGCCTGGCTTTTTTATGTCTCGGGGTAAGAAGTGGGGTCTTCCTGGGTCTCCTACCATACAGTCCCTTTTCATTCAGACACCGACGGATAGTACGGGTTGACACTGTTGTACCCTCGGACTGCAGGGCAGCTTGAACTTGTTTGGCTGTTAGTCGAGGTTCTTTATCCAACATCTGCACAATCTTGCGTTGAAATCTCTTGTCAATTTTTCTTTTCCGTCCACATCTAGGGAGGTTAGCCGCAGAGCCATGGGCTTTAAACTTCTTGATGACACTGCGCACGGTAGACACAGGAACATTCAGGTCTTTGGAGATGGACTTGTAGCCTTGAGATTGCTCATGCTTCCTCACAATTTGGTTTCTCAAGTCCTCAGACAGTTCTCTGGTCTTCTTTCTTTTCTCCATGCTCAATGTGGTACACACAAGGACACAGGACAGAGGTTGAGTCAACTTTAATCCATGTCAACTGGCTGCAAGTGTGAATTAGTTATTGCCAACACCTGTTGGTGCCACAGGTAAGTTACAGGAGCTGTTAATTACACAAATTAGAGAAGCATCACATGATTTTTCGAACAGTGCCAATACTTTTGTTCACCCCCTTTTTATGTTTGGTGTGGAATTATATCCAATTTGGCTTTAGGACAATTCTTTTTGTGTTTTTTCATTTAAGACAAATTAAATGAAGATAATAATACCAAAGAATTTGTGTTTGCAATAATTTTCAGGAAGAAACTGAGTATTATCTGACAGAATTGCAGGGGTGTCAATACTTTTGGCCACAACTGTATGGAGGCTATCTGTGGAGATTACAGTGAGGGGGCCATCGTACAGTGTGGGGATTACAATGAAGGGGCCATCATACAGTGTTGGAGCCATCAAACAGTTTGGAGGCTACTAAGGGGTCAGTATACTGTGTGGGTGGTACTATACAGCAAGGGGGCATTATACTGTGTACAGGTCCTTCTCAAAAAATTAGCATATAGTGTTAAATTTCATTATTTACCATAATGTAATGATTACAATTAAACTTTCATATATTATAGATTCATTATCAACCAACTGAAATTTGTCAGGTCTTTTATTGTTTTAATACTGATGATTTTGGCCTACAACTCCTGATAACCCAAAAAACCTGTCTCAATAAATTAGCATATCAAGAAAAGGTTCTCTAAACGACCTATTACCCTAATCTTCTGAATCAACTAATTAACTCTAAACACATGCAAAAGATACCTGAGGCTTTTAAAAACTCCCTGCCTGGTTCATTACTCAAAACCCCCATCATGGGTAAGACTAGCGACCTGACAGATGTCAAGAAGGCCATCATTGACACCCTCAAGCAAGAGGGTAAGACCCAGAAAGAAATTTCTCAACAAATAGGCTGTTCCCAGAGTGCTGTATCAAGGCACCTCAATGGTAAGTCTGTTGGAAGGAAACAATGTGGCAGAAAACGCTGTACAACGAGAAGAGGTGACCGGACCCTGAGGAAGATTGTGGAGAAGGACCGATTCCAGACCTTGGGGAACCTGAGGAAGCAGTGGACTGAGTCTGGTGTGGAAACATCCAGAGCCACCGTGCACAGGCGTGTGCAGGAAATGGGCTACAGGTGCCGCATTCCCCAGGTAAAGCCACTTTTGAACCATAAACAGCGGCAGAAGCGCCTGACCTGGGCTACAGAGAAGCAGCACTGGACTGTTGCTAAGTGGTCCCAAGTACTTTTTTCTGATGAAAGCAAATTTTGCATGTCATTCGGAAATCAAGGTGCCAGAGTCTGGAGGAAGACTGGGGAGAAGGAAATGCCAAAATGCCTGAAGTCCAGTGTCAAGTACCCACAGTCAGTGGTGTGGGGTGCCATGTCAGCTGCTGGTGTTGGTCCACTGTGTTTCATCAAGGGCAGGGTCAATGCAGCTAGCTATCAGGAGATTTTGGAGCACTTCATGCTTCCTGGCACCTGCTCACAGTGCCAAAACCACTGGTAAATGGTTTACTGACCATGGTATTACTGTGCTCAATTGGCCTGCCAACTCTCCTGACCTGAACCCCATAGAGAATCTGTGGGATATTGTGAAGAGAAAGTTGAGAGACGCAAGACCCAACACTCTGGATGAGCTTAAGGCCGCTATTGAAGCATCCTGGGCCTCCATAACATCTCAGCAGTGTCACAGGCTGATTGCCTCCATGCCACGCCGCATTGAAGCAGTCATTTCTGCCAAAGGATTCCCGACCAAGTATTGAGTGCATAACTGAACATTATTATTTGATTGTTTTTTTGTTTGTTATTAAAAAACACTTTTATTTGATTGGACGGGTGAAATATGCTAATTTATTGAGACAGGTTTTTTGGGTTATCAGGAGTTGTATGCCAAAATCATCAGTATTAAAACAATAAAAGACCTGACAAATTTCAGTTGGTGGATAATGAATCTATAATATATGAAAGTTTAATTGTAATCATTACATTATGGTAAATAATGAAATTTAACACTATATGCTAATTTTTTGAGAAGGACCTGTATAAGAGAGCATCATACTGTGTATAGGGGAGCTGTACAGGGGGCAGACTCGGGACAGTATTAAATGTAAAGTGGGCACTTATTGTTATAGGGGAACTCAGGTTACTGTGACTGTCAAAGGGGCACAATAATAGAAAAAACTTGGCACTCAAGTGCCAAGTTTTTTCTATTATTGTTCTATGGGTTGGAGACCCTACTTGAGCACCTACAAAAAACTTTTTTCTATTGAGTGCCATGTTTTCTTCTACTATGTCAAAGGGGCACACACAGGGCATTATTACTTTCTAGGGGGCAAAATGTGGGCGCTGTTTTCTAGGGCACTTGCACCCGGCATTACTATACTATAGAGGGGTGCTTTAGAATTTAGAGGGTACAGAGAACCACACAGCAGGGGCAGTAATAGGGACACATACGGCAGCAGCGGCTCAGTATTGGGGTATCAGGTGCAGTAATAGGGACACATACGGCAGGAGCGGGTCAGTATTGGGGTATCAGGTGCAGTAATAGGGTCACATTCGGCAGCAGCGGCTCAGTATTGGGGTATCAGGGGCAGTAATAGGGACACATACGGCAGGAGCGGGTCAGTATTGGGGTATCAGGTGCAGTAATAGGGTCACATACGGCAGCAGCGGCTCAGTATTGGGGTATCAGGGGCAGTAATAGGGACACATACGGCAGCAGTGGCTCAGTATTGGGGTATCAGGGGCAGTAATAGGGACACAAACGGCAGCAGCGGCTCAGTATTGGGGTATCAGGTGCAGTAATAGGGACACATACGGCAGGAGCGGGTCAGTATTGGGGTATCAGGTGCAGTAATAGGGTCACATACGGCAGCAGCGGGTCAGTATTGGGGTATCAGGGGCAGTAATAGGGACACATACGGCAGCAGCGGCTCAGTATTGGGGTATCAGAAGCAGTAATAGGGACACATACGGCAGCAGCGGCTCAGTATTGGGGTATCAGGTGCAGTAATAGGGTCACATACGGCAGCAGCGGCTCAGTATTGGGGTATCAGGGGCAGTAATAGGGTCACATACGGCAGCAGCGGCTCAGTATCGGGGTATCAGGAACAGTAATAGGGACACATACGGCAGCAGCGGCTCAGTATTGGGGTATCAGGTGCAGTAATAGGGTCACATACGGCAGCAGCGGCTCAGTATCGGGGTATCAGGAACAGTAATAGGGACACATACGGCAGCAGCGGCTCAGTATTGGGGTATCAGGTGCAGTAATAGGGTCACATACGGCAGCAGCGGCTCAGTATCGGGGTATCAGGAACAGTAATAGGGACACATACAGCAGCAGCGGCTCAGTATTGGGGTATCAGGTGCAGTAATAGGGACACATACGGCAGGAGCGGGTCAGTATTGGGGTATCAGGTGCAGTAATAGGGTCACATACGGCAGCAGCGGCTCAGTATTGGGGTATCAGGGGCAGTAATAGGGACACATACGGCAGCAGTGGCTCAGTATTGGGGTATCAGGGGCAGTAATAGGGACACAAACGGCAGCAGCGGCTCAGTATTGGGGTATCAGGGGCAGTAATAGGGACACATACGGCAGCAGCGGCTCAGTATTGGGGTATCAGGTGCAGTAATAGAGACACATACGGCAGCAGCGGCTCAGTATTGGGGTATCAGGTGCAGTAATAGGGACACATATGGCAGCAGCGGCTCAGTATTGGGGTATCAGGAACAGTAATAGGGACACATACGGCAGCAGCGGCTCAGTATTGGGGTATCAGGAACAGTAATAGGGACACATACGGCAGCAGCGGGTCAGTATTGGGGTATCAGGGGCAGTAATAGGGACACATACGGCAGCAGCGGCTCAGTATTGGGGTATCAGGTGCAGTAATAGGGACACATACGGCAGCAGCGGCTCAGTATTGGGGTATCAGGGGCAGTAATAGAGACACATACGGCAGCAGCGGTTCAGTATTGGGGTATCAGGGGCAGTAATAGGGACACATACGGCAGCAGCGGCTCAGTATTGGGGTATCAGGAACAGTAATAGGGACACATACGGCAGCAGCGGCTCAGTATTGGGGTATCAGGAACAGTAATAGGGACACATACGGCAGCAGCGGGTCAGTATTGGGGTATCAGGGGCAGTAATAGGGACACATACGGCAGCAGCGGCTCAGTATTGGGGTATCAGGTGCAGTAATAGGGACACATACGGCAGCAGCGGCTCAGTATTGGGGTATCAGGGGCAGTAATAGAGACACATATGGCAGCAGCGGTTCAGTATTGGGGTATCAGGGGCAGTAATAGGGACACATACGGCAGCAGCGGCTCAGTATTGGGGTATCAGCAGGATGAGGGGTTTGTGCAGGTTGGGAATAGATGGTGATTCCTGGAATATGAGACATGAAACGTGTCTTTGTTGTATTTGCTGCAGACGAGTCCTGGCTGGAAGAAGTTGTCATGTTGGTCTGGGCCAGATGGAAAATTCGGGAAAAGTGAACGATTCCATCAGAAAGAACTTCAGCAGTAAGACACTACCTGTAACTGTACTGTGATCTCTTATATGTTCTGTAGGACTGACCAAATGGCAGTAATATCCATGTTGGTCTTTATATAGAGATTATCTTCAGTAACAACGCTGTCATCTGCTGAGGTTCTCCTCCTCTATTAAGGTGCGTCGCCCAGTTGTAATCAAGGTTACCTGGTTAGGGGCCCACTCAGAAGTTTCGCTAACCCCCCCCCCCCCAACGAAAACCCTAACTACACCGTAGCAAAACATTACAATACACCACATCACAATAACGCATTACATTACACACACTACACTTTACATTGTACACAGCACTGATGTCTTCAAGGGTGAACAGGGCAATATGTCCATCTCCTTACAGTGACCTTCTTGATAAACATCTGCTGCCATCTATCAGGATGATGAAGATGAAACAAGTGTGGACATTTCAGCAAGACAATGATCCCAAACATGCAGCCAAGGAAGCTCTCAATTGGTTTCCTAGAAAGAAAATAAAGCTGTTAGATTGGCAGAACCAAACACCTGACCTGAATCCAATAGAAAATGTATGAAAGGAGCTGAAGCTCAGAGTTCATAGAAAGAGCCCACAGAAACTTCAGGATTTGGAAAGTGTTTGTGTGGATAAAATGGGCCAAAATCACACCTGAGCAATGCCTGCGACTACTTTCTCCAAACGGGGGGGTGTCTTGAAGCTGTCATCACCAAAGGCTTTTGTAAAGTATTAATTACATTTTTCGGTGTGGATTGGATGGGTTGCTACCAACATCTCGTGAGAATTTTATGTCAATTGCACCTTTAGAAATATATTTATTTAGAAAATTGGTGACGTGTTTAATACTTATTTTATCTGTACATGCGCTAGTGTTAAATGTACCTAGGAGGTGGGTAGCTAAGTGGCCACCAGGTGTTCACTGGAGCTCCTGATGAAGGAGTCAGACTTAACTGCAGGTAGAAGCGAGGTACCACTCCTAGGCAGTCACTGGTACTGCAGCTGACCCTAGGGGTCAGGTACGCAGACGCAGTTATGGACCTAGACTCTGTTCAGTCTAATAGGTTCTGGATCCTTGGGCAGAACTGTTACTGTAGAGGGACAGGACTGATTTAGGTGCCGCCGAAGCGACTTTAGGATTCAGGTGCTGCCGATGCGGATTCAGTGTTAAGAGACTTGTTTTAGCAGTTTTTATATATGGGGTTGGAGCGCCCCCAAGGGCTAGGGGTACTCGGTACCGGGTCCTTCGGTTCTCAGGGGGGATGTCACGGTGGCTGACCCGGTCCGTGACCCTAGGGACGTCCGTTGTAAATCGGGGAAAGGTCTTTAAAGGGGAAATGTTCGTGACGCCACCTGTGGTATTCGGTCAGTGTGACCGACGCTGCTTAGGGGTCCATTAGGGTGATGTTATGGCAGCTAGATGGTATATCTTCCCACAGGTGAAGTGTGTCCCCAGAGCTTCCCAGTGTGAAGATGGTGGATGGTGTGAGGCGCAGTGAAGAACGAGGACATAAGGTTGCAGTCTCTTTACCTTTACTGAAGGCTTCAGCATCCACAGTCCAGAGCACCAGATCACAGGGCAGGCAGAGTCCGGCCAGTTTGGAGGCAAATCCAGAGTCCCCTTATCCAGGTGGAAATCAGTAGCCTTCCTCTAGCGCCTGGGTGTTGTAGTACCTTACTGCTGAGCCTCTCATAAGGTCCCCACAACTGTTGTAGATGTTCTAAATGTTATGTCTCTTTCTCTGTCCCCCTGATGGATAGGACAAACCTGTATGACTGGTGGCCTGAGGCATTTTCCAGGGACTCTAGCACGCCCCGGCCCCCACAAGTTTCCACCGTGCCTCCAGGGTATAGGGTGGATCAGTAACTTGAAATTAGCTGTCCTGCCGATCTCTGGAGCAAGGCATAAAGGACTGTTGCTCCCTCGGTGTTCCGGCTACCGGATCCTGCGCCTCAGAAGGAGGCAGCCTATGCAGGGCAAAACTCCTTCTGGTTTCCTCTCCTTTAGCTATGACTTCTCCTCACGCTTTACAATACAGTCCCCTATTCATGTCTCTTTCTGGAAGCTGCCGCACGTGGGACAGGCGCAGCTCCGTGGCCTTCTGTCTAGGCCTCTGACAGGATCCCACCCCTGTCAGGGACCAACTACCTGAGCAGAGCTCAGATAGCAACTGCCTGAGCAAAGCTCAGTCAGCGTCTGCCTCCCTTTCTATCCAGACCACCAGTTTTACCTAATTGTAAAGAGTGCCCTAATAAATAGGAGCATAGCTCCCCCTGGTGGACTGGAGTATGAAGTGTGTTGTGTGTTGGTGTTACCTGGTTGTGCGATCTCCTTTATTGTCTCCAAACGTAACATCACTCCCCCCTAGAGGACAATGATATTTCTGGACCAGGACCTTGGGGCGCTGCAGGGTACTCGGATAGGCAAAAGTTCAGACACACACGTCTCAGATATTGTTTCAAGGACTGACCACACTAGGACCAGGGACTTTGAGTTCAGGACTGACCACACTAGGACCAGGGACTTTGAGTTCAGGACTGGCCACACCAGGACCAGGGACTTTGGGTTTGGGACTGGCCACACAAGGACCAGTGATTCAGATTCAGGACACTGGCCACAAATATTGAGAGAAAGATTGTGGCATGTTCCACCGCATTCCATATTATGCTTGATTGCCATATATTCGGCTGTTTTTCTCCCCTCCGGTGAGGTAGTAAAACTCTGGAGGGAACATGGTGGCAGAACGTACACCAGTGTTATGACTGACAAAGCACATTCACATGGGTAACATACAAACCAGGAATACAAATACCTGAACCTGAAAGGTCTCTGTTCAGACTATGACAAGCCGTTCTCTGACCCAGGTCTGTTCCTGCCTGACTCCGGAGGTTGGCACCCTAAGATAATGTATTGACACCCCCACTCAATGGCGGCTTACCCTGAATGTCCTCAGCAGCTCCTAGGATCCCTAGAGTAGCAGTTCCCTAAGAAGAAAAGGACTCACACACAAAACAACTGCAACCAACGCAAACTACAGCGAAGTGACTGAATCCAACAAAGTCTATCACCAGCAGGAAACACCAGTAGAAGGAAGATTTTAAAGATGCACCTGAAAGGTGATAGGACAGACAGACAGAGTCAATGAAAAACACCTGTTACCAAAACTGACAAAAGCAAACATAACAGAACTAAAACATCGAAAGAAAAGGTTTTATCAGTTGTGGCTCAGCAGAAAGAGACGCAGAACACAGAATCATGGGTTCGAGTCCAGAAGCATGACAGCCAGTTTTATTTAGGATCATTCCTATCACCCTGGAGCATCAAATGTTGGCTTGAAGAAGGTCCTATGTGGCTGAAACTTTGCATTTATCTTTTGTAAGCGTCAACCAATAAAGAGATCCTTGGTGCCTGATAGATAATTATCATTGGTAGGGAAAGGTTAAACATGATGGACCTATGCCTTTTTTCAACCTATGTAACTATTGAAAACCCTATATATCACACAAGCAGGTAAATACTAAATTCGACGTATTATATAAATAATAGTTACATTATATAATATGATTTACAATCAGTGAGGGTACGATTAGATTTATCCAGGATGTTAAAATAAAGCGTTTTCCTGCTTTAATCAATATTGTCCACCAGAGGGCGCCGTAAGACCGGCTTGTTTGTGCCTCCTGTGTGCCAAGGACCTGGTTAGTAACAGACCCAGTAAATTAATAAAAGTTTGCATTTCTGTGATTTTTTTTTTAATATTAACATGATATCACACAACAGTATAAAAAAAAAAAAAAAAACAAAGTGTAGAATATTGCCCTATGCAATTTTACAACAACAAAATTAAGAGATGAGTTGTATGGATCAATAGTAAACTTCCTGCCACTGAAT
Organism: Ranitomeya variabilis; assembly: GCF_051348905.1. Classification (NCBI taxonomy): domain Eukaryota; kingdom Metazoa; phylum Chordata; class Amphibia; order Anura; family Dendrobatidae; genus Ranitomeya; species Ranitomeya variabilis. Next base: position 47,653,462 of record NC_135235.1, on the reverse strand, counting down.
ACACCCAGAAAAAAATGAATTAAATATTAAAAAAATAAAATAAACAAACACAATATTAATAAAATAGAAACACTCAACTTATCCATCTTCTATTCTGTAAACCTTGTTTCCTATTGATATTTTCTGGTTTAAAAAAAAACAAAACAAAAAAAAAACAACAAGTAACTGATGAAAGTGATCACTGTGTTACTACAATATGTCCAGCTTGGATTCTTTTTGCATTAGGCTTGTAATGAAGGGAGAATTTCTCAGGAGCAGAGTGTGTGAATGTGAAGAAGTGCATTTCCATGACATCTCTGGGTAACATGGAGCTGAGGGCTGGATGACAGATCAGCTCTACATAAACTCACAGGAGAACTTAGGATGATTCTACAGGTCTGGTCATAAAGAGAGGGGGTCTATAAAGAGCCATTAATATCACATCTGCTGACACAGTGAGGGTCCTGCCCATCCAGACTGCGACCTCCCCTCTCCACAGACCCCTGTGTCTGAAGGTTCTGGTCCAGCAGCTTTTATCCCAGGACTGCCCGTCTACTGTGGCCAATAATGATGATGATGATGATGATGATGATGTTGATGAAATTCACACATACTGACTGATAGGAATATACCCATAGGGGCATTCACAATAAAAATATGCATCGGTATAGAAATAACTATATATTAATACTCAAGTGTTAAAAGCTACTAGAATAATTCAATATTTTATTATAATAATTAATTCAACATTTTCGTAGTTAAATATTATAATAGGTTTATTAATTATTATTCTTATTATTATTATTATTATTCTTATTATTATCTGTAGCATTGTGTTTATTATTAGATTAATTATGTGTATTATTATTATGTGCATTATTAGGTTGTTATTAGATTAATTATTATATGCTTATTATTATTAGGTTAATTATGTTTATTATTAGGTTTATTACTATATTATATTTATTATGTTTATTATTAGGTTAATAATATGTGTAGTATTATTATCTGTAATATTATTATATCATTATAATTATGTTTATATTTTTAGATTAATTATTATGTGTTTTATTATTATTATCATTATTAATAAGAGTAGTAGAGTAGTATGTTCTTCCTGTTATTGTCTGTATTATTATTAATCATAATCATAATAATATATTATTTGTATTTATTTTACTGTTATTATTATTATCATTATTATTATAATACTATTATTATTATTTCTGCTCAGGAATGAAAATATATACAAATAATAATGATCGACCCATAAATTATAATTCGGCAGTCCTGAACTAGTACTAGCATCATGTGTTCATGTCACTGTAACCTTTCTCTTTCTGCTCTTTCATGATGTGCCATAGTATATATATATATATATATATATATATATATATATATATATATATATATATATATATATATATATATATATATATATAGTTATATAGTTATATATAGTTCCGATGAAGGGGCCTCTGTGCTCTGAAAGCTTGCACATATCATTTTCCTGGTTAGACAGTAAAGGTGTCACTCTTTTAATACTTTTTGTCTTTTTGGGCACAAAACTGTTTACATATTTGTGCTTTTTCGAAATCTGAAAATGACTAACATTCAAATAATAATAATCCAAAGATAATGATTATCATTTGTAGCAATAATCATAGTGTTACAATATTTATTTATGATGTTGTTTATTATATTGGAATTATTCATTATTGCATTAATATTACCCTGCGGTATTTAGTATTGTGTTTTTATTAGTTGCATTATTACATTTATAAATAATAATAATAATATTCATAATAATAATAATAAGTATATATGTTATTAGCGCTAAATCTCATTAATAATTAGGTATAAAGCTTTTCCTCAATACAGGTCATCACAAGAGATAAAACAGTATCTTATGCAGTCCACTATGACAGTCCATATCAGTGCAGAGGAGAGAGGAGCAGGGCACGATTACTGCCCCACAAGTGTCAGCGACAAATGCAGCAGCATCCTGCGACTCCACAGATCTACTCTCTCAGCGACATTTCATCTATCATCTGATGCTGCCCAATATAAGATCAATAGCATCCTAAAAAAATATATATATATACATGGATGAGGGACACCTGGCTGTATACAGGTCAGTGACTGCTGGCTCCTGCTATACTAACTGCAGAGGAAGGAGAATATGGGACTTGTTGTGCAGGAGATCTGCAGACAGGATGCCAGTAAGAAAAAAAAGGAAGCAATATACTTTTAAATTGCAAATATATTGTTTAATAGGTGATAGGCATATACCAGCCATCTGTACTGAAGACAAGTAGACATTTGTTTGATGGCAGCTACATATTACATCTCTCATACTGTGTAATTAAAGAGACAAGTCAACAGTTTTATATTTATGTGTCTTTCTTTACATATACTTGGTGACAATCATAATAATAATACAAACAATAACAACAAGAACATAATATTAAACATAATACAAAACCTAACATAGTGATAGTAGAGCACAGATCACCATTATCCTAAACTCTAACTTAAGTCTATGAATTATAATTGTGATTAAAACACCTAACCCGTTAGAGCCAGGACACAAAATCGAAGTTTGGAGGATAAATATTATGTGATTAATATATCCATCCATAAACCCATATGTACAATTGGAGATATTCCGAATCTACAGCAATTAGTTGAAATGATCCGAAGTCTTAGGTATTAGAGAAAAATTAATACACAGGATATCATACTGCAACTAAACGCAATGATTGAAGCAGTGATGATATTCAGAGTCTTATTACAATTCTTTACGTTCAAATAAAGAAAAAAATAGATACAAACGTATTAAAAAAATAATAATGTTGGTGCAATTTCAATTTTTTCTGTTGGGTCTGACTATAGAACAGATCTGCTAGAGTAGGAGCCTAAGGATGGATGGATGGATGGATGGATGGCTAGATAATAGATATAAATTCAGAAAAAATATAGATAGATAGATAGATAGATAGATAGATAGATAGATAGACAGATAGATAGATAGATAATAGATAGAAGAATGGATGGATATAGATAATAGATAGATAGATAGATGATAGATAGATGATAGATAGATAGATAGATAGATAGATAGATAGATAGATAGATAGATGATAGATAGATAGATAGATGATAGATAGATAAATAGATAGATAGATAGATAGATAGATAGATAGATAGATAATAGATAGAAGAATGGATGGATATAGATAATAGATAGATAGATAGATGATAGATAGATGATA